>NC_081310.1:133006646-133631646 GCF_026419965.1 Kogia breviceps
GTTTCGTATATTTTGAAGCTATATTCTTAGATGCATAAACATTTAAGATTGTTATGTACTCCTATTGAATTGACCCTTTATCATTTGAAATGACCTTTTTTATCCCTGATAAGGTTCTTTGCTTTGATATGCATGGCATATCTTTTCTATCCTTTTAATGTTAACCTATTTGTATCTCATTATATATAAGTGTGTTTGTGGTAGGTGGCATATAGTTAATGTTTGCTTTTTTATCCAATATGACAATCTCTGCTTTTGGATTGGGATGTTTTATACCACTTATGATTAACTGATTATTTATATGGTTAGTAGTAAATCTATATTGCTTCTTTTTCTTTTTACTCATACGCCCTTTCTTCCTGTTCTCCACTTTTTCTGTATTCTTCTTCCTTTGATTAATTAATTTTTATGATTTCATTTTATTCCTTTTGTTACTTTCTTAGCTATAACTTTTAAAATATATATATTAGTGGTTGCTCAAGAGTTTGTAGACTATCTTTAACTTATAACAATATACCTTCAAGCAATATTATACCACTTCATTTAGAAAATAAGAACATTACAGTACTTTATTTCCATTTCTTCCTTACTGATCTCAGTGCCATTATTTTTATTTATTTGACTTTTACATATCTTGTAAACCCTACATTATATTGTGTTTATTTTTCTTTTAAAAAGTCAATTATGTTTTACAGAGATTTAAATAAAAAGGAAAGTTACCTTGTATATGTTCCCATGTAATTGTCATTGCAGATATTTTTGTTCCTTTGTGTAGATCTCTATTTCTATGTGGTATCATTATCTTTCTCTATGAAGGACTTTCTTTAACATTTCATGTAGTATAGCTCTGCCAGTGATAAATTCTCTCCATTTTTGTATATCTGAAAAGATTTTATTATTGCCTTTATTTTTGAAACATATTTTTTCTGGGTAAAGAATGTTAGGTTGATAATTTTCACCCTTGTCAGTACACTAAAAATAGTGTTCCATTGTTTTTGCTTGCTTTGCTTACAATAAGAAATTGCCTTTTCTTCTGTATATAATGTCTGTCTTTCCATCTCCTTTTTAGATTTTTCTCTTTATCACTGGTTATGAGAAATTTTACTTTCTATGTCCGTGGTGTATTTCTATTCATAATTTTTGTCATAGGTCCATTGAGTTTATCGGATCCCTGGGTTTATAATTCTCATCTAATTTGGAATTCTTTTGGACATAATTTCTTCAAATTTTTCCCATCCCTCTTTCATTTCAGGGACTCTATTTACACAAACACTAGGCTACTTGAAGATATTCCAGAGCTCACTGATGTTCAGTGCATTTTTTTTTTCGTTACACTGGCCTCTCACTGTTGTGGCCTCTCCAATTGCGGAGCACAGGCTTCGGACACGCAGGCTCAGCCATGGCCCACGGCCATGGCTCACAGGCCCAGCCGCTCTGCGGCATGTGGGATCTTCCCGAACCAGGGCACGAACCCGTCTGCCCTGCATCGGCAGGTGGATTCTCAACCACTGCGCCACCAGGGAAGCACCCCCAGTGCATTTTTTAAGTCATTTTATTTTCTGTAACAGTTGGGATTGTTTCTATGGCTATACCTTCAAGTACACTAATCTTTTCTTCTGCAATGTCTAATCTGATGTTAATTCCATCTAGTATTATTTTTGTGTTAGCCACTGTATTTTTATTTCTACAAGTTAGATTTGGGTTTCTTTTATACCATCTCTACTTACTTTTTGAACATATGAAATACAGCTATGATAACTTTAATGTCTTTGTTAATTGTAATATCAGAATCTATTCTCAGTCAGTTTCAATTGATTGATTATTCTTCTCATAAATTGTATTTTTCTGTTTCTTTGAATGCCTATTAACTTCTGACTGAATGCCAGACACAATTAATGTTACCTAGTAGTGAACTGGATATCTTTGAATTCCTATAAATACTCCTGAGCTTTGTTCTGGGATACAGTTAAGTTACTTGGAAATAGTTGGATCCCCTCAGGTCTTGTTTTTTAAAGTTTGTTATGTGGTACCAGTAATATATTTAGTTTAGGCATGAGTATTCCCTAATGCTGAGGCAATACCTTAGGGATACCTACCCAATACCTAGCAAATTACAAGTTTCTCCAGTATAGTTGATGAGAAAAGACACTTTCCAGACTTATGTGAGTGCCAGATTCTCTTCTCTCTAATATTTTTTGGTCAGTTCTTTCCCTCATTTTGGATAGTTTCCACACATGCATATGCTAATCAGTACTCTACTGAACTCTCAAGGGTCTTCCTCTGTGGATCTTTGGAGTTCCCCTGCTGCACAATTACCTTTTCTCCAATAATCTCTCCTGAGTACTCCAGGCACCACGGTCTTTCTGGTTTCTTAGCAAAGTCTCTCCTATTCAGGAAGTCTACTAAGCTCTGCCTGGATCACCTTTCCCTCCTAGGAAAATTATAAGGCTCATGCCATTTATTTCATGTATCTCAGGGACACTGTTCTTTGCTGTCTAATATTTCATGTCTTGAAAACCATTGATTCATATATTTCATTGTTTTCTGGTTGCTTTAGGCAGATGCAGAAGTCTCTTAATATCTTTTGATAAACAGCATTTCTTGATTTCATTACAGTTCAACTTATTAATGTTTTAAAATAATTTGTGTTTTTTGTGTGCTGCTTAAGAAAAATCTTTGCCTCTTCCAAAGTTACAAAAATGTTGTATATTTTCTCCTTAAATTTATGTTATATCATCCACATTTATGTTAATTATTCATCTGGAATTGATTATTTGGTATAGCATGATGTAAGGATCAAAAAAATTTTTAATCACATATAGATATAGAGTTGATCCAGCACCATTGAAAGAATCGCTCCATTTTCATTACACTTTAATATTGTCTTTATTATAAATGAGGTGACTACATATGCATGGAATTTCTGTCTTATCTAATTGTTCAGTTTGTCTATTCTTATACCAATACCAATTTGTTATAATCATCAGTCTCATAATAATCATTGATGTCTATATTATAAATAATCTGGATTTGTTCTTCTTTAAGAATATCTAGGCAAAACTTTTCTGTTTGCATATCCATGCTTTTATATTTTTGGTAAAGATAATTTTCATTATATATCATGCATCCTTATTGTGAAAATAAGAAAAATACAGAAAAGTAGAAAATGGGAAACTGTTACTCATAATACATCTCCCAGAATTACCAAATTTTACTATTTGAAAGTATTATTTATATTCTTTGTTTCTGTTGATTTTTAGAATTAAATGATATAGTGAAATTATGCTACCTGCCTTTTCAAACATCAAATCTGTGACTATATAATCAATGTAATAATTCTATTATAAAAATTGAGAAATAAAGAATATACATATTTTAAAACATTCATTCTTACCACTGTTAAAATTTTGCCATATCAATTGACAGGTTTTAAATGCATTTTTTATAGTCTCATGAGATTATGACATAATGATTTTTAAACATCCTGAAACAAAACTTCACATATCATAGAAGAAATGAAGCTGGACTCATGATAGAAAATATATTAACTGAGTGGCTTATGGACTTTTCACAATTAAAAAATTAATGACTCAATCTATTTTTAAGAGTTTTAATGATGCAGAAAGTCATTGTTCATGTTCCTGGAAAATTACAATTATGGTTCTCAAATCTACTTTTTTTTTTTTTAGAATTTGAGAAAATGAGGGAAAAAATGTATTTGTGGGTAATTCTTCTCCCATAGTGCTACAATCAAGTAAATAGTTTAGTCATTGAAATAATTACTGGATTAAGACATTCTTATAGTCTTACTGAATATAAAAATTTGCAGTAAAGTTTATCTGAACTTTGAAGCCAAGCTGGGAATTTATAAGCAAATTTCTTGGAACTCAGGAAATACATGAGAAAGAAATATCAAGAAGAGGATAATGATTTACTCACAAGTTTTTAAATCTATCTAAGAGATATTAAATTACTTGATTTGAAGCCTAAAATATGCAAGGGAAAAAAACCCTGTTCTAATTTTCTGTTGTTTCCTGTTTTTTTTCCCCTGTATGCATGAATATATGCATTGATTTATCATCTTTTGGTCAGCAAGAGTAGTTCTTAAGTACTTTTAAATAAAATTTGGGGTGTGTGGTTTATTATAATTTTTTTGATATATTGAAAATATTTTTCTGTTACTCTCATGTATTTAAGCTATATATAAAATACTTGGGTTACTATGTCTTTATTTCACAGCTCTATGGGTATTCTTCTAGCACCTACTAGAGTTGGAATTTTTTTAGTCTTTGTGAGTAATCTATTATTCTCTTAGGCACCTATATGTTTTTTTTCCTTTATCATGGAAAGTAAATTATTCTATGAGATTATATCAACGTGTGGAACTCTATTGACTAAGTTTGCAGTTCAGATAGCCTTTTACTTTGTATATTTATATTTCCCCCTCTCCTCAAGGAAATTATTCATGGCTTATATCTTTATTTATCACTTCACTTTCAATTATCTTATTTCCTTCTGAGATAGACTTACAACACGTAAGTCAAATTTTATTTCTTTATCATCCATAGCTTTCATCTTTTCCTTAATCAAATTCACTTTTGGCCATTCTCTCTGCATTGTATCAGGGAGCATTTCATGTTTACTGATCATGTCCCTAATTATGTCCCTATTAGCAATTTTTGAAAACTGTTTAAGATGATTTTTTCATCACACTCATGCACTTTTTTTACCCATTTCTCTGCATCTCTTGCTTTTCTCTCATACAAATTTGCTTTAAATCTAAACATAGTCTAAACTCTCCTTTCTCTCCCACATTAGACACCATGTCTTTGTGCATTCTATCAGGTATTCTTCATGCAGAGCAATCTTTTAAAAATCGAATACAAGTCTAATCATGTGATTCCCTTGATTAAAATTCTTCAATCAGGGACTTCTCTGGTGGTCCAGTGGTTGGGACTTTGTCTTTTAATCCAGGGTGTGTGAGTTCAATCCATGGTCGGGGAGCTAAGATCCCACATGCCTCATGGCCAAAAAACAAAAAAAACAGAAGTAATATTATAACAAACTCAATAACGACTTTAAAAATGGTCCACATCAAAAAAAATATTTTAAAAAATTCTTCAATCATTTCCTATTGCACTTAGTAAAAAACAAAGAAGCAAAATGTCTGAAAAGACACTGCATGAATTTTTGTTTCTGTTGTCATATCTAGGAACTCTTCTCTTTCTTCACTGCTTTTGCATATGCTTATTTAATATGAAAATTTCATTTCTATGGGCATAACACCACAATATTAATATTTTAATAATATATTTAACAGTTCAGGATACTGAACTATTAGAATTCAAATACTCATAAATTCTTCTCAAGAGATTTTTATGATGTTGAAAATCTATTGTTTAGAAAATTTCCAAATATATTAAAGTACAGATTTATGCTTCTTTCATGGTATTTGTATGTTTGATTTAATATTTGCTTGTGATTCTCTCACAAGCAAGACGGACTATACATAATAAATTGAATAGACTCTATTGCAAATTTTGATATCCATTTAGGCAATAACAAACTGTCATAATTTAGTAATCATTTCAATAACTAAGCTATTTACATGATTGGAACACTGTGGGAAAGGAATTACCTACAAACACGTTTTTTGCATTTTCTCAAATCCTTTAAAAAAATTAGATTTGAGATCCATAATTGTCATTTTCATTCTCAAGGAACATGAACAATGACTTTCAGCATCATTAAAACTCATAAAAATTAATTGAGTCATTGAATTTTTTAATTGTGAAAATTCCATTAACCATTCTGTTGAGGATATTTTCTATCATGTGTCCAGCACCATATCTTCTTACTGGGATATGTGAAGTTTTGGTTCAGGATGTTTAAAAATCATTATGTAATAATCCCAAGAGACTATAAAGATGCACTTAAAATCTGTCAATGAATATGGCAAAATTTTAAAGCTGATAAGAAATGAATATTTAAAATATAATATATATTAATATAATTTATAATCTTTATTTCTCAATTTTCTATAGTGAAATTATTACATTAATTGTATAATCACAAATTCGATGTTTGAGAAGCCAGGCAACAGAATTTCACTGTATTATTTGACCTCAATTCTAAAAGTTCTTTTTACAGTTTAGGTTAAGTCTTTTATCAGGTATGACTTTTGCAAATATTTTCCCCCAGTCTGTGACTTGTCTCTTCATTCTCTTGATATTGTCTTTTGCAGAGTAGCGGTTTTAAATTTTAATAAGTTCCTGTTTATCAATTATTTTGTCATGGATTATTCCTTATAGTATTGTATCTAAAAAGTCATTACCAAACCCAAAGTCATTTAGGTTTGTTCCTATGTTATCTTCTAGGAATTTTACAGATTTACATTTTACATTGAGGTCTATGATCCATTTTGAGTTAATTTGGGGAAGGGTATAAAGTCTGTGTGGACATTCAGTTTTTTGCATGTGGATGTCTAATTGTTCTAACACCATTTGTAGAAAGACTATCTTTTCTCCATTATAATACCTTTGCCCCTTTGTCAAAGATCAGTTGACTATATTTATGTGGGTCTATCCCTGGTCTCTCCATTCTGTTCCATTGATCTATTTATTATTCTTTTGCCAATACAATACAGTCTTTATTACAATAGCTTTATAGTAAGTCAGTGTCTGATAGTGTCAGTCCTACAACTTTTCCTTCTCTTTCAATATTGTGCTGGCTATTCTGGATCTTTTGCTTCTTTGTATAAACTTTAGAATCAATTTGTTGATATCCATAAAATAACTTTTTTGGATTTTGATTGGAATTACACTGAATCTACAGATCAAGTTGGGAAGAACTGACATTTTGACAATATTGAATCTTCCTATCCATAAACATGGAATTGCCCTCCATTTATTAAGTTGTCTTTCATCAGGGTCTTGTAATTTTCATCATATAGATTTTGGAAATATTTTGTTAAATTTATACCTAAGTATTTCATTTTGGGTAGGGTCTAATATAAATGGTATTGTGTCTTTAATTTCAAATTCCAATTGTTTATTGATGAGATATAGGCAAGAGATTAACTTTTGTATGTTAATCTTGCATCCTGAAACCTTGCTGTAAGTGCTTATTAGTTCCAGGAGTTTTTTGTCAGTTTTTTCAGATTTTTTACATAAATGATCATTTCATCTGTAAACAGAGACAGTTTAACTTCATCCTTCCCAATCTGTATACCTATTATTTCTTTTTCTTGTCTTATTGCATTAATAGGACTTCCAGTACAAAGTGGAAAAGGAGTGCTTGGAAGGGCTGTCCTTGCCTTGTTCCTCTCCTTAGTGGAAAAGTTTTTAATTTCTCATTATTAAGTATGATGTTGTGTAGTTTTTTTTTTTTTTTTTTTTTGGTAGATATTCATTATCAAGTTGAGGAAGTTCCCTTCTATTTCTAGTTTTCTGGGAGTTTTGAGAGGGTGCTGGTTTTTATCAAATGTTCTTTCTGTATTTATTTCTATGACCATGTGATTTTTTGTTCATTACCCTGACATGTAATGTATTACATTAATTGATTTCTGAATATTGAATCAGACTCACAACATGTAATAAATACCACTTGGTTGTGGCATATCATTCTTTTTATACACTGATGGATTTGACTTGCTAATATTTTATTGAGACTTTTTGCATCTATGTTTATTAAAGACATTGGTCTGTAGTTTTCTTTAAAATCATTGTTGTTCTGATATTAAGCTAATGTGGGCCTAATAGAATGAAATGGACAATATTTCTTCTGCTTCTACTTTCTGAAAGAGATTGTAGAAAATTGATATAATTTCTTCCTTAAATGTTTGGTAGAATTCACCAGTGAACCTATCTGGGCCTGTTGCTATTTTTTTTTTTTTTTTTGGAAGTTCATTAATTGTTGATTTAATGTTTTAATAGATTTAGCCTATTCAGATTATCTATTTTTTCTTGTGTGAGTTTTAGCAGATTGTGTCTTTCAATACATTGGTACATTTCTTCTAGGCTATCAAATTTGTGGTCACAGATCTGTTCATAGTATTTTCTTTTATTATAATTTTAAAGTCCATAAAATCTGTAGTGATGTCCCCTCTTTCATTTTTCATATTATTAATTTGTGTCTGTCATTTTAAATTAGCTAGCCTGTCTAGAGGCTTATCAATTTTATTGATCTTTTTAAAGAATCAGCTTTTGGTTTTACTTATTTTCTCTATTAACATCCTATTTTCAATTTCACTGATTCTGCTCTAATTTCATAGTTTTTCTTCTGTTTATTTTAGACTTAATTTTCTCTTTAAAAAACATTCAATACTTTAAAAATATTTAGACATATTTAGTCATATTGATTTATTCTCCATTTTAGAAGTTACCTGATATTGCTAAATTGTGTCATAGGAGTTGAGAAAACCTTTATTCATTGAATGGGTGTCATATGCCTTTTCAGAAATTGAAAATTAACTCATCTTTGTCACCAAGGCTATTTTGTAGCAAAGATTTTTATGCATACTGCTTTGTGTAGTATATAAGTTGAGCTTTATAATGCAGTTATTTAAATAAGTGTTTTGCAAACTGCTAAAAATATCAGATGGTGGTCCTAACTTTTACTGCAAAGAAGAGCTGACATTTATCACAAATGTATTACCTAACAGATATATACTAATTCAAGTCAACCCCACAACAGCCTTATGAAACTAGTTACCCCACTTTTACAACCAATCAAAAGGAGGTTTAAAGAGAAACTAACTAATTTGCTTAAAGTCTTCCACTCTTAAACTATCAAATTTATAATCAAACATAAACAGTTTGGATGTAGAACCCCTGGTTTTAGCCACTAAGCTACCTAATTATTTCAGCAATAGATTATTCTTAATATATGAATGGTAACAAGAAGCACTTGCATTATATACATATTTATATGCAATCTGAATAATTTAAAATAGAAAATCAATTAAATTTACCTAAAAGCATCTGAAAGTCCTTAGGTAGATTTCATCTAATTTATCAGTATAATAACCAGTTTAATAACCAGCATTGTTACTAGGTTATGGTTCTTCAAATTAAAAACAGATGAAAAGGAGCTAATATTATTTTAGCATCTCTTCTTAATGTATTCAAATTATAGTTTTGCAAAGAAAATAAAAACAAATATTTTGAAAAAATATAGATAATCTAATAACCAATAAAACAACTAATTTAGGAAATTGACTCTTTAATGAATGGAAATACTCCTCTTTTAAAGATCACTTGTTAGTTTCTAATGCTTACTATTTTGCAACTTGCTTTTTAAAGAGCCCTTTTGTAATTCAGAGTTATCATTACCATGAAACACAAAAAGTATTTCTAAAATAAAAACGGCATTTGGAGCATATCTGTTTCAATGATATGCTTTAAAGAAATTTGCATCTATTCAAATCTGAGGGCTTGTTTGTGTGTTGTTTTGAGAAGGTTCTCTGCATGACTCAAAATTAGCCTGTGTATCAGGAGAGATAGGTGTTGCCATGGCAAGTACACATTTTTTAATTGAATAGCAAACTAATAGGCACATAAAACCCACATAATTTGTTGGAACATAAATTGCCTCTCCTGGGGCCACAATTAAATATATTCCTTTTCTAAAATGTTTTGCTATTTTTTCTGTGTTTTGTTTAGATAGTAGAGTCATATATCTCCTTTTGTAGCCTGAAGACTTTCTTTCCTCAGCCACCCAGTCTTGGTCACTTCCCTTCACTGATGGCATTTTCCTAGTGCAAGGAAGAACTGCTTTGTGTACAAAGAAGGTATTTATTAAGATGTTAACAGTTATACAAACCCATGCTCTAATTTCTAATAAATAACCTGAGTATTCACATCTAAAAGATTATGGGGAAGCAATACAAAATATGACTCAACAAATTCCTCATTTTCATTCTAGAGTTCCCCATAAAACAGAGATTCCTGTATAAAATGATTAAAGATGAACACTTTCAGATTTTACTAGATAAAAGTCATTAGCTAAATTTACAAACTTAAAACCACCCTGTTCACTCAGAAGTCTGGTAGTTATTAGTCTTAGAGCCTTTCTCTGCTTTCTTACACCCCACCTCCACCCCATCCAACCCAATTTATCCATACATTTCATTGACAAAGTAGTAAAAGCTTTTGTCTTTTTTTTTCCTTCACTTGCATCTTATGGACTCACATTTCCTTATTTATCCTTTACTTCAAAAAGGAAAGCCCTTTCATGGCATTTCACAGGTGATACAGCAATCTGCAGGATGGTGCTCTGCCTCCTTTTCCCCTTTTGAAGATTATTTTTTCTGGTTTTACTTTAATCACAATGAAGCATGTGGAGAGGACAGTCATTTGGACTCCTATCCAGGTTATATTTGGAAGCACATTGACAAATTTTTAAGTAGACATTGTATTTTACAAAGAATGCTCTTCTGAGATCACTCTGGCTTGAACAATAAGAAAATTCAAGACTACGGGAGGCGAGCACAACAGGATATCCATAAGTAACAACCCCTGCTTATCAACGAGGGGGAGCTTAACAGACTTGTTCCTGACTGTGACAAACAGTGAGCAGAATTTTTAGAGAGGCTGTAAGTAGAGAAGGAACACAAAAGATAACTGTGGAAAAGATTTGGTGTAGGGCATTAAGATAGCTTCCTGGTGCAAATCAAGAGCGATTTTAGAACAATAGTGACTGATGGGTCGGTTTCAGCAGCTGCCTGGAATTTTATTCTATTGCCTTGTAGAGTTCACCCACCTTTGTTTTCTCACTTTGATTTCAGAGTTCATTTTTCATGATGTTCACTTTTTATGATGAAAGTGGACCTGTCTTGAAGGAATAGATGAATAGTGCCTTGTGGGTTCAAAGACACCTTTAACAGCTTGGAACAAAAGGAAATTATGATACAGATCAAGAGACTACATGGAAATGTTTTTACAGATTTTAAATAAAATATAAACAGCTGTGGAGAGAAACAAGGCACAGTAACAGTTGTTACCAATCCATTAATAATCTGAACACAAATTCAATCCTGTTCATTATGTGTAACCCACGTTCCTCTATGGGGAAAAGAGTCATATTTGAATGTGTAAAAAATGGATTAAACAGCAAATCAGAACAAATATAGAGAAAGGAAATGGTGGATCAAGCCTAAATTTATTATGTAATTTTCTTGAAAACCAAGTAATCAATATTTTCTAGTTATGTAATGAGTTGTGCTAATAGTGATAGCCTACTTTTATTGGCTACCATTCAAGGGACTGTCATTTAAATGATGAAACACTCCAAGAAACTATTTCCTCCTGTCTTCTAATATTTCCCATGCTAGTAAAATGCAGTCTTAGTTTCTAATCAGGAACATTCAGCCTTTCTGGATAGCTGCTTATTGAAACAGAAAAAGTATTCCTCATTTCTCCTTATAATTCACATGTCTAAACTTGCTATGTGACTTAAATTCTCCTGATATACCTTACCAAATCTCTCAAAGTCCCTTTGATGTGTGTGATCTATTGGGTAAAAATAAGTAAGAGATTGTGGAATTCTTTCTGAACATCTTATTTAGTTGTGAGTTACAGAGCCCAAACAGGAAGAGATTATGTTCCACTTTGAATTAAAAGACATAAATGCAGCAAAAAGATTTCACCAAAGCAACTTGATTACTCTCAGTTGTATTTGTATTGGTGTCACATTGTATAATAGAACAGAGACCACAGCAACCAGAAAGACTACAAAATTTTTTTTTTAAAGTTAGTGTACACAGTCAATGTCATCTGGTTTTAGAGTAAAATGATTATAGAAAATGAGATTGCGCAGAGCAGTGGGAATGTCTCTCCTCCCAAACAACTGACCTGTCTGTTGGGTATTCTTATGTACTTGCTCAAAGTAAGACAATCCTTTCTTCTTCAGGGTTCCGCAACACAGCTACTCTATGTTACATTAAATAAACAAGGAGGTCATTAGACTAAGGTACTTCTAATGCCTTAGCAGCCTACATAAGCAACCTATAAACCTAAGCGTCAACACCTCAAGGTTAAGAAATCAAAACCTAAGGACAACCAATCACAAACGGCCAAATAAGGCAACCACTTGAGCTATAGCCAAATAATTTTCTTACTTTGTTCCTGCCTTTCCAGGTCCTTCCCCTCACTCCTGTCAGTGGATCTCCCTAGCCACTTCTGGTTTGGCACTGGCCAACTGAATTCCACTTTTGCTCAAACAAACCTTTAATATTTTTAATATGCCTCATTCTGTCTCTTAACATCTATCAGCATGAAAATATTTGCTGTAACTATGCTATGCTGGATGGGTTTCCTAACAAAAATCGCTTCTCAAATTATACTCCCTTGGAACACAGCTTGAGAATCATTAAGAAGTATTACATTCCATCTAACAAAAAGCCACTTAAATTATAGGTACTCCCTTACAGAGAAATGTAATATGTGCATAAAGAATCCTAATTGATGTAGGAAATCCATGGAATTCTAGGAAAAACAAGCCATAAGAAATTAATTTATTTTTTGAATAAATGCAGAAAGTTGGCTCGAATGTATTTTTTGAAGGCAATGCATTATGATTATAAAAATATCACATAGGTACACTATTAATAAAATCTTCTTCCCTACCTATTGTATAGAGAAAAACAATGTCTGTGACCTTACCAAAATGTTCATACATTTTCCTATGTTATATTTTAAATTTCTTTCCTCTTCACGTTTCGATCTTTCTAATGTCTTTGATCATCCCATAGGAAAAAATAAGAATAATAAAATGACTTTTAACAGAAAATCTCTTGCTTAAAGAGTAAATAAATGGCTCCATTTTGTAAATAAAATGAATATGTGGTATGTTCAGTGGTGACCTAGCACATAATGAAGGAAGAAAGATATTTAATAAGCTCATTAGTGGTATTTATTAGCACACTTATGCAAGAAAGGAATGATCATACAGGAACAACATTTTCATCAGGCAAAGTACCCCCTGGAGAGACTTATTGTCCCCAGGAAGTCCAAACATGAGCCATGTTAACATCTGAACAATGG
Organism: Kogia breviceps; assembly: GCF_026419965.1. Lineage (NCBI taxonomy): Eukaryota > Metazoa > Chordata > Mammalia > Artiodactyla > Physeteridae > Kogia > Kogia breviceps. The sequence goes on from NC_081310.1 coordinate 133,019,690, forward strand.
TATTTCTAAACAAAGTAATTAACAGGCATATGTGTCCTGATGATCTAGACATCAAAGGACAAAAATTTCACATCAAAATCAGACAATAAAACATCATATAAGAAAAGGCAGCTTTTGTTGTTCTAGCAAATCTGGCCTGATGCATTTTTAAAGTATAGTTATATATGGTTATACTGAGACAATATATTTTTTTTTCTCAATGATTTTCTGTTTACAAGTCAGAGATTATTTTTTCTCAATTTTTATGTTCCATGAGCCTAGGATTTGGAACTCAATCTGAATTCTCACTGTCTCTTCTCCCAGCCACTGATAAAGATCTGTAATTACAATGAGGCCAAAGATTTTCTTGATGATGTCAAGAGGCAGAACACAATCTCTCCTGACCTTTCCTAAACACATTACTCTGCTATGCCACCTGTCAAGGTTTCTTAAGTCAGTAAAGCAAAAGGCAGGGCTGGAAGGAATAGAAATAGCCAGAATGCTTTTCCCTCTTCTGCACAGCACAGAAGCTGCACAACCTTTACTTTGTCCTGAAAGAGCTTACCAAGGCTTTGCTCTGTGTCCCAGAGTCAAATTCCAGCTTGGGGCCAAATTCTAGATCAGATCCCCTATGTTTACCAAAGCCAATAAAGTTGGTCTAACTGATTTGGGTTATTTATGAGTGAACTTTTGTCACACTCCCTTTCTTCTCCCATTGTCTGAGTCCCCTCCCTCTGTGTGTGAGAGGCAGTGTGGAGTAATGGTGAAGGCCATGACCTCTGGAGCCAGATTCCCAGGGTCCATTCCTTGGTTCTGCCATTCAGCAGCTATGTGATTTGGGACAACTAATTATACCTCTTGCATCTCATTTTCTGTGAAATGTGGATGAGTACTTATATCTGCAAGTTGCTTTTATGAATTGAAAGCCTAAAACAGCTACAAGGGCTTAGAGCAAAGCTTTGTACACAAGGAGTGCTATATATATATATATATGAAAACCCTTGTTGTTGTTATTACTGCTATTATTACTTGATATTATCTATAGCAGATACTTGGCTCACTTAGTGTATGTTCCAATTGTCTTCTAGTTTCCTTTTCTTTACCATATTGAGGCAGGAAAGCTAAAAACAAATTTTCTTGATCCCCTTCCAATGAGGCTGGAGGCCTGTGATCAGTTTCTTCCAATCAATGCCCCTGCATAATGTGGCAGCCAGTCAGAAGGAATTCAGATGCTCTGGACAGCATGGTGGAATATTGGCATCCAGGACAGCCATAGGGTCCTAAGAATGGGTATCAACTTCACGGCTGTTTCCCCTAGAAGAGTCTCATGGTGTGGTTGGACATTTTCCCCTGACTGTGACACACCAACCTTGCTCTCTGACCTTCTCCATGTTCCATAAACTATCAACTATGCCTTAGTAAACCTATTTCTTCTTAAACTAGCTGCAATGCATTTTGCCATCTGCAATAAAGAACCCTGGCTGTCACACCGTATCATTTAAGATTCCATGGAGCAGTGTGGCCCTATCTTGTAAGTGTGACTACAGTATAGCAAAGTTGTGCCTCTCATAGAGAAGAGGGACCACTCTCATGCATGTGACAAATCCTGCTCTGTACAATTTTCAAATAGATGTATCCCATTCCTGCAATTCTTTATGCCATTTCCAGCTTCAAATTTCCAGAGAATTAGGATGCGACATGACTGCGACATGTCCATGGCTCTCCCCCTGAACTTTGTGCTTTTTCTATTGCCTTTCCATCACCGTAGGCCAGATCCACATGGTCAGCAAACAAATCCAATGCCTTATTTTGTGTCACTGGAGAGCAAAGAAAATTCAGTGTGAACAACGTAGACAAAGATTTCTAGTTTATAGATGGTCTCAAGCTTTCCAGAAGTTTCTGGTTCCATTTCTAATTCCACCCTTCTGTGAATAGCTCTTCAAGGCTGGTGTTAATTTTCTGTTCACCTAATCACTAAGGAGTCAAGATTTTTCTCAAGGAATCATGAATTAAAACTGCCTAGTTAGATAAAAGTAGAGTTGAGAACAAAACATAGATCTTCCAGTTTCTTGTCCAGAACTGTTTTTACAACTCCTTACTACCAGTCTTAATCAGACCAGGAGTTATCCTCAGTTCAGGCATAATCTGGCTGGAGAAAAGAGTGCTGCATGCTTCCAGACTCTTTATGTTGCAGAGACTAGATTTTAATTGAAAGCTTTTTAATAGACTTGTCATGGTCATTGACTAGTGAGAGTATCACAACGCTCGCCCTAATACCATGGAGTAATCTAAGTGACTGTTGCCACTTGGATTAGTCTTATCTGATTAAATCATGATCATTTAAAATATATATTTAATCTTACTAGCATGAATAGTAATAACAGGACTCAATATTTTAGTATGTATTATATTTAGAGCAATTATATTTAATATCTTTGATTCCCTCAGGGTGTTTTATTTGTGATTTGTGATGCCAAATTAGAAAGGTTGGCTGTTGGTACCACAAACGCATCCAGGAATTTAGAAAGTAAATTTGCTCCAAGGAGTCTCCAGAGTATTTTGGCATTCTCTGTCTGCAGTGCTCTTCCTTGTTCCTAATGCTTCCCTCTCTACATTCTATCATTTCTCCCACTCTTCAAGTGGAAGCTATCTCCTGCTCCGCTTAATTGTTCCTCATCACCTCAGCTGGATATGTCTGCTCCCACAGCCCTATTCTCTTAACAGCACATATGGAATGTACCGAACACTGTCCTATGTTGCAATCTGTTGTCTACTTAATTTTGCTTCCCCATCAGCGCACTAGTAAGATCCAAGGAGATGTATATCAAGGCTGATGCTTCTGTTCTTGAGTCCTTCAAAAAGTCTGGGGCTCTTTCTAGAGACCATAAATGTTTGATGAATAAAGAGGGTCATGAGCTCAACCACCTGCAGGGGGTGTCCCGTCAACATGACTGAGTAAGCCTGATAAAAGGAATATAAGTGTGAGTTGCCTGTATTGTGACCTAGCAGAAGCCTGCCTACTCACATTGCCTCAAAAATGCTCTGTGGCATTAATGAAGGCAAAACAGGGCACATCCAAAGATCAAGGTATGCCCACTTCCTGCCAGTTGTGTCTTTTGAATAAAACGCTAGCTAGCTTCCTTCACTATAGTAAATAGCAGCCCAGAAATTTAAGCCACTTGTCCTAGGGATTGAGTTAATTTTGTTTCCCCTCTGATTTCAAATGAGGAGGGGGTGTGTAGAAGTTGGAGACAGTCATGTTCATTAGTCAGTCAATGATCTGGTCTTATTACAGGGAAATGTCACAATATTATAGGTTTACATCTTACAAGATGATTTCACCTACATTGCTTAAACAGGCCCATTTTTTTAAATGAATGAGAAAAATCAAGACTAGAGAGAGTCAAGTATCTTGCTCAAGTTCATGCAGGACCAAAATGTGGTAGAGATATCATTAAACTCAGAATATCTGATGCCCGCTACAGGGCCCTTTGCCCAATATTATTCTGCTCAGCCCCAGGATGCTGTTAGGATCTATGTGCCCAGGCTTACCACGGAAGTGAGAGGCAGCTCTTTTTGAGAGAGTATTGAGTTATCTAGGGTTTTGGGTTTGTATATTTTTTTCTTTTGTTGACATACTAGATTCCGCATAATATCATATGCTTATTTTGCATGTAATTATCTGCTATTTTCCATTCACCAGTTATATGTGCATGTTTGCAAATGATGGCAATTAGCATCAAGACTTTATCCACTTTACAGCTCTTATCCTAAATTCAAAGACATAGAAACACACACACACACACACACACCAAAATTTACCTTGTAGAAGAATGTTTACCTCAAGTAAACCAGCAGCCAAACTGAAAATTCAAAACTGCAACTGGAGCTAATGAAATATAAAATTATCTATGATAGTACCAGCAATGCCCAATAGAATCCGCACTATTCAAGGAGTGTTATGCAGGTGGTTTCCACTGGCTTAGTGGGTTTTGAAGGTTTGTCTGCCAATCCACCTTCCTCTTTTTCATGGACTCATGTGAACTTTTCAACATAGGAAAGCAGTCACTGTTTTATTCCCATGTTCACCTTCTCTGGTGAAAATTTACATGGGCAAGACTCCTCAAAATCTAACTTGCCGAGGAAATGAGGGAGAGGATTAGAGGCCATGACTCAGAATGATTGAAAGTGTAAATATGCTGCTCTGGAGGTTGAGTCTTGATGATACAGAAAGAGAAGGAGAGGATGGGGCAGGTTGGAGGGAGGTGGGGGATTGGGGAGTGGATGGGAAATCTCTAATTTTCCCAACGATCTTCTATAGTGAATAACATTGGATAGTGTTTATGAAAAAAGTTCATGAAAAAAGATGAAGGGTGGGAGGAAAGCTGTGACAGAAGAGGAGTAAAGTGGGCTGTTGCTACTCACACAGCTTCCACTAGTATTCATAACAATTTCGCCACTTAAAATGTAGTCATCTCATTATTTTGGTTTGCTAACTCTTGACAGTTATATACCTGTCCGTCCTCAAAACTGAAACAGTAGAATAATGGAAAGAAAGTAAAGGGGAGAGGGAGGGAAGGAGGAAGGAAAGAAATAAAAGAAAAAATGTCTGCATTGTCTAATAGGTAGAAAATATGATGTTCTTTTTGCCATTTGTAATAGAAATTTTAGGAAACCAAGCTAGCTCCCAAGCAGGAACTCCACAGTCAAACTAATTTTGGGGGGGCAAATTATTTATTGAAAATATAATTAGGGAAGTCACTGGAAAGTTCATGATATGTAGTGAAAAGGAAAGGTCAATTTAAAAATTGAGTTCACAGAACACAGGTGTGTGTATTAACTTTGATGCTCGGAAGAGAACATGTTATGTTGTATCTTGGAATACTCCTTTCTAATTGGGTAAAATATGAATTTTGGGAGGTAGAGTCCTATGAAATATTTTCTTTGCCAAAACTGAGGTTCCTTTCACCACAATCACGCTCACTTCTGCATTATGCACCATCCACATGGTGAGGAAGGAAGTCCTAATACACAAACCATCAGTTCATGTTCTTCCTTATGGAAACTTCTACACATTTGCTTCAAACAAATTACACTTGGCTCCAAAAGACTTAAATAAATGGTTTGTTTATCTACTTTAGAGTTTGTTTTTAGTGTCCAGACTTGATGCTTGTCTACATGTTTACTCTCAAACTGGTGAACTGTGGAAATGAAGAGCATTCAGATTTTACTATATCTCTGGATTTGTTTAGCTTAACAAAACACTGATATCCATACTTTAAGGACAATTTGACTTCATAGTTTTTGAACTGCTCTCTCTATGGTCCTCACATTAAATGTCTGATGAGAAGCAGTGAGTTGTTTGTCAAGACCTAATAGTTGATTCAAATCTCATAATTCTTTGAGCCAAGAGTTTAATACATTCCTTTGCAAGCCTTACCAAGTGAATATGGTTTTTGTCCCCTGATTCTGATGGAAACTGCATTTGTCAAGGGCACTAATGATCTGTATTTTCAAATCCAATTGAAACGGCATTTTTTTTTTCTGAATACTCAGCAACATTTGACACAACGACTTTCTGTCCTTGAAACCGTCAGTCCTTCCTGCTTCTGATATGCTTTCCACAATGGAAAGAGTGGAAAGCTAAAAATTTATGTTTCACAGACTTCCTGGAACCTGAGATTGAAAGTAAGATTTAGGTTTAACCAATCCATGTCTTTTCCTATAAATTGGGAGGCAAAACTGAGATAAAGGGAGAACCCCTGCTATTTTTGCTGCTTCTGCCAGGCAGGCACAGCCTGGGGAATCATTGGTACAGTTTACAACAGACAGTCATTACATTCATGGGTTTCAAGAGTGAGGTATCTATTTCATTTTTGTGGATTATGGCAGGGAAGTCTGATTTTGGATCTGGCAGCAGTACTAAGCAGGCCAGTGGCAATAGAACTCTGTAGTCACAGTTGCTTGATCTTAGAAAAGGCAGCAATTCCCATGGTGGTCAGATTATATGTTGTAGCTTGAGATTCATTTCTGAAATTTCAAACTTGAAATCTTTTCTTCAGTCCTTCAAACAATTCTTAATGCTCTGTATAAAAGCCTTTCTATCCTTGAAACCATCAGTCCTTTCTGCTTTTCTCTCTCCTTCTGTCTGTTTTTCTGTCTGTATCTCTTTGTCTCTCTAGATAGGTAGGTAGGTAGGTAGATAGATAGATAGATAGTTGCATTTATATGTATGTGTATAAGACTGATCTATTGATAGAACAGAAAAGATGTGTTAATATGAAGTGTGGAGGTAAGAATATACTCTAGCTTGTATAAGCTGTTCTTTAAATATACTAGTCTTATTCCCACTACCAAGATTTTTTGAGTTGTTTCTTCTGTATCAAATGCCTTTCTTCCAGTTATTTCTCATACCTTACTCCTACTTTTAGGTCTTATTTGAAATAGCACTTCCTCAAAAAGACCTTCCCAGACTATCAAAATATTCTAACAACCTATATGATCCTTCATTGCAAATATAAAATCTAAAGTAATATTTACTCACTGATTTTCCCTTTTCCTTCATTATAATTTAAGTCCCATGAAGGGAAGGATCTTCCAAACAAGTGCTAGAATAATGAAAATCCTATAATTGGCATTAAATAAATAGTTGCTTAGTGAAAAGAATGAATGGATAAATGAAGGAATGAAATAGGAACATTTTTACTGTGTTAGGGAATTAAAGACTTGAGCTATTTAGATATTATTTATCACATGATTATGTTTATATTTTACTTGCATACACTCATGCACATATATGTATATATTAAAAATACAGATATTACCATTACTTTTCTTCTTTTCAGAGCTCTCTCTCCAGATAGACCTCAGAAAAGAGAAAACCCTTCTTTACTTATCAATCTCTGCAGATTTCATATTTAAGTCCAAGACTTCAGATGACAAATATTGCTTATTTTAAAAATAGACTTTCTATTTTAGAGCAGTTTTAGACTTACAGAAAAGATGCAAAACTAGCAATAGGGTTCCCATATACCCCACATCCAATTTCCCCTATTATTAATATTTTACATTAGAAAGGTACATTTGTTCCAATTAATGAAACTATATTGATAAATTATTATTAACTATTGTGTATTTTTTTCAGGTTTCCTCAGTTTACACCTAATGTCCTATTTCTATTCCAGGATCTTATTCAGGATACCACATTATATTAAGTAGTCATATCTCCTTAGGCTTCTCTTGTCTGCAACAGTTTCTCAAAATTTCCTTGATTTTGATAAGCTTGACAAGTACTGGTCAGGTGTTTTGTAGAGTGTTCCTCAATAAGGATTTGTCTTATGTTTTACTCATGATTAGATTAGGCTAAGTTTGGGGGAAGAAAACTGCAGAGGAAAAGTACTATTTCATCATATCACATCAAGGATGTACCATCAACATGACATTGCTGTTAGTATTGACCTTGATCACCAAATTGAAGTAGTGTTTGTCAGGTTTCTCTATGGTAAAGTTACTCTTTTCCCCATTTTCCAAACTGTACTTTCTGACAGGAATTCACTATGTGCAGCTCACATTTCAGGAGTGAAGAGTCTTGCTTCATCTTTTGAGGTAAAATATCTACATAAATTATTTGGAATTCTTCTGCATGGAGATTTGTCTCTTATTCTCCACTTATTTAATCATTCAACCATTTGTTAATGTCAGTATGGGCTAAGAGATATGAATTTTATATTTTGAGTTGTAATCCAATCATGCTTTATTTATTTTCTAGCTCCTATTGTTTCAACTTTGGCCACTGGCAACCTTTAGTTGCCTCCTGTATCTTTTGACATTGTCCCAGTATTAAAGATTTTCTTTTATTACTTCCTTACTTTCTGTCACTACAAAATGCTCCAGGCTTGGCTTATCTTATATATTTCCTACTCAATTCCTAGAGTCAGCCACTTCTCCAAGGATCCCTGGTTCTCTTGATTGTAGAATGGTATTAGAAATCAAGATCCGGGCAGAGGTGTGCTCATTGTTACTTGGATATTGTTGCTTCTAGGCCTTCCCTGCTGACAGATCGAGGAGATTTTTGTGTGTATGCTAGCCCTTGCATATTCCCATATCTAAAAATATTTCTTTATGTAACCATTTGTATTTGTATTATCTATGTTACATTCATACTGATGTCTCCAACTCCAATCCATTACTACATGAATCATTCTATCCCCTTCTCCCTGCTGATATCTAATTTCCCCGCATCTGCTGTCAAACTGATGAGCTGTTCAGTTCCAGTTTGCATGTATCATGGTATCAGAATTCTTATCTTGTAACCCTGTGGGGAATAATTTTATTAACTATAGTACAGTTTTTATCTGCAATTTTTTGTTCATTTGTTTGTCTTTCATCTCACAGACACCACAAGTTTCCAGAATTGTTTACATCAGTAACTTTTTCCCCTACCTTTTTCAGTGAGACTGTTTTTTTTTTTTTTTTTTTTTTTTCGGTACGCGGGCCTCTCACTGTTGTGGCCTCTCCCGTTGCGGAGCACAGGCTCCGGACGCGCAAGCTCAGCGGCCATGGCTCACGGGCCCAGCCGCTCCGTGGCATGTGGGATCTTCCCGGACCGGGGCACGAACCCGTGTCCCCTGCATCGGCAGGCGGACCTGCAACCACTGCACCACCAGGGAAGCCCAGTGAGACTGTTTCTTACATATATAATATAATTATATTGTTTTGTCATATTTTGCATTCCATCCACAGATACCATGACCTCCTAAATGATTTTTTTAATTTGCATGCATAAAGTGTCACTTTCTGTGCTCTAAAGCTCTATGAATTTTAACAAATGCATGGCAACATGTATCTATGATTACAGTGTCATGTAGAATAGTTTATTGCCGTCAAATATCTCCTGTGCTTTACCTATTCAAAATTCCCCAAAACAAAACTCCTGGCAACCACTGATATATTTACTGTCCCTACAGTTTTGCTTTTCAAAAATGTCATATACTGGCAATCATGAAGTATGAAGCCTTTTCAGACTAGCTTCTTTCACATAGAGACGTACAATTATGTTTTTTCATGGTTTGTCAGCTCATTTCTTTATTATCACTGAAAAATAGTCCATTGTATGGATATACCACAGTTTGTTCTTCCATTCACCTATTAAAGGGCATCTTTTTTACTTCCAGTTTTTGGCAATCGCTATACATAAGCAAGTTTTGTGTGGATATATATATATACATATATACACACACACACACTATATATATATATATATATATATCTTATTCTACTCTATACATATGTATATATATATTTATAATACACATACAAATACATATTTGATACAACATCAAAACATATGGAGTACTATTTTTACTGAAGTATTGTTGATTTACAATGTTGTGTTTATTTCTGCTTTACAGTGAAGTGATTCAGTTATACATATATATACATTTTTTAACATTCTTTTCCATTATGGTTTATCACAGGATATTTAATTAGTTCCCTGTGCTATACAGTAGAACCTTGTTGTTTATCCATTCTATGTATAATAGTTTGTATGGAGCAATTTTTAAACAGAAACAATCTTGTCTTTTCTACATTCTTGTCTTGTCTTTGACTATAACCTATATTTTTCTCTTTTTCACATATGCCTAAATAGTTCTTGAAGAGAGAAAAAAAAAAGAAAACAATACTTCTTCAAGCAGAGGACATGGGAGGGTTTTTCCTGACAAGGTGACTGTCAAATATTGTTCTTAAGCTGAAGACAGCTGTTGTTACAAACAACTCCTCAATGAGCTTGGCTAATTGCTAGTGGCATGTAAAAAGCATGAAGGACAATACTATTTTCTTGATAGTTTTTGATGAATTTATTTCTTTACATAGCTAAAGGAAATACCTTTATCAGACTGCTTTCATAAAACCTTTTATTGGAAGACATGTGGCTCCCTTGTTAAGACGCTGTTCACCCATATGAACATTCACTGATTTATTCCCTGCCAAAAGTCTGTGGGTGTTTTAACTGTCATTTACCTGTCAATGTACCATAATACTTCACTCTAAAAACTGAAAGTCATTTAACATTCATGGAGATTAAAAGCTAGCAGAAGATAGCTAAGCAAGACCAGAAATGTAGTTAGATGTTTAGTGGAATTTTTTGTTCCTCATTTATTACATGGTCTTCGAAATAAATGTGTGGGTGGAAGAGATGTAGACGACTCATTAATGATATTCACATATCCCATATTAGGAAAATTGAAACTACAAAGCCAAATTTATATACTTTGTATCTTTGTGATTCACAGATACAATAAAGAGGAATCTGAAATCCTGTTACATACAAAAGTGAAATAGAAAATAAAAGTATATTTAGAAAGGAAGATAGAAAAAGCCACTTTTTCTATATAAAAAGCCACTCTTTTTATATACATTGTATATAAAAAGAGAAACTATGAGAGCTATTTTTTTTTTTTTTTTTTTTTTTGTGGTACGTGGGCCTCTTACTGTTGTGGCCTCTCCCGTTGCGGAGCACAGGCTCCGGACGCGCCAGTCTCAGCGGCCATGGCACACGGGCCCAGCCGCTCCGAGGCGTGTGGGATCTTCCTGGATGGGGGCACGAACCTGTGTCCCCTGCATTGGCAGGTGGACTCTCAACCACTGCGCCACCAGGGAAGCCCAATAACAGTCCCATTTCTGAAGTCACACTTGCATGAGTGGTCAATGAAGTGGAAAGTTAGGCGAGGTGGATAGTTTAGATAATTATATAAATAATTTGCATTGAAGATATCCACTTTCCTTAATTTTGAAATTAGTTTTAGATACAGCAAAAAGACTTTAAGATTTTCGGCATTCTTCAGTTCTCATATTTGAAAACAATTCCTCCAAAAACCTTTTACTGACACCCCCCAAAGGCATTAGGTGTTTCTTCTCCAAATGTTCTCTTAGCATCTGGAAACATCCTAACACTTTTCACTAATTGTAATTGCCTCTTTACAAGCTACGTCCCATAATGAAGAGTAAGTTCTCATGGTAGGCACTTGATAGTTATTTGCTGATTCAATAAGCTTGTGGTTTAGCATTGGAGAGACATGGAATTTTAAAGATTAACTCTGTCATTTACCATGATACCTTGCAAATCTTATTTGAGCTGTATTAGTCTCTGTTTCTTCATCTTTAAAACAGGAATGCTTGTAATTACTTCTCACAGGATAGTTGTAAGTAATAAAGGAAGTAATGTACATAATCCAAAAAGGAGAATGTCTAGCACATAGTAGTGCTAACTAAATGTAGTTTTCCCTAACTTCATCTATTTTATAGCTGTATAATCACCTAATTAAAATGATAGGAATAAAAAAAATGATAGGAATAAACACATCCATTGACAAGATGGAGAAAGGTAAAATGAATTCAAAAACTTTCCACAGCCCATTCTGTTTTTTGTTTTGGGTTTTTTGTTGTTGTTCTTGTTGTTTTGTCTTCCTCTATGTATATTCTCCAACCTACCTGAGCCCACTGCCTTTCAGGAATTTCCTGGTTGCTCAAACTCTTCTCTTATATACTTCAGTCGGCTTTGTCTTTCCTTATATACCAGCAAGGGATTTGAAGTGGAGAGACGTGGGTATACCATTTTCACATTAAAAGCCTTAGACAGACCACTTTCCCTGTCTGAATTTCAACTTAGCTGCAAAACAATTAAGACAGGTCCTACTTTGACAGCATTTGCTTGGCCTTGGCATCTCTCAATTAACATAGATACAGCAAGAAAAGACAGCCATGAGCTCAGTTCTCCTGGAACTTAGACATTAAATTAACATTTGTGTAAACCATTTTCAATAAGTACAAAGTAGAATAAGTACCATGTGCCAGGAGCAGGTATGTATACACACACACATATACATACATAACTATTATATATATACATACATATAACATATATAAAATGCATAGCCTAATCTCAAAAATAGAGAGTAACAAGTAAAAGTGCTTTATAAGTTGCCAAATCTATATAAATGCAACATATGAGTATTTTTATTATTCTTGGTAAATATCCTTATTTCATTTCTTCCCTTATAGCTCCCATAAAACTTCTTTAGTCCTGTTTATCAGTCTCCATCCCTCTGTATACATTTGTTAAGATTCAGTGAGGAGTAAAGTTCCTTTAATATGAAATGGAGCAAAAGACCATGTCGTAAAAGACTAGAATTGCTTAGTATCGGATGCTGAAACAGCTCCTCTCTTTGAGATTATTCCTATTAAGTAAATTCTTATTGGTTCCACTTAGGTTTTATCACTCCTTGGTTTTTCTGGTCAGTGAGTTAGCTTCCAAAGACTGCCTACTCCTTCTCAGCCTTGACACCCAGCTTTTCTTTTTGTATTCACCTATAAACTTGCACACTGCTAATATGGGCTCACTTTCATTTTTTAACTCTACACTTGGTTCACAGCCCAGTTCCAAACAAATCGTGTCTCTTGACCACGATTCAATACCATTTCCAAGTTCTTTTATATGCCAGCTACTCTTCCTGTCTCCATGTCTGTCTAAAACAGTAGGATTTGGCAGTTTCAACACCAGCTATGGCTAATACCCAAACTACTACCAATTTTTGCATTAGTCCTCTTGAGTAGAATATTTTTATTTAATGAAGACTATTTTATTTATTTATTTATTTGCGGTACGTGGGCCCCTCACTGTTGTGACGTCTCCCGTTGCGGAGCACAGGCTCCGGACGCGCACGTTCAGCGGCCATGGCTCACGGGCCCAGCCGCTCCGCGGCATGTGGGATCCTCCCGGACCGGGGCACGAACCCGTGTCCCCTGCATCGTCAGGCGGACTCCCAACCACTGCACCACCAGGGAAGCCCTAATGAAGACTATTTTGAAGCTTAGAAATTAATTATCAGCCATGCAGCCTGCCATTCCAGAAGATGTATCTGAAAAGTGAGGCCTTTCTATCACCCATAAATGAACACCTAAGAAGAGGTAACTTGCTGCCATACTTCAGATTCAACCTTCATGCCTCTTCTTTAAATAAAGAAAACAAAACACTTCACAGAAGAGACTTCTTTTGTAACCTTGGAAGCAATCTATAGATCAGCCAAGATTAAAGACACTCAAACATTCAGATGAGCAAAGCAATACAATTTCTTCCCATTAGTTTTATAAGAAAGCATAAGAACTGATGAATTAGTGGTTAAACATTAGTATAACTATAAAAACTCATGCATCATGTTATCCAAATTATCATGTAATTTCATATTATTGTCTTACTTGATTGGAATTGCACACCCTTCTCTCTCCCTCACTATCAGCCATTTCAGGGACTTGACTCAGTGCTTTTCCCTTTGCCCAGAATGTTGCTCCAACCACACATAATTTATTCATTGCTCTGCCCTAGCTTCCTCATGCCTAAGACATAGTAGGTGCTCAATAAATAGATGTTAAATGGAAAAAAAATATTTCTAATGTATAAGCAAGGAAACAGACTCAGACATGTTCTCAAGGTCTCAGAGCAAGTAAATGGCAGCACTCAAACACAGCTTTTTTGACATTAGATTATGTACTCCTTCTTTGTTATACCACATTGACTGGTTGCCATGGTTCCTGTTACCAAATGGGGTTTTATAAGGAAACTCTTAGGGTTCCTAGAATTCTAGAACTTCAGGCTTTTATACTAATGCTGAGGAGATCTAAATAGTCTGCTGAACTGTGCTAGTAGAAGGGATTTAACAATAGGTCTATTATAAAATAAGGCTTTTTGTCTCTTCTTATCCAAGATCCAACAATTGTGGCTAAAATGTTCATCAACTTACATATGAAAACATCACTGATAGAAAAATCAATTTTCATCAGTTAATTCCCCTGAATATAAGCTAGGATAGAGAAAGTTTTTATGGATACCCCATTTCTATAGGGAATGACCATTTCTATAGGGAATGAAAAGGTATGAACACCTAAAATAAACTTTTACTTTATTCTGATTGAAATCTTCCTCAAAGTTACCAAAATAGCTTCATAACCACACTTTTTACACACACACACACACACACACACACACACACACACACACTTTGTTTCAACTCTGCAATAATTACATGTCTTGTAAAAGGTTTTTAAGAGCAAAAGTAAAATGGGTAATATTTAAACTGATTGGAATTTTTCTATTGGTTACAAAGGAACACATATTCATTTTAGAAAATTTAGATGGCAAAGAACAGCAAAAAGAAAAATCACCAAAATATCATTAGCCCACAATACTTTGAAATATGTATTTCTAGTCTTAGCCATACATCTATCAATATTTATATTTTACTTTTTTAAAAAATGAGAATCTTATATACCTAATTTTTGCACTTGACTATACAGAAGGAACATTTTCCAAATCTGTAAATATTCTTCTATAATATGGCTTTAGTGATTAGAGAATGCTATTCCATATGAATATATCATATTTTATCAAAATATAAATTATTAGTCATTAAGATGTTTCTAATTTTTTGCTATTATAAAATGTGCTGAAAAGCATTCTTGAGCATAGTTTTTCTCTATCTCAGATACTTTTAAGATACATTTCTAGAAAGTAAATTATTATATCAAAAAGTTAACATTTTTAAATATTTGTGACATATGACTAAATTGCCTAAAGAAGAATTGTACCATTTCCTTCCGGTACATCTTAAATTCCTTTACACTGGAAAGTTTGGAAAGGCAAAATGATGCAAGTCTGAACCCTCCTTGTTCATTGCCATGTCTCCAGCGTCTAGTACAAAGCCAGTAATATATAAGTTGTGCAATATGTGTTTGATGAATTATTGATTGATGAATGAATAAATGAATGAATGAATGAATGATAGAGTAAGAGAGTTTCTCTTTCTAAAGAAACAAACACCTTTTTCTTCAAAGAATATGCTGTAATTGGTTACTTTGTCCATAAAGTGGGAAACATTGGTCACTTCCCAGGTGACAGAAAAATTCTATCAAAACATGGATATTTTGTTTCTTCTGCTTTGTTGATATGTAGCATGTTTATGGATCATTAACTTATTCAAGTTTACTCATGATTGTTTCCAAAATTGCTTCTTCTCCAGTGTTTTCTGTTTTATTTTGTTTTTAATTTCTGATTTTTTAAATTGAAGTGCAGTGGATATACAATATTATATGTTTCAGTTATACAACATAGTGATTCAATATTTATAGATTATATTCCATTAAAAGTTATCATCAGGGCTTCCCTGGTGGCGCAGTGGTTGAGAACCCGCCTGCCAATGCAGGGATCACAGGTTCGTACCCCGGTCCGGGAAGATCCCACATGCCGCGGAGTGGCTGGGCCCGTGAGCCATGGTCGCTGAACCTGCACGTCCGGAGCCTGTGCTCCGCAACGGGAGAGGCCACAACAGTGAGAGGCCCGTGTACCACAAAAAAAGAAAAAAAAAAAGTTATCATCAAAAATGACTATATTCCCTGTGCTGTACAATATATCTTTGTAGCTTACTTATTTTATACATAGTGATTTGTACCTCTTAATCTTGCCCCTCCCTTTTTCCCTCCCCCCAGTGGTAACCACTAATTTGTTCTCTATATCTGTGAGTCTGTTTTCGTTTTGTTGTATTTATTTGCTTGTTTTATTTTTTGGATTCCACATATAAGTGATAACATACAGTATTTGTCTTTGACTTATTTTACCAAGCCTAATACCCTCCAGGTCCATCCATGTTGTTGCAAATGGCAGAATTTCATTTTTTATGGCTGAGTAATTAATATACACACACATAACAGCTTCTTTATACATCCATCTGTTGGTGAACACCTAGGTTGCTTCTATATCTTGGCTATTGTAAATAATGCTGCTATGAATATTGGGGTGCATATATCTTTTTGAATTAGTGTTTTTGTTTTCTTTGGATATGTACTCAGAAGTGGAATTGCTGGATCATATGACAGCTGCAATTCTAGCTTTTTTTTTTTAATCAGTAAATGGCACCACTGTGCCTAATTACACAGACTCTAAGTATAAAAGTCATCCTACAAACCATCCATGCCCATCTCTATTTTCAATTAATCACTCAATCCTGTCAATTTTACCTCTTAAATGTCTCTCATCTCTATTATTTTCTCCATTTTTACCTCCACCACCCTAGCCCAAGATTCTATAGTCAAATCTCTAAATTACAGAAATGTATTTTTTCTCAGTTAGTCTTCTTTACTCATTCTTCTCATTTTCAATCCAGAACAACCTTCACATTGTATCCAAGCAACCTTTTTGAAATGAAAATATGGCTAAATCCATCTTTGTTTAAAACCCTTTTATGTCTTCTTCTTGTTTTTGCAATAAAGACCATAACCTTTGCATATTAATAGAAAGCACAACAGAGTGGGGACTCCCTCACCAGCCCATCATGCTCCATTATCTCTGTCTTCCTGAGACTCTGGCCTCCTTCAAGTCATCTGCTTCAGGGCATTTGCACATACTGCTTTCTATATGCACAGCATTATTTCCATTAACTTCTACCCTCTCTCTTTTTTTAATTTTTATTTTTAAAATTTATTTTGTTTATTTATTTTTGGCTGCATTGGGTCTTTGCTGCTGTGCGCAGGCTTTCTCTGGTTGCAGCGAGCAGGATCTACTCTTCGTTGCAGTGCACGGGCTTCTCATTGCGGTGACTTCTCTTGTTGCAGAGCATGGGCTCTCGGTGTGCGGGCTTCAGTAGTTGTGCAGGCTCAGTAGTTGTGGTGCACAGGCTTAGTTGCTCTGTGGCATGTGGGATCTCCCCAGCCCAGGGCTCGAACCCATGTCCCCTGCATTGGCAGGCAGATTCTCAACCACTGCACCACCAGGGAAACCCCTACCCTCTCTTTTATTCATGTCTATCTGTCTTTTAGGGATCAGTTGAATTCAGTGTTTGAAGGAAACATTTTCTAACCCAGACTCTATCAGATTCTTCCAGTTACTCTCCCAGCACACTTTATCTTTCTTGTTGCCTGCTAACTAAATTGTAATTTAATAACTATTTATGTAATTAATTGTTTTGTCTATATGCTCTGCTTGAATATGAGCTTCAGGAGGGCAGAGACTGAGTCCATCTATTTTGTTCCTGTTATCTCCAGCTCTGGTTTACATAGTTGAAACTCAATAAACATATATTTAATGAAAGAAAGAATGAATAAACGATGAACAAGTGAGAGAAATTTGTAAAGAAATCTGAGTGAGTGATTGTGATTAGTTTCAATTAAGTTTTTAAAAATAACTATTAGGTAAGACAAAAAAAAAAAGACATCACCTTTAGTTATCACATTTATGATACTCTGTCAGTCCCCAGTGCATATCTTATATTAACAGACTTCTAACCAAAGAAGAAGCTTTTCCAAGCTGAATGTTGAGCACAGGTACAAGTTTGCTGTTGATTATTCCACTCTAACCCTAAGCTTTTGGATTCTAAGTGATATCCACTCCAGAAACCTTGAAATCTGACTGTAACATTGCTTGCACATCACCTCATAGCCTTTGCTCAGCCAGTAAATTTTTTTATGTCCCTAGAGTTAAGTTGGAATAAACTGGAAAATAGAGTTTTCTTCACTATTAGTTCTAACCTAGCTAATCTTCTTGTTCAAGGGATTCACCTCAGCTCAATTATCACATCCAGAAGATATAAGTTTTACCTATTTGTTCATCAGCTAACAATTTCCAATGGGGTCATTGATACCCACCAGCCAGGACCAGTGACCACTAGACCTTGCCAGAACCCAAAGGATTATAAAATAATATGAGGTGTGAATTGTGCCTTTTTATGTTCCTAAGTTAACTTTTCTAGGCCTCTCAGATAATAGTTGCCATGGCAGTTGGTTAACAAAGTGGATTGATACTTTAATCTAAGGAATGTAATATAATTTTTAATGTCTTAGATAACATTCAAATCACATTTTCACTATGTCCGTAACTAACTAGAAACTTGTGATAAAAAGATAGACCCATTATCCAGTGAAAATGTTGAAAATATGTCAAGGTTTGACTTACTTTTATTATTTTTAAGAAAGGCATTCCTTATTTTATTTATTTATTTTTAATTATTTATTTACTGATTTATTTTTGGCTGTGTTGGGTCTTCGTTGCTGCGTGCGGGCTTTCTCTAGTCGAGGCGAGCAGGGGGCTACTCTTCGTTGCGGTGCATGGGCTTCTCATTGTGGTGGCTTCTCTTGTTGCAGAGCATGGGCTCTAGGCGCGTGGGCTTCAGTAGTTGTGGTGCACCGGCTCAGTAATTGTGGCTCGTGGGCTTAGTTGCTTCACGGCATGTGGGATCTTCCCTGACCCGGGATTGAACCATGTTCTCTGCATTGGCATGTGGATTCTTAACCACAGTGCCACCAGGGAAGTCCCAACATACTTTTAATATAAAGAGAATTTTTTTGAACTGTAGATGATTCACAATATTGTGTTAGTTTCAGGTGTATAGCATAGTGATTCCATGTTTGTGAAGATTATACTCCATTATAGGTTATTACAAGATAATGGCTATGATTCCCTGTGCTATACAGGGTGTACTTGTTACTTACCTATTTTATACATAGTGGTTTGTATCTGCTAATCCCATACCCCTAATTTGTCCCTCGTGAGGAATTGTTTTTTATTATTAGTCACCAAAATAAATGCAGTCAACAGATTATTTAAAAATTTGGATTTAGCCAGTAACCATATCATAGGTTCTGTTTCCAAACTATATGGCAGAACTGTTTCGTGTACAATTATCACATTTGTAGTTTACTTTTGTTTTTCTAATAGTGACTCTCAAATAAAGTTCAGGTGCTATCACATGGTCCGTCTCTGCTCCAAGAGTCATCATGTAAACAGGACTATTTGATAAAGATATTGTGAAGAATTCAGCAGCAAGCGAGGAAGTAAACAGCAAAGGGACCAAGTGAGATATAAAATCACTCTCCCCCAGCCCCAGACTACAAGTTGCTTTCTAAACACAAAGCATGTTTCTCATATCCTAAATCAGCAGGGTATACAACAAAACATCAAACTTGGGAAACAAACATCTTCCACCTATTAAAGCATAAACAGAAACATATTCCTGTAATCCAGTAAAGCTTCCCTACAATAAGATACAAAGCTTTCATTGCCTTGATTCAATTGTACATCTCTTTTATATTTTCTTGAACTGTTCTGTTCTTTCCATTCAGTGAATAACCTCCTTGTTAATACAAGCAGGATTTACAGACCCTCTATATCTCCCCAGCACCCAGAACAGTGCTGGGTAAATGTTAGTTGCTCAGTAAATATTGGAATAATTACTTTATTTTACCCAAGTTTTGAATGGAGGTGATTATATGGTAACATGGCAAGATAGAAAATAAACATTTTTGCTGCTCTTAGATTTTTTACTATTCTTTCTTCTTAATTCCTGTCTGTCCCTCTTTCATTTGGCCAATTCCCTAGCCATACTTCAAGTTCAACTCAGTGTCACCTCCTTCACATAAAATCTTCCTTGATATCCATAAGGCAAAGGTAGTATGCCAAACATTATGTCCCTGTAATACCCTAATCATCAGTCTTTTAGTATTTATCAACAAAATTAAAATGATTTGTTAGTACTCTTCTTTCACTCAAGATTGTAGATCTGCTGGGTACAGAGGTGTACCTTTTTTCATCTTGGAACTAAATTTTAAAAACAGTTTAATATTAGAAATAGATTTTTAACAAGAGTCATATCAAAAAAGGGGGATGATATGCACCGAATGTAATTTCCATTAAATTGTAGACATTCTTTTTCCTCTTCGTTTTCTTTTCATTTTAAAGCTCCAAATATATCTTTACTCTAAATGTGAAATACATCCTTTATAATTTCAATAATTTTATAAAGTTGGTTAACTAGCAAAACTATCCTTTAAAAACAAATGCCATATTTAATACAGAAATTTAGATAACAATCAGAAGAGTAAAAGCTTGCCTGTCCATCAAGTCAATCAATGACAAACTGGTTAAAACAAATTTCTGAAGAGAAACGTAAAAGTAGCTTTCCCAATAGTCTTTTATTAAATCTTTTTATTTAGTTTGTTCAAGTATAACTTTCTTCAATACAAAACTCTTCGTGAAACTCAAATTTCTTAGACTATAGTTCAATAAACAGGACACAAATTTTATATTCTGAATGGCTTTTATTTTCCCACACGTTTCAGAACATGACAATAATAGAGTTTTGTGTGTTTTGTGTTTGTGCATGTGTGTGTGTGTTTGAATGATTGTTGGTCTCTCTTTTAGGGTTTTCAAAACAATTTTTGAATGCCTCATTACTTTGTAAATAATTTTCTGCAGTTCAGGTTTTCATGAAAAATCCTAAGTTTATAGGGTGTTCGATTTTTTCCACATTGGGCTCTAGTGATGTATTTTCAGGACTTTTGATGTCTTGTGTTTAAAAGCCTCACCTCCATGGTGAAATTCTTGAATCCTCTTTAATGTGTAAGGATTCCTTGCAGCTTATGTTTGTATGTATAAAAAGAGGCCAAATCTCCATGGGAGAACATTCAAAATAGAACCAAATGTGTCCCTACTTACTTTATGCATTAAACATTTTTCTCCAAATAATTCAGGAGAGTTTAAAAAAATTAATATCCTTAGTATTTTAAAATAATATTCTTTAGTTAACTATTAATTTTTCATATTATGGCAAGTTAACATCCTTGGGGGTCTGGTATCTTTATAAATTCCCTTCTATCTTTCTCCTATGAAAATTTTTTACTATGAAATCCTATGAAATATTTTCTTTCTAAATACAAATTAATTTAAACTCCATGGTTTTAGTTTCAAAGCCCAAAAGTTTTAAGTTAATAAAAATCTCAGCAAATCATGCCTACCTTTATTACTTAAATTTGAATTAAAACAGATATGGTCATTCCATGTTTTTCAGAACAAACAGGAAAACCTAAGTTGCTTTAAAAGAGTCAGGTCCATATGAGATCTGAGGTTGTTGAAAACTGGAAACTTTACATTAGTTATAAGGAAACCTGAATGCAAACATCTGGAGTTACTCACAGATTTGTAAAGAATGTTGATTTTGCATCTGGACATGAGTAGTTTCACTTCTGTGACTCATTGTGGTCAATGTTGGCTCTAGGTCCTTTGCTCATAGATTATTGCACCTTAATGGCACCATTCACATGCCATATCTAGTTGGCACCTCCATGCACCACTGTTCATGGTTTTCTAGGACTCCTCCATCAATCTCCAAACATGTTCACATACTATTAAATCCATTTTCCTTATGACAGGTTTCTCACTTTAGGACTCAAGAACATAATGGCCCAGAATTTCTCCCTTGCCATCTTTAAAATCAATAACCTTAAAACAATCTTATTACTCCCTTCTGAATGTAGGGTCAAATCTGTATCCCAGCTGGAGTCAAACAGGCACATAATACACACCACACATGTGCACACACACACCAACACACACACATGAAAATTTCTAGCTACAGTTTCTCCTTGTGTGGTAACATAGGATTTCCATCACATAACTTCTAGACAGTGAAACCTGAAACCCTGACTGTTTATGTCTCATGTACCTTGAAAAACCATTAAAAGTATGTTTCTTTGGACAGCTCTAGGACATTGAAGATTTTCTGTCCTACTTGGAATACCACCTTCAATTTTATCATTCATAACATTTCAAAGTCAATTTGCTGAGG
Source organism: Kogia breviceps (assembly GCF_026419965.1). Taxonomy (NCBI): domain Eukaryota; kingdom Metazoa; phylum Chordata; class Mammalia; order Artiodactyla; family Physeteridae; genus Kogia; species Kogia breviceps. The sequence goes on from NC_081310.1 coordinate 133,041,331, forward strand.
GAATATGGGATTCTTAAGTTTACAGAGAAAGACCTGCATATTTAAAAGCCCCTAGAGTATCACATATAAGACAATTCAAATTTAAAGCTCATGCATGCAAGATTTTATATAAGTAAATTAGGAGATTGGCGCAAGATAGCTAAAATATCACATCTCCATCCTGCTTTGTCAATTTCTATTTCTTGTCCTCCTTTTATTCCTTCATAGTATTTGTCACCACTCAATATGGATTTATTCATTTATTCATTTATTTTTGCACTAAAATGAAAACCTTATAAGAGTAAGGCTTTGTCTGTTTGTTCATTGACGAATTTGGCTCTAGAATAGCACCTTGCACATTATATATGCTCAGAAAATATTAGTGAATGGACATAAAGAGAATAGATTCATAATCTCAAGAAGCTGGCTGATTTCCTTTTATAGGGTTGGTGGGATAGTATCACCAACATAATCTTCCTGTATAAAATGTAAATGGTAAATGAATACTAAATGTCACAAGAAACGTGGTTTGTGTTCACCAAAAGCAAATCCTTATTTGCTGCCTGGGAAGCAAAATAAAATGAGGCATAAAGGACTTAATTATTAAGTCAGAGGTATTTTGTACTATACTAAACAATGAAATGGCCACTGACATTTCTGAAGTCAGCTCTGAAAATCAGAAGCAGGAGTGTAGAGCTCTTCCATACTATGAGTTAATGCTTTATGATTGCATTGTGATGGAAAAAGCATCAGACTCAATGTTCTCTCTCAATTAATGGGTAAGTACTCAGTAGATGTTGAACTTAATATTAATGTCATTAACATTTTTATTATTAGTTACACAATGTATATACAGTTGACCCTTGAACAACATAAGTTTGAACTGCACAGGTCAACTTATGAACAGAATTTTTTCAACAGCAAATACTACAGTACTACACCATTCCAGGTTGATTGAATCCACATCTGTGAAACCACAGATATGGGAGGAGCCAGGTATATGGAGAAACCATGTGTATGGAGGCCAACCATAAATTATAGGCAGATTTTCAGTGTCATAGAGGGTGAGCCCCTCTAACCCCTCCTGTTGTTCAAGGGTCAAGTGTATATGTATATCTTTATATATTACTATGTATAATGATTAAGGGGGCCAGTTGAATTTGGTTTTAAATCCTAGCTCTTGCCATATAACAGCTGGTGACCATGGGCAAGATACTTAATCTCTCTGAACCTAGTATCCTCATCTATTTCCCTGAATTGTTATCAGTACTAAGAGGCACAATATATCAAGGTGCTTTACCCATGTCTGGCATGAAAGTGATGATTATGATGATAATGGCAATGTTGATTCATAGAAATTAAAGTCATGTCAATGAAACAGACTCAAATGTCAGCATGCTAAAGAAAATTATCTTTCCTTAGAAAGGTAGAAACATAATTTGTGAGAAAGACCTTAAGAAGACCTACATTTCATTCTAATTCCTTGATATTAAATTCTGTAAAAGTAGATTGTGTGATTCTGTCACTTAGAATTATTGCAGCTGAAAGAATAAGAAACAAAATAGAGAATATATATGCAGTTTTATGAAAAAAAACACACAAACATCTAAAAGATCTTTAAAGATAAAAAATAATTTAACAATAACTCAAAGTTGGTATTTTCAAAAAGATCTCAACATAAAAATACTTTGCCTCTAGGCCTCAAAAAATATATTTGGCTATCCCTCCATTTGGAGTTTGTTTTAAGGCTTAAACATAGACTGATGAGTTTACTCATAATGGTCCTTGTTTTCTCCTTGTTCTCTGGGCACTGATTTTCTTCCTCTGACTGGAGACGTTTTATTGCATATTTTCAGAACCCATAAACACACATATGCTTCCACATTGATTATATTTTTAGTCAGGTAATATATTACTTTAAATAGTCACTGGTATATATCACAATTTCATCAGATACTGTTTCTAGTAATAACAAAATACATATACAGCTATGTTACTAGCCCTGTCTATGAAGCAGCCTAACCAAAAGGGATATATATATATATATATATATATATATATATATATATATATATATATATACACACATTCTCAAGGATTAAACAAGACATCTCAGTGCCTATCTGGACTGGTGACCATCAAGTGAGGAACATAGTTTTGAAATAAGCAAAATTTCCCTTTGCTATTCTTCACTTTGCATTCTCTATCTTTCTCAGTTCCTCATCTCCAGTATGAAAAATTGCACCAGGCCTCTTATTTACCAAAGATAATTCCCAGTATAAGTCTTTCCACAGCACTGCCTTCTCTGAAGAGTGCCCAGGCTACAGGGTCTCCATGGACCACACATGGGCCCTGTGTCCCTTGTCCTTACAATATGATTGCTATCCAACTATAGATTACTTTAATCCAGCACTGTTGTTTATATCAGAGATTGGCAATCTATGGCCTAAGAGCCAAATCTAGACCACCATGTTTTATGCAAGTAAAGTATCTTTGTAATGTAGCCACATCGGTTCATTCATGCATTGTCTATGGTCTCTTTCATACTATAGTGGCAGAGTAAGTAGGCGCCACAGAGACCATATAACCCACAAAAGATAAAATATTTACAATTCGGCCCTTTATAGAAAGCTTGCTTACCCTAGACCACTACCACATTTGACTCACTCAGACCACGTCCTCTGATTTTAGTTTCGTTTTGTGCCACCAAGTCTATCTCAAGATCTAGTTCTGATCAGTTCATCTTTGGAACTCTTACCCCATCTCCTCTGACTTCTTTTTTTCCCTGGGACGTGTCCTCTGAGACTACTCCTGACCCTTCTACAACCCACCTGGATCTTCGCTTCAACTGCAATGCAATGCACACCCATTAGACCATGAGAACTTCCACCCATTTGAATGTCATCCAAGCCTCATCCAGTCTGGCTTCTACTCCTCAACTTTGACCCACAAAGCTTATTTCTTTTGGATTCACCTGTTCTCTCACATATGGCCTCTGACAGATGTACTGAATGTTAATGCATTAGGTCTCTAAATTAACATATACAAATGTAGAAAAACATTGTCTTGCCTAACCTTCCCTCATCAAAGAGAATTTTTGTCCTTCGAAACAATGGCCAGGCTTCAAGAAGTTGATTTACTTTTCCAAAGAAGAAATAGCAGATTAAATCTCTTTAACTTGTAGAATTCCTCTAATAAGAGTAAATTTAGGGGTAGTCAGGGAATTTTGGCTAAAAAGAAGCTGTCTTTTTCTTTTTTGCAGTACGCGGGCCTCTCACTGTTTTGGCCTCTCCCGTTGTGCAGCACAGGCTCCGGATGCGCAGGCTCAGCGGCCATGGCTCACGGGCCCAGCTGCTCCGCGGCATGTGGGATCTTCCCGGACCGGGGCACGAACCCGCGTCCCCTGCATCGGCAGGCGGACTCTCAACCACTGCGCCACCAGGGAAGCCCGAAGCTGTCTTTTTCCAAGTTCACCTGTGGCTCCCTCATTCTTCATGGTGTTCAAGCTACTGCCATATTTCCACAAATCACTGTGCTTTTATATCAGAGAGAAATATGTTGAGGTTTATAAGTGGGAAACTGTTATTCATAGAGTCATTCATTTTGGTTAGGTTTGAGTTCTGTTCTTAGCTAAAAAAATATCTGTTTGGGTTAAAGTCACCTTAGTTTACTTTGTATATTATTGCCTGTAGTAAAAGACAATATGCTTGGATTTCATAAGTCTCTGGGAGCTATATAGAAACTACCTTGCATTGCTTGGTGGGGGTTCTGAACTCAGCCAAAAATTTTTTTAAAAGGATAAGTTTTAGAAGTGAAAAATCCCAGGAGTTGTACTTAGGCTAATAAATGATTATCACGACTTACAAATACAATGCTGATGAATGAATTTTCTAAGAGCCATTCCTGTATCCCTCTCTTTAGACGTGATATTTAGTCCCAGATAACAATTTACTTAAAAGTTTCACCAAAAACTTAGAGGAACAAAACAGAGCATAAAAGGGCTTTCATTTTTGAATTTATCTTTTTTGCCAGTTATCACCAGTTTGTACAATAGCTACTCTGTTTGCCTACAGAGTCGCTAACAGTATCTCATTCATTATTTATAAAAGCATATTACGATCCTTTGAGTGAGGAAGATGCTACAGAGAACCAATTCTCCTCTTCTTGTTGTGTTAATCCTGGATTAAAATTAATGAATTTTATAGCAGAAAGAAAATGAAATAATACATAAAGCATATTAGGCAAATACAATGGAATTCAGAAAATTAATTTTTAATACATTTCACTTTGTAACTTCTCGGTTGAGGCTGATGTGATGTCCACTTTTATTCTGATATTTCTATAGACCTTGTGGTAAAATATTATTACAGTATATGGTCTATCTTCACTAACCTAGCAATGGTGAAGCTGTCCAGAAATGAAATATGGATTTAACCACAACAATGAATCAAACTGCCTCAAGCTATCATGTGTACACTTTATTCCTATAATATCCTTGTTCTGCACTTTCCCACCTGACAATTTCATGTTCAAGTTATTAGGATAGGAAGTTATTTTACAGCTTCAGACCCATGACATAAGAAACAAAATCTAAGCCCACAAAGCCTTGCTTGAATAAGCATTTGAAGCAACTATTGTTAAATATAAATAAGGGAGAAAGCATAGGCAAAAACCAAAATGAAATATTTCACCCAGCATGTGATTTCCATAGTACTTTTTATGAGAAACATGTACTGCTTGAATGGCTTAGGGTAAAATGGATTTGCAACTTTAGACATCATTTCTTGTCATCTGTAATGGGAGGGATGGATGAGAAGAGGGATGTGATCAGAATATACAGCACTATTATGATAATTAGACACAGATGTCTCTCTCTGGATAGATGCAAATCCTAAGAACCAATCTTTTTTTTTTTTTTTTTTTTTTTTTTTTGCGGTGCACGGAACTCTCACTGTTGTGGCCTCTCCCGTTGCGGAGCACAGGTTCCGGATGTGCAGGCTCAGCGGCCATGGCTCACGGGCCTAGCCGCTGCGCGGCTAGTGGGATCTTCCCAGACCGGTGCACGAACCCGTGTCCCCTGCATTGGCAGGCGGACTCTCAACCACTGCACCACCAGGGAAGCCCAAGAGCCCATCTTGATTCAAATTAGAAGAAGTTACGTGTTATGCTAGGCTGACAGACCCTAGATCAGATTAAAAGACTTGGTCAACAGAGTGGAAATTTGATTTTATCCTTCACTCTCCCCTTTAGCTGGATACTCCTGTGCAATTAACAACTGCAGAAAAATGTATGGTGGGGGGAGACCTTCAAGATGGCAGAGAAGTAAGACGTGGAGATCATCTTCCTCCCCACAAATACAACAGAAATACATCTACATGTGGAACAACTCCTACAGAATACCTACTGAACACTGGCAGAAGACCTCAGACCTCCCAAAAGGCAAGAAACTCCCCACGTCCCTGGGTAGGGCAAAAGAAGAAAGAAAAAACAGAGACAAAAGAATAGGGACAGGACCTGCCCCTCAGGGAGGGAGCTGTGAAGGAGGAAAAGTTTCCACACACTAGGAAGCTGCTTCACTGGCGGAGATGGGGGTGGGCTTGGGGAAAGCTTCAGAGTCACAGAGGAGAGCTCAGCAACAAGGGAGCAAAGGGCAAAGTGGAGAGATTCCTGCACAGAGTATCAGTGCCCACCAGCATCACCAGCCTGAGAGTCTTGTCTGCTCACCTGGGGGGCGGGTAGGGGCTGGGAGTTGAGGTTCAGGCTTTGGAGGTCAGATCCCAGGGTGAGGACTGTGGTTGACTGTGTGAACACAGCCTGAAGGGGGCTAGTGCACCAGAGCTAGCCAGGAGGGAGTCCAGGAACAAGTCTGGAACTGCCTAAGAGGCAAGAGAACATTGTTTCAGGGTGCACGAGGAGAGGGGATTCAGAGCACCGCCTAAATGAGCTCCAGAGACAGACGCAAGCCACCGCTATCATTGCAGAACCAGAGATGGGCATGAGACTCTAAGGCTGCTGCAGCCACCAAGAAGCTGGTGTGCAAGCACAGGTCACTAGCCACACCTCCCCTCCCAGGAGACTGTGCAACCCGCCACTGCCAGGGTCCCATGATCCAGGGATAACTTTCCCGGGAGAACACGTGGCGTACCTCAGGTTGTTGAAACATCACGTCAGCCTCTACCACCGCAGGCTCACCCTGCGGTACCCCTCACTCCCCGCAGCCTGAGTGAGCCAGAGCCCCCTAATCAGCTGCTACTTTAACCCTGTCTTGTCTGAGCAAAGAACAGATGCCCTCAGGAGACCTACAAGCAAAGGCAGGGCCAAATCAAAATCTGAACCCCAGGAGCTGTGCGAACAAAGAAGAGAAAGGGAAATTTCTCCCAGCAGCCTCAGCAGCAGCAGATTAAATCTCCACAATTAACTTGATGTACGCTGCATCTCTTGAATACCCGAATAGACAATGAATCATCCCAAAATTGAGGCAGTGGATGTTGGGAGCAACTGTAGACTTGCAGTTTGCTTTCTGCATCTAATTTGTTTCTGGTTTTATGTTTGTCTTAGTTTAGTATTTAGAGTCTATTATTGGTACATTTGTTTATTGATGTGGTTGCTCTCTTCCTTTTTTTTGAATATATATATATATATTTTTTTTCCTTTTTCTCTTTTTGTGAGTGCGTATGTGTATGCTTCTTTGTGTGATTGTGTAATATATAGCTTTGCTTTCACCATTTGTCCTACAGTTCTGTCTATCCTTTTTTTTTAATTATAGTATTTAGTGCTTGTTCTAATTGACAGATTTGTTTTTTGGTTTGGTTGGTCTCATCTTTCTATCTTTCTTTTTTTAATACTTTTAATTTTTTTTTTATTTTTAATAATATTTTATTTTTTATTTTAATAATTTTATTTATTCTTTCTTTTTTTCTCCCTTTTCTTCTGAACTTTGTGACTGACAGGGCTGACAGGGTCTTGGTCCTCCAGCGGGGTGTCAGGCCTGTGGCTGTGAGGTGGGAGAGCCAAGTTCAGGACATTGGTCCACCAGAGACTTCCTGGCTCCACATAATATCAAACAGAGAAAGTTATTCCAGAGATTTCCATCTTAATGCTAAGACCCAGCTCCACTCAATGACCAGCAAACTACAGTGCTGGACACCCTATACCAAACAACTAGCAAGACAGGAACACAACCCCACCCATTAGCAGAGAGGCTGCTTAAAATCATAATAAGGTCACAGAACCCCAAAACACACCACTGGACATGGCCCTGCCACTAGAAAGACAAGATTCAGCCTCATCCAACAGAACACAGGAACCAGTCCCCTCCACCAGGAAGCCTACACAACCCAGTGAACCAACCTTATCCACTATGGTCAGACACCAAAAACAACAGGAACTATGAACCTGCAGCCTGTGAAAAGGAGACCCCCAACATGATAAGTTAAGCAAAATGAGATGACAGAGAAACACACAGCAGATGAAGGAGCAAGATAAAAACCCACCAGACCAAACAAGTGAAGAAGAAACAGGCAGTCTACCTGAAAAAGAATTCAGAGTAATGATAGTAAAGATGATCAAAAATCTTGGAAATAGATGGGAGAAAATACAAGAAAAGTTTAAAAGGAACTAGAAGACCTAAACAACCAAAAAAAAAACTATGATGAACAACACAATAAATGAAATTAAAAATTATCTAGAAGGAATCAATAGCAGAATAACAGAGGCAGAAGAACGGATAAGTGACCTGGAAGATAAAATAGTGGAAATAACTACTATAGAGCAGAATAAAGAAAAAAGTATGAAAAGAATTGAGGACAGTCTCGGAGACCTCTGGGACAACATTAAACACACCGACTTTTGAATTATAGAGTTCCGAGAAGAAGATAAAAAGAAAGGGTCGGAGAAAATATTTGAAGAGATTATAGTTGAGAACATCCCTAATATGGAAAAGGAAATAGTTGATCTAGTCCAGGAAGTGAAGACATTCACATACAGGATAATTCCAAGGAGAAACAAGCCAAGACACATATTAATCAAACTATGAAAAAATTAAATACAAAGAAAAACTATTAAAAGCAGCAAGGGAAAAATAACAAATAACATACAACGGAATTCCCATAAGGTTAACAACCAACCTTTCAGCAGAAACTCTGCAAGCGGAAAGGGAGTGGCAGAAAATATTTAAAGTGATGAAGGAGAAAAATCTACAACCAGGATTACCCTGAAATGATCTCATTCAGATTTGATGTAGAAATTAAAACCTTTACAGACAACCAAAAGCTAAGAAAGTTCAGCACCACAAAACCAACATTACAGCAAATGCTAAAGGAACTTCTCTAGGCAGGAAACACAGGAGAAGGAAAAAAACCAACAATAACAAACCCAAAACAATTAAGAAAATGGTAATAGGAACATACATATCGATAACTGCCTTAAATGTAAATGGAGTAAATTCTCCAACCAAAAGGCATAGATTGGCTGAATGGATACAAAAACAAGACCCGTATATATGCTGTCTACAAGAGACCCACTTCAGACTTAGGGACACATACAGGGTGAAAGTGAAGGAATGGAAAAAGTTATTCTGTGCAAATGGAAATCAAAAGAAAGCTGGCATAGCAATTCTCATATCAGGAAAAATAGACTTTAAAATAAAGAGTATTACAATAGACAAAGAAGGACACTACATAATGATCAACGGATCAATCTAAGAAGAAGGTATAACAATTGTAAATATTTTACAATTGTAAATATGCACCCAGCATAGCAGCACCTCAATACATGAGGTGAATGCTAACAGTCATAAAAGGGGAAATAGACAGTAACACAATCATTGTAGGGGACTTCAACACCCCACTTTCACCAATGGACAGATTGTCCAAAATGTAAATAAGTAAGTAAACAAAGATTTAAATGATACATTAAACAAGATGGACTTAAGTGATACTTATAGGACATTCCATCCAAAAACAACAGAATACACTTTGTTCTCAAGTACTCATGGAACATTCTCAAGGACAGATCGTATCTTGGGTCACAAATCAAGCCTTGGTAAATTTAAGAAAACTGAAATCATATCAAGAATCTTTTTGGACCACAACTCTGTGAGACTAGTTATCAATTAAAGGAAAAGATATGTAAAAAATACAAACATATGGAGACTAAAAATACACTACTAAATCACCAAGAAATCAGTGAAGAAATCACAGAGGAAGTCAAAAACTTCCTAGAAACAAATGCCAATGAAAACAGGACAACCCAAAACTTATGAGATGCAGCAAAAACAGATCTAAGAGGGAAGGTTATAGCAAAACAATCCTAACTCAAGAAACAAGAAACATCTCAAATGAACAACCTAAACTTAAACCTAAAGTAGTTAGAGAAAGAAGAACAAAAAACCCCAAAAGTTAGCTCAAAGAAACAGATCATAAAGATCAGATCAGAAATAAATGAATAAGAAATGAAAGAAACAACAGCAAAGATCAATAAAACTAAAAGCTGTTTTTTTGAGAAGATAAACAAAATTGATAAACCATTAGCCAGACTCATCAAGAAATAAAGGGAGAACACTCAAATCAATAGAATTAGAAAATAAAAAGGAGAAGTAACAACCTACACTGCAGAAATACAAAGGATCATGAGAGATTACTTCAAGAAACTATATGCCAATAAAATGAACATCCTGGAAGAAATGGACAAATTCTTAGAAAAGCACAACCTTGTGAGACTGAACCAGGAAGAAATGGAAAGTATAAACAGACAAATCACAAGCACTGAAGTTGAGACTGTGATTTAAAATCTTCCAACAAACAAAACCCCAAGACCACATGGCTTCACGGGCGAATTCTATCAAACATTTAAAGAAGAGCTAACATCTATCCTTCTCAAACTCTTCCAAAATATAGCAGAGGGAGGAACACTCCCAAACTCATTCTACGAGGTCACCATCACCCTGATACCAAAGCCAGACAAAGATGTCACAAAGAAAGAAAACTACAGGCCAATATCACGGATGAACATAGATGAAAAATGCTCAACAAAATACTAGCAAACAGAATCCAACAGCACATTAAAAGGATCATACACCATGATCAAGTTGGGTTTATCCCAGGAATGCAAGGATTCTTCACTATATTTAAATCAATCAAAGTGATCAATACACCATATTAACAAATTTAAGGATAAAAAGCATATAATAATCTCAATAGATGCAGAAAAACTTTTTGACAAAATTCAACACCGATTTATGATAAAAACTCTCCAGAAAGTGGACAGAGAGGGAACCTACCTCAACATAATAAAGTCCATGTATGACAAACACACTACCATCATTCTCTATACTGAAAAACTGAAAGCATTTCTCCTAAGATCAGGAAAAGACAAGATTGCCCACTCACCACTATTATTCAACATAGTTTTGGTAGTTTTAGCCATGGCAATCAGAGAAGAAAAAGAAATAAAAGGAATCCAAATTGGAAAAGAAGTAAAACTGTCACTGTTTGCAGATGACATGATACTATACATACAGAATCCTAATGATGCTACCAGAAAACTACTAGAGCTAATCAATGAATTTGGTAATGTACCAGGATACAAATTTAATACACAGAAATCTCTTGCATTCCTATACACTAATGATGAAAAATCTGAAAGAGAAATTGAGGAAACTCTCCCATTTACTATTGCAAGAAAAAGAATAAAATACCTAGGAATAAGCCTACCTAAGGAGAAAAAAAGACCTGTATGCAGAAAACTATAAAACACTGATGAAAGAAATTAAAGATGATACAAACAGATGGAGAGACATACCATGTTCTTCGATTGGTTGAATCAACATTGTGAAAATGACTATACTACCCAAAGCAATCTACAGATTCAATGCAATCCCTGTCAAACTACCACTGGAATTTTTCATGGAACTAGAATAAAAAATTTCACAATTTGTATGGAAACACAAAAGACTCCAAATAGCCAAAGCAATCTTGAGAAAGAAAAACGGAGCTGGAGGAATCAGGCTCCCTGACTTCAGATTATACTACAAAGCTACAGATATCAAGATAGTATGGCACTGGCACAAAAACAGAAACATTGATCAATGGAACAAGATAGAAAGTCCAGAGATAAACCCACGCACATACGGTCACTTTATTTTTGATAAAGGAGGCAAGAATATACAGTGGAGAAAAGACAGCCTCTTCAATAAGTGGTGCTGGCAAAACTGGACAGCTACATGTAAAAGAATGAAATTAGAACACTCCCTAACACCATACACAAAAATAAACTCAAAATGGATTAAAGACCTAAAAGTAATGTCAGACACTATAAAACTCTTAGAGGAAAACATACGTAGAACACTCTATGACATACATCACACCAAGATCCTTTTTGACCCACCTCCTAGAGAAATGGAAATAAAAACAAAAATAATCAAATGGGACCTAATGAAACTTAAAAGCTTTTGCACAGCAAAGGAAACCATATACAAGGCGAAAAGACAACCCTCAGAATGGGAGAAAATATTTGCAAATGATGCAACTGACAAAGGATTAATCTCTAAAATTTACAAGCAGCTCATGCAGTTCAATATCAGAAAAACAAACAAGCCAATCCAAAAATGGGCAGAATACCTAAATAGACATTTCTCCAAAGATATACAGATTACTAACAATCACATGAAAGGATACTCAACATCATCAATCATTAGAGAACTGCAAATCAAAACTACAATGAGGTATCACCCCACACTGGTCAGAATAGCCATCATCAAAAAATCTACAAACAATAAATGCTGGAGAGGGTGTGGAGAAAAGGGAACCCTCTTGCACTGTTGGTGGGAATGTAAATTGATACAGCCACTATGGAGAACAGTATGGAGGTTCCTTAAAAAACTAAAAATAGAGCTACCATACGACCCAGCATTCCCAGTGCTGGGCATATACCCTGAGAAAACCATAACTGAAAAACAGTCATGTACTACAGTTTTCATTGCAGCTCTATTTACAATATCCAGGACATGGAAGCAACCTACGTGTCCATCGACAGATGCAAGGATAAAGAAGATGTGGCACCGAGCTGATCAGCTCGGTGCTTTGTGACCACCTAGAGGGTTGGGATATGGCAGGTGGGAGGGAGGGAGACACAAGAGGGAAGATATATGGGGATATTTGTATATGTATAACTGATTCACTTTGTTATAAAGCAGAAACTAACACACCATTGTGGAGCAATTATATTCTAATCGAGAATTTTTAAAAAAAGAAAAGTAGATGTGGCAAATATATACAATAGAATATTACTCATCCATAAAAGGAAATGAAATTGAGTTATTTGTAGTGAGGTGGATGGACCTAGAGTCTGTCATACAGGGTGAAGTAAGTCAGAAAGAGAAAAACAAATATCGTATTCTAACACATATATATGGAGTCTTAAAAAAAAAAAAATATATATATATATATATATATATATATATATATATATATATATATATATATATATATATATATATATGTTTCTGAAGAACCTAGGGGCAGGATAGGAATAAAGATGCAGACAAAGAGAATGGACTTGAGAACACGAGGAGAGGTAAGGGTAAGCTGGGACAAAGAGAGAGTGGCATGGCTTATATATACTACCAAATGTAAAATAGATAGCTAGTGGGAAACAGCCGCATAGCACAGGAAGATCAGCTCTGTGCTTTTTGACCACCTAGAGGGGTGTGTAGGGCTGGTGGGAGGGAAACGCAAGAGGGAGGAGATATGGGGATATATGTATATTTATTGCTGATTCACTTTGTTATAAAGCAGAAACTAACACACCATTTTAGAGCAATTATACTCCAATAAAGATGTTTAAAAAAATAAAAAGAAACATGTATTTTAACCTTGGATATGAGTTAGAGAAGTAGACAGCCTCTAATTTCTTCATCTCTCCTGCCTTCTACTCTCTCTATGACCATAATCCAGAACCACAGTGTTCAGAACAAGAAACTTTAGACATACCAGGCATAGAAAACTCTTACATACATTGACAACTTAGAGTATGTATATCTTCATGGTATAACATAACTACAATTTTGATGATCACCAAACCATTCCGTGTAAAGGAATGGATAGAAACGGGAAATTCTTGCATGACAAAGGAATGGCTAACAGAAGCGAGACAGAAGAAACAAGACAAGAAGGTGCAGCTTTTTCTCTGCATGCAAATAACAACACGGCCGATTTTAATATAACATAAGAAAAAATTTTAACAGAACTATTCAAGCGTGGATTAAGTTAATTTCAGAAATAGCAAGCTGTAAATGATTAGAAGTGTTCAGAGTAATATTGGATGGTCACTGGTTTTGATATTTTAAAAGGAATCTATGTACTCAAAAAGGAGATCAATGTTTGTGCAACTGCTATTTAACATTATGATAAACACAAGAGTTTTAAGAGATAAAAATTCTACCCCACAACATTTTTTGAAACCTGCCATATTGCAAATTCTGTACCATCTGCCAGGAAAATGCGGATAAATAAGAACTATCTTTTTTTTCTCAAGCTACAACAAAATATGAAAATAAATATACACAATTAAATATACTATCAATATAAGCAACACTGTAAGTTTTTTTAATGATAAATCAAAGAAGGTTTTTGAACTAGGTAACATCTTATTGAATCCTAAGGGAAAACTGGGCCAGAAATCACTAAAATTTTCATAATGAGAAAGAAGAGATTGCCTGACAAAGCCAAATAGTTTCCTAGGTGGAGTCTACAATTTTATATTTACCTTGACAAGTTCACTATTGTCCAGTGACAAGTGAAAAAAACTATTCACTATCTTACCCAATTAACTTTTATAGAACACCCTACACATGAATAGAGAATATAAATAATTTTCTAGTGCACACAGAAAATTTACCAGGATAGACCATATCCTGGGCCAAAAAGGAAAGCTTAATACATTTTAAAGTATTCAAGTCACTAAAAGTTTGTCCTGTGGATACAAAGGAATAATTTATAAATCAAAAATAGAAAGACCTATGTTAAATTTCCAAATATTTGCAAATTAAATAGCATATTTTAGATAATCATGTTCAAAGAAAAAATGATAATAAAAATTATTTTTGTCAGAATGAAAATGAAAACACAATATCAAAATTTGTAGGACAATGCTAAAGTGGTACTTAAAGGAAATTTTTTTCTAAATTCTTAGAAAAGAAGAAGAGTATCACATCAATGATCTCAGGTTTTACCTTAAGAAACTAGAGAAAGAAGAGCAAATTAACATCAAAGTAAGTGAGAGAAAGGAAACAAAGATAATTGTGTAATTAATGAAATAATTGTTTAAAAAAAATAGAGGTTAAATAATAGAGAAAATCGGTGGAACCAAAAGCAGATTCTTTTAGAAGATCAGTAAAACTGATAAACTCTAGCCAGACTGGTCAAGGGAAAAAGAAAAAGAAAAAATGTTACAATATAAGGAGTGTGAGAGGTGATGATACTACAGATTCTCAGATATTAAAAGAATAAGGAAATTTAAAAAAAATTTACTGGGGTATAGTTGATTCACAATGTTGTGTTAGTTTCAGGTGTACAGAAAAGGGAATCTGTTATACATATATATATATCCACTCTCCTTTAGATTCTTTTCCCATATAGGCCATTACAGAGTACTGAGTAGAGTTCCCTGTGCTATACAGTAGGTTCTTATTAGTTATCTATTTTATATATAGTAGTGTGTATGTGTCAATCCCAATCTTCCAATTTATCCCTCCCCCCTTTACCCCCCAGTAACAATAAGTTTATTTTCTACATCTGTAACTCTATTTCTGTTTTGTAGATAAGTTCATTTGTAGCCTTTTTTAGATTCCACATATAAGCAATATCATACGATATTTGTCTTTCTCTGTCTCAGTCACTTCACTCAATATGACAAACTCCATGTCCATCTATGTTGCTGCAAATGGCATTATTTTGTTCTTTTTTATGGCTGAGTAATATTCCATTGTGCATATGTACCACATCCTCTTTTTTTTTTAATATTTATATATTTATCTTTTGGCTGCATTTGGTATTCGTTGCTGTGCAAGGCCTCTCTCTAGCTGCAGCGAGTGGGGGCTACTCTTCGTTGTGGTGTGTGGACTTCTCACTGCAGTGGCTTCTTTTGTTGGGGAGCACAGGCTCTAGGTACACAGGCTTCAGTAGTTGTGGCACACCGGCTCAGTAGTTGTGGCACATGGGCTTAGTTGCTCTACAGCATGTAGGATCTTCCCGGACCAAGGCTCGAACCCATGTTCCCTGCATTGGCAGGTGGATTCTTAACCACTGTGCCACCAGGGAAGCCCCACATCTTCTTTGTTTATTCCTCTGTTGATGGACATTTAGTTTGTTTCCATGTCCTGTCTATTGTAAATAGTGCTGCAACGAACATTGGCGTGCATATATCTTTTTGAATTATGGTTTTTCTCTGGATATATGCCCAAGAGTGGAATTACCGGATCATACGGTAGCTCTATTTTTAGTGTTTTAAGGAACTTCCATACTGTTCTCCATAGTGACTGCACCAGTTTGCATTCCCACCAAGAGTGTAGGAGGGTTCCCTTTTCTCCACACCCTCTCCAGAATTTATTGTTTGTAGATTTTTTGATGATGGTCATTCTGACCAGTGTGAGGTGATACCTCATTGTAGATTTAATTTGCATTTCTCTAATAATTAGTGATGTTGAACATCTTTTCTTGTGCTTTTTTAACCATCTGTGTGTTTTCTTTGGAGGAATGTCTATTTAGATCTTCTGCCCATTTTTTGATTGGGTTGTTTGTTTTTTTGATATTTAGCTGCATGAGCTATTTGTGTATTTGGAAATTAATCCCTTGTCAGTTGCTCTGTTTGCAAATATTTTCTCCCATTCTGAGGGTTGTCTTAATAAGGAAATACTCTGAACAAATTTATTTTATCTTTTATGAAATGATCTAATCCTTGAAAGACACAAACTACTACAGCACACTTGAGAAGAAAGAGATAGGCAGAATAGTCCTATATCTCTTAAAGAAATTGAATTAGGAGTTAAACGTCTTCCCATATAGTCTACAATTTAATACGTACTTTGGTAAATTGACTGTTGTCCAGGGTTCTGAACTTGAGATTTACAAATTAATAAAAATAGATCTGATCACACTGTCTAAATGTTGAGAATGCCAATCTACATTAAACAACTTCTTTTGAGGCAGAATCTTGAGTCACCTTTTCTAAAATAAACCATAAAAGAAGCCATATTGATAGATTTCTTGGTGAGTATAAAATTAGAAAATTACTTAAAAGAATTCAAATGATGCCTTCTCCACAAGAGTTTAACAGCTGACAGTAAGGTAAAAAAAATCAAGTCAGCCTAGGAAGCTAGCTTCCCCTCAGGAAGATAATTCGCTGAGCACTCAAAACATTTGTCGTTGTAAGCCTTTTATTCTATACTTCCAAGGTTTATAAATATCTCTTCTGGTAATTATATTCTTTCTTTAGTTATATTTGTGTTTTATCAGGTTAGGACAAATTTTTCAATCTCTGCACTACTGAAATATTCTGCTGGATATTTATTTGCTATGGGGGTTGCCAAGTGCATTTTACGACATGTACCAACATCTCTGGCCTCTGCCTATTAGAATAACTCTGTCAAGTTGTGAGAAACAAAAATGTCTATAGACATTGCTAAATGACACTTTGGTAGCAAAATTGCTCCCTTTTGGGAATCACTAATTAGAGTCAAGTACTGCTGCCCTTGGAATTGGTCTATACCTTTAAGATAGGCCTTTATAGCTTTCTTTATTATCATGCGTTGTGTTGATTTCAGAGTTCAAATCTCTGAGAACAATATTTTTTAAATTTTCTTATCCTTGTCCTCCATGTTTCAACAATAAATAAGTTTTTCCTGTATAGTGAATAGTTATAAAGGGCATTTCAATCAGAGAGAGAGATCAAGGTGAGCAAAGGAATATGTATAGTTGCAGAAAATCCAGACCCCAAAAAATTAGAGTGTGTTTAACAGTCTTAAAATCTCCTTGATTTAAATATTAACTTCTTTCATTCTGTACTAATAACTAGCAATAATTAATATTGAAGTTTAGAACACGTCAAGAAAAACATGTTCATGTAATGCTTACAGACCCTAATGACATAAGTACCATTATTATTCCCACTATGTACATGACAAAACTTAAGTAACTTAGTCAAACACATGTAGTAAGCAGCTAAACTAGTTTACAAACTCATCTTGTCTGCTTCTATAATCTGACTTGTAGACTTTGTGCTTTTACTGCTTGGGTAAACAAAGATAAATAACACAATTTATCAAGAAGCTCATAGCCTAAAAAAATCTTCAATAATCCAGTTTTATTTTTGCATGTTATTTTATTCTTTTAGAATATCTAACCATTAAGTTTTAATTTAAAGAAACATTAATTACAAAATTGCTCTGTAGTTTATTCATTTCCTATGCCTTGACCATAATATAACCTCTAAATAGTCATGTCTTTGGAAATTTTCATTTCAAATACTTTGTTCCTGAAGTCAGTTGTATCCTCTCCTATCTGTGAGAAGTAAAAGTAAACATTGCGGGAGGAGTGCGGGGGTGGGGGAGAATACAGTGATGTGATTATGCCTATAGTTCAGGGACCAGATAGAATCAGCTGCCTCCAAGGCAGAGGTATTGCCTGGGAAAATTATTGACTTAGAAAATTATTTTCCAAAGCCTTAAAGGAATGTGTTAGTTACACTGGAAAGCAATAGCAGAATGTATAGCTCTGTATGCAGATGGTTTTCTATTATCTTGTTATTGTTGTTAAAGATAAAGCATCTTTGTGTTTTCTTTTGCATTATTTTATGAGACAGGTGGGCTGAAATAGAAAAGCCTCTTTTAAAAAAAAATCATATTGATGTGAATGTGATTTCATCACCTTAAAATATCTGTTGTTTACAATTGAAACGTACAAGATAAACAAAGAAAGACATCCAGCTGAAACAAGTAAGCTCAGGTCCCCTGTTCAATGAGAGAAAGACTATCTGTTCATACACTCAAAAGATTTTTTGATTTGCTGACTCCTCTCAAATGTTTGGATTTGCATCCTCAATTATGTGCTGGGCTCACTAAGTTAGTATCAGCCTCTGTCATTTCATCCTCTATCGTACTTGATGACAGTCCTGGTAAATAGAAAGTAATGATTCAAAGAAAAAGGTCGTATTTGCTTAAAAACAAAAAGAAAGAAAGAAAAAGGATAGTATTCTTTGAAGAGAAACTTTCTATTTTACAAGGCTGCAGGTCCACAAAAACTCTGGTAGTTTTTTTTTTTTTTTTTTTTTCAGAAAAGGGTATGGAGGAATGTGACTAATATCAAAATTAAAGAGATGTGTGTGTGTGTGTATGTTTTATACCTTTCCTCCAAAAATGTTTGAAGAGCCTACCAAAGGAATTCTATCAGATTTGATGGCCGTAGACAAGTACAAATACTCTTGTCCACAGAATCCTTGGGAGAAGACAGAACCTCTTTACTTCACTGCTGCCGCTGTAATAATTCTCATTTAATTAGCATTTAAAACTTCTCCCCTATCTCAGAGTAATATTAGTAATAGCTAAAAAAGAGGCCAAGTTAAGACCCTTTCCCAAGATTCTCTAGTGTTTAATATGTAAAACCATGTGAAATATTCATTTAAAATATAGGTTCTTGAGTCTCATCTCAGAGGATTTGAGTAAGTAGGTCCAGGATGAGGTCCAAGAGTCTGCATTTTATAAGCCACTCAGTTGATGAGTTGGTCCCAGAACACAGTTTGAAAAACATTTGTGGAGAGAGCCCAGCAATATGATATAAGATGTAAAAACTTTCAATCCTTGAGGAAGTAATTATTCCTTAGGTCATAATGAAAGAAAAACATTTAATATTTCTAAAAAGAAATTTCAAATAAAAGAGAACTTATTCTGAAGGCCTTTAGGTCTAGAAAATCCTACTGTGCCTCGTGTGAGACCTAGAATCTCCTCTGCAGCAACATTCAAGAAAACTTCAGCCACCAGATGGGGGACTCAACCAACAGATCAAAGACAAGTGTCATCATGAAATCACAACACATCCAGTAGTAAGTTATTATCTTTTGTAAAAAAAGATAGAGCAATCACGGCAGTCAGAACACAACCTTGATTTTTGTTTTTGGTTTTGGTTTTTTTTTGCGGTACGCGGGCCTCTCACTGTTGTGGCCTCTCCCGTTGCGGAGCACAGGGTCTGGACGCGCAGGCTCAGCGGCCATGGCTCACGGGCCCAGCGGCTGCGCGGCTAGTGGGATCTTCCCGGACCGGGGCACAAACCCGCGTCCCCTGCGTCGGCAGGTCGACTCTCAACCACTGCGCCTCCAGGGAAGCCCACAACCTTGATTTTAACATCCCCAGTCTGAACTTCTTGCTTCTCCCACATCCCTTCAATAACAACAACAAAGGCCTCAGAAATCATCTGAATGAAAATGATAGAGTACAGATTTACTTTCCACTTTCTTTTCAATGCAAACCATTTTTGAGTCCATCATCTTAGCTCTTGTCTTGCTGGTTTTGAGACTTGTCTAAAACGATCTGAGGAAAATAAGGTATATTGCACTGTTTGTATAAGTGGAGTTGGTACATGTATTTTTAAATGGGTTATGTTTGTGACAAGAGCTTTCCTTTACCATTTGATGATTTTAAGACATTTCCTTAACGGACAGACAAGTAGTTCCCGTGCAATAAGCTATTTAAAAGAACACAGGAGGATGGTATACTTCTGCAATAGGTCTTATGCAAAACCTCCCAAAGCACTCTATAACAGCCTAAAATATATTATCCCTGAAGGAAATCGTGAGGTTGAAGAAGCAGCATTGCATAGTAGTTAAGGGCATAGATTCTATGACTGAGCTGTTGAATGGACTTCTTGTCACTAGATGTGTCCCTGGTCAAATCACTTAACTTCCATGTGGAGCATAACAATAGTATCGATTTTTTGGATTGTTAGGAGGATTACATGAACTAATACATGTTAAAGTCTTAAAACAATGGCTGGCACATGGCAAGCACTGTTTTATTCATTTAGTAGCACTTAAATAGTGCTATATGTACCATAGATGAAAAATATGAGGAGATGACTAGGGAAAATTATATGTTAAATATAACTAAACATATTAAACATTTTTATCTACCAAACACAATGATTATATCATAGCAAATTCCAAATGGAAAAAGAGAAGAGAAATGTTTCAGTATTTAGAGTGTCTAACTCCAAATAACTAGTATTTGGGCTGAGACAAAATGCACGAATAATATCAAGATGAATTCAAAATTTAAATATTTAATCAGGCATTTAAGATATTGAAAGAAAGGAATCTAATGGGGCTTAAATAAAGACAAAAGGAGTAGTTTTAAGTGCCCAGATAACAGAACAGAGCAACTATCTCTACCACACATTTTGTGCAATGCCCGCTGTTCTCTGAGTCAGCCTCAGACCCTATCAAATGGCATGTAACAGGCCCAATGTCAACTAGTACATGGCACCTTTTCCTGAGGCAACACACTGACAAGCTCCATGTCAGTTTACTACAGTCTAGTGGAGTAGTGAGAAGGGGGATACTTATCAAAGAATAATCAGCTTCAGTGAGGTCAAGAGGCAGGTAAGAATGAATAGGAAAGGAGGCAAATGTCACTCCCCACCCTCAACAGAATGCATTTAAATGGTTTTCCTTATAGTTCTTTCTAGCTAGGGATCTGGGAGAGGTGGAGTAAGACAGGAGTCTCTCCCTGTGCTTGATATAAGAGTACAGATGGTTCATTTGTAGAGATGGGAAAAAGACTACAGCACACCATTTCATCAAGTTCAGTTGACTTCACTCCTGAATCTGCAAAATTTCAGTTGAAACCTTGTGAGACACAAGTTTCTTGTGAGATTTCTGTGCTTTCAGATTCCATTCAAGTGGAAAATGAACAGGCTCGCTCTCAGCAGCACACTGCTTCTACTCAGGGTAAATCAGGGCCATCGGGGGGTGAGGTTCCATGAACCCGCCAATCCCAGCATACTTTCTCCAATTTTATACACTGTACATTCCAAGGAAAATCTGCCTCCCCAATAATGAAGCTCTTGCTCCCTTTATTTTGCTAGCAATACCTTCATATCCCTTGTCTACATTGACACCCATGATTAATCCCCTCTGTTCTTGAAGAAACATTTACTGTGGAGTGACCGAGAAAGAAGGGCAGCGCATGTAAGAGAAATAGAAAGAGCACAGGTTTCACAAGGGGCAAAATTTCTGGGTTAAAGGATTGGAACAAATGATGCTGGATGTGATAAAAGCACTACCCTGAATCAATATTCAGTGTGAGGTACATAAAAGAAACACTTCTCTTTAAACAATGATTGTAATATGCATCTTCTTTCATTTCCTTTCCTCATCAATTCTTATTTCCTCAAAAATTGCTGTTGCAACATTACTACTAAATTTTCTCACATTTTCTTCCTTCACCTTCCTTCACCTTCAGGGTTTCAAAGGACACTGTAGATGCAAAACCTGTCTAGTCACTTAACCTCCTAGCACAGAGCGTCTGTTTGTAATGATGCACATGAAATACACACATTGGAACAGTAGCGGTGGCTCCTTTGTGAAGAATATTGCAAACACTACTAAATGTAAATAGCTTTGAGCTAGTGACAAATAATCGTATCTCATATGCACATAAAAGGCTCCCCACTGTGCGGTGACTCAGATGGAAGTGAAAAGAGGAAAGAGGCTGAAGGAAAAGGAAACAGGAATGTTCAGGAATATGGAGAAAAGATACCTGTTAAGCAAAAGAGCTTCCCATGTCAAACCCATGAATAATCTGAACATTTTCAAGTCCAGGGATTTCTATTTGAAAGCCCATTCTGGGTTCCATTTTTAGTCAGTGCCCTCAGTAAAAACAAGACCTTGAATAAAATCACACTTTCTTTTATTAGGTAAACCAATTTGGAGTAAGAACACGGTATGATCATTCATGTTGTTTTAATAGAAGAGTTCATACTATGTATCTTTAGGTATGGAACTGAATTATGTTTGTGAAGTGGTGTTAATGAAATGAATCACTTTTTCTAAGATTAAACAATTTAATGAAGTAGGTTTAACTAGATTGGTGTTTGGTATGACCAGAACTTAGGAAAATAATGCTGGCTAATTTAGAGTTACATGTTACTTGAAAGGGGCTTTTTGTAAGATTCACTTTGGGGAATGTTTATTTAGGGAGAATATAGGCATCACATTTCACTTTTCCAAGTCCTAAATCTATTTTTTGAAAAAAAAAAAAATTAAGAAAAGCTATGTCCAGAAACTGAGCATCAGGGAAGGTTTCTGTTCAAGTTTTAATGTACATATAGAGAGAGCCAGGTTACTAAAATGGTTACATACACAATTCAACCAACTCTACAGGTGCAAAGAAATATTTTTTAATGTGCATTTTACCAGGACTGCATCTTGCAATACATAGATGTAAAATAATAAAATGTTGCTTCTCCTATTTTTTATGAACAAGGTTTTGGGAAGAGAACAGGACATCAGAGGGTTGAGGAAGTCATTAATTGTAGGTGTAAAGAATGGTGGGTGGGGTAGTTAAAGATATGTGAGAGGTTTGGTTTTGTTTATCAGGTTTTTTGTTTTGTTATTTTGTTTTTTGTTTTTTTGCGGTACACGGGCCTTTCACTGTTGTGGCCTCTCCTGTTGCGGAGCACAGGCTCCGGAGGCGCAGGCCCAGCCATGGCTCACAGGCCCAGCCGCTCTGCGGCGCGTGGGATCTTCCCGGACTGGGGCACGAACCTGTGTCCCCTGCATCGGCAGGCGGACTCTCAACCACTGCGCCACCAGGGAAGCCCCTGTTTATGTTTTTTAAGAATAATTAAATTTATTTTTAACCCATTGCATTATGAAGCTTTGCCACAGCAGACTATCATAGAAGCCAAAATATATATTGAATGAAGTAAATATTTTTTCCCATTGGATGAATAATATATAATGGATTTTCTGAAGAAAAATTGAACTTTTCTCAGCACATTTGATATGTGGCTTTTAATAAACAATTTTAAAATGTTTAACTAGAGTTACCTGACCCATTCTTATATTTAAAATGGATTGTTACAAAAATTATACACTAATATTTTTGTGGCAATAAGCCAGAAGAAAATTATTTGGAACTGGAACCAGCACAGCACATTGAAGAGGTGTTGCTTTTTTGATAAAAGTAGGAATTGCATGCTGTAAAGGTCAATTTTTTTTTTCTTTTTTCCAGAGGCCAGATGGTGTTATATTTATGTTGTTCCTTTAACACTGTGATTAAAAATTTTTATTTGTACTATCTCTAGCTGTTAATCAACATCTGGGTAAAATGTTAGAATCACTTTTCATCTTTCTTAAGTGCATTTGTTACTACTCAGCAGCTGGGGTAAGAGTCACAGGAAGGAAGTGGTCACAGCCTCCTGCCTGACATGGCGGGTCTACAGAGGAAGGGAGGGAGGCGTGCTCCCCACACAGTCTCTTTGTTCTAAACTCTCTTTGATGCATTTGACCTAAATATGGTCAATTTCACAGCAAGCTCTGAATACTGATTTAAAAGCATATACTCTTAAAAATTAAGATAAAGCAAGAATACATTGAATACCTTAAAATGGCTAGTGATTTTCATTGCTTAGAGTTTAATTATGACTCAGCAGTATGTGTGTTGCCTTTTTTCTTTCCCAGTGGCAGGAAACAAGACCAGGATATAAGAGAGCAGTTAAGAGACTGCAATCACCAACGAAGAACAAAACTGCAGTCAAGAGTCCTGTTTACCTCTAGACTCTGACTCACTGATGACCAGTAGACAACTGCCTTGTTCTCTTTGCTTAATGTTTCATACGTGAAAATAATAGCCCTGGTATAAGAAACGATACCTCTCATGTGGGTTGTGTCTTTAATTAATGCTCAAAGGGGAGTTTAATACATTTTGAAGCTAGCCTTTGTAAAAATGCAAGGTAATATGTTAATGGGTTTTAATTGGCCAGGCTGAATTCTACAATTCTAATTTAATTTTTGCAGTTTTCTTCAGTGTCCTTTGCTAACACTAACTGATAAATCTATAAGATATCCTTTTACACTTGGGCTGATCCTGGAGGGAACTAAAATGAGCAAATGACTCCCTTAGCATACAATGTTCAACCATGTGGTATAATTTCCTACTTCCAGCTCTCCAGAGTGCCTTTCACAGTACCCAAAGAAATAATTCCTTTAAATTGTTCCTCAGTGGCCTAGAAAAGTGAAATCACAAAGACAGGGTAGAGCCTCTGTAAACTTATTATTTATAGCAGCAGATCTAGATTTCCAAAGTTGAAACTTGATGTTGAAGTTGTGGTTAAATCAACATAGGCACTGAAGAAATATTCCCATTTCTGAAGATGCCTTTCAGTGTCACTGCTGTTTTCTACCTGTAACGGGACTTGGTAAGAGTTCAAGTCTCCTGAAGAAAAGAGGAATTAACAATTATTTGCCCAATGGCCACAAAGGAATGCCTGAGTAGGCTCACATTATCAACCCTCCTTGAGAGGAACAAGAAAATCAGGGCAGGGCCTGAAGGTTAAATGGTCAAGTACCTCTTACACATACAACCAAACGGCTTATCCTATGATGGTTTGACATACACATCTTAAAATCACAGGAAATGTTTTTCCTTTAAGAAACTATTTTATGAAAATAACAAGTGAAGATCTTTTCCTGCCACTTACATTTTCAGCCTGAATTGTGACATATTTTCTCCCATGGAAGTTAAATTTTAGACAAAATAGGATAAATTACACTTTTCAAGGAGGTCCCAAAACAGAATCCAACATCCCAAATTATTTGTAAGTTCACAAAATATTTCTCCTCTTTCCTAATACCAAAAGTAAGAAACATCAATAATCTCAAGAATTATGTTATCCACATAAGCACACTAATTCTGTTAAGGTCTCAACTAATTCCTCTTGGTTGTGGATGGACCTGTGCTAGTATAAATGTCGATTGTAACTGAAATTCCATTTATAGCAGTATTCTACTTAAAGACTAAAATATCCCAGCAGGTAGGTCCCCAACGAACATATCAGTTACCCAGTACTAGGTAAATTCATGCCAACTTATTTATACAACAGTGTTTGTTGAGTCAACAGGCCAAAACCTTGGTGCAGTTGTAGTACAAACTTACCCCGTATCTGTTCTGTCACAAACTAGAAGATTTAAAAATAGTTCTGATTAGCACACATTGTTCCGAATTGCTGCCACACTGATATTGGATCTTTGGGGTAGAAAGAGTTGGAGAGTCATTTGTGACTTGAGTGGCAAAGTATAGCTCTAAGTCAAAACATCTAGAACTGTATGCAACCCAATCTGAACAAAAAAAGTTTTCTGTAAAGCTGTAGCAAATTGAAAGACATGATGCTAGAAAGAGTGTTTAGTGAGGAATCAGCTTAATAATGACTATACTTTCACAGACAGATCTAGGACAACTTGCCACCATCACTATTAGACTACTTTAACATTCACTTCTTTATGAGAACTAAACACAAACACACCACTTCTCCCCATTTAATTTGTCCTACCATGGTGGCAGTGATTGGACTCTTTTTCTGTCACTCAAACGTTATTTATGAAATGATCCTGCTGTTGAATCCCAACAATTCTTTGCTTTAATCTTCTTTGCATATTTAATCCAATATGACTGATAAGAGTAATAGATTATTTGTAACACATTAAAAAATAAGTTTTTTTTTAAATTTTAATTTACATTTCTTATTTGATTATCTTCATTGTTTAAGAAAGAGAATCAAATGTGACCCTAGTAACCAGAAGAAACACCTCAGTGAAAAATATAGTCAAAATTAAAGAACTTTGCTCTGTATGATCATTATTCTTGAAACTTAAAAGCTTAGAGAGAAGGAAGTGTTACAAATAAAAATTAGGTTTTATTTGTTTGGTTGTTTGTTATTTGATATTGTCACACACTGAGAACTTTTAGGCATGCAGTTAGAGTTAGCCTGAATATAGGAGAGCAGAATTTGGTTTATTCACCAGGCCCTCCCAAGTACCTGTTAACTCTTCTTCTGGAACTGCTCTCCCTACCTCTTTAATTTTTATGCAGAGATTCATTCCTCCTTCCCAGCTCATGATATCTAGGAGGGAGACCAATCAACCTTTTGCTCTAGAATAGAGAATGTGTGTCAGGCCCAAGTCAATCAGGTTATTTCATCCTACCAATCTCAGTGAATGGTCTAAGAATAACATATAATCTAAGACAGTCCAATTAAAGTGGGTATACCTTTTGGTATATATACCTAAAACCAAGCTCTATGTTTTATGCAGAGCTTCCTACAGGATGAATAGAAAAGGACGTGAGGATCAACAAGGATATTTTGACATGACAAAGGGTGGAAGAGGTTGTGAATGCACCTGCACAAAGGAAATCTACTGTGATATATAGAAAGAATACCCAGGGTCTAGGAACATTTCTTGAACCCTGGATTAAGCTTTACCTGAAGCAGATTATTACTACACTTGAGAGTTTTGAAAACCAATAAATCAGTTTGCTTTTTCATAAACTGGTTTGACTTTTTGTCACTTCTTTGTCATTTTATAATTGATATTTAATCTTATTCATCCTTCCAACAACTGTATGGTGTAGACATTGTTATCTGCATTTACAGAAGTACGACAATAATCTTAGTGAGGTTTAGCAAGTTGCCAAGATTATCACTTGGTAAATAGCACAGTTGAGTTTTAAGGCTATGTCTGCCTGACTATAAATCTTACCCTCTTGAACATTACAAAATAAAATGCTCCCTTAAAAGGGGCAAAAATAATGTGATTTCAAAATCGAACTCCTTACAGCTGAACTGTCACATTTTTTTTACTGGCTTCAAGTTTATGGAAAAATTATCCTGTAAGACTGCAATAAATAGAATTCAATAATAAAGTCATGAAACTTAGAAATAGTTTGTACAAAGATATGTCATATGATTCAGTTGTGCTTTATATAATTTATACTTGTTGTAATTGTATAACCTTCCTCCCAATAGTAGAATGAATCCTAAACTGACACTCTCCTTTCTCCTCCCCCTTGCTCATTCTGGACTGGATGTGACTCATTCTGTTGATCTTAGCTTCACCATAAGTCTTCCTAAGGAAAGCTTGTTTTGATTAATATTTAAAGTACCATGGGGATTGTTTCCTGTTTTTCTTAAGCTGTCTGCCCCCTTGCCATTCTCTCACAGATGATTTGTTAGGCATGCAGGTTTGTATTGTTTCTGATACTACAAGAAAAACAAATAGAGCAGTGTTTTTCAGACTATTATACCCAGGAAGCTGCAGAGAGGAATGGATGTTACATATTGAGTTTCTGAGGACAAGTTCATATTTTTTTCCAAAAAGTTCCCTGCTTCTTTCTAAAACATTTGAAATTCCTAACTAAATTTATTTTAGAATCATGTCACATTTATGCATGGGATGATTTGTATTTTCTTTTTCCCTCAGATATTAGGGTAGTGAGAAAACCAGAAAACTAAGCAGTGCATATTTTCCTATGTGACTTTGAGTAAACAACTTATCTGATTCTTAGTTTTATTCATCTGTAAGTTGGCGATAATAGCAGAGTGCTGTATGATAAGTTCTACAATATGGATGTGATGATGATGCTAAGGGAGAATATTTAATCCCCATCCCAGAAGGAGGAGAAGAAAGATTTCTGAATTGATATGATAGCTCTATGAACTTTACAAGTCAAGTATAACTTTATCTGAAAGAGAGGTAAGGGGAAAGAGTAGAACTGCTTCATGTTGAGTGTACCGAGTGCAAAGAACCAATATATTTGAAAATCTTGTACAAGACAGAATGTAGAGAAAATACATGCCTAAGACTGCTGTGCATCAGTAAATTGCAAGTAATTCAGTGCAGAAAAGGCAGAAAGTGGGTAATAAACCAGGATCAATGGTAGACTAAAGATTTCTTAGGACAGATTAAAGATTTCCATCCTCAAGGGAATAAGGAGTCATGGAAATATTATAAACAGTTGAGAGAAATGATTAAATTTGCATTTCTACATATCACTCAGGTGGCAATGTGAAAATGGATGGGATGGATCTGAACTCGTCACTACATGGTAACTTTATGAGATAGAGAAGGTAACTTACACACAAAAAAATGGAGGCTCCTAACTGGGTCCTTGGGATAAATAATGATGCTATTCATTGGGAAAGTGACATTCAGGAGAAGACATAATATTTGGTAGATAAAGGGAGGCCTTAAAATATTACTTTATTCTTTTCGTAATTACTTTGTACTAATAAATCATTATTTGGAAGTTTCCCCATTCAAATAACAGATGGTTTCTGTCTCCTGGCTTGATCTTTACTAACATTATATATTTAAGCACATAATTACTGAAAATATGGAAAAAAAGATATAAAATAAGAAATAAGTAGCAATAATAACAACAGAGAAAAAGTTGGAAAACTTTGTATTTGGGGAAAGAATTAAAACATTATAAATAATTCACTGCTAAAAAAAGAAATAAAAAATTTAAGATTAGGTATGAGTGAAATAGTTCTTCACGTGAAAACTTCCAGAATGCTATAAGACGTATTCAATATTACTGAACTAAATTTATAACATGTTAGGAAAAATATAGTAAAATAAAAATAAGAAGATGGATTAAATAAAAGATTATAGCAGAGACTAATAAAGTAGAATATAACACACAATAAAGTAGAAAAAACTCAAAAGTTGGTTCTCTGAAACAGCTGATAAAAATGAAGAATTTCTAGTTAGATGAGTAAGAAAACAAGATAGCAGGTATGCATACAAAAGTAGAAATGAAAATGAAATTATAATTACAGACCATTAGTGTTTGAAAATGAAACAGAAATATCTTTGTTTCTGAAACCTTGAAAACTAAGATAAAATGGACAAATTTCTAAAAATCTGTAAAATTAGGCAGTGCAAAATAGAAGTTTAAAAATTTGGATTTTGTTGCCAGCTTCCTGGGTTCACATCTTGCCTTCAAACTTTTCCACCAGAATAATATGGGAAAGTGATGAATTCTCTGACCCTACCTTCTTTATGTGTAAAGTGGAGGCAATAATAGATCCTAAGACCAATAAATCCGAAAAAGCTTAAGAAGAATTAGAATTGATACCCTTACCCGGCAAACGTAGTAAATCAGTAATTTAAAAATTTTTCCAAGAGAAAACTATCCATGCTAAGATCTTCCTGATAGGGTCTACCAGTTACAAAAGGAAGAAGAAATTAAAATTTTATTTAATTTTATTTTTTTAACATTTTTATTGGAGTATAATTGCTTTACAGTGGTGTGTTAGTTTCTGCTTTATAACAAACTGAATCAACCATACATATACATATATCCCCATATCTCTTCCCTCTTGCATCTCCCTCCCAACCGCCCTATCCCACCCCTCTAGGTGGTCACAAAGCACCGAGCTGATCTTCCTGTGCTATGCGGCTGCTTCCCACTAGCTATTTTATATTAGATAGTATATATAAGTCCATGCCACTCTCTCACTTTCTCCCAGCTTACCCTTCCCCCTCCCTGTGTTCTCAAGTCCATTCTCCGTGTCTGCATGCATCTTTATTCCTATCCTGCCCGTAGGTTCTTCAGAAACATATATATATATATATATATATATATATATATATATATATATATATATATATAATTTTAGACTCCACATATATGTGTTAGCATATGGTATTTGTTTTTCTCTTTCTGACTTACTTCACCCTGTATGACAGACTCTAGGTCCATCCACCTCACTACAAATAGCTCAATTTCATTTCTCTTTATGGATGAGTAATATTCCATTGTATATATGTGACACATCTTCTTTATCCATTCACCTCTCGATGGACACTTATGTTGCTTCCATGTCCTGGCTATTGTAAATAGATCAGCAGTGAACATTGTGGTACATGACTCTTTTTGAGTTATAGTTTTCTCAGAGCATATGCCCAGTACTGGGATTCCTGGGTCGTATGGTAGTTCTATTTTTAGTTTTTGAAGGGACGTCCATACTGTTCTCCATAGTGACTGTATCAACTTACATTCCCACCAACAGTGCAAGAGGGTTGCCTTTTCTCCACACCCTCTCCAGAATTTATTGTTTGTAGATTTTTTGATGTTGGCCATTCTGACTGGTGTGAGATGATACTTCATTGTAGTTTTGATTTGCATTTCTCTAATGATTAGTGATGTTGAGCATCCTTTCATGTGTCTGTTGGTGATCTGTATATCTTCTTTGGAGAAATGTCTGTTTAGGTCTTCTGCCCATTTTTGGATTGGGTTGTTGGTTTTTTTGATATTGAGCTGCATGAGCTGCTTGTAAATTTTGGAGATTAATAATCCTTTGTCAGTTGCATCATTTGCAAATATTTTCTCCCATTCTGAGGGTTGTCTTTTCGCCTTGTATATGGTTTCCTTTGCTGTGCAAAAGCTTTTAAGTTTCATTAGGTCCCATTTGATTATTTTTGTTTTTATTTCCATTTCTCTAGGAGGTGGGTCAAAAAGGATCTTGGTGTGAAGTATGTCATAGTGTTCTACATATGTTTTCCTCTAAGAGTTTTATAGTGTCTGACCTTACTTTTAGGTCTTTAATCCATTTTGAGTTTATTTTTGTGTATGGTGTTAGGGAGTGTTCTAATTTCATTCTTTTACATGTAGCTGTCCAGTTTTGCCAGCACCACTTATTGAAGAGGCTGTCTTTTCTCCACTGTATATTCTTGCCTCCTTTATCAAAAATAAGGTGACCCTATGTGCGTGGGTTTATCTCTGGGACTTCTATCCTGTTCCATTGATCTGTATTTCTGTTTTTGTGCCAGTACCATACTCTCTTGATTACTGTAGGTTTGTAGTATATTCTGAAGACCAGGAGCCTGATTCCTCCAGCTCCGTTTTTCTTTCTCAAGATTTCTTTGGCTATTTGGAGTCTTTTGTGTTTCCATACAAATTGTGAAATTTTTTGTTCTAGTTCCATGAAAAATGCCATTGGTAGTTTGATAGGGATTGCATTGAATCTATAGATTGCTTTGTGTAGTATTGTCATTCTCACAATGTTGATTCTTCCAGTCCAAGAACATGGTATGTCTCTCCATCTGTTTGTATCATCTTTAATTTCTTTCATTAGTGTCTTATAGTTTTCTGCATACAGGTCTTTTTTCTCCTTAAGTAGGTTTATTCCTAGGTATTTCATTCTCTCTGTTGCAATGGTAAATGGGAGTGTTTCCTTAATTTTTCTTTCAGATATTTCTTCAATAGTGTATAGGAATGCAAGAGATTTCTGTGCATTAATTTTATATCCTGCTGCTTTACCAAATTCATTGATTAGCTCTAGTGGTTTTCTGGTGGCATCTTTAAGATTCTCTATGTATAGTATCATGTCATCTGCAAACAGTGCCAGCTTTACTTTTCGTTTTCCAGTTTGGATTTCTTTTATTTCTTTTTCTCCTCTGATTACTGTGACTAAAACCTGCAAAACTACATTGAATAATAGTGATGAGAGCAGACAACCTTGTGTTGGTCCTGATCTTAGAGGAAATGTTTTCAATTTTTCACCATTGAGAATGATGTTGGCTGTGGATTTGTCATATATGGCCTTTATTATGTTGAGGTAAGTTCCCTCTATGCCTACTTTCTGGAGGATTTGTATCCTAAATGGTGTTGAATTTTGTCCAAAGCCTTTTCTGCATATATTGACATGATCATATGGTATTTTTCCTTCAATTTGATAATATGGTTTATCACATTGATTAATCTGAGTATATTGAATAATCCTTGTATTCCTGGGATAAACCCCACTTGTTCATGGTGTATGATCCTTTTTTTTTTTTTTTTTTTCAAAATGGCACCATACTGTTTTATTTCAACCTTCAAACAATACAAAGAGGTAACAACTTCTGATGCCGAACCATGCAAATAACAATAAAGGAACAGAAACAATATTAACGACGAAAAGACAATCATTAAAAGGTGTTTCACAGCAGTGCTTTGGCAGTACTGGCAAGTACTTCTAGCCAATGGCTTCCAACAAGAGGGGTCTGAATGAACCCCCTGTTCTCAGCAAAAGAGCCCCCATATTTTCCCCCTGGTGGTCGACACACGCTGAGTCACACACACCACACCCCTATGCTCACTGGACTTCTGTCATTCACATCTTACTACACGTAACTACACACTGTGCGTCTGTACACAACAAAAACTCAAAATAAAAGTGTGGTAGAAAAGTAAACTCCAGTGTTTCCAGTAAGGCATCAGGGAATCTCTGCTGGCTGGGCCCTTCATCTCACCAGTTTAAAGAAAAGTTTGATTTACATTTCTCAGCAAACCCAATATTCAGAGGCTTCACCATAACCAGCAGGCTCAAGTTAAAAGTTTTAAAAGACAGTCCTCCTTTTTTTTGGTAAATGTTTCATATAAAACATGAAATCAAGTTCTACTTTATCAAAAAACAACTGAGTATTTTTAATAGTAAAAACATATATGTTTATATTTCTCTTTTTAAAAAGACATTTAATAACAATACTTCAGAAGACCAGATTTAACCCTCAACGCCCCCACCCTGCCAAGTGTCCATCTGGCACAGATACATTAAGGCAAAGGCTCCTGGAGAGGCACGTCCGCCTCGGCGGCGGGCTGGGGACACAAGGGGAACACACTCCGCTCCTGCAGGGCCAGTTTAGAAAGGCTTCTCCCTCATGTTCACCAAGCCGTCCTGCATCCCGAAGTAGACTCTCTCCGCCATGTTAATGAACAGGCCCGTGTCCACCACGCCTGGGATCATTTTGATAGTTGTGTTCACTTCACTCCATTTGTGGACCCGGTCAAACTTCCAGTCCAGGATAAAATTCCCATTATCCGTCACCACAGGACCTGCCTTGTTGACAGCCATTCGAAGTTCAATCACGCCCCCAAACTTCTGGGTCACAGCTCGGCTCACTGGGACGTAGGCCATCGGGATGACCTCGATGGGGACCCCCTTGTGCCACTGATCCCCGAGGTTCTTTGAATCTTTCCTGAAATCGGCAATCACGATGAAGCGACTGGCATAGCCAGCCACAATTTTCTCCTGGGTCAGGCAGCCTCCACCACCCTTGATGAGATTGAGATCAGCATCTACTTCATCAGCACCATCGATGGCAAGGTCAATCTCTGGGTGTCGGTCCAGGTCACTGAGAGTTAAGCCATACTGCAGGATGAGCTGACGGGCCTGGAAGGAAGTGGGAATACAGACGAGGTTCAGATTCTCTTGTTTCACTCTTTCAGCTATTCGCTGCACAGCGTGGACAATTGTAGAACCACTCCCAATTCCCAGCACTTGGTTATTCTTCACGTGGTTCTCCACGGCCGCGCGGCCCGCCAGCTTCTTGGCCTCCTCGGCCTTGGACATCGTGGAGGGGGCCGGGCAGACGCTGTTAGCGTCCCCGGCAGCTGTACTTGTGCTGCCAGCGCCGAACTGCGCGCGTCCTGGCAATTGCACGTGGGAACCCGTAACGCCCCAGCTGTTCCCGCCTCCGCCAGAGGCCGCGCCCCCGGCCCGCCCGGGCAGAGGGGCTAGGACCCGCCCGTAGAGGGTGCTGAAGGGCCCGGGTCGCTGCATCCTGCCGCCCCTCTCCAGCCTCCGCCACGGGCCCTCCCCCAGCTCTGCCGGAAGTCTGGTAGCTGACGTACTAGGTCCGCGTCCGCTGCAGCGCGGGGCTTTCTGGGAAATGTAGTTCTATGGCTTCAGTGGCCTGAAGGCCTGCCCCAGCCCAGACTACCAGTCCCACAATGCTCCGCGACCGGGTTTGCAAATCTCGGCGACAGGCATTGGTGCAACGGCTTGTACCATCCAAGTAGCCACGGTGTGGTCAACCCTGGAGATTTTTCTGTTTGCCCCAGCATCTGAGAAGGGAGTGTTAGATCTGACCCTGTTGTTTTTTCTAGAAGAAAGAACGTGGCGGTGGACGAGGCCTGAGTGCAGTCACTGTTCTGGAGATGTCCTTTTGGGAGTGACTTCTCTAGACTGACGCCACAGGAAAACGCATCTGGGGGCTCCGGCTCCCACTTTAGTCCATCTTTGCCCCCCCCCAACCGTCCCCCACCGCAGGCCCAAGGCTACAAATTAGAACGTCCAGCCTTAGATGTTGTTCTGCACTGGGCGGCGTTGGATGGCACGGTTTTCCTCCAGATGGAGCCTGGCTGGGAACTTACGTGTGACCTGCAGAAACCCTTCAATACTTGTTGACTTAAAAGTGCTTTCACTGAACCTAACAGCTTTCTCTTTTCTTTTCTACCTGTAAAGTGTCTTGCTGTAGGTGTGGACGAAAAAAAAACGCACGATGTAAGAGCAATGACTTTCAGTTTTATTCTGGGACCTTACTAGGGACTCTAGCCTGGGAAATAACCTCTCAGCTATGTGGAACTATTACGAAGAGATAGGGGAGGGGCCAGTATATATATACACATATGTATACATATATATGTATACATATGAATTTTTGATCTAGGAAATGTAGTTAAGCATACATCTTGGTAAAAGATGACTGCTAATCATTAAAAATATATATTGAATATCTCAAGTTAATGATTTTAGTGCTTTCCCAAATATGGGAAGATCCAAGAATCTAGGGTCATTGAAATTCTTCCTTAGATATGCATCTTAACTATCTAGGGGCCATGTATCCAAAACAAAATGCTTCATACTGTTTTTCTTCATCTTGAATTCCCCTCAGGGTGCACAGTTGCTGGGGCAACTTCAGGATTGGGACTTAGCCCTTCGTGTAACTGGATGACGAGTGAGACTCTTTGTCCTTTTGTTTGTTTGTTTATAGAGGGAATAGGGAGGGTCAGAGAATTCTTATTGTCCCCATTTTACAGATGAGAACGCTATTGCTAACACCAGCCATATAAACTACTTAGAGGTCTTTAAAAAAAACTAGCCTTAAAAAAAAAAAAAGCAATAACCTTTGTGCTACTCCTCCATGTTGGTGGAATCCATTCTGTCTGCCATGAATTCATCTCCTTCAAAGTCACTTCAGGTCTTCTGTCTCTTCTGTGTGTAAGGCACCAGTAAAAGTTGTGTTATCGCCCTCGTCACCTGGATTCTCTTTGCCATGACCCCTCAATACTGATCCCACTACAATCACCCACCAATAGTTCAACCACCTCCACCTTGGCCTGCAGGAGAAAAAGTTATTTGAGGTGATACTTGAATCCTACATTTTAGGCAGAATTTGGAAATTAGCTCAAAGTTCTGGCTAAAATGCAGGAAAAAAGAAAAATACGTGGATCTTCACTACAGTTGGTCTCTACAAACTTGTGGCCTCTCCTGCATCCTCTTGGGGGCGGTCTCCCCCACTTCAGATCTCTCCATCAAAAGGTTACTGGAGCAAATTTCAGTGCCAATCTCTGCTTTCCTCCATGCCGCCAGCCGCGGCGGGTCCTCAAAGTGCAGCAACAATCGACGAGAGGGGGTAGGGAACTGAACGCACCAAGGTATGGGATCAGAAGGGAACAAGCAACTGATGGTTGCAAGGCAAGTTTAACAACAAAGCGTAGCCGTATATATACCCCTAAAGCAGGGAATTTGCTTAGTCATGCCTTATCGGCATCAGCTGGTTGATTGGCTTCTCAGCTTAGTCACGCCTTATCGGCATCAGCTGGTTGATTGGCTTCTCGGCTTCTCCCTCAAAGGCACCAATTTCCCCTCCAGGGTTGCTTTTCCTAGCTTTAGGGAACAACCAGGGACTCCCAGTAACTGAGCAGATCCCTGGAGCGATTTGGCCAAAGGCCATCTCCTTTTTTACGTTCATACCATAAAGTCCAGGATGCATACCAAGGAGAGTACAATCGGGCCCTGAGGCTTATGAGGGTCTTAATGGCGCCTTCCTCAGAGGGCAATGCTCGCCACATTTCCCCCTCTTTTATTTTTTAAAGCTTGATAATGCAATTTCAACCCATACACCTCCTGACGAAGAGCGGCGAGACGGCCAACAATAAAGCGTAATAAACAAGGTAAGGCAATTAACATCAACAATACACATGACCCCACGGTAATCAATCCTGTGAGTCCATTTTGAAACCAATGCATTGGGTTTAACCATTGAAGCTGATCCAAGAGTCCTTGAATTAATTGTTGGGGCCCGTCTTCTTGTAGATGAGCTTCTTGAATTGCTTGTATTTCCGCATTAAGTTTTTGTATGTCCAAACTAATGTGTCCATCAGTCCATACACTTATTCTAATGAATCGTTTAGGTCTTTTTTTAAAGGTTCAGGTAATTCTAGCCAAGCTTGTATGCTAGTACTATGATACCATGGCTCAGAAATATTTACAGGCAGCATTACATAGGAAGGTTGTTTTAACATCATAACAGAAAAAGTTCCTTTCATAGGCAGAATGCAAGTACTAAAAATACAATTCTGACAAGTTATATTATATCCTAAGGAACCAGAAGTAAACTCAATCTGTAAATCTATTAGCAAGGCATATGAGGGTGTAACACAAGTAATAACTGGTTGATAAGAATAAGACAATGCAAACTTCCCAAAATCCCAATGCTTATAAAAAACCAAACTATTGGGCTTCCCTGGTGGCGCAGTGGTTGAGAATCCGCCTGCCGATGCAGGGGACACGGGTTCGTGCCCCGGTCCGGGAAGATCCCACATACCGTGGAGCAGCTGGGCCCGTGAGCCATGGCCGCTGAGCCTGTGCATCCGGAGCCTGTGCTCTGCAACGGGAGAGGCCACAACAGTGAGAGGCCCGCGTACCGCAAAAAAAAAAAAAAAAAAAAAAAAAAACCAAACTATTATTAGTAACAGAACCTGAAGAAATTAAAATGGTACCATTATTATAATTTAAGGTGCATCAGATTTGAGAATTCAAAATCAGATTGGGGAAAATCAGAAGGAAAAAAGGAGGGAAACTTCAAACTTGTAACAGCTTTAACTACCTTTAAACTATGGCCGGCCAGTAAAGTCCCTTGTCCTCCTACATATATTTCAACACAAAAATAGTATCTTTGACTTTGCAGCTTCTATTAAAGCTCCACTTTCAGCTTTATGATTAGACCCATCTTTGTTGCTGTAATTACCAGTCTCATTCTTTCCATTTTTGTTATTGTTGCCCTGTGAAATCATTTTTTCTAGAACAGCAAGAAGATGTAAAGCTTTCTCAGCTTGGTAGATTAATATATACAGGTCTATGATCAAAAAACACACTGCTTGGGCAAATTTTTCTTCAAAAGGTTCTATGAACTGATAAAGTTTTTCACCAATGGATATGGCTTCTGTATACTGTCGGACATGATACAGGATGACTGCTTGATTGTAATACAACATACTGTTTTCAAGATCATCTAGTCCATCCATTTCTTCAACAGCCGAGTGCACCTGATTCTTCAATTGGTTAAGTGTCTGTCTTAAACTATCTGTTGTTGTCTGGTTACTTTTGAAAAACTCAGCTACTGCCGTATTCAAAATTATTTTATAATCGTCTTTGTTTATATCTTGTAGGCAGGCAAGATGTTGCAGACAGACATCATAATTTCTAGCTGTGAAAGCCTGGAAAGCACTGGTGGACAACTCCTTCTCTTGATCAGTAATCTCAGGTACGCTCCTTGGATACTTTTTGTCCCATATTTTTTTACTTCTGACTATTGCCCCGAGTTACTATCAACTTTACTATGTGGCCACACTTTCACTCTTCACTCCGGGGATTCACCTACCGAGATTCAGATGTCCCTCTCGTCAGGTCCCTGTTCGGGCGCCACTTGCCTCCAGCCGCGGCGGGTCCTCAAAGTGCAGCAACAATCGACGAGAGGGGGTAGAGAACGGAACGCACCAAGGTATGGGATCAGAAGGGAACAAGCAACTGATGGTTGCAAGGCCGTATGATCCTTTTAATGTGCTGTTGTATTCTGTTTGCTAGTATTTTGTTGAGGATTTTGACATCTATGTTCATAAGTGATATTGGCCTGTGGTTTTCTTTCTTTGTGACATCTTTGTCTGGGTTTGGTATCATGGTGACGGTGGCATCATAGAATGAGTTTGGGAGTGTTCCTCCCTCTGCTGTATTTTGGACGAGTTTGAGAAGGATAGGTTTTAGCTCTTTTCTAAATATTTGATAGAATTCGCTTGGGAAGCCATCTGGTCCTGGACTTTTGTTTGTTGGAAGATTTTTAATCGCAATCTCAATTTCAGTGCTTGTGATTGGTCTCTTTATATTTTCTATTTCTTCCTGGTTCAGTCTTGCAAGGCTGTGCTTTTCTAAGAATTTGTCCATTTTTTTCGGGTTGTCCATTTTATTGGCATATAGTTGCTTGTTGTAATCTCTCATGATCATTTGTATTTCTGCAGTGTCAGTTGTTACTTCTCCTTTTTTTTTTCTAATTCTATTTACTTGAATCTTCTCCCTTTTTCTCTTGATGAGCCTGGCTAATGTACCTTCGAATGTCGGTACATTTAAAGTTATCAGTTTTGCTTATCTTCTCAGAGAACCAGCTTTCAGTTTTATTGATCTTTGTTATTGTTTCCTTGATTTCTTATTCATTTATTTCTGATCTGATCTTGATGATTTCTATCCTTCTGCTAACTTTGGGGGTTTTTTGTTCTTCTTTCTCTAACTGCTTTAGGTGTAAGGTTAGGTTGTTTATTTGAGCTGTTTCTTGAGTTAGGATTGTATTGCTATAAACTTCCTTCTTAGAATTACTTCTGCTGCATCCCATAAGTTTGGGGTCGTCATGTTTTCATTGTCATTTGTTTCTAGGTATTTTTTAAATTTCCTCTTTGATTTCTTCAGTGATATCTTGTTTATTAAGTAGTATATTGTTAAGCCTCCATGTGTTTGTATTTTTTACAGATTTATTCCTGTAATTGACATCTAGTCTCACAGTGTTGTGTTCAGAAAAGATACTTGATACAATTTCAATTTTCTTAAATTTACGAAGGCTTGATTTGTGACATAAGATATGATCAATCCTGGAGAATGTTCCATGAGCACTTGAGAAGAAATTGTATTCTGTTGTTTTTGGATGGAATGTCCTATAAATATCAATTAAGTCCATCTTGTTTAATGTATCATTTAAAGCTTGTGTTTCTTTATTTATTTTCATTTTGGATTATCTGTCCATTGGTGAAAGTGGGGTGTTAACATTCCCTACTATGATTGTGCTACTCTCGATTTCCCCTTTTATGGCTGTTAGCATTCACCTTACGTGTTGAGGTGCTCCTATGTTAGGTGTGTAAATATTTACAATTGTTATACCTTCTTGGATTGATCCCTTGATCATTATGTAGTGTCCTTCTTTGTCTGTTGTAATAGTCTCTATTTTAAAGTCTATTTTATCTGATACGAGAATTGTTACTCCAGCTATTTTTAATTTCCATTTGCATGGAATATCTTTTTCCATCCCTTCACTTTCAGTCTGTATGTGTCCCTAGGTCTGAAGAGGGTCTCTTGTAGACTGCATATATATGGGTCTTGTTTTTGTATGCATTCAATCAGTCTATGTTTTTTGGTTGGAGCATTCCATTTACATTTAAGGTAAATATCGATATGTATTTTCCTATTACCATTTTCTTAATTGTTTTTGGTTTGTTATTGTCAGACTTTTCCTTCTTTTGTGTTTGCTGCCTAGAGATGTTCCTTTAGCATTTGTTGTAAAGCTGGTTTGGTGGTGCTGAATTCTTAGCTTTTGGTTGTCTGTAAAGGTTTTAATTTCCCCATCTAATCTGAATGAGATCTTTGCTGGATTAAGTAGTCTTGGTTGCAGGTTTTTCCCTTTCATCACTTTAAATATGTACTGCCACTCTCTTCCGGCTTGCAGTGTTTCTGCTGAAAGAGCAGCTGTTAACTTTATGGGGATTCCCTTTTATGTAAATTGTTTCTTTTCTCTTGCTGCTTTTAATATTTTTTTTTTTGTTTTTAATTTTTGATAGTTTGATTAATATGTGTCTTGGCCTGTTTCTCCTTGGATTTATCCTATATGGGACTCTCTGTGCTTCCTGAATTGATTATTTCCTTTCCTATATTAGGGAAATTTTTAACTATAATGTCTTCAAATATTTTCTTAGTCCCTTTCTTTTTCTCTTCTTCTTCTGGGACCCATATAATTCGAATGTTGGTACATTTAATGTTGTCCAGAGGTCTCTGAAACTGTCCTCAATTCTTTTCATTCTTTTTTCTTTCTTCTGCTCTGCCATAGTTATTGCCACTACTTTATCTTCCAGGTCACTTATCCGTTCTTCTGCCTCTGTTATTCTGCTCCTGATTCCTTCTAGAGAATTTTTAATTTCATTCATTCTGTTGTTCTTCATTGTTTGTTTGCTCTTTAGTTCTTCTACATCCTTGTTAAACGTTTCTTGTATTTTCTCCATTTTATTTCCAAGATTTTGGATCATCTTTACTATCATTACTCTGAATTCTTTTTCAGGTAGACTGCCTATTTCCTTTTCATTTGTTTGGTCTGGTGGGTTTTTACCTTGCTCCTTCATATGCTGTGTGTTTCTCTGTCTTCTAATTTTGCTTAACTTATTATGTTGGGGGTCTCCTTTTCACAGGCTGCAGGTTCATAGTTCCTGTTGTTTTTGGTGTCTGCCCTCAGTGGCTGAGGTTGGGTCAGTGGGTTATGTAGGCTTCCTGGTGGAGGGGACTGGTGCCTGTGTTCTGGTGGATGAGGCTGGTTCTTGTCTTTCTGGTGTGCAGGACAGCATCCAGTTGTGTGTTTTGGGGTGTCTGTGACTTTATTATAATTTTAGGTAGCCTCTCTGCTATTGGTGGGGTTGTGTTCCTATTATGATAGTTATTTCATATAGGGTGTCCAGCACTGTAGTTTGCTGGTCGTTGAGTGGAGCTGGGTCTTGGCATTGAGATGGAAATCTCTGGAAGAGCTTTTGCTGTTTGATATTATGTGGAGCCAGGAGGTCTCTTGTGGACCAATGTCCTGAACTCAGCTCTCCCACCTCATAGGCACAGGCCTGACACCTAGATGGAGTACCAAGACCGTGTCTGCCACACAGCTCAGAAGAAAAGGGAGAAAAAAAGAAAGAAAGCAAGAAAAAAGTAAAATAAAATAAAGTTATTAAAATAAAAATAGAATATATTATTAAAAATAAAAAATATTAAAAAGTAATAAAGAAAGAAAGAAGAGAGCAACCAAACCAAAAAACAAATCCACCAATGATAACAACTGCTAAATACTAAACTAAAAAAAAAAAAAAAAAAAGGAGAGACAGAACCCTAGGACAAATGGTAAAAGCAAAGCTATACATACAAACTCACACAAAGAAACATACAAATACACACTCACAAAAAGAGAAAAAGGAAAAAAAAAATATATATATATATAAAGGAAGAGAGCAACCACATCAATAAACAAGTCTATCAATGATAACAGACTCTAAATACTAAACTAAAACAAGCAGAAAATCAGAAAAAAATTAAATTAAAATTTAATTAAATTAAAACCAGAAAAAAAAAAAAAAAAAAAAACAGAAAGCAAACCCCAAGTCTACAGTTGCTCCCAAAGTCTACCGCCTTAATTTTGGGATGATTCATTGTCATGTATTCC
The DNA here is from genome assembly GCF_026419965.1 of Kogia breviceps. Classification (NCBI taxonomy): domain Eukaryota; kingdom Metazoa; phylum Chordata; class Mammalia; order Artiodactyla; family Physeteridae; genus Kogia; species Kogia breviceps. Next base: position 133,082,911 of record NC_081310.1, read on the forward strand.
AGAGATGCAGGGTACATCAAGTTGATTGTGGAGATTTAATACGCTGCTCCTGAGCCTGCTGGGAGAGATTTCCCTTTCTGTTCTTTGTTTGCACAGCTCCCGTGGTTCAGCTTTGGATTTGGCCTCACCTCTACATGTAGATCGCCTGAGGGTGTCTGTTCCCGCTCAGACAGGACGGGGTTAAAGGAGCTGCTGATTCGGGGGCTCTGGCTCACTCAGGCCAGGGGAAGGGAGGCGTACAGAATGTGGGGCAAGCCTGTGGCGGCACAGGCCAGCGTGACGTTGCACCAGCCTGAGGCACGCCATCCGTTCTCCCGGGGAAGTTGACCCTGGATCACCAGACCCTGGCAGTGGTGGGCTGCACAGGCTCCCGGGAGGAGAGGTGTGGATAGTGACCTGTGCTCGCACATAGGTTTCTTGGTGGCGGCAGCAGTAGCCTTAGCATTCCATGCCCGTCTCTGGGATCCCCTCTGATAGCCGTGGCTCACGCTGGTCTCTGGAGCTTGTTTAGGTGGTGCTCTGAATCCCTTCTCCTGGCACACCCCGAAACAATGGTCTCTTGCATCTTAGGCAGCTCCAAACATTTTCCCAGACTCCCTCCCAGCTAGCTGTGTCACACTAGCCCCTTCAGGCTGTGTTCACGAAGCCAACCCCAGTCCTCTCCCTGGGATCCGACTGAAGCTGAGCCTCGGATCCCAGCCCCCGCCCACCCCAGCGGGTTAGCAGACAAGCCTCTCAGGCTGGTGAGTGCTGGTCAACACTGGTCCCCTGTGCAGGAATCTCTCTGCTTTGCACTCTGCACCGGTGTTGCTAGCTCTCCTCCACGGCTCCTAAGCTCCCCCCCCCCCACGCCCTGTCATCCCATCTCCACCAGTAAAGGAGCTTCCTATTGTGTGAAAACTTTTCCTCCTTCATGGCTCCCTCCCAGTGATGCAGGTCTCGTCCCTATTCTTTTTGTTTTTTTAAGGGTTCAAATATCTCTATTTCCTTGATTTTTTTTTTACAAGGGTATACTGTCATATATTCACCACTACAATCAAGATATATCACTCCAGAAAATTCCCCCAGCCTCTTTACAGTCAAGTCCCTCTCCATACCCCATTCCCTGTCCCCTGGCAATAATGGATTTGATTTCCATCACTATAATTTTGCCTGTTCTAGTTTTTCATATAAGCAGAATCATACAGTCATAGTCCTTTGTACCTGGCTTCTTTAACTTTGGATAATGCTTTTGAAATTCATTTATTTTGTGTATATCTGTAGTTTGTTCCTTTTATTGTTGAATAGAATTCCACTGTATGGAAATACAACTATTTGTTTAGTCATTCTCCTGTTGATGGACACTTGTGTTGTTTATGGGTTTTGGCTTTTATGAATTAAGCTGCTATGAACATTCTTGCAAATGTCTTTTTGCTGACATGATTTTACCTTTCTTGGGTTAATACCTAAGTGTTAAATTGCTGACTTATAGAATAGGTGTATGTTTAACTTCTTAAAAAACTTCCAAACACAGCTGCAAAATCGTTTTCCCCACCCCACCCCACCCCCGCCCCGTCTCCTCCAGTGAAGGGACTTCCTAGTGTGTGGAAACCTTTCCTCCTTCACAGCTCCCTCCCAGAGATGCAGGTCCCATCCCTATTCTTTTGTCTCTGTTTTTCCTTTTTTCTTTTGCCCTACCCAGGTATGTGGGGAGTTTCTTGCCTTTTGGGAGGTCTGAGGTCTTCTGCCAGCATTCAGTTGGTGTTCTGTAGGAGTTGTTCCACATGTAGATGTATTTCTTATGTACTTGTGAGGAGGAAGATGATCTCCACGTCTTACTGCTCTGCCATCTTGAAGGTCTTCCCCAGCCATACATGTTTCTGCAGGTTATTCATAGCACAGGAGTATCCAGCTAAAGGGGAGAATGAAGGATAAAATCAAATTTCCACTCTGTTGACCAAGTCAACTTCAGATTATAATGTTGGTCTTTTCATATTTATCAAAAATTATGGTTGACTGTTTTATGTGACTTTGAGTTTTTTAAAAATGGAGCTAGCACTTATAATACTAAGATGCTTCTCTGCAGGAATGGTTATTAAAAACAGTCACTGGTTTAAAGGTCTGAAAAAGCCATAGAGAGACATCTTGAGAATCTCAACAGATTACCCCTCACTACTCCTGAAGAGACAGCGGGAGGAGGCAATGACCTGAATTGGAAATAGAGTCTGACATGATTTCTGAATTTTATAGAAAAATAGAGTTATTCCAAAACTGGCCTGGCAAGATGAAAGCCAGGGAGACAACACCTTTCCTTCTATCTCTTACTTTCCTACTTATGCCTCCTGTTGACTGAACCCAGCTAAAAGAGAGTAATCTCAATAATTTATTACACAGATGTCAGCCCCTTTTCCCTTCCCCCAACAGGGAATGCAAAGAATATCCAGCAAAGGAAGTAAAAATCCAGAGGTAGCTGGTATACCTCAGTTCCTGAGAGTCACAACAGTAATTGTAGTAAAAATTATCATAATAATACCTTACTGAAGTATAACACTTTATAGTCTAGAAAGTACCTGCAGATGTATGACACAGTTCATCGATCAAAAATCCATGAAGAAAAAAAAAAAAAAATCCATGAAGAGAATTATTAACCTCTCCATTTTACAAATTGAAAACTAAGGTTTGAAAATGTTGATAATTGGGCATGGCCACATAACTAAAAGAATAAGGAGCTTTCACTTCAAGACCATGCAGGCTTCCCGAAATATAACCAGCTATATATTTAAGGTTGGCAATTTCTATGTAATAAATCCCTTTACTAACTTTCTCTTTCCTCACCCCAAAACATGCACAGTGTTGAGTAAGGTTAGAAAGATTAGGGTGTGTTGACTTTGCAGTGATCTATGAGAGGAAATTTTTGAATCAGAGAGATTAGGATGTGAATACTGTACCTATACAGAGAAATTGAGTGACTTTTTATAAGTAACTTACCTTCATATGTCGAGCTTCAGAAATTCTCTCCTTTTTCTCCTGCATTCTCAGCTTATAGATAACTGCTTAAAAACATATGTTATGGAGTCAAATGTTTTGGGTTCAAATTATAACCTGCATTTACTATGTGTATAACCTGGGAAAGGGTATCATTTCTGTGTCTCAAGTTTTTCTATGTAAAACAGAATCCATTGTAAAACCTTCTTTGAAGGGATGTTGTGAGGATTAATTTAGATAATTCAAGTAAGTCCCTTATCACTACTAGTGTTGCTATGAAAGAAACACTAGTAGAGGTTTTTTATAAATCGTCTCCACTTCTGTATCTTTATTCTCAAAAATTTATATTTAATGGTGTTTTCTCAAAGTTAGCCATGACCTCTATTTTTCTAAATTTGATGACACTTTTTCTGTCCTTGTCTTTTGTAAATTTCTCAGTAAAGCCTGATAGATTGGATTTTTCTTTCTTTTTTCTTTTTTTTTTTGGTGATACTAATCTAATTTCTCTTTTTGATCTTCAGCTTTGTATTAAATGTAACTTTTGACAATTCTATCAAAGTTTCCTCAATCATTCTACAACATTACACTATTTCCCACTAAAACTTATGACATCAGAAATTATTGTAATCTACTTTTTTCTTTTTACTTTCAGTTCTACTAGATTGTAAGCCCTCAAGAATAAAACCTCATCTATCTCTATCATTACTGTATCTCCAATGCCTTAAATAGTGCCTGGCATATCATAGGCACATATTCGTTAAATAAATTGATAGATTAAATGATATAGCATATAAACAGATGTCTGACACAAAGTAGATGCTTAAGGTATGATAGTTTTTTTTTATCTTTCTAGTTTATGTACATCTCAGTTATCAATGGTTTTTTTAGTTAAATGATTCTCTGAGTGGTATGACTAGATTCCCAAATATAACTCCAAAATAACCATGGATGAACATTCTCCCTACACTGAACGGCCATCCTTTTATGTTCTTTCTTTTCCCAGTCAGTCGGAAATGCTATTCTGTTTGGGTCACCATGTCTTTCTCAGGGATTCACTCAACAGAGCAGTCAGTTCTTCCTTTGTTCTAACCTCTCCCTCCCAGAGATGCTGTGTCTAGAAAGATCACCCCTTCACTCAAGCAGACCTGCTGCTAACTTAGGTCCACTCTGCCACGTGTTTCCCTACACTAGGGATATTTTTTCAAAGGACCCATTGTTTCTCCCGCCAGTCTCATTTCTTTAATAAATCCATTCTCTCACAGAGGTTCATCTTATTAAAACTGAAGTAATGGACATGATTCACCAAATTCTAAAGAACCATGTAAATTTAAAAGTATGGCCAGGCACATGTTCTAATGAACATTCTATGTCAGGTAAAAGAACTCCCAAATCATTCTGTAGAAGTTAAGTTTGCCGACCAGAGAATATTACAGGGTGATGTGGCTTAGCTCCTCCACATACTAGCCTACAATACTCTCAGCTCTGACCCTAAAATAATGTTACAGCCGAACCTAAACAATATGTTAAAAAGTAGTAACACACTTGATCGTTTTATGAGAAAGAAGTCAAACTGTTTTAAGAGATTGAATTGACCATTTGTTTGAATTAACTGATAACTAAGAAAGAACTGAAGATGAGATGACCTGAACTTACACAAAACACTGTAATTTTCAAATCACTGTTACATACATTATTTCTTTTAATTTATAGTGTTATGATAAAGTTAGAACTACCAAAAGCTATTATCACTAGAAAAGACCTAAGTTGTCATCTACTCCAATTTCTTTATTCCTATAATAATAATGGTGATAATGACACCACATTACTGATTTGAGTTATCTTATCCCTTTGTAGGAAAATTAATAATATATTTTTTAAATTAACTTTAAAATTGACTTTGACTAGCTAGGGTTCTTATATCTCAGTAATATTGCAATGCATGTCAATCATTCTAGATACATGATATTCTATTCTATTTGGGAGCAGATTTTAAAATTATATTCTCAGAATATTGTTTAAATTAAATATGGGATTAAAGTGAAATATGAAGATGCAGTAACATACTGGCAGTTGTCATCCATGTATTATCTTCTATTTGAAGTCATGGCAAATGCACAGAACTTGTACTACATTCTACAAACTCAGATACAAAGCTTGACATGTGCTAAGGCATCAAATCTAACAATGTCAATTACTAGGAACTTCTCTGGAAGTCTATTCCTTTTTCTGTCAGTTTCTTTCCATATACTATTTTGGAAGCTTCATAAGGTAATCATGACTAAGAGAACTCTATTAATTTTTTCCTGGTAATTTCTTACACAGTTTTATGGAATGTGTTCCAAAGAATATGAAAGTTAGAAACTTATCAGAAGTGTTGTCATTAAAAAAAATACCAATCGCTTATCCATAAAAGGGGAAACTTAAACTTTAGTTGGAAACTAGTACCGAGATGACCATGGAGTCACCCAGTAATATTAAAATGCTATGGTAAATTATCATGGACAGTATAACTGCCCCATCCTTACTGCGAATCTTTATATACCAAACAGACCTTTTCTGGGAACCCTTATATAGAGAATAAAGTTGGAATCTGTGTTCTTGATTGTTTCCATGATTGTTTTGAGGGATGGGAGTTTGGTTAGGATATGTTTCATATTTTAAGTGACTTCCAGGAAATTATTATTTTGTTGAATCGTAGATGTTAGTGTTGCAAGAGTCCGGAAGAAAGAATCTGTTCCACTTGATTATTCTCACCCAGGTAATAAGTGATAATAGCACTTTATAGAAGAAGTTGAGTCTCTGAGATCTCAAGTGCTTTGAAAGAAATTACACAGTTCTTTCAACTGGAAACAAGCACTTCTATTACAGCACTTAGTACACTGTCATAATTGCCTGCTTAGTTCCTATTTATTGGTCCCATTCAAAACATTCTAAGCACAAAAAAGTACACATAAAGAGATCACATGTATGGCTTTTGACTCACCGGTTCTTAGTACACATCTTGGCACATAATAGAAGTTCAACAAATGTTATTGGAAAAAAAAGTAATAAAGAGTAGAATGACAGTCCCAGGACTTACCACGAAATAATACCCATGTGTGAGCAGAAAAAGACATTTATTTTAGTTAGAAATTGTGAATGACACATCCTATCTGCATTTAATAGCATCATAAAATCAGATAATTTTTAGAACAGAAGGGGACCATTCCATACCATACCCCCCAAAAAAGAAATAAAAAACTAAATTTGATTTAAAAAAATATTTCAAACTATAAAATGCAGTATAAACATTGAAACAAAAAAATAGGTATCAGTACTTATTTCATAGCATTTAGTGGAGCCCAGATGAGGCTTTATTTCTTGGGCTTGTTGATACCATTTATGAATACAATCTAAAAAAAAATTTTATAACCTCTTCAGGAAATGTTATATTTCCCTTTCTCTCATCAGAAGAGTTTCTTTCTGAGCCAGAGTACTCAATATAATTGACATTGAAAATTAACTTAAAAAATATCGTGCTTTCCCACCATCATCATTATTAAAGGCCTCCAGGTGCTCAGTCCTCAACCTCTTTCAGGCAGGATATTATTCAGGTCTTTTTGACAGATTTAGAGACAGAGAACCAATAAATCCTTCTATAACCACAAAGACCTATCTGTCAGTTACAGACGGACAGGTCTTCGTTTTGTTTTGTTTTGTTTTGTTTTGCTCTCCTTTATCCTGAGGGCTGATAATGGCTGCTAATAATTGGGACATAAAGATAATCAAAGAAGAGACACAAACAGCATTATATATTAGAGAATACCATCAGATTGCCCTGAGCATCATTTTTCTCATCTCCCATGAACATGCATGGGTTTACATAATATGTTTCTTTCAAATACAACTGTCAGAAAACATCAGACAAAATTGATATTATTTTGCATTCAGGTGGTCACTAATTCTACCAGAGAAGAATGGAAGAAACATTTTGAAAGAGTAACTTTCTGATAAAAATTATCTCTCTTTTAACATACACTTAGTTACCAGAGCTCTATTATTGTATAAAATATGTCTTGGGTTTTGGATAATCATTTATTAGATCAACTTTGTAGTGATTTTATCTTTCAGTCAACTGGAAATTCATTCGTATTCACAAACTTATTGTTCTGTCAGGTATATTCATTCTAAAAGAAAAAAATTTAAAAACCAGGAAAAGAAGGGGTGGAAAAAAGAAAGAGAGAGATGGCACTTTCTGACATATTCCATTCTGATGCACAGGTGATCAGGTTATTCGTAGGTCTCTTTCTCTGTTGTATAATCCATGAAACGAGCTTCCTCAATTAACTTACTCTTACAATTCAAAAAGTCCCATCTATAGTTAGAGCTAATGCCCTGAAATTTCCAGCGAAAAAACTTGAGTCGATTTAGTTTTGAAGACCATATATAAAGTTTGCATAAATATCTGTACAATTGGTGAAAATTGCTCAGCAATTTAGCTGTCTTCTTGAAAAATCTGAGGAAAAATATTGAAAAAAATAATAGAGGCCTGATATTTGATTTTACTTTGGTTGGCAGTTTTTACACCTTTAATTTAAATAAACATGCCAGCATTGTGTGTCATCTCATCTCTATGGTTCTACTCTGCTACTACAGATTTTAACACAGTAGCTGATCTGAGGGTACATTCCTATGATAAAAGTCAAAATAGACTTTAAAGAAATTTCTCTTTTTCATTCAAGACTATTTTAATAGTCTCAAAGGAATAAGACCATTTTTGATTTGTCTTTTTCTGGGATTTTTCATTTGAGGCTAACCTAGAGCAAACCGACTAAATGAGAAGTAAATCTTAGGATTTCTTGGGTTCTCCTATGAAGCGTCTTTTCTGGAAAGGCCATAATATCTCAAACAGTCTGTCAGTCCCCATGCCTACCTCCATGAAATACATCTGCCTGCTCGTCCTTTACAGAAGTTATCATGAATAGTAATAAGAATATGTATATCTGGCTACATCTGACAATCCAGGACTCAAATTCTGATGTCAAAGTGGATAAAGAGACAGTGGCTTATGATGAATCCCACCAAGTACAAAAATTCTGCCTATGAGAGGTGCTCTATACCACATAGTGACTAATAACTAAGTCATATCTTCTCTCTCAGGGCATTTGATTATGAGACATACAAAGAGAAAAAGATAGTAAGTGATTTAGAGGACAAAAGACTTTTGGAGTGAGTATTATCAGTTTAGATGCTTTCTGAGAGTAGCTAATAACATACTCTGTCCTAAACTGCATTGAATAATAAGGAAATTAAATTTTCTCACATAAGTAATTCAGAAGCAGGTGTAGTCTAGGCGAGAAATGTTAAGAATCCAGCTCCACTTCCCAATAAGCCATATTCTATACATGCTTTTGTCCTCAAGCTGGAAGCAAAATACTTGCAGCAGCTTAACAAGTAGAATCCAGGGCCAACAATACCTGGAAAAAGAAGATAAACAATTTCTTCTTTAGCTATCCTGGCTTCAATGCAACAAAACCTTTTCAGAATCCCTCCAGGAGACCTACCCTCCATCTCATTCATCAGTGTTTGGTTAAATACCCCTCATATCCCAGTCACTAGCAAAGGGAATATGATGATTATCATGATTTATCCCATTTAGAAGATCCATTTGGAGACAATAGCCTTAAGAAGAATCAACCTCAAGGAAGAAGGAAATATTCAAAGCAGAGATACTAAGAAAGTAGAAGAAAGGAAAAAAACTGAGTCAGAATAGCAGCAAATAGAGTTTTTTTTAATCTTGAAAGACATCAGATCTTTCTAAAACTTGGCTGAGGGTATATAAATTATTCTATTTTCTGAGCCTACTTCCCTGTACATCTTTGCAACAAAACATGGTAAGTTGAATTAAATTTTGCATGTTTCTATCAATTTCTAAAGACTAGCATAGCATCGTACTTACTAGTAACACTTCAAACTCCAGACCTTTTATGATTTCTCACTATGTTACAAATTACTTTTCAAAGTCTCATTCCTTTAAGCATTACTCTTTAATATTTAGAGTAAAAATATCATTAATTAATATAGCTCCTTCCCAGAATCAAACTGGCCTTAATCAGAACTTTGAAAAATAGTAGTAAAGGCATTTGTTTTAGGCTTCCCCACTGTATTGCCAAAGATACTCCCTATTCCCCACTCTTCTTCTATTTTCCCTCTCCTCAGTTACTGTCTTACTTTGCTATTGCCTTCCTTAACTCAGTCATGGCTGCAAGGAAACCAATCATTATTCTTCTTATGATTCTATTGTTATTGGTTATTTACCAATAGTTTGCCTGTAACATTGCCATGACCAACACAGGAGAATGTGTAAAAGGAGAGCCTTCTCCTGTGACTACAATTTTTTTGGCCAACTCAATAAACTACAGCTCTTTTAGCACTGTAACCTTCAAAAAAGGGTATTCTCTACAGCTATGTAATAAATTGTCACAAATTTAACACATTAAAACAACACAGGGGCTTCCCTGGTGGCGCAGTGGTTGAGAATCCGCCTGTCAATGCAGGGGACACGGGTTCATGCCCCGGTCTGGGAAGATCCCACGTGCCGCGGAGCAACTGGGCCCATGAGCCACAATTACTGAGCCTGCGCGTCTGGAGCCTGTGCTCCGCAACAAGAGAGGCCGCGATAGTGAGAGACCTGCGCACCGCGATGAAGAGTGGCCCTCGCTTGCCACAACTAGAGAAAGCCCTCGCACAGAAAAGAAGACCCAACACAGCCATAAATAAATAAATAAATAAATAAAATTTTAAAAAATAAAAATAAAACAACAAATGATCTCAGAGCTTTTATGGGTTGGAATACAGATACAGTCGGCTAGGTCTTCTGCTCAAGGTCTCACAAACCTTTCATTAAAATGCTTGTCTTGGGCCAAGTTCTCATCAGAAGCTCAGTGTACTCTTCCAAGCTCACGTGATTATTAATAGAATTAATTTCCTTGCAGCTGTAGAACTCATGGAGCTTCTTTCTTCAATGACAGAAAGAAAATTTCTGACTTCAGGAAAGCCCAGTTCCTTTTAAGGGTTCACATGATAAAGTAAGTCTCATTCAGGATAATCTCCTTTTTGATTAATTAAAACACAACTGATTTGGGGCCAAATCATAGGAGTGATAATCCAGTGATAATCATATTCATGGTTCCATCTAGACTCAATGGGAGAGGATTATAAAAGGTGTATATGGTGGAGGGTGAGAAAACTGGGGGACAAATTAAAATCCTGCCTACCACAAAAGGCATCCTTCATTTTCACTTGATAGTCTTTATGTTTGAAATAAAAAGATGAATTGGGGATTCATTTGGGATAAAAAGATAAATGAGAGTTTATCTCTACTCAGAGAATTTAATCTAGAAGACATATGTAAAGATATTAAATAAGAGCAATGGGATAAGTGTTATGATAAAATAATCATACAGTATGACAATTCAAGAGAATTGGAATAGGAATGACAAGGTAGTTCGGGGGAGGAGAAAGAAATATGGGGCATTCCTTAAAGAGATGGAAATCTCTTTAAAATTTGAAGCTCTGAGAGATAAACAAAAGTTGACCTGGTTAAAAGATAAGGAAAGGATAATACAACCAGAAGTAAGAAAGAAAAAAATAAAAGAAAATGGTCATAATCTTTGAAGTGTATGTTATTAAATCAATTAAACAAGGAAGCCATTAGGATGAGGTAGTTATAGTACCTTTATAGCCTACTGAGCAGACCAAAACCTAAGCCAATAAAGGCCTCAAGGTTAAGAAATCAAAATCTAAAGACAACTAATCATCAACAGTCAACTAGGCTTTCCCAAACAATGCAACATCTTAAGCTACAGCCAATCAAATCATTTCCTTGCTTTGCTTCTGCCTCCTCTCTAAAAGCCTTTTCCCTGGTTCCTGTTGGTGGAGTGCTTCTAACCACTTCTGGTTTGGTGCTGCTTGATTTGAACCTACTTTTGCTCAAACTCTTCAAACTGTTAACATGCCTCAGTTTATCTTATAACAATATCAACACATAAGAGCTCATGAAATACTAGCAGTTTCTCATTTTGCTAGAGATGAAGGTTGGGACTGGAAACAGTTAAAACATACAGTGACATTATATTGAGACTACTGCATGACATTGTGTAGTATAATAAATTATTCTATTGTGAATGGAAAGCTATTAAAGAGGTTTTTGAGGGAAACTATTATTACATTTGTGTTCTTAGTATATCATATCATCTTTTAAAAAAATTTTATTGGAGTATAGTTGATTTACAATGTTGTGTTAGTTTCAGGTATACAGCACAGTGCATCAGTTATACATATAAATACATCCACTCTTTTTTAGATTCCTTCCCATATAAGCCATTACAGAGTATAGAGTAGAGTTCCCTGTGCTATAGGTCCTTATTAGTTATCTATTTTATATATAGTAGTGTGTATATGCCAATTCCAATTCAAAAAGATATATGCACCCCAATGTTCATTGCAGCACTATTTACAGTAGCCAGGACATAGAATAACCTAAGTGTCCATCAACAGAGGAATGGATAAAGAAGATGTGGTACATATATACAATGAAAAATTATTCAGTCATAATAAAGAATGAAATAATGCCACTTACAGCAACATGGATGGACCTAGAGATTGTAAAAAATATTTGTAGTACCTATATCTTAAAAAGGACTTATATTGAGAAAATATGAATAATTCATAATGCAATAATTAGAAGTCAAATAACTCAATAAAAATGGGCATATGTTAACCAAACACTTCATAAGATAAAATATATGAATGGTCAAGAAGCCCTTAAAAAATGTTTAATGTCATTAGTCACTAGGAATATAAAATTAAAATTACAGTGAGGTTTCCAAACTTGCTAAAACAGCAAAAAATGAAGAGATTTGACATTTAGCAAAAAGATTGACAACACCAAGAATGGGCAAGATTATGAAAGTACTGGAATTCTGATAACTTCCTGTGGAAAGAAAAATGGCACAACCACCTTAGATAACTTTCTGAGATTTTCCAAATCCAGCATGCCCCTACTATACTAGTCAGAAATTCTATTCATTTGTATTCATAATAACTTTATTCCCAATCCCAAATATTTAAAAGCCTCAAGTGCCCATGAACAGGTGAATTGATAAATAACATGTGATATATCCATCCATATGGAAAAGTATATAGCAACCAAAAGGAAAGTGCTACTAAATTACTCAACATTATGAATGAATTTAAAAATCATTTTGCTAACAAAGAAACCAGACAGGAGTAATTCCAGTAATATAAAATTCAAGACCATTAAAATTAATATATAGTGATAGGAATTGATGTTTACCTGGGGAAAGGGTTGGAAGAAACTATAGTCTGCAAAGGTAAATGAAGAATGTACGAGGAATGATGAAAATGCTCTGTATCTTAATTTTACACTTTAACGGGTGCAGTTTATTTTGTATAAGTTAGACAAAACAATATTTTCACTAAAAAATTTGAAAGAAAAGGAAATAAAGGCATAAGTGTACAACTTAAGTCAGCCAATAAAAATATTTTAAAATAATAATAAAGCTTTCAAAAGTGGACTTAGGGAAAGAGGAAATAGGGTATATAGAGTGAGTGAACAAATTTTCATCTTTCATTAAAAAAATGAAAATTTAAAAAAATGAAATTAACAGATATAAAATAAGTAACTTTTTTTAAAGTTATGGAAGAAAATACTCAGGGATTTAAAGACAGAAATATATGTTACTCTGAAGAGCAATATTGGAGTGAATTTTTAATGGTGCAGTTAATAATACTTATATTATTGCTTGTTTGTTTTTAATAGACTCTTCATTACCATTTAACTTTTTTCTCCACGCTAGTCTATTGTATGATTTTTAAAAGGCATTTCTGATTAGTGCTTCCAGACCTAGTGCAAATCTTTTCTTGCTTTCGTTCTTAAGAGTAAGCTCTGGACATTTGCCCACACCCCTTGTGTCTTGTATTTATTAAGGAATTATTAATTCTGGCTGTTCATAGAACTGAACAACAACCCCCAAATAACCTTCACCATTTTTCCCAAGAGGGCTTATAGGCTATTTTTATGCAAATACAATTCCATGTAACCTTCTTTATGTAACCTTGTGTTTACTCGTAAGAACCTTATCCCTTTCCTCTCCCAAGTTATAAAATTAGAGTCACAGTCAATATAGTAAACCATGGAAATTCCCAGGTGCCAAACCAAAAAAATAAGACAAAACAGGGTGTTATAGGTCTAAGGCAAAAACAAAGTTTTCATCTATACAGGTAAAATTACAGTTAGATCATAAGAGTTTGAATTAACTCATCATATGATCATAGGATGTTAGAATTGGAAACATGTTGGGCCCTACCTGATGAAACTGTGTCTCCAAAGTCCTAAATATACTTTGATTTTTAGTTATTAAACATATTAGAAATCTGCTTTTAGCCCTCAATGTATATTCTTTTCTGAATTTCACAGTAAGACCCAAGTTTCAAATGTTCAGAAAAGGATAGGTTTAAGTCTTCTTTTGAGCTTCAGAAATAATTATTTTTATATATGTTTTTTGACACGTGTGAACACTTGAGATTGTTCCAAAATCCTTAATAATATTGTCATACATGCCAAAATGCAAATAGTCATACTGTCTGGAACTAAAAGTATGGGGAAGAAAAATCTAAGAATGTTAGGCTATAGAAAAAATTTTAAACTCAAAAAACATTGTTTTTTAACACAAAATTTTAAATAATTTATCCATTGAAAAGAAACTGTTTCTGGACTCATTTTTATATTCTATAGAAACAAAATAGGTAAGTTGGTCAGACTGTAAGTCCACATTAGAAAGAATAACTCCTATGTATAGGTGGTAATGTATATGTATAAATTCCAACTGAATGATTAGTTATGTCTAAGAATTAACAAAGAGACATTTAGTGTTCAAATCTGATTATTGATATACTTTAAAATGATGCTAATAAAACCTCAGAGGAAGATTCCTATATCTTTGTTCTGAATACATAGTGGTTCCTGAGAGGAGTATCATCAACTAGTATTTAGATTTACTTCTCAGAAACATGCCAGGTTTTGGTAATTTCATCTCTCTTTAATTAAAAATTGCATTTAATTATTCTTGTTTTAAATCTTTGACCCCAAATATTAGCCAAGTGCCTGACACAAATGTCTAATGTCACAATAAGAGCCTAATGAATTATTGAATGAATAAAGAGAATTAAACACCTTTAATACTTTGATTGGAAGTTCCTCATGTCTAAATTATTCTCTAAAATAATTTAAGCACCATCAGTAGTTATATTAGCTTTCACAGAACTTAGAACAACATAAAAAGAACTTAAAAAAAAATCCTACTTGCTTGAAAATATCAGTGGAGCATAAGTTTCCATTGTCAAAATCCAAGGATGCTGAATCAACATATTAACCTACACAAATTACATTTTCACCCTCTCTGTGTGATAAATGCAGTAATTTTATTGATAATGTTGGGAAGAGGGAAAAGTCCCCTCTACCTTCTTAAGTTCTTCTGGCTAGTGTAATGATTAAATTGACACAATATAGATTAACAGGAGAAAAATCAAATTTGATTACATGTGTACAGAGGTCTCATGGACATGGGACATAAAGAAATGACTAAAGCAGGCAGGTTTGTTTGTTTGTTTTTTTAATTTTTTGAGGTACGCGGGTCTCTCACTGTTGTGGCCTCTCCCGTTGCGGAGCACAGGCTCCGGACGCGCAGGCTCAGCGGTCATGGCTCACGGGCCCAGCCGCTCCGTGGCATGTGGGATCTTCCCGGACGGGGGCACGAACCCGCGTCCCCTGCATCGGCAGGTGGACTCTCAACCACTGTGCCACCAGGGAAGCCCAAGCAGGCAACTTTTATACTTTTTAAACAAAGAAACAATAAATTTGTGAGAAATAGAGAAAACAAAGAAACTTAGGTTTAGGTGCTTTATTAATGAAGCATCTAAACAGAATTTGGGCTTGGAGTAGTAAATTAGTGAAGAAGTAGCAAGATTTGCTTATACAGCCGTATGGGCCCTGAATTCCCGATCTCTTGTAATAAGAATGTCTCTGCCCCCTGATTCTGGGAAGTTACCTTTCACATGGGAGATTTATTTTCTGCTTTCAGAGGGTCAGAGTGTTCTTGCACTGACTGTTTCTTAAGTAACTTGAACTCAAAATAATCAATATACCATTGTGACATATTTTGGAGTGACCCTCACTGAGTCCCAACAATAACAAAAAATGCTGTTAGGCAGTTATACTCTATAATTTGTTTACGTTCCCTAATATTCAGATAATTTTAATGCAAGTAGATGACCATTTTACTTTGCATTTGCAATGATAGGCTTTTTCTAAATACCCACTGAAAGAGATTTAATTTAGTGGGGGTTAGGAAAGGGGAAATTGTTAAATCTTTAGTTTATGAATTGCTAATCCCTTCTATGGAAGAATCAGCACAATTTTTATCAGAAGTTTTTAAAGAATAAAATCATAAGGGGCAAGGTTTTCATTATCTCCTTTTCAATATTCAAAATGAAGAAATGATTTATAAGTTTTATTGCAGAAACTTTAACTACATTTAAAAAAATCTTTCTGAAAGGTGAATCAGTTGACTGATAAGAACTTGAGCTTTTTCATAAGGAATATACTTTAAATTAGGGCTTAGATTTATCTACAGTATAGCTTTTATATAGAAATGCAAATTTGTAGATTGCTTAAATCTTGTTGAATTAATATGGGTGTAAGATTATTTTTCTCTCTGGGTATATTTAAGTATGTCAATTTCATGTAAATGTCCTTTTTTTTAAATTTCCAATAGTAGAATGGAGAAATATAGTATTTTACAAATTAACAAATCTCCAAAATAATCACTATTGGAAAGAAATCTGACATAATATTAATAAAGTAAGATATCTACATACTAGGTAAAATGACATTGGCTGTGGTTACATGTCACCTTTATTTTTGTAGGCAACAGAGTCTAAAAAAAGGAGGTAGAGATGTTCACAAATTCATCTGCTGAATATACAAATATAATTGAGAAAAACGTATTCAGGTACATTCTATAAAAACCTTCTGAGTTTTAATCATACTTGGATAATGTAAAATTTGCCACAGAGTTTAATGATGTAAGATTGTGATTTAGTTTGAAAACATGTAATGAGAGACTTGAATAGGATGCTCATTGCTTTATGTCTAAAGATTCATAACCAAATACATACCTCTGCAAGTCTGCCAGGTGTATGCTGAATGCTA
This sequence comes from Kogia breviceps, assembly GCF_026419965.1. Classification (NCBI taxonomy): domain Eukaryota; kingdom Metazoa; phylum Chordata; class Mammalia; order Artiodactyla; family Physeteridae; genus Kogia; species Kogia breviceps. The sequence continues at coordinate 133,099,148 of NC_081310.1, forward strand.
AATTAATTCTGTCCCTGGGTGTCTTGCCTAAAGGCATGTACAATTTTTTCAGTTCCTCTTTCAGCTCCATGAGATACACATTTTTTTTCTAATAAATTACTCCTTTTGTTTAAGCTACCTTAAATTTTAAGTTTTTTTATGATTGCTACCAAATAACCATTTATGGATATCAAATCAGTAGCAAGAGTAGGTTATGTGCAACATAACTTTGGAAAAGCGGAGTATTTGGAATTGGTTATTGGGTTGAGATGAACCAAAAGACTGAAATTTTGGTTCATATACTATTCCTTCCTTTGTTCACCTGAAGCCATATACTAAATATTAAGGTCCTGATGTCAGTTTTTGTATTAGAATCCTTAAGTTGCTATTATTAGAGATAAGTTATCTTATTTTAAATCATAGCTAATTGGAAGGAAATGGTAAAATTCATAGAATTAAGGAGGCTGGGAGTAGACCAACTAGACTGGAGAAGGGTCAGGAACTACTATGCTGTCTTCACCAAGTAATCATGCTTTTTGATATGCACCTGTTTGCTTGATATTAGGAATTTTGGGAGACTGAGTGTTTGAAAATAAGGTGTAGAAGAGGACAAAGTTTTCCTTGACCTTCTTGGGGTCCCTGACTGGGTCTGAAAGTTAAACTGACAAAGACAGATTAACAGGAGAAAAGCATACACATTTTATTGAATTTTTACATATACATAGGAGCCTTCACAAGAGAATGAAGACCAGAACAAGTGACCAGAGGAGGACTCTTTACCTTTTAGACAAAGAAACAATAAATTTGTGAAGAATTGACAGGACAATAGGTTTGTGCTAGAAGTAGTAAATGGTGAAGTAACTAAGAAGATAAGGGTTGGTGTAACAAAAGTTTGTTTGTATAGATTTCTTGGCCCTCAATTCCCTGTCTCTGGTGAGTCTTCCTGCCTCTTGGTACAGGGAGCATACTTTTTATGACCTGTAGCAGAGAAGAATAGTTGTGGTAGGGATTGGATATCAGAGCAAACTTCTTACTTCTGCTGCTTTTTAAAATTCCTTCAGCAAATTAAGGCATATTTAATATGCCATATTTGGGGACTGTGTTCCTTGAACCCCATCAAGGACACCAAAAAATGCCCATCATAAACTGTGTACTGTCAGATGAACTCTACACAAATAAATGGGTTATACGCAAATAGCCCTAAAAGCAGAAATGTGAATAAGAAAGCTGCTCAGTCTAAATATGAGCTATTATATTCATATTGCCACTCATCTCGCAGCCCAAAACTATGGTCTCATAAAACGTTTCCTATGACTGCATGATTGAGTGATAGTCTTCCAGTGGAATTAAATATGTTTTTATTCGTTTCCTACTTTTCTTTAAAGGTGAGATTACCAAGCTCAATTAGATGTTAAGAATCTTGGAAGGAGAAAGATTAGAGGATTAGTGACAAAGAGATTTGGGAATGGGAAACTGGACCTCTTAGAAAAGGTCTGGAGCTTGAAAATGTCTGTGTTTGTTGTGATTACTCAACAAATTATTTTCACTCCTCCCCCATACTCATTAAAAAAGAAGCTCCTAGTAATCAGGTGCCCAGGCAAACCCTCTCTACATGTGGTCATCCTCTTCACTCAAGCAGATGACCAACTAATTGCTTAATGGTCATTTCACAAAGCAACAATGCAAAAAAGACAATGTATAAACTAAAAAACATACCAACCTGGTTACTCTAATTGCCAAGCTTTTGATTTTCTCAGAGTAGAGACCAATTTTAAGTCCCTTATATATCAAAAATGTTCAGAAAATCTGGTTTTGGGTTGATTAATTGAAGGAGGCAGAAATTTGCTGTCACTGGAACAGTCCCTTTGCATCTCTTAGATTACTCTGAATTTGAATTTGTTTGTGTACTGAGGTGAATATTGTACTACCCCCAAAACATATCTACCCAGGACTTCAGAATGTGACCTTATTTAAGAGGTCCTATAGGGCTTCCCTGGTGGCGCAGTGGTTGAGAGTCCGCCTGCCGATGCAGGGGATGTGGGTTCGTGCCCCGGTCCGGGAGGATCCCACATGCCGCGGAGCGGCTGGGCCCGTGAGCCGTGGCCACTGAGCCTGCGTGTCCGGAGCCTGTGCTCCGCAGCAGGAGAGGCCACAACAGTGAGAGGCCCGCATACCGCCAAAAAAAAAAAAAAAAAAAAAAAAAAAATTAGAAAAGAGATCCTATATAAAAGCCATAGAGGCATCTTTTGTTATAATGCTTAGTTTAGTTCCCCGTTCCTGAAATAACTCCAGAGCAATATAGATGAAAGGAGTGTCTTTTGTTATTCACATAACAAGTCCCTTTCCACAAACCCCAAGTTTATGTTAATGTCTAACCCTAACCCTAACCTTAACCTAACCCTAACCCTAACCCTTTTTTTGATGGCGGTAATTGATGGGGGCTGGATGCCAGGGGAACCAAGCTGGTGATTAGAGGGTTGGAACTTTCAGCCCAACCCCTGGAGTTGGGGAGAGGGTCTGGAGGTTGACTTAATCACTAAGGAACATTGATTTAATCAACCATACTTAAGGTAATGAATGAAGCGTCCCTAAAAATCCGTTAAGGGTAGGGTTCAAGGAGATTCTGGGTTGGTAAACAAGTGCAGGTGCTGGAGAGCGGGGCACCCAGTGAGGGCATGAAAGCTCTGCACCTCTTCCCACATACCTTGCCCTATCCATCTCTTCTGTCTGGCCATTTCTGAGTTATATCCTTTTATAATAAATCAGTAATCAAGTAAGTAAACTGTTTTCCTGAATTCTGTGAGCTACTCTAGCAAATTAATCAAACCCGAGGAGGGGGTTATAGGAACCTCTGGATTTATAGCCAATCAGTCAGAAGCGGAGGTGACAACCTGGACTTGCACTTGGCATCTGAAATATGTGGGATGAGGCAGTCTGTGAGACTGAGCCCTTAACGGGGGTATGTGATCTCCAGATAGTGTCAGAATTCAGTTCATTGTAAGACATCCAGCTGGTGTTTGGAGAATCTGAGAATTGCTTGGTTTGGGACCCTCTCCCCACAAACCCATATACATTAGGTGGCCAGTAGTGCTGTAAGTGTAGTGTAAATGTAGAGTACACATGCAGAGGAGTGTCTTTCCTTTACAGAAACACAGACACAGAGAGAGAACACCATGTGAAGAGGAAGGCAGAGACTGAGTTATGCATCTACAGCCAAGGAATGCCAAGGACTGCTGGCAACAACCAGAGCTAAGAAAAAAGCATGAAACAGATTCTTCCCTAGAAACTAGAGAGAGAGGATGGCCCTGCCCAATACCTTGATTTCAGACTCCTAGCCTCAAGAACTGGGAGAGAAAAAATTTCTGTGTTTTAAGTGACCTAGTTTGTGGGACTTTGTTATGGCAGCTCAAAGAAACGTATGCAGATTACTTCACATACAAATCTCTGCTACCATTCCCATGTATGGATCAGCCAAATCATAACAAAAGTTTCTCTGAGTGAAACATTCACTTCATAGAAAAAGAAGCACAACAATTGTTTGGATCTCAGAGGATGTGTTGTAGTTGCTGGGGTGTCTCTTTCTGGGGAAGGACTGAATGCATTTTCAGTTGTGGTAGGTGAGTATGATAAGGTTCAAGAAACTTGGGGCATATTCTCTTTTATGAAAATTGTAGAAATAAGCATTAAAGATGGGCGTTCAATGTTTATTGCACAATACTGTGTATAAAATGAGAAGAGAATTGGTTTAGTTGCTTTCCAGAGATTGTTTGATGATTTAAGATTTTAAATTCCCTTTTCTGACAAGAGTTAGATCCCCATGTTCTCAACAGCATTCCATTGGAATTGCAATGTTTTGACGTAGGATGAAGACTTAGCAGGACAAATGACTCGTAAAACAGATGACAAAGAAACACGGAAAACAACAAGAAAGTAAGTTTTAGAAAAATAAAAACTAACCTCAGGGAAGTTGCTGGAACAAATAGTAGTCAAAGCAGAATAGAGGCTGTATTTTACACAATACAATATAGATGTGTAATAAATATGAATATGTTTTCATTATTACTTTTCTCTTGCTATCATGAATGTTATTAATTTATGAATCACTGCAGTCTTAGAAAATAGATGGTAATTGCAATGCTTAATTAAACTAGGCAAAGTGCTACCAGAATAAATGAATAAGTAAAACTTCCAAGTTCATTTGATAAAAACCTCAGCAGTTTTATGATAGTAAAATCCATAGTGGTAGGTTTTTTTTTTTTTTTTGGTGGTACGCGGGCCTCTCACTGTTGTGGCCTCTCCCTTTGCGGAGCACAGGCTCCGGACGCGCAGGCTCACGGCCCCGCCGCTCCACGGCATGTGGGATCTTCCCGGACCGGGGCACGAACCCGCGTCCCCTGCAACCGCAGGCGGATTCTCAACCACTGCGCCACCAGGGAAACCCTCTTTTTTTAATAGATACATTTTCTGATGTTTTCCTAAATTAACTATGGTACTAGTCTCATATTACATATAACCATAACCTAAATAGCCATAAAATTGTATTTGGTACATTATTATATATTTGTCCTAGATTCTACAGAAATTAAAGCATATCAAAGACTGTTTGATGAAAATATTTTTAAAGAAAAAAAAATTGTACTTTAAACTGTATTCAAGGTTTTCTCCATTTTATTAGTAAACTATGTTTTTTTAGAAAACACATTTCAAAGAAAACTAGATTACAGGTTTATTTATAATTTAAGATCACATCCCCCAAAGATACAATTATATTGTAGCAAATTACTTATTATAAAAATACTTCATATCTAATGAGTATTTCCTCTGTTCAGGCACCATTTAAAACTCTGTTCATATATATGTGAGCTCACTTATGCCCACAGTTCAATGAAAGAATTATTGATATTATCCTCATTTTGCCAGAGGAAACTGTGGCAGAGAGGTTAAAATAACCTCTCCAAAGTCATAGGAAATTGAAATAACATTCCTTAATTGTAACTGGTAGAAACTGTGCAGAAATAAGATTTTCCCCAAAATGTTCTAATATGATCTAATATTATGATCTAATATGGCATTTTTCCAAGTATATTCTATTTTCCCATTAGAAAATACTAGTAAATGTAAGAGAAAGGACTCCATGAGCACAAAACATCAAGTGATGTTGGTTTAAACAAAAATAGTCATGTCTGTGTGTGTATGTGTGTTGTTTCTGTGTAGGAGTATGTGTATACATATCTATACTTCTGTATTTTTCCTTCTAGTTTTGTTAAAATATTTACACACGGCACTGTACAAGTTTAAGACATACAGCATAATTTGACATACATACATCATGAAATTATTATCAATAATTTATAGAGACAAAATAAAAGAAAAAATTATTTTTTCCTTGTGATGAGAACTCATAGGATTTACTCTCTTAACAACTTTCATATAGAACATCCAGCAACATTAATTATATTAATCATATTTTACATTACATGCCTAGTGCTGATTTAACTTATAACTGGAAGTTTGTACCTTTTGACTACCTTTGTCACTATACAAAGGTATTAGGTTATTTTTGACTACCTTCCACATGTTTACATGCTTCACATTTCATCCTCATGACTCATTTATTCTGTAACTGGAAGTTTGAATCTCTTAATCTCCCTCATCTATTTCTTTCCTCCCCCTACCTGCCTCCGGTCTGACAACCACCAGTTTGTTTTCTGTATCTATGGCTCTATTTCTGTTTTCTTATATTTGTTCATTTATTTTGCTTTTTAAATTCCATATATAAGTGAAATCATACAGTATTTGTCTTTCTCTGTCTGACATTTCACTTAGCATAATACGCTCTGGGTCCATCCATGTTTTTTGCAGATGGCAAGATTTCATTTTTTTATTGGCTGAGTAATATTCCATTGTGCAAGTGTATGTGTATGAGTAATATTCCATGTGTAAACATACACAATGGGATTATATATATATATCTCACATTTTTTAATCCATTTATCTATGGATGGGCACTTAGGTTACTTCCATGTCTTAACTATTGTAAATAATGCTGCAATGAACATAGGGATGCTTAAATCTTTTCGAATTAGTGTTTTTGTTTTCTTTGGAAAAATATCCAGAGTGGATTGCTGAATTGAATGTTAGTTCTGTTTTTAATTTTGTGAAGAAACTCTATACTGTTTTCCATAGTGGCTGCATGAATTTACATTCCCACCAACAGTGCACAAGTGTTCCCTTTTCTCCACATCCTTGTTAACACTTGTTATTTGCTGTCTTTTTAATAATAGCCATTTTGACAGGTGTGAGGTAATATCTCACTGTGGTTTTGATTTGTATTTCCCTGATGATCAGTGGTGTTGAGCATCTTTTCATGTTTGTTGGCCATCTGTATGTCTTCTTTGAAAAATGTCTATTCAGGTCCTCTGACCATTTTTTAATCAGGTTGTTTGGTTTTTGTGATGTTGAATTGTATAAGTTCTTTGTGTATTTTGTATATTAGCCCCTTGTCAGATATATTGTTTGCAAATATCTTCTCCCACATCGTTTTGTTGATAATTTCCTGTGCTGTGTAAAAGATTTTAGTTTGATGTAGTCCCATCTGTTTATTTTTGTTCTTGTCTCCATTACCTGAGGAGACATATCCAAAACAATGTTAAGACCAACATTGATGAGTGCACATTTATATTTATATATAGATTATATATATGTGTCATATATATATAATCTATATTTATATAGCCATATATACATTATATGTATATATATAGTGTGTGTGTATTTATGAAGACTTTAGTCCTTAATATGCAATGTATATTTGGATTGTTCAAAATGAGGATATAGACAGTTATTTAGTCAAAATATTGAATTCACACTACATTCTAAGTATTGGGCTAGGAATCAAAGATGCAGAAAATGGCAGAGACATGCACAGCATTGACTGGTGGAGAAGTCATGTGTAATGAGAACCATAATGAAATGCAAGGTTTAATTTAAACCTATAAAAAGCACTGTCAGGGAAGTCTTGGAGGAAATGACATTTAAGGTTTCTAGAGTAAAATTAGGAGATGAATGAGCTACTTAGCTCAAGAGAAGGGGAGATATTTCAGGCAGAAATATATGTGCAAAAATGTTGAGGCAATAGAGAGAATGGTAGGGTCAGCTAGATTAGGAAGAGTGAAAAAATGCTGCTAGAAGGTGAGCCTACCAAACTTGACAGGTTCAGAGACTTAGTGAGATCTGACAAGAATTTTGGATTTTATCCTAAGTGTAATCAACCACTACAGAGTTTTTATAAAATACGTGCCAATATTAATTATCCATTATAAAAAGATAAAGAGTAGTTGCCACTTAATTCATGGTCTGCTTTAATAATACAGGTAATATTCAGTCTATCTTCAAAGTATAATTTGAATCTATATGCTTTTCTCTGTCTATTGCTACCACCCTGGTCTCCCTTTCTCAACTTGATTATATCAATTACCTGCTAACTGCTCTGCTATCAGCTCCCCCACCCCCAATTCCTAGTCTTAATTATGAACCCAAGGATCATTTCAACACATAAATCAGATTATATCCCTCCCTGCCTAAGTACTAATAAAGTACCAATGCATCACAATGGCCTTCAAGACCCTTGGTGCTTTTGTCTCTATCTAATGCTCTGATCTTGTTTACTCTTATTCTAGAGACTTTGTACTTACTACTCCCTCTGTTTTCTCTTTAGGTACTCTGTTGTATAGACATTACAAAGGCATCCAGGCAAAGGGAAAAGCAGATCAGAATTTATTTTCCATCAAATAATATAAGATTTGTAAAATTGTTGCTTTGTCTAGTTATATCATCTCTTAGATTTCTAGAACTCTGCCAAGAAGTACCTAGATAACTCATAATTCCAAAGATTTCAGGCAATATGAATTGAAAATACAAAGGCTAACACCTGATTTTCTCAGAGGATAAAACAAAGTTTGGAGTTGGAGAATACATAAAATTTATAATTATCTCAAATTTCTATTTTTCTTTTTTATATGTAGATGTATATATGGGATAAACCTGACTTTCTTTTTAAGTGAGAATTAAGAACCTTAATTCCCTAGTGCATGAGATATTAATACTGAGATGTACTTTCCACTGCCCTTGTTAATTATGATGCTTTACTCTTAGGACTTTAAAAATGCTTCTGTAAAACAATAGATGGATTGCTAATGTCCTTGAATGTGTCTCTCTACAGTGGATGCTGTGATCCAGATGGGGTTCCTGAGTTGATTACTCAGTCTAAGTAAGTAACATATTCTGTAAATAGCAAGCTAACACCATCTGCACAGGCTGTTTTTTGACTGTTCATAAGCTACAGGAAATCAACTCTGCTCTAATTTCCTACATGATTCAATAGGGTGGAATCCATGGGAAGGCAAGCTAATGTGACCTTTAACTACATTCCTAAGATATTAAGCTTCAGATGAAAAATTGGGGGAAGAGGTAGACTGCCCTTTAATGTTTGGAATATGCACCTTTGCTGGTATTTGTAAATAAAGCTTAGCAATTTTGGAATTATTAGTCTTTGCAACAGGAATCACCTCAACTTCACAGCATACATTTATGTAAATCTTGTAAAGCGTAAATCTTATAAAGCTTATAATTGTAAAGACTATTCAAAAGTAATTACAACCTAGTCATCTACATTGGTGTTCAAATTTAATATGCTTATAGTCTGACTCTTTACAAGATTATTTCTAATTACTCTTTATCTTTTCTTAGTTGCCATATTCTTCTTAATAATATTCTTAGGAGTTCTCACATTATAAGATCTCACCATTACATTCTAAATCTGTAAATTTGATACACACATACATTCATTTGCAAGGACGACTTAATAGCCATGTAAAAATGTCTAAACTGGAGGATGGATTTTCTAAGGAAATATTGGTAATATTGATGGATCAATGTCTATGTCAATAATGTTGTTGCTCCTCACTGGGAAAAAAACAAAGAAACCGGGCTTCTCTGGTGGCGCAGTGGTTGGGAGTCCGCCTGCTGATGCGGGGAATGCGGGTTCGTGCCCCGGTCCGGGAGAGCGGCTGGGCCCATGAGTCATGGCCACTGGGCCTGCGCGTCCGGAGCCTGTGGTCCGCAGCGGGAGAGGCCACAGCAGTGAGAGGCCCGCGTACTGCAAAAAAAAAAAAAAAAAAAAAAAAAAAAAAAAAAAACAAAGAAACCAAAAAATTTCCCAACTCACTCAAATGGAAAATGGTAGCTGCAGCCCTCTCAGAGAGAGATGGAACTTGAAAGTAGGAAACACCAGAATGTCACTTATATTTCCAGGTAAACATATCTGAATAACAGAATACAAAAGAGGCTGCAGGTCTTAGAGGAAAAACTGGGCCATTCTTCTACCTAGATAGACAGATAATAACACATTTGTACCAATTCTAAAGTGAATACATGACAACAACCACATATTTTTCCCTTATTGAAAAATATATGCATTGCTTTGACTCCAGCAAGTCATTTAATCCAGCAAAAAAAGTTAAACAATTTCACCAAAATGCCATCATTGCACTTGAAAGCCAATTGCCCTTTCTAGTGATGGCAAAAAATACAAACCTGAGAAAGTCTAATTAAGGAATATAAATATTAGTGAATATTGTAAGAGAGAGTTGAATTTCTCTTAATTCATTTATACAAAAACATTTTGAAAAGTCTATGTCAAGATGGGGAGGTCAGAGATGAAGGAGTGTATCTAGACTATAATAAAACATTCTGCCTAAATTTTATTCATAAGAGTGGTTACTTAGCAGCCATATTTAAATTTTGACTCTTCTCCCTGACTTCTGCTGTTCGGAGCAGTGAGGGGTTCTCAATCCAAGCTGGGATCACCAAATTCTCTCCCCAGCAAATTTGGGAAGGGAGTTCAGAGGCATTCTCTATGTAGCTGCAACTATAATGTGTAAAATTCTTGAGCTACAGGGTGGCCATTTTGTATTTTGCCAAGAGGATAGAATCATGTACAGCTGGTCTACTAAGAGGGAGAATACTGAAGTAGACTGAGACAAAGAAATGAAGATAATGGAGAGAAATTTTCTGTTAGCCTCTGTTAGAGTTTCAAGTTACTCCTTTTTCCTGGTAACTTGCTATTCTCCAGACCCTGGGTTTCACTGAACATTTTAAGTCCTTATATTAGAATATCCCTTTACCCTTAATCCAGCTTGTATTGTTTTCTGTCAATTGCAATTTAAGGACTCTTAACTGCTACAAGGACTTTTAGTCTAGTGTAAATCTAGAAAACTAAACCCATAATTATAATACAGATGCTAAGTGGTAAAGAAAGCACCTAAAAAGCATTATATTCCAAACTAAGCTAGAAGGGATGAGACATGCTATATTATGATGAGAGGACAGGATAGAAGGTGGAGGTAAAGATAGAAAAAATGTTCCTGAAGTCAAGGTTGTCATGGATTTGACACTTGACCCATATGCTAAGAAATACAGCACCAAAACAAGCTGGGCACTAGAAAATATACACAGGGCCTGAGAGTACATATTGTTGATATATTCTCTCTGAATCTTTATAATATATGTCCAGATAAAACCTTCCTGGTAACAATTACCCTGAATCAGAGGGGCATGTTTGGGCAAGGGTAAAATGAAGGGCAGCATAGAGAAACACACACACACACACACACACACACACACACACACACACACACACTCATTCTTGTTTGCCAGGTCATCAAACCAATTTCCAGAATGGTGGCTGTTAATTCAGTATCCCTATTTCTTTGAGATGCTACAGATATATAAAACAGTTAGGTCAGCATAGGTGTTATCAAGGGAAAATAAAATGCCTACCAACGTCATTAAGATAAACTGTGTCATCGATACAATAAAAGTAAAATATCTTGTTAAAAATACTATCAGTTAATCTCTGTAAAGAATGTGATTTCTGTCACAATTCTATACTTAGGAATTTACCTACTTCTGTTGGTGGTGGATTTCCTTTGCCTTTAGGCTTTCTAATTAGTTGTCCATTGTAATCAAATGTCTCACTGCAATTTCCCTCCAGAACCTTTAAGAAGGATTCAAGATAGCTGCCATCAGGGTTGTTATTATTCAAAGGCATCTATTTTAAATGTCTGGACATAACATGATCAAAATCTACTACTACTTCTCATTTTCATTCATAAAAATGTAATGCCTCAAGAACATCAAAAGCTAAGTGAGTTGGTTTTTATCATTTTATCAAATTTCACCAGGTTTATGTCCTTTCTGATATGAATATACTGTTTGAAGGCCAGAAGTTTCATTCTCAAAAGAAATGTGGATAGTAAAACAAGCAAACCAAAAAACAAATAGAAAAACACCACAAAGAAAAAGAAAAAGAAAACAAGGAAAGACTAAGCCTACTAAAATGAATTGAGGGAGTCTACGTCTTCCCCATGATCGATGGAGGAACCAAGTTCTTTGACCTTGGAGTCTCAAAATATTGAAAGCATCCCAGCTCTCCTATGCCCTCTCAACCTTCATGTAAAATTAGCCTGATGTGGAGAAATATATATAGATTCTTTATTTTCAATATTACCATATCATATATCATAACATTTTAAATCTAAAAATTTCTTCAAGATTATTTTTTAGTCTCCTGATTTTACCAAAAATATAATGGAAGGCTAGAGGGGTTAAGAGACTCACTCACAATAATCTATATGTTTTCTGGTCAGACAGAAGTCACAACTATGTCATCTCTGGACTTCTATAATAACCTCCCTTAAAATCTGCATTCTTCAATGATCTCTATCTCCACTAAAAACTATGGTTATAGATTATTAGAAGAAATTAAAGTTTATGTTTTACTCTCTGTAGAACTTTTTACAGTATATATCCTTTATCACATGCTACCTAGAAGTACCATTACCCTATCTTACATTTGCTTTGATATTGCTTCTTCAGGGGTCTGCAGTATTCACCATCACTTCCAAAATAAAGGTGAACCACTTCTTAAAGGCTGGAGTTAGATTGCTCTGTAGACAACCACTTATCTCACTCATCTGCATCTGCCTTCAGTAGTGTCTCTAATCATTGACCACCCCTCCAAAACGTACTTCACCTCTAAACATAACAGCATTCTTCTAAACCAATTAACTGAATATTTCCTTCAAATCTCTTCCTCTAAGGCCCTGCTGAAATGTCTCTCTTCTGTTCTTCCCAATTTATATTTGATTTATTTATTCTGGAAAGCCAGCTCATAAAAATCCTTTCTGGGCACTGTTATTTCTTTAGCCCTTTTCTCTGGTCAGCACGTTATACTTTTTAACAGTGCCGTTCACGTCATTGAATCATAGACAGCCCTTGACTTAGATTTTTTTTCCCAGCAATGGCAGTGGATTATACTTCTCTAGCCATATATGATTGAAACTACTGGTCAAACTGCATCCCTTTGAAACATATTTTTTCCATGCCAAGAAAAGGGCCAGTAGAATAATAGACATCATGATTTTAATATTATTAGCACCAATAACCAAACTCTAGCCAACTAAAGAGTATGTTGATACATTTCAGTTTTCTTATGTTTATATTTGTTGTTTTTGTTGCTGTTTGGTTATGTTTGTTTGCTCAGGTACAGTGTATGTGTGTCTGTATTTGTGTGTTTCAGTTGTAGATATGTGGCACACCTAAGAAGAAATGTGTACTTTTCCGTCACCTAGATTCTAGATTATCAGGTACCCATGACAGATATTGCTTCCTTAACCACCTCTAGCTCCTTTGATAATATCAGACCTGGCAGTTGTTCTTGCCATGTAATGAGTTAAAAAGCAATGAAGAACACCAATCTCACTGCCACCCACACCATCAGAAACAAATGTGTGTTTGTGTGCATGAGGCTGTGTATATTTGTAACCTTCTCATCAGCCTACAACTAGATCTAAATACTCTGCCAGTAGGATTAAAGCCTCCAAAAAAGCAGACTTCATAGTCTTGCCTTGGAATAACACATAGATGTGGATATAATCCTCCTAGGGGTCTGTAATGCTGCACGTCTACTTTGGTTTTTTAATTCTCTCTTTTAATATAAACTTAGTTTTTTCAAAGTTACTTCCTGCTGTCACAAAGAGAACTTAGACTGCAAAACGTCCTTCAGCTTCTCCTCAACATGGATCATCTTGAAACTTTTGTATTAATAAATGATCTCCTGCAATCTTCTCTTGGAAAATTGTTGAGATTTGATATATTTCAGTCCCACTTTCCTTCAGACCCATTTTCCTTCAACATTTAGATTTTATTAGCTTTTAAAAACATTAAATTAACATGCTGAATAATAAAAGGGTCAATACGATTTTTTTTACAAGCTTTGCATATACATTTAAGGAAAAGACTATTGAAGAGCTGACAGATTGGAGACAGTAATAGTTAATGGACATACAGTGTGGGATAAATTACATTCTTTATGGAAATTTGTAGCAAGTAATCTTTGAAGACCATTTCATTTTATCAGAGTAAACCATGAGAAAAAAACAAAAGAAATTTCAGTGCTATAATTATATGAAGGGTCCAAATAGGACTTTTAAAAGTAAATCTCTGGTCAAAGTGTGATGCATAAAAACATACTTTGTTAATCTGTGGTTTGAAAAAACCACATGTACTTCACTTGCCCTTGAATTTCTGCACCTCATTTTTAACTGTACTTATTTTACATTTTATTTACAGAGATTAATCTTCTCTTTTGCTAAGTGCATTGGAAATCGTGAGCACTAACTATGTAAATGATGCTAGGAAATGCATCCCCCAAGTATGAAATAAAGCTCTAACTAGATAATGTTAATAAATATTAATATGTAAAGATAGCAAAGGAATATTGAATGATTAAGCTGCCCAAAATAAGCATAATAATACACCTAAAGTTCTTGAGGCAGCTGTTCAGTATTTTAGGGCTCGACAAATATTAACAAAGCAGAGCCTACCAAGAGAATTATATGTCCTAAACCTTTATGACTTGAATCGCCCTAAGGAGAAGAATGACCAGTAACAACAACTAAACAGGTGAAGAATTGATTCAATAGGTTAGAGCTGGTAATTAATTCTGATAGATTCAGTCTACTTTTTCATCTCTCAATTACACAGTTTTTTTTCCTAAAAAAAAAAGAAAAACTTCAGTTATTTGCTAAAAAGAAAAACATATTTTGTAGGGTTTCAGAGTCTCTGGAGAATTTACTTCCACCCTGGCCACATTACCCAGTTGGGGGGGGTCTTCAGATAATTGGATAAAGAATATTGGAGCAAAGGGAATGTACTGGTGTTAAGGAGAATGTAGAAGTCTTTGTCTCCCAACTCAGAAGTGAAATCCACCAAGAAACATTCCATGGGTGCTTTACATCTTTGCAGGTTCACAGAGCAAAAGATGAAACAAGTAGCAAGTTCCCTAATTCCCTAGTGCAAGACAGCATCATAGAACCATCCTTATATTTATTTTTTATTGGTTCCAGTATTTGAAGACTATCATGCCCAAGCCATAGCGCATAGATTTAATTCAAGAGGGCATTCTATCCACTGCTCTGCATCTGAGTTGTTTCCAATACACTCTCATATTGCTATAAAGTAACCTGACTAACGACTAGATCAGAGGAATTTTCTAAGGAAGAATTGTCCCAGACCACAAATGTTTTGTTTCCATACTAAAGAAAGTGAAGAGAGTAGATGATTGTAACTTTGTTTGGATGCCAGATGTATGCTCAGGTACCTCCTGACACTAACCCCTCCCAAACACTATCTCAGTTACATTGAGGAAAAAAATACACAATTATACTACTGTATATAGTAGGAGTATAATAACAAGCTCTGAGCATTGTTCTAAGATTATTTCTCGCCCCTGCAAGATTTGAGAGGGATGCCTGTCCACCTGCCACATTAACAGTTACCCTGTGGTTTTGACTGTAAATAAGAAAACTGAGTTGGAGATATTAAAAGTCAGTGCTCTTAATCACAAAACTCCTGGTGCAGCTTAAATTGCATCCATTGCTTATGGGGATTATGTAAAACCAATAATAGGAAAATGACCTGGAAACAATTGAGTAGCCGCAGCACGATTGTTACCCTGCTTGCAAAAATCAAGAGGAACACAAAAAAGGGAAACAGGAGTTATTAGAAGAAGCAGTACAAAGCAAACAGCACAAAGCAAAGAGCCTATAGATGTGATTTCAAGTAATTCAGTGAATTTCTATACAGTGCATAGCTTTCAGCCTTTATAAAAAGCCAATTATTCATCCTGCAATTACACAGGCTTATCACCACTGCCCACACATGCTGACTAGGGCTAGAGTTCTAGATGATATTCTTTTCATTAGTGTGGCCAAAGGGAAATTTAATTAGAGATACATCCCTTGAAGGGACAAGGGAAATATATAAGGATTAGCAAATTAATCCTAACACTTAATTACATTAAAATGTTTACCATTCCATATAGAAAATATTGACACTCTAGCTAACCTCTTTATCTGTTCTTTCTCATATAATAGTGAAAACATTATTTTTAAAGAGGAAATAAAGGTAGGATTTCTTTCCTGCTAGCTTGTATACTGAACAGGAAGAAATAATCAAGTTCATTTATTCTGGACCCTATCAGTTCCTGACCACATTCCATAAATGCTGGCATTTGGAAGGAAACAAATTGATACACAGGTAACAGAAACCAAACTCTGTACTGATGGAGAGATAGGAAACTGCAGCTAAATGCATCCAGATAAGTCTAAATAGAGTAATGAAAAGAAACCCTGGTAGAATATTGAAAGAGAAATTCATAATTGCATCTCAAACCTCTATTATCCAAGCCAACAACTAAATTCCTATTCCATAAATTGTAATCCCTGCCTATCTGCCTCTTTCTCAATTTCTTTTTTTCCTACCTTCTCCCTGAACTACATATGTGCACAAGTAAGATAATGTGTGTGCTTTTTGTTGGATTTCTCAGCTGTCTAAAAATAAGTACCAACTATATGATTTCAGAACACCCACACAAAACTTTACATATGCGTGCTATAACTTTATTATTATTGTTTTGACATTTAAGCAACAGATGCATGTTTTCCACTTTGGAAGGCAAACATCTGTTTTTATGAATTCTCTCCAGAAGCTGGAGTTTTCTTGCAGGAGCTTATTAAATCAAAGATGCTCTATCATCTCTCCCCCTATTTGTGTCCCTCAATCCAAAATAATTTAAGAAACAGAAAAGAGAAACTTATGAATAAATTTACAAGCATGAAGACTACCCTGATGTTGATTAAATAAGTCTATACAACATTCAGTCCAAAGTAATCTATGCTAATGCAATTTACTAGTACGAAGGAAGAAGGAAGTTGAGCTCTGAGCTGTGATGTATGGAGAGTTGCCTAAGGTTAGCCAGGCAGCCCAGAACTTCAGAAAAATTGCATAATTTCCATGAAAAATAAATTCTCTCCATTTTTATTAAGAAAAATGTAACCTAAAATGCATATAATCGTTTGTGTCTGGTTCTGGAGTATTGAATGCCATGGTTTAAAGAGGGAAAATTTTTCATGAAATATGCATAGGAGGAATTCTTTTTTTGTGAGTTGATTTGTTTCCGTTTTATTTTGGGAGGGGGGTTCTGTTTTGTTTTTACTCTGAAAAGTAGATGCTGCCAGCTCCATCAAAGTGTAGTTTGCAAAACATGAGATTGCAAAGCCCTCAGAACATATCTAGTTCATCTGGAATATGTAAATATATTAACTCAGTATTCTCCAAGGGAAAAATGGTATGTTTTAGAGGAATTTTGGATGTAAATTCTAAACAGGTGGACAGAACAGCAGGAGGGCAATATCAGGCTTTCCGCAGGGGGCTCCCACCATATAGTTGTAGAAAATGAATCACAGGGATTGGTGGTAAAGGAAATCAGATTTGCCAAGCCAAACATTTATGTATGAAAAAAGCATGAATGCTCAGTAAATTACAGGTTAAGGATTCAAAGCTTTGCATCTGCAGCCATAACCATGCAAGAGTAACCACTAACTGTCCTTCACAAGAACCATGCACATATTTTAATTTACTTTTTCAAATCTTATGCTATAAGCCTAAGTGTTCCAATGGTGAAAAACATTTCTTCCTACATCCATACTACATATGTGCCTGGGAGAGAAGTTGGTTTTTAATTACAAACATTTGTGAGCTTCCTGCTGATGACGCCACTTGTGACATTGGCAGGAACAGAGATCAAATGAAAAGGTGATGAACTTTATCCCCTTCCCAGTTAAATAATAAAGAAGAGAGCAAAGGAGTCCCTGTGTCATATTCTAGCAAGGGACAAATTGTCCTGAGAATAAAAAAGGATGGTATTTTTGGTGGCATACTCCCAATGGGGATATAGATATTTTTTGTGGAATTTCCATTTATTGCTGGCATTCTAAAAAATGGCAGGTTTTGTTTTGTTTTTCCTAGTTGGCAATTTTCAGGAAGCTTGACACTTTTCGTTTAAAAATGCATTTAAAAGTGCTCAAAACCATTGGAAGTTCAATGGTTAAATGGTCTTGGCTTACAAGGCTTCTTTAAGTGTGATTAATTCATCTGTGTCTCTCGGACATAAATAAAGACAGTGTCCTCAGTGACATTTGCCAGGTCTTCTCACAGCTGTACTGATTGTCATGGATGTTTTGCTCTGCATTACAAGGAATATAATGATAACAATGTGATTAAGATTTACTGAGCATTTACTACTTACAACACCCTGCATTAAATGTTTTACATTCATTATCTCACTTAATCCTCACTCTAACTCTGGAAGTTAGGTAGCATTATTATCCCCTTTACAAAAATGGATGATGAAGCTGTAGTTTGAAGAAGTTAATTAAGTTGTCTGAGATGACTCATTCTAATCTTGGTACAACCAGACTCAAAGTTAGTTTATTGATAAAGCTGACAATAAAGCTATATAAGACCTCTCAATGCAAAGTCTACCAAGTGTTCTCCAAATCAATCATTTTTATTTTTACTAATTACAGTTGCAGAGTATTAGCCTTCTAAAGTTACCTCAGAAAAAATATTAGGCCCATGTTGCTTGATTTCTTGTGAGCTTTCTGTCAGGGAACCCAAGAAAAATATTGCTGACTTTTCCTTCTAACAGTTCCCTTGTCCCAGGAAAATTACCGAGGTGATCACTTGGTACTCAGTCTTCAGCCTCTAGGTGTTTACTTCCTTTTTCTTCTTACTAAAGGCTCTCGTCTGGGCAGCTCAATGAGACAAGACCTAAGATCATGAACATGGTCTAATCCCAATGGCCCTCAGCGAGTTGACAGCCTCTAGGGCATCCTGGCTTCACCGATCAGACTTATAAGCCCTTCTCAACAGAACAGCACTTGATCAGATCAGCTACCAAGGCAGTGAGTGAGTCAGGCCACATATCCTATATGCTTATAGGTAGGTGGGAGTTAGACCATACTTTGTCCTGCCTTCCAGTTGAGGAGGGTCACGTATAACCTCTCTGTGGACCTCCTTAGAAGACCTCCATCAATAGATTTGATGAAAGACGGCAAAAAATGATCTCACCACTGGGATAAAAGAGACGTTTGGGCTCAAAACACAGCCTTTACAAATATTGTGTCCTCATAAGAATTATGCCTCATTCACATGAAGTCTCAAAGTGGTTGAGAAAACTCAAAATTCTTAGACCAGGTTCTAAAGAATTTGCATTAAAAACCTGCATATGGTGATTTGGCAAACACATTTAGCATGCTTTACATTAGTGACTGGTAGACATTTCAATCTGTATATCCTGTTATATCTAAATCTATATCATTATCTATTTTTACATAGCTGTGTTTTTTATTTAGCTTTGTGTCAGTTTCCTCAGCTTATTAATAATCTTTCAAGGATTGCTCTTTTAATTTATTTGATATTACATTTGCTTATGTACTGTAATTAAATGTCCCCTTATTGTTGTTAATATGTTGTTTACACATTTAAAACATAATATATAAACAATATTAATTTTTAAATAGTTAACCAAATCTCTAATTAGAAACTAACAATAGGCCCTTGGAAGTGTAATAACTGAGTCAACATGCATGAATTTTAGGATTTTGAGTACATATTGACAAATTTGCCTTCTAGTGAGGGGTATAATAGTGCCTAGTTTTTCTGCACCAATAAGAACATTGGGTATCATTATTTTTAAATATATTTGATATTTTACTAGATTAAATAAAAAGGGAGGGACTACCATGTTTATATTTAGGATTCTGCCTTCCTTTTTTATAATTTAAGTTTTACAATACTCAAATTTAATACATAACTTCAAAATAACATGTTTAGTGGCATTAAAATATTACTTACTTGTTTGAATATCATTCTCATATTGGATTATTTTGAATGAATATGGTAAAATGATAACAAATACTTATTGTTAAGATAAAATAATCTACAATTACTTATTTCTTACTAAAACAAGTACAGAAAGTAAAAATCTTTGTGCAAAATATAAAATATCTCCTATCCTTTTTAAGAAATTTTCTTTTCCTTAGACTGTCATTGTCCATTTCATGTCTTTTTTGTATTTTTTCCTTGAAGTATGCAGAACTCATTCTGCTAGAGTTATTAATGTGTCAGCATTTCTATCCTTTTTGAGAGGTTTATAAATCAGCCATAAAAAACTGTGATGCTGGTGTAAACTTGGCATATATTCTTAGTCCAGAAGCATTATTTTTTTCACAGTTTTTAAATGAAATGGTTTGGCTGCTATGAACTTACAAAGGGGCAAAATCTAAATGTTTTCTGACTCTATATGTGTTATGCCCTTTTCCTAAAAAGATCTGTTCAACAAAAAGGAATGGAAATTTGAGAGACAGTTCAAGATACAAGCTTCAGGGAAGTCATTACAAGTTTGCCCTGTCAAAGATTCCTGTGTTAATAGCTTCATGTATACATCAATGCATACATAATAATAACTTTAGAATTTGTTCGATTTCTACTTAGGCAGCAATCTAAAGAAAGTATGGAAAAACGTATTCAAGAGAGAACAGATAGCATCCAAACTGAGGTATTTATTTCAATTATAACTATTGAAATTCTTTCTCATCTACATTTTTGTAACCAAAGCTCTCTCAATATAGTTAATAGAAGACAACATAGCAGAAGTGGCAGCATGTTACTGAAAAAGAACAGTACACGTAGCTCATTCATACATCAGCTCAATACCTACAGAGAAGTCTCTGCATCATGCTCTGGTTCCTGGGGCCAGGGTAGGAGGATATGGAGACAAAGGAAAAGAAGGGTTTTATTATTGTTGTTGTTGAACACCTTTTAAACTTCAGAAAAAGACTGAGGCATGTTTTATTTTATCATCCCAAAATGCAAAAGCATTACTCAAATAAATATTGAGAAAAAATTTCTTATATTCAATTTTTCCATAATAGTCTGATTTATAAAGCCTTCATTGAAGTATTAACCACATAATCATTGAAAGCAATTACAAAGCATTAAAATATGTATTTGTTATTCCCCTTTTTCCCCTACTTGTAAGACAAACATTGCCCAAATAGGAATAACTGAAGAGAAATTTTATAGTCTTATCACATAGCTGACTATCAAAAGTTAGTGATAATAAAGTAAATATGCAGTATTTGTTTGAAGAAATTCAAATTTGTATCCTCTACACCTTACAGTTCAAAGGAGAAACTGGGGTGAATGTAATTAATAATCATTTCCTAAGGAAACACTTTCTCAATGAAATATTTAGTGTTATATAAGAAAATAACCAAAGGGTTTCTTGAAACAGTTCATTGACCTCACAGATATTATATTTCACTTCCAAAGAACACTAGTTTCGTTTACCAAGAGTATGCTCCAAGAAATATCTAATTTTATATTCCTGATCCAGAAAATGTTCTCCCTGTTAAAATATAGGAAATGAAAAGGAAATCTTTGATGGAGGGTAATATCATCTAAATGCAGAAGGAAAAAAGTTTCCTAGTATAATAAAATACTGCCGAGTTCTTTATATCTCAGAGGACAGATATTTCACATATTTATACAGATGGTTTTTGACTTGTTCTCATTTCATAATGAGTCAATCATTTCCAAATCACAGGATTCTATTCCCTGACCAAAAATCATTCATCATCAAAATCCCATAGTTGATTCTATAATATATAATACACTGTACATAAATCATTTTGAGGGCTATATGAAAATAATTCTGATATAATATTTAATTCATTGCTGTTATGATCTATAAAATTTCTGACAAATAAAAGAACTTCAACAGCATACTCATCCTATCAGATTTTTTTTCCTTTCTACTTTTTTCTTCATAACAGAAACATTCAGGTCTACACTAAAAGAAGTTAACTCATGTTTTATCTATCTTTAGATCTGATATCAAGACTCTTTTGTCTACATACTACTTCAACTTCCTGGACTTCAAATGAAAAAATTATATTCAATGTCTTCCAATGTCTGTTCATCAGCTACATTTACTTCATGTCACTGGAACTCATTATCTCTATAAGTTTATGAAAGATAAGAGAACTAATATTTATGCTGATAATATCAAAGCTTTATACATATGATATCTAATTTAAAGGAGAGAGAAGACAAGGTAGCAGGAGTGGGGATGATGGACATTTGGGCTATTTCTTCATGGAACTTGTGCCTTGACCACTTCCATTCAATGGTGGAGTGCTGCTGTGCTCACCCAGCTTTATGGCTTGGTGGGTCAGACAGCACTCACTTCATGGGGAATAACTCAGGCTGCATGGTTACTTGGTGCTCCAAGATTCAATGTTCAGTTTCTAATAAAACCCAATAGCAGGCCAAGGGCTATTTCTCAAAAGGGGAATAGTTTATACAGAGGAGGACAGGACTTTGTTTGAAAATTCTGAGGGTCTGCACTGTGATTCACCTATAGAGACTTGCCAAAGCCTCCAAACAGCATCCTTATCTGACTCTGACACTCTAAGCACTATTGAATCCGCTGAATCATGTGACCCAAGTGTTAGAGCAGCTTGCTTAGTAGTCTGGACCTGTTGTAGAGCCTTCTCTTGTCCTAGTCCTCACTCAGAGCTAGCAGCTTTTTGAGTCTCTTGGCAAATGAGCTGGAATAATACATGCAAATGAGGAATATATTTCTTCCCAAATCCAGAAGACCCACTAGAGTTTGTGCCTTTTTTTTTGTACCTACAATCACACTGCTAAAAAATAGAATCATTCCTTTCTTTAAGAAGAGGAAACTGGTAAATGTCCATCAACAGATGAATGAATAAAGAAGATGTAATATATATATATAATAGAATATTACTCAGCCTTCAGAAAATGAAATAATGCCATTTTCAGCAACATGGATGGACCTAGAGATTATCATACTATTCAAAGTAAGTCAGAAAGAGAAAGACAAATAACATACCATATGATATCACTTATATGTGGAATCTAAAATATGATACAAATGAACATATCTATGAAACAAAAACAGACTCACAGTTATAGAGAACAGCCATGTGGTTGCCAAGGGGGAGGGAAGGAATGGGAGTTTGGGATTAGCAGAGACAAGCTATTATATATAAGACGGAAAAACAACAAGGTCATACTGTATAGCACAGGGACCTATATTCAACATTCTGTGACAAACCATAATGGAAAAGAATATGAAAAATAATATACATATGTATATGTTTATGTATAACTGAGTCACTTTGCTGTACAGAAGAAATTAACACAATATTATAAATCAACTATACTTCAATAAAATTTTAAAAATAATTAAAAAATTTTAAAAGAAGAGGAAACTGGATTTTAGAGGGTTTAAGTAACATTTCCTGGGTCACATAGATAAGAAAGAACAGAACTAAAGTTTGAACAAAAGGTACATTTTCTTTGCTTGAAAGATTGTGTTCTTTAAATTATATCATACTCTTCTAATCAAGAGGTGGGATCTATGTATCCTTTTTGAATCTGAGAAGAGATAAAAGTTGGTAGGCTTATGTAATCATCCAGTCAAGATTATGTGTGAGCCTTATCTAGGACAGTAACCTTAGAAAAGGAAAGGAGGTGTTTTATCCGAGAAATTTTCATGATATAAAACTCTCAAGAAGCATAGAATTTGGTGGTGAGAGACTTGAAGAGAGGAATATACAATGAAATCAGAGTGTAATAGAGTTATAATACAGTACAAACATTATTCTTTGGAAATTATAGCAGAACTTTGGGTGCATTACCTAAATCCCCTTTCCAAACTGCAAATGGTGCCCACGCTGCCTGAGGACTTTCTCATAGCACTTCTGCAAAGCAGGCTTGAAATAGCCAAAAGTTAATGCTGCTAGGAGCACCCCTTGGCCAATAATACCTGAGAGTTTTAGGATAAACACTGAAGCATCCTTATGACTTGTGTGTGATAATGTTAAACGTCCTCTTTATCAATCTCCCAAAAGTCCTAGAGGAACTGAGCACCAGTTGCTCACAGTGGTGACCGATTCCTAAACATATCATTTTCTCCCTTCCCCAGCCCCTGTGACTGATTTCTGGATCCCCTTCCTATAAATTACTTT
This sequence comes from Kogia breviceps, assembly GCF_026419965.1. Lineage (NCBI taxonomy): Eukaryota > Metazoa > Chordata > Mammalia > Artiodactyla > Physeteridae > Kogia > Kogia breviceps. The sequence continues at coordinate 133,122,655 of NC_081310.1, forward strand.
CACTCCTTGCCTCAGAATCATCTTTTGAAAATTTGAATAAATGCATAACAGGAAAAGATTGAATTAGTAATTTTAAGACTTCCCACAAAAAAAAGTTCAAACACAGATGACTTCCCTGGTAAATTCTACCACATATTTAAAGAAGAATTGATACCTATTTTTTTTATTTTTATTTTTTCCGGTACGCTGGCCTCTCACTGTTGTGGCCTCTCCCGTTGCGAAGCACAGGCTCCAGACGTGCAGGCCCAGCGGCCATGGCTCACGGGCCCAGCCGCTCCGCGGCATATGAGATCTTCCCGGACCGGGGCACGAACCCGTGTCCCCTGCATCGGCAGGCGGATTCTCAACCACTGCGCCACCAGGGAAGCCCTTGATACCTAATTTTATGAACTGTTTCAACAAATAGAAGAGGAAGGAACCCTTCTCAATTCATTCTATGAGGTCAGTATTACCATGATACCAAAACCAAAGACATCACCAGGAAAAGAAACTATAATGTCCCCTATGAATATTACACAAAAATTCTCAACAAAACACTGCAAACCAAATCCAGCAACATATAAAAAGGAATATAGGCCAGGAAAAAGTGAGTTTTATCCCAGGAATGCAAGGCTAGCTTAACTTTCAAAAATCAATCAATGTAACACACCGTATTAATAGAATAAAGGACAGAAAACCACATGGTCATTTCAATAGATGCAGAAAAAGCATTTGACAAAATCTACTCCATTCAAGAGAAAATCCTTAACAAACTTGAGATAGAAATGACCTGTGGCAGCCTGTTAAAAGACATCTACCAAAAGACCCACACTACCTTTACATGGAACAGTGAAGCCTGGATGCTTTCACCTTGAAATCAGAACAAGATAATGATATCCAGTCTCTTTAACTTACATTGTACTGGAGGTCCTAGCTGGGGCAAAAAAAAGTCTAGGGAGTGACTTCTAGTGGATGTGGAATTTCTATTGGGGGTGATAAAGTGTTCTAAAATTAGATAGTTGATGATGACTGCATAGCACTGTGAACATATTAAACACCACCGAATTGAACTCTTTAAGAGGGTAAAGTTTATTATATGTAGAATATATCTCCACAAAGCTGTTATTAAAAAGAAAGAAATGCATTTGACAAAATTCAGCATCTCATTTTTTATTTTGAAAATCTCTCAGCAAATTAGAAACTTCCTCTGCCTGATAAAAGCATTCTTGAAGGAATTTCAGCTAACACCATAATTACATATCTAATATTAAAATATTGAGTATTTTTCCTGTAAGTTCAGGGACAAGCAAGGATGATCTCTGCCACACTTCTATTCAACAATGCACTGGAAGTAAATTCTCCTTATTCATGTATAATATGATACTATTACATATAAAATTGTAAGAAATCTACAATAAAGCTAGCAGAAATAAAAAAGGAATCTAGCAAGGCATTCCAAAAGCAATTGTATTTCCATATACATGCAGCATAAATTTTAAAAATGAATTTTGAGAAATACCATTTACAATAGCATCAAAATCATAAAATATTTAGGAACAAATTTAACAAGATATGGAGAAGATGTCTGTACTTAAAATTACAGAATGCTATTTATAGAAATTAAAGATCAAAATAAGTGGAAAGATATGCCATACTCACAACTTGGAAAATGCAATATGATTAAAGATGTCAATTCTTCCCAATTTAGTTTATACTTTTAATGCAATTCCAGTCAATATCCATGTCTTTGTAGAAATTGGCGCACTGATTCTATAATTTATATGGACATGCCAATGACCAAGAATAGTCAGAATATATTTAAAAAGAAAGACATAGTTGGAAAACTAACCCTGCCTAAATTCAAGACTCACTATATTGCTACAATAATATGTGGCATGGACATAAGGACAAGCAAATAGGTCAAAGGAATGATATACAGTCTGTAAAGAGAACTACACAATTTGTTTTTAGTAAACATGCCCAAATAACTTATTAGAGAAAGAAAAATATTTTCAACAAATGTTGCTTGAATGAGTAGATAAATATACAGGGGAAATATACACCAAGATACTGCCCATAAACAAAAATCAATTTGAAATGGCTCATAAACTTTAAATTCTAAAACTATAAAATTTCTCTAGAAGAAAATATAGGAGAACAGCTTTGCAACCGGCTGGTCAGTAAATTTTTTTTAAAAGGACACCAAAAGTAAAAAAGAAAACAGTGATAAAATATTTTCATCAAAATTTTTAAAAATCATAGCCAAAAATACCAGTAGGGAAAAATGAATAAGCAAGCTACACACTGTACATATATGTACACGATACATATACCTGTAAAGGACTTTTATACAAAATATTTGCGTCAATACTAGAATACCATCAATAGTAAAGACAAGCAACCCAAAAGAATATATAGGGCTTCTCTGGTGGTGCAGTGGTTGAGAGTCCGCCTGCCGATGCAGGCGTCGCAGGTTCGTGCCCTGGTCCAGGAGGATCCCACATGCCGCGGAGCAGCTGGGCCCGTGAGCCATGGCCGCTGAGCCTGCCCGTCTGGAGCCTGTGCTCCGCAACGGGAGAGGCCACAACAGTGAGAGGCCTGAGTACCGAAAAAAAAAAAAAGAAAGAAAAAAAAAAGAATATATAGATAAAATTTTGAGCAGATATTTCACAGAAGAATATAAACAAATGATTAATAATCACATGAGGAAGCTATAAATATTAGGGAAGGGCAACCAAAATCACAAAATACCACTTTACTCCTACTAGAATAGCTAAAATTTAGATTTGCAACAGTAAATGTTGAGAAGAATATACTGAAACTTGGACCTTCCCATATTACTGGTGGGAATGTAAAATAATACAGCTACTTTAGAGAACTGGCAATTCCTTATGGAGTTAACTATATACCTCTTCTGTGGCCTGGCCATTCTACTTCTGAAATAATGAAAATATTAAGTCCATAAAACAAGATATTTACTAGAATGTTTAGGGCAGCTTTATTCACAATAGCCAAAACCCACAAACAACTGCAAGTTCCAAAAGAATGGATAAAGAAATTGTGACGTATTCTTGCAGTGGAACCTGGTCATCAGTAAAATCAAATGAACTGTTAATACATCCATTATTACAGGTTAGGTCTGTTAGGAAGCAAATACCGAGGAGATAGGACTACAGAAAAGTATTAGAATCTAATATTGGAAGAAAGAGAGGAGAGAAAGCTTGATTGGTCAGGACCCCTTAGGCCTTTATACTCCTGATGTTTCTGCCAGCTCAAGGGAGAGCTGGCAAACAAAGACTTCCCATAAGAGGGGATCGGCATTGGTATAAATGACATATACCAAGACTTTGCTCTTTGGAGATGGCCTAAATTACAGCATGACTTCACTGATGTCTGACTTGATTTGCCACTGGATGAGAGCTGCTTTTAAGGAAAGTGTAACTTACACTGAGAGTTGAAGTGGCCCTTGACGAAGCCAATAGATAGAGTGTATCAGCCAACCACAAGTCTTGCAGCTGGGCAGCGAGTTCTTCCTTCGAAGGGGAATCAGAGCAGAACGTTCTACTACACTCAACAATATGGGTGAATCTGAACCTCATAATTTGAATAAACAAAATTAGACCCAAAACAGGATATACTATATAACTCTTTTCATATGAAATTCAAAATCAGGTGTAGAGAGATCAGAATAGTGCTTGTCTTTGTGAGTGTGAGAATTGACTGGAACAGGGCATGAAAGAACATTCTGGGGTGATGAAAAAATTTTATATCATAATCAAGGTCCTGAATATATCAGTATATTTGTCAAAAGTCATCCAGTTTTATGCTTAGAGCTGTGAATTCCTCATTAATTTTAAAAATCACTGTCGTTAACCACTGTTCCTCCTTCTTACTATAAATACAAAAGATATAGGCACCTAAAACTTACAAAAAAACCACCAAAATTTCCTGTAATTCTCTACTCATTTATAGTAGCCAACTGCTAATTAGCCATTAGGATAACTGTGTTTGAGCACAGACAATTGACTCTTGCCTGGCGTTTAACTGAGCGCGCGCGCGCGTGTGTGTGTGTGTGTGTGCGTGCACGCACGCGTGTGTGTGTGTGTTTTCTAGGTGACTACTCTTGTATAGTTGTATGTATATAGACATACCTAAGGTCTGCATTACTAATCAGTTACACATTCAAAATAAGTTCAAGTATGTCTACAGAGAAAATTTGAATAAAAAGCTAATTTTGAGGTCTACATTAACACACAGTGGGGTGGTCACACACATGTGCATGTACATTCAAATTAACTCCATATTCAAGTCATTTTTATTGAAATAACACAAGCTTAGGGTTCAGTGTAAAAGAGCAGCTCTGCTGCATTCTTCCTCGCCTTCCTGTTTTTTTCATGAAAGGAAAATATTTCCATCCATTTGTTATTTGTCTTAAAATTTGTGAATAATGTGCATATATTACCATTGATTGATTCTGTATTTTGAATATTACCTAATGACTTGCTGTTATGGTAGATACAGATTTAATCCTCTTACACCAGTATTCCCATCCTTTTTTTTCCCACCTGCCACTCTAATGTACTATTTATATTAAATAATTATTAATGTTCATACTATCTTGAATATATAAAAATAATACACGGTCAAGTAACTTATATTTATTTTTCTCCTTATATGATTAGCAGTTTCTCCTGCTATTAAAAATTGCCTTGGGGCTTCCCTGGTGGCGCAGTGGTTGGGAATCCACCTGCCAATGCAGGGGACACGGCTTCGTGACCCGGTCCAGGAAGATCCCACATGCCGCGGAGCAGCTAGGCCCGTGAGCCATGGCCGCTGAGCCTGCGCGTCCGGAGCCTGTGCTCCACAACGGGAGAGGCCACAACAGTGAGAGGCCCGTGTACTGCAAAAAAAATTTAAAAATTAAAAATTGCCTTGTTTTTTAGTTTGCATACTTATTTCTGTAGTAATCAACTCATCTATAGTTTTCAACAGCCATTAAATGCAATTTTTCATGTCTTCAGGTATTTTATAGAATTTATCACTTTAATTTACTTGAAGACCTCTCATTCCTGAATTCTTACATCTTCCTGCTCCAATATGAATTGATTGTTCTTTTGGTCTACTGCATAGCTCTTGTCCTGGAATTTCTCTTCTCAGTCATCATTTGCCTATCTTTTGTGTTGGATCCCAATATTCTTTGATCTCATGTCTTGTCCTTTCTTATTTAACTTCCTCAATTTGGTAAATTCTTGATTGAGTGTGCAAAAATGGCATTTTTTGGAGAAAGGTCTTTTTGTATCATCACACTGGATTGATAATTCTCCCCAGTATTGAATTCTACGATGAAATTAGTTTTCCCTAGGAATTTGAAATATTACTCATTTTGTCTTCTAACTGCCAATATTTCCTGACTTTGTATGAAAACTTTGTATGAGAACTTTCTTATTTTTCTTCTCTCTACAAGTTTTGAACTCTTCCGTTAATCCCTTTGATTATGAAAATTTAATGATGATTGTGCATTTTAATCATCGTTTTAACACATTTATTGTAATACTAATTTGATAATTTTCTTCAATCTCTTTTCCCTATTTTCTCTTTCTGAAATTTATCAGTCAGACTTTTGACCTCCTAAATCAAATCCCTAATCATGTAAAAAATATTGTTTTCTCCTGTTGTCTGTCTCTTGGTCTTTTAGCATTACTCCCTGCAATATTTCCTTATCTTTTATCTCTTATTTTCCCCCCTCGAATTAAATTTTGTATATTTTATTTCAACAATATGATAGAAATTGTCTGATAGGAACATCCATGTGTTTTGATTAAGAGCCCTACTAACTTACATCCATCTACTCCTATATATTTCCTTCTCTTCTTTTATAATGAAAATGTCTGTGCTCACGTCTAAGGCAATATTGTTACTTCATTTATTTATTCATGTTTTTTATTCATTATTCGTGCATATGTTTGTTTAACAGTTATTGTATATCTATTATATGCCTGTTACCCAGATCTATTTTAGGTGGGACAACAAATATGAAAAATGTATTGGCTTCATAGAGTCTTATTTGAAGGGCTAAGACAATAAACAAATATTACACTAGATAGCACATTAGAACACTATAACACCAATATTTTTCACCCTTTGAAGGATTTTGCTCTTGCAACCAATCCCCTCATCTCTTGTATCATCAACCTCAGTAGCTACTGAAAATTTTCTATCAGCAAATAAACACTCTATTATATATCCCACCTTAAAAAATGTTCTTATGCTTCCATGCCCCCCTTGACACATTTCTCTGCTCTCCTTTAGAACAATACTCCTAGAATTTGTTGTCTCTACTCACTACCATCACTTTCCCACTTCCTCACTTCTTGTTCACTTCCTCACACTATCAAACTGTATTATCAAGGCCACCCTGTTGCCAAGACTAATGGACAATTCTGAATCCTGCCATCACCTCAACTTGGCATTAGAAACCGTTGATCACTTTTTCCTTTTTTAATACTTTTTTCACTGGACTTTCAGAATACTGTCTTTATTTCCTCCAATCTCATCAGCAGGCCCTTCTTAGTTTCACTTTCTGGCTAAACCTCTAAACACTGGTATGACCATTTATATACAGCCTTAGCTTACTTCTCCCAGCCCACTTCTCCAAACTAGGTGAACCCATCCAGTTGCATACCTAAATGCCATTCGTATAGCGATGAACTCCAAACCCACATAACCAGGTGCCTATTTTTAATACTTTCACTAGGATAACAGGAATGATAATAGCTAACAATAACTGAGCACTTTTTATGAGCTGGAAACTGCTCTAAGAAAAGTTAGGATATGAGTTAATACATTTGATTTCCCAACAATTAATTTTACAAATGATGAAGTTAAAGCTCAGACTGTTTAATTCAGTTCTTAATATTATATAGATAATAAATGATTTAGCCAAATTTAAACCTAAAGAATTTGACTCCACCTGCCTATGTTCTTACTGACTACACTATATTTCTTCTGTCTAATTAACAGCTGGCATTTCAGACTAAATACAGGAAGTCATTTAGTTTAAATCAGATTTGTTTCTAGTAGGAACCAGTGCAATATGTATGTGTGTTTATACGTAAGTACACAAACCATATTTAAAGATTATACAGATATACACTCAGGACAAAAATGCGGTAGCAGTTGATTTTCAAGAGAGTCAACAAATATATACTCTCCTATATAATATATATATTTTACCTGTTTTCTGCTTTCATTCAGCTGTAAAGGTGGTCACAATAAGCATTAATGTTAAGGAACTGGGAGGGAAGAAAATCTAGAGCCTGTGGTAGAGGTGGAAGAAATATTTATAAATATGAAGGTAAAAACTTGTTATATGTGTAAATGAAATTGATAATAAAACATAGATTAACTATTTCTACCAGTTTATTGCTAAACGGAATTGAAGTTGACAAAAATAGGCTTCAAGTATTTCTACAGTGTAAATAAACATGTTTCTTACTTCATGTGACACTTACTATTGATTTCATAAAATGTGGAATGATATCATAACTGAAATAGTAATAGACTGTATCAATACCTGGAAGCAGCACAAACTGAGTACAAACAACATGAAAAGAGAGAGCCACCAGTTCACTTAGTCAATAAAGATCACAGCTTTCCAGATCATGCTTGAATTGCTGTTATTAATCACACTCCTCACTTACAGCAGACAATATTGTGCAGTTGATGATTGATAATCGTCTTGGACATAACGTTAGGTTTTCCATGAACTAGGAAGACTTGGGCCTTGCAGTTGAGATCTCACAGATTGTTAGAATCCACAATTCAATACCTGCTCAAATAAGCTACTTTTTATTGTTATTATTGAATGTATTGAAAGAAAACAACTGAAGAGCAATTCTTTAGATTTTTTAGGTAAAGTGAATTTGTGACACATTGATCATGAACATAAAAGTTATTAGAAGCAATTGTTCTATAATAAAAATTGAGTGCACATAATGTGGTTATAGCACAAACATCTGCCACTGACACAGATATCATTCTGTAAACCCATCTAACTAACTCTATTTTCCTTTCTGATTGTATCAGAGTAGCTTGCAGTCTCACGGTGATCTGAGTGACAGGCATCAACCCTGGTGCAGGGTGATACATACTTTCATTTTGTTTATGGGAATCATGCCTCCTTGAAAAATGTAAATTTTCAAATTGGTTTTTATTGAAAAAATGTATACAAGGAAGCAATGTTTTTATCTTCACTGCGTAAAATGTCAAAGTTATTATAGTCTCCAGCTTTCATAAAAATTTTACTAACTTTTTAAATTGAATTTTTGGTTTTGTAATGAAAAAGAGCATGAATTATTTAATAGCTCCAGACAGGTTTTCTTTTAAAACATATATATTAAAACCATACAGTACAATGAAAAGGACAATGTACAAGAAAAAGCATAATACTCACTACACTTATAAGAGGTTAACATCCTCACCTCTACCTCCACAAAAACAGCCAAAATCATTTCTAAATTTTAAAGTTATGTTGGCATCAGGTTTATTACACGTCATATACACCTGTAGTAAATATCTGTTATGCAGTCCTTATTTGAATGTTAGCATGTTAGATTTGGAAGGGACTTTTGAGTACACCTCGTTTGATCCTGGAAGCAACATAGAAATTTCCTCACTCATACTCCTGGAAGAAGATCTTCTAGCATTTGCTTAAACACTGACCTTGAGAGGAAACATCACTTCACAAAGCAGCATTCTGTGTTAGAAATTTTCACTTTGTAGGAAGATTTGCTCATATTAAGCCAACATCTATCTTGTCTTCATTCACAGAAAGGCCCTCCAAAGCTACAGAGCACAGCAAAATATCTTACAACAGAGACCTCTAAAGTGTGTGTAATTATGTAAAATTTTACTTTGATGCTGAAGTGTAATCAATTGTTTGAATTCTTCATATAAATATCAAATTGAAAACTGTTAACAAACAGGAATTTTAATATCATTTTTTTAAATAATGGCAGTGTCCTTATATACTGAAGTTGTTTTTATCAGAACAAATCAGTTCCCAATTTTGACAAAACAAAAAGAATAAAACACAAATAGGAAGAAAATGCATGAGGATTTGGATTTCTGCACTTATCTTGGGTCTCATTTGACCATATCTTCATTCCCTCACAATGTAGCAAATGTAATGGGTCATATATCAAACACTAGAAACAGCTTTCCATCACCAGAGCTGCCATGTAGGCAAAATGCTGTCACTTGCCAATAAACTCATGCTTTCTCTTCAGATATATCAATCTGTCAGTTGGCTTTAAACATTAGGTGTTTATTTGCCAAGCAGTAAATTAACTTGTGAGTAGGAGAGAGAATTTAAAAAAATAAAACAATGCATACAGATTCCAATAGGCTTGCATCCCTGCGTCACTCTGCTATGCCAAAGAGAAACAAATGTGTCTTGCTTTTTTAAAAATTTTTTAATCCAGTGACCTCAAGGACATTTTGGCCTTCATGATTATATTTTTGTCTTTGAATACCTGGCATTCTCTGAATGTAGTTATTAATCAGGAAAATATTCCAATGGATCACTTGAAAGAGAAGGTAGTAAGTTAGAATTTAGCCGAAAGGTGTCATTTTAATGTTAATTAAGCTGAGAAGTCCTAGGTAAACGACAGTCCTCCTGATTCAGTATTCTGACTGAACAATGTAGGCAAAACAACCAGGAGGTTCACTAAAAATTTTGCTGAGTCATGTAATTTGTAACTTTTTGTAGCCAAATCCATGTTATCTTAAGGAAAAAGGGCAAATATTGACATATTTCTCATATAAAATGTTCTCTCCATTTTAAGTTAGGAGGAAGGGGATACTAAGTAGGGAAAAGGTTAAGCCCTACCTATTCCTCTGTCAGATGTGGATAATGAAAAAATGGTATATTATATATTTTTAAGAGAACTTACATTTTTCTGGCTTTATTGGGTAGCAGAGAAAAGCTAATCCTCTCAAACCTTGTCATTTCTACTCAAAATCTTAAAATATGTATACTTGTTTAATTAAGTGAATTTTGAAGGAAGAGCATAAGTGAAGGAAAAATATCTCAGTAGAGGTAAAAATGAAGGTTTTGCTTTCTTATAGGAAAATGATGCAGTATAAAACATGGAGACGATTTATTTTGTTATAGTTGTAGAAATGAATAAAGTATACAGGGTGCCAAGAACATGAGATATGGACACAAAAGCTGTGGTCTAGAACCCTGAATAGAAAATGAGTAAATTTGCCATTGACATAGTAGGCAAGAAGGATGAGACTATTTTTGTTTTGGTTTTTGTTTTAATTTCTCATCATGTTGGTGTTTTTCTTATAAAACTCCAAGACTATAAGCTATATAACATTGAGCTCAATTTTGTTTTCCTTTTTGCTATCTCTCAAATTCTATAAAATGTTGAGATATATAAATCACACATCTTAGGCCAGAAAAAGAATGCATTAGATTCATCTTGATAAAAATAAAAACATGATGAAAAGATGCCGTTCATTTTTTGCTTAAAAAAGTAGTTTTGTTTTGTTTTTTCCTGAGAACCCTTTCCTCATAAATGGAAGACATACCAGCTCCATGCCTAATTGTTACTTCGAAGTCATTCTAGTTACCTAAAGGCAAGTTCTACTTCTCTGCATTAGATCTGGGTGCTTTTAAATGATTCAGAAAAGTTTGACATATGGTAGGGTGACTAACCGTTCTGGTTTGTCAGGGACCAAAGGGTTTCATGGGATATAGAATTTACAATGTTAAAATTGAGAGGGTTCTGGACAAACTGGGACAGCTGGTCACTTTGGTGTATCCACAATTACCAGGAAATCTCTAAGTATAACCCATACATATCAGTGGCCGAAAAGAATTAAAGAAACTATTCCATTACCTGAAAGTCACCAGATTGATGATTTTCTATCTTATTTCATAGATGAAATAGAATGAGGATTAATTATTAGAAAAATGGGATCTACCTTAGTGAAAGTGTTTGTTTTATATCACTTTTAATGGGTGGAGTTCCTGTTAGTACTCCATTTAAAAAATTATTATCCTTTCATAATGATGGGGTTTTTTGAAGGAAAATAAATACTGCTTCCCTCTATGTGGAGAATTAATTAAGGGAATTCTAGAGCCAACCTATCCATTATGATGTAGTTTGTTAGTTCAGTAAACAATAGCTTAAGGGGATAAAGCATAAAAATAGAAAAATTAAAAGTACAAAGGTTGAATTCAGTGAGAGTATGTAGCTGCAGAAACACTGTGAATTATGCAGAGCACTTAGAATATTTGTCGACTGAGAGAAGAAAGTTTTAACGGTAACAAAGAGAAGGAAAGTGAAAAATATATAAGGATGAGTGGGAAGGAATATAGTAATTCCCATAAAATTTGAGAGCTAATGTAAGCGAGAGTTCAGGAAGAAAGGCTGTTTATAATAGTTTACGGGGGGAAAAAGCAAAGAATTAGTAAAAATAGAAATAATTTGGCACTTAGTCACTGTAAATAGAGGTCTGTAGTTCCGAAGTCCCTGAAATATATGAAGTATAGTACAGAAGAGAATTTTTTTCAATGGCAGTGGACCAAGAAAACATATATGTTTGTTAGGAAAGTGCAGGTTTTAGGGAATAGACACATGCTCTCTTCATAGGTGATTTTATCCAGTCTCTTGGCTTTAAATATCATCTATATGCTGATAATGACCACATTTTCATCTACAGAACAGACCTCTACCTTCCGCTCCATACCTGGCTCAAAATGAATATTTGACCTTAACAACGTTGCCCAGTGTCCATTCCCACAAGCCTAGCCTCCTCCCACCGTTTTCCATTTTCTTTAAAACTTCAGGTACTAAGGACTAAAGCAGAACAGAGAATGCCAAAGAATCTCAAACAGTTATCAAAAATTTTATAATCTAGCCATCCTTTTGTTCAAAATTAAGTATCCCTTCTGTGCCATCATGGAAGCTGATTCATTTTTTTTATGTCTTAACTGTTTAGTAATCTCAGCTGATTGATTTATTGATATACAATTAAAATGTTCTTTTATGATTACTGACTATATCAATCTAAGGGAAGGGATTATTTCATATTATAGGTTGTTTGTCAGACATTTACAGGTATTATTGGGGTTTATTTTCACATTGGTAAAAATAATTATCCCTGTTTTGCAAATAACTAACCTTCAAACTTAGAGAAGTAACTGGCCCAAAGCCACAGAGCCTGCATATGATAAAGCTAATACCACCTCAATGAATTTTTTAACGATCTGTTATAAAATATACCTTACTATCTAAAAAGAGTAAAAAAGCATAATTTATAGAAAAAAATCCAGCAAACAAAAATTAAGAAAACTTGTGTATGTGGACCCATCACTCAGGCTGATAATTCTCTTGTTATTTACAGTTTATAACAATTATGTATCTATAAAGAATGCATTGTTTAATTTTGAAAGTTTTTGAAATATACTTTCATAGAATCATGCTGTGTACATTCCTCTATGACTTGTTTCTCTACCTCAATATCACATTTTTGGAGATTCATTAATGTTTATTCTTATAGTTGTTAAATTATTAATTTTCACTGCTGTATAATATTCTGTTTTATGATAGTTTACAGTATATCCATTTTGCTATTGATGTGAATTTGGATATTTTCAACTTTGGGGTTATTAAAAGCAGTTTTGCTATAAACATTCCTCACATGTCTCCCTGTGAACATGTGAAGTGAAAGAGTTTCTCAGGGTATATACCTAGGAATGAAATGATTAGGTCTTAGAGTATGTGCATGTTGAACTCCTGTAGGTAATGTCAAATTGTTTTTTCATAATTGTTCTAATTAGCATTCTCCTCAGTGGTAGATGAGTACGGTTTTTAATAATGGCCTCCCAAAGATGTCTATGTCCTAATCACTGGAACCTGTAAATAAGTTACCTTACATGACAAAAAGAACTTGCAAATGTAGGTAAATTAAGAACCTTGAGATAGGGAGATTATTCTGTGTTATCCAAGTGAATCCAGTAAAAAAGCGTCCTTAAAAGTAGAAGAGAGAGACAGAGGAGTCAGTCAGAGTGATTCAACATGATAAGGATTCAACCTACTTTCGCTGGTTCTGAAGATGGAGGAGGAGCCATGAGCCAAGGAATTCAGCCTCTAGAAGCTGGAAAAGGAAAGGAAACAGACTCTGCCCTAGAGCCTCCAGAAGAGAAGGCAGCCCTACCAACACCTAGATTTTAGGCCTGTAAGAGCCAGTTTGGAGTTCTATCCCACAGAACTGTAAGATAATAAAATTATGTTATTTTAAGTGTGTGATAGTTTGCTATAGCTGCAATAGAAGACTAAGAAAATGAACAAACCTTTCTGTTTTACTTTATCATCACCAATGCTTTCATTTGTCAGTCCTGGCCAGTTTACTGGGTGTGAAATGGCATCCCATTGTGGTTTCATTGTGCATTTATATGGAGAGAGAGAGAGAGAGAGAGAGAGAGAGAGAGAGAGAGAGAGAGAGAGAGGCTTGGTTGAATTCCTTGGCTAATGGCCCTACCCTTCATCTTCAAAACCAGTGATATACATTCTCCTTATCACATACTACCGTCTAACATATTTTATATTTAATTATTATATATTATATATATAATTATATATATTATATATTTAATTATTTTGTTGTTTATGTTTTTCCTCTTCTCCACCTGAATGTAAGCTCCATAAAGGTAAGGATTTTCTACTGTTTTGTTCACTGCTGAATGCTTGATACATAGTAGGTGTTCAATAACTATTTACTGAATAAATCAGTGAACAAATTTGGGCCTTGTTCCATGTGTACATCTTGAGTTCTGACTGAAAGTTGCATATTTTCTGTGAGGCATAGGGTAAACATGAGTTCCTCTAGAGAGGATTTACATTTTCTCCTGCCAGGTGACTCCAGGCACTACCATTTTGAGATCACTTTAGCATTATTGACCAGTTTCTTCAAATATATTCTTGATATTTCAGATACTGTAAATATAAGTTGTACAAATCTATAAGGTCCTTTGTCTTTTATAATTTTTCAGATACTTTTGATGCTCAATACCAAGATTCACATTGTTCACAGTCCAGGTGAAATAAGGGTGAGGGATGCATATTTCTTATTCACCAGTATACTGAAGAATTGGCATAGTTCTACAGTATCAAGTCTGAGATTTAGAGTCAAAGATCTTTGGTGGGCAAATAACTTAAATTTTCTAAACACTGGTCTCCTCATTTGGTAAATGGGTTAGGTAGTATTATTGTCAAGATTTGAGGTGAGAATTAAGCAGGAAAAAATGCATAAAGCACCTGGCAGCAACATGCATTATAATTGTCCCCAAAATATTAATTCTTCTCCATTTTTCCTCTTGATTCTGAAGCCATCTTGAAAAAAGATTGAAATTTCTGGAATGAAACGTATGTCTTTACTTATGGATTTTTTTTACATTAAGAATGATATTAAATTTTAAGGATTCTCACAAACATTTTCTTCAGTAAAGTACAATATCTTGTTTTCACTAAATGAAAGCTTTAAAAGGTCCTTGTAGTCTTCTTGAATATCCAACTTAACAGTTTTTAAGAACTTAGTATAAATGAATCAGAAGTGAGCATATTAAATTTTCTTTGAAATACACCAAACGTTTAGAGATAACATTAAATATCAAAGACAAAGGAGTTTTCCAAAATACATTCTAAAACTCCAACCTGATACAAAAAAAAAAAAAAAAAAAGATGAAGAAAGTTAGCAAATAGCCACCCTTTAAAAAATTATGCCAAGGAATCAGTATATTCATCCTTCAAAGGGAAGACTAACCCAAGACCTGTACTGATTTCTAGCCCTTAGTATTAAGAATGATTACCACATTAACTTCCAATTCCAATAATGGAAAAGCTGTAGTTGTTTCTTTCTTGCAGTGAAAGGAACAAGTCCATACTTTTCTCACTGGATGACTTCTGAGTCAGAAAGGAAGAGAGAGAGAGAAAGAGAGAGAGAGAGAGAGAGAGAGAGAGAGAGGAAAAAAAAAAAAGGATCAGCCATATCCACACTCTAGGGGAGTTTAATATTACTAGGAGTCTTAGATTTCTCCTGAAGGAAAGTACCCAAAGAACATGACACATTATTTCTTCAAAGAAGCTTTCTTTTTGCCTTCAATTGACATAACAGAGATATCACCTTTAATTCCTCATAAGTGGATATGTATCCTGACCTGAACTCACATAAAAATGAATATTTTCTGAAAACATATATCTTTTCGGTAATTTGTTTGGAATATTACATTTTTCATTGTAAAAGCCCCTTGACAAGCACTGAATCAGTTGTCAGGTCAAATGTATAAGTAATCAGTAATACAATTCTAAGTTTTTCAACCCATATTTGAATTTTTATAACTACGAAAAAATACTGGTAGGAGAAAAGGGCTCTTCTTAGTTCTCAGAGAAGCTAGGAGTCATTTGCTCTCATATACTTATAAAGTCTCAATTATTCCTGCAAATAGAAGAGGTAAATTCATACATAATTCAGAAGCATGAATAACAACAAATTGTATTATATTTGGCTTTGCGCTACATAACTTGGGGGGCAGAGACTCTACCTTCTGACATGTAAGCTGCAACCAGAATGATGAGTAGGACTTGGGCAGGTTAAAGTGGTGGCACATGGTATAGCTGGAAATGAAGTAGTTCAATAAATCTTGTGTAAAGTATAATAGCATAGCTTTCTGTTATGTTGATAGCTAAATGAAATACATTTTATTCCTGCTTCCATGAAAAATTATAATTATAAACTAGCTGAATTTTCCAGTGGGATATAAATAACCCTGAATTAAGATTTAGAAAATTTCCATTTTGGTCCTGGCTCTCTTATTAATTCATAAGCTTTATGTTCTCATGCAACTAGTGTTACCTTTCTAGACCTCCTGTATTTCATGTGTAAAATGATAAAATTTCATTAAGCCATCTCTAGGGTGCTTTCAGATTTTAAAATCAGTATATCTATAATTCTAACACTGAAGCTGACTCTCTCAGGGAGGGAAAATGGGCCAGAGCACTATTTCTTCAATTTGTTTCCACTAGAGACACAATAAACAATATGTTTCTATGGTTGTTGCCCATCCCCTTTCTCTCCCTCTATTCTTTCTTGCACCTACCCCCCAACTCTACTAAATCTGTCCATTCAAAGTCATTAATGACTTCCATATTGACAATCCAATGACCAGTTCTTTGTCCTTATCTTACTATACCTTTCAGCAGCATTTGACACAACGAATTATCTGCTTTTTCTTGAAGCACTTTCTTTATCTCGTTACTGGAAGATCATTCTGTCTAAAATGTCTTCCTATATCAATATGCTACTCCTCATACACTTTTGCTTGATCCTCTTTTTCTTGACCTCAACTGGTTGAAGTTCTTCAAGCAACTGTTCTCAGATCTTATCACTTCTTCACCTACACTCACTGGATAAGATAGATGATCTTATCCAGTTCTATGGCTTTAAATATAGAGTAACAACTATAAGAGCATTGCCTGTCAAGAACTATCCCTTTAACTACAATCTCAAAATCCAACTGCCTACTTGATGTCTTTATTTGGGTATTGATAGGCATTTCAGACTTAACCTGTCCCAAACCAATATCTTGATGCCCACTATCTACCTGCTTTCATATTTTCTTTCCTTTTAATCTCCCCACCTAAGTAAAGTGAAACCACATTTTTCCAGTGGTTTAACCAAAACTTTAAGACCTTCCTTAAGTCATTTCTTGAACAGAAACTCTATCCTATACTTAGAAAATCGTATTTCTCTAATATTACTTTATAGGTGAACATAATTTTATTAATCCTACTTATCAATTCATTACATACTCATTTGTTCACAGAAATTTATTCATATTTTATCCATTTGTGTGTTTCTAAGAAAGTAATAAGCATTCATGAACCTACCACTTAATATAAAAACTGTTATACTCAATGGATAATTTATATATATGTTCCCCACTCTCCACTCCATCCCCTACCACTCCTAACCCAAAGTAACAACCATTAAGATGCATTGTTCATCATTTCCTTTCTATAGTTTTATACATTTTTAAACTCATCTATATGTATCCCTACATATTTTAATTGTTTATTAACGTCATAAAATGACTTCCATGGTGTATGCAAACTTGTTTTTTTACTTAATATTATATTGTTGGGATTCATCTTGATTGTTGCATGTAGTTGAGGTTAATTCATTCTGACTGCTGCATAATATTCCATTATGTGACTATCCTGCAGTTGATATATTCACTCCCATGTCAGTAAACCCAAAGATTGCTTCTAGGTTTTGGCCACTGTGGACAGTGCATCTATGAACAATCTTGCACATGTGGAAAGTTTCTCTCAGGTTGTAAAAGATGTTGTTAGCTTCTTACTCAGATTCTTGGGGATTCCTTTTACAGGTTGCTACTGGTGCTGCTGCTAAAAGCTTAGACGGGTAATGTTCCTTGGAGGATTGCTCTTGTGAAATAGGTGCAGCCTCACTTGAGTTGCCTGCACTGTGCCCCTTCCTCCCCACCCTTCCCACAGCTGGGAGGCAGCTGGGAGTCAATGAAAGCAGTCAGAAGCCCTGCTCCCTTGCCTCAGGGCAAGGACAATTCTGCAGAGGGATCACCTGAAATCACATCCTTGCTTAGCTCCACTGCTTTCTCTAACCTGCTTCCTACCTCCCTTGTAACTTTCTGCTGCCTGCATTGCCTTTACAAATCATTGCTCAAGAATCCCTGTCTCCCTTCTAGGGAATTTGACCCAAAACAAACCTACAGTTGTAAGATATAAGAAAATACAATTTTACAGTACAGTGTCTGTTTTTCAAAGTACTGTATTAATTTACATTCCCACCAGTAATACATAAGTGAGTCTGTGGATCCACATCTCCATCACTTAGTATTGTCATATTTTTAGAAATTTTTCCAATAGAATAAACTAGCATTTCATTGTAATCTTGATATGGTTTTCATAATCACTAATAGAGTTGAATATTTCTTCATGCTTATTGGCCATATGTGTTTTTATATAATATGCTGGTCCATGTCTTTTTCACTCATTTTTAGTTTTTGAGCTTTTCAAATCAAATCATAACAGGTTTTTTTTATACATTACTAAAATTAATAATCATTTGGTATTTGTAAGCATTGTATTTCCCAGTTTTAACTTGTCAGTTTTACTCTTTAGTATTTTTAAACAAAAAAAGATAAAAAATAATTTTAAAATAGTAAAATGTAGCATTTCTTTCACAGCTAGATATTTTTGTTCTGGTTATTAAAAGCTTTGTCTACCTCAATATCTAAATTTTCTATGTAGTGCGTTATTTACTTCTGGGTAGTTTTGAATTCCAGTTAGAAAATCTTCTTCAATTATGATTTATTTATGAGAGTATGATTATTTAATTTCTAATTATTCAGGACATTTTAATATATCTCTTGCTATGTGCTTCTAACCTAATCATTTTGCAATTAGGTAATATGATCTGCTTATACCTATTCCATACCTATCCTACTTCAAATGTTTTTGAAGCTTGTTTTGGGACCTTTCTACATGATCAATATTTTTAAATATTCCATACAAGTCTGAGAAACATTTTCTATTTGTTGGATACAGAATTTTTTTTATATCTATCAGATAAATTTTGTTGTACTGATATTTTTCATCTTTTTTTGTGTTTAAAGCTATTTTGTGTTGAAATGCCCTCTGATTATGGTAATTTTTCTAATTTCTCCTTGCAGTTTTGCTTCATATACTCCAAGGCCATTTTATTAATTGCATATATGTTTAGAATTTCTATATCTTCTTGGTGAAATGAACATTGCATTCTCAAGTAGTGACCCTCCCTGATTCTTATAATGCTCTATCCCTAATAATGTCCCCTCAGGTCCATTTACTGCCTAGCAGCCAGAGTGACCCTTTAAAACATAAGTGAGTGTATGTTACTCATCAACTGAAAATTATAAGGTTTGCCCTTTGACTCAGAATAAAGTTCACGGTGTTACTCCCCACTTATCCTGACAATAGCTGCCCATTTATCTCAGCTCTTACCAGCCTACCCCCTTCTCATTCCTCCCCAGTTGTGGTAGCTTCTTTGTATTTTTCTGACCAGACTAAACACGCGCTTAGGCCAAGGCTTTGATTACCTATTGCCTGTGCTTGGATGACTCCTCCCACACACAACTGCAAGGCTTACTCATTTGCTTCACTCATATCCCTTATTGGAAAACTTATATCAAAATACCACTCCCTAACATACACCATATCTCTGGCCTTTACCCTGTTATTTTGGTATGTGTGTGTGTGTGAGTTTTTTAAATTGAAGTATAGTTGATTTACAATTTTGTGTTAGTTTCTGGTGTAAAACAAAGTGATTTAGTTATACATATATATATATACTATTTTCCATATTCTTTTCCATTATGGTTTGTTATAAGATATTGGATATAGTTCCCTGTGGTATACAGTAGGATCTTGTTATCTATTTTATATATAGTAGCCTGTATCTGCTGATCCCAAACTCCTAATTTATTTCTTCCCCCTCCTTTAACCATAAGTTTATTTTCTATGTCTGTGAACCTGTTTCTGTTCTGTAAATAAGTTCATTTGTGTTATATTTTAGATTCCACATATATGCAATACCATATGATATCTGTCTTTCTCTGTCTGACTTACTTCACTTAGTATGATAATCTCTAGGTCCATCCATGTTGCTGCAAATGACAATATTTCATTCTTTTTTATGGCTGAGTAATATTCTATTGTGTGTGTGTGTATAAATGGATATATATTGATATATATAAATATATATTATATATATTACATACATTATAACATATATATGTGTATATATGTATATATATACATATATATATACTCTATCTTCTTTATATATATATATATATACTCTATATATATACTCTATCTTCTTTTTATATATATATATATATATATATATATATATATATACTATATATATACTCTATCTTCTTTATCCATTCACCTGTCATGTTTTTAAAGAACTTTCATCATTATTTGTCTTCCTATTAGTTCCATAAAAGTAAAGCTTGCTATTTTGACCTCTGACTCCTAAGCATTACTTCCTCCCCTTCTATCCTTTATTTTTGCTGAGAAGTCTCACCTTTTAACCATTTGTTAAATTGGTATATTCTGAGAGTTTTGGAATTAAGAGTGTGTGAATGAATGTTGAGTTTGCCCTCTGGTAGAAAGGGGAATGAATAGAGAGTATAATAGATACATACAATCTTCAAGACATTGGAGAACAAAATGGACATAAATTGAGGAAATTCAAGGGATCAGGAACCCTCTACTGAGTAATTAAATATTTTGGAGGACACAAATGGTGGCAGTCATGGAGGTGTGTCACTCAGTCTCCCTTCAAGGAGAAAGCAGTTATGAGGAATATAGTCAGCCAACAGCCTCCACCTGCCACATCTTTGGGATCTACCGCCATGTCCAGCTTGAAGTACCTTCTGTCTTAGCTGCCCCCATAAATTGACTGACCACAGTGTGGTACTAGAGCTGAGGTATTCCTGCCAAATGCAGCTAAACTCTAATGAAAGAGTTCAACTCCTTGCTTGTGCCTCCCCAATAGGTTGGTCAAGATTTTCTCAGAGCTCATTGTAGTTTGGGGCTCCTCATACCCAATCTTGCTTTCTTCCCTCACTCCTTCACAGGTATCAGGCCCACAGTCTGAAGACTCTCTCTGCCTACTCCTGTTTCATCTCCCTTATATCCTTCACAGCCATCTTCTCCCATCCCCCAAATCTTGTTCACTTTTAATTCCATCTTGGCATCTGCTTCTAACCCAAATTTGCAACAAACAACAGCCCTTATTTGAGGCTATTAAAATATAAAGCACCAAGACTTTAATTGGGGTAAGTTTGAAATCTGCAGGTTATTCAATTATTTAATAAATATTTGAGAATTACTGTGCACCCCTATGGTTGTCTTAAGAACAACCAGGATATATAATTTCAAGATTAAATTAAAGCATTTGTACTTCCTGTTCACATTCTAGTCTTTGGAATTCAGAGAAAACTTCTCCTGTTCTCCTATTGTCTGGGCCATGATTATAAATTACCAGAATGTTACCTTATCTCTTGTGAAATGAAATAACTTATGTTGTATATTACTGGACTTCATAGACTAGTTAGGTTTGCCAGATAGTAATAGGTCATAAAAAATAAATAGAATCAAGTACCTAACTGCCCAATTAAAGAACAAAGCAGTAACAAAATCAAAGCAGATTATATTTCTGAAATACTTAGATTCTCTATAATTGGAATCTGAATAAAAACACAGATCATATAAAACTATTATTAAGGATTGGGAATAGATTCATTAATAAAATAAAGTTTACCTTCCTTTTATGCAATAGATGTGTTCTGGAAGTTATATGCAAATTGAATTTGTCTAATTAAATAATGTACTAATGCTTTTTATTAAGGGAAATTATGAATCTCTTACCAAAAATTGTCCAGAGGTTTATACTGGCTTTGCTTAAATCAAGGTGAATTCTCAAGGTGGCATATTTCAATATACTAAAGATGACAAATAATTGGAGAGACAATATCTTATAATTAAATTCAACTGCTATAGCTTGGAGTCTGGACTCCTACAAATTAAAGGAGAAATGTCCCAAGTTCAATTTGATTTCAGTAAATTTGTAAAATAATAAGTTATTTTAAACCAATACTTCATTCTTTAAGGTACCCTGGCCCTTTTTCAAATTATCTTTCCTTCCAAGTACCCCGGAAACCAAGTAAGAACAAATTTTCGTTCTATAACACATATTAATAGCCTCCTCTTTCCCAAGAATATTTTTATTGCAAATATATACTCATGCAGACAAAAATCAAGATACTTTGTTACCTTAGGTACTATTAGTATGATGCTTAACTTATAAAACTTCAAAATTAGAGTTCATCAAAAAGAAATCTAAAAGAATAAAAGATGATTGGGATTTCCCTGGCTGTCCAGTGGTTAATACTCCACGCTGCCAGTGCAGGGGGCACAGGTTTTATCCCTGGTCGGGAAATTAAGATCCCACATGCCACACAGCATGGCCAAAGGAAATAAATAAATAAATAAAATAAAATTAGGAACAACAACAACAAAAAAAGAAAGATGATAGAGTTAGCTAATTTCTATAGAAGAAACCTAACCTGCTAAGTAATACCTACAACTTCTAAATGTCAAAAATCTATTGTTAAGCAAAATCACCTCAAATGCTTCCATCACTAGAAGAAACTAGCATGCTAAACTACCAAATTCCAAATGTGTTCTCTATGGAATTGATTCTTATTTTCATAACAGAAACTGAACATATTACTATGACAATGAAATATATTCAGTCAATAAAAACGTTTCTATGCTGATTTCATGAAAAGTTTTTTACATGGGTGAAGATAAAGATGAGGACACATTTTTCTCTGATCAGAACTTAGGAACACCAAATGGCAGCCAGCAATGTCCAGAGAGTGGTTTTCGAAATTTCAGTTTCTCAGAGGGTTTCCCAAATGGCTCTTTTTTATTTTGCGAGCAGATTCCTTCAAAGGGCCAACCATTTCTCCGGAGTTCACTTAAATATCTGTGAGCACGATCTTGATGCGTCATATACTAGATGTACACTGATTATTCAGTTAGTTTCCCCAGGACACTGTAGTTAAGGGGTTATACTGGCTTTCCATTCAAAGGCAGAGATAATATAGAATGCAGAGCAGAACTAATTTTGAATTCGCAGTCACCGTTAGCCTTTTTAGCACGTAATGTCATGTGCTGCGGACTTTGAAGATATAGTGCCTGAATCACACGCTTTCAGTTTTCAAACAAACAAACAAACAAACAAATGTGGAATTGTACAATATCACATTGCTCTTATCTAGGACTGAAGTTCAGAAGGTATTAAAAAGAAATAATAATTAACACAAACTATTTAACTAAACTCAGCAGTATTTCAGCTGCACAGACCTATCTGTGCAGAGACCTGAGTTTAACTTCATATATATTGCAGAATTTGTTCCTCATAATCCAGTCTCGACTACTGAAATTATATTAAGAATTGCCTTGATTCCTCTTTGAATATTTAATGTCTCACATTTGTTATGTATTTATTTTCGCACATTCTATTAGAGGAAAGCATCATCCCAAATCAACATTAAGAGTTTCAACAGTAATATCACAGACTAGTTATCTAGTTGATCTATCCAGATTTTGACGAACAGAAGGACAGCCCCTCGTTGCTTCTGTTCAGGGTAGAATGTTGAAGTTGTTTTACCTTTAGTTTATTTAACAATGGAATGAATTTTCCTTTACAAAAGGGTTTTTTGGGAATTGTAGTCTTAAAACAAGTCAGTCTACTTAAAATAGTAATTAGAAAAACATACATTTGTCTACTGTGACTTTGCTTAGTTATTTAAGATAGAAGATAAAAGCCTATAGGACTTACTTGCAAACAAAACTTATGATGATCCCTGAAGTGCTCTCAGGTAGCCAGCAACCAATTTATACAGGAACTCAAAAGGAACATCCTGTTGTCTCATCTATACCCTCTTATTCCCCTTCCCTCCATCTCAGGTAACCCAGGAAACTCAAAATCTTTGCTTATTATTTTTCCCATTTTTCTCTCTTTCTTCAAAATGCCTATGAAGAAATTCCTGCTTTAAGTTATTTTTCTAGCTTTCTATGTGCCCAAATCCTAGCATTCTGGGCTATATACATACGAATAAGATGCTCTCCTAATTTTAACAAAAATATTTAACGTTGGGAAGAGAAAAATATGTTCACAGATTAATTTATATAATGATCTCCCCTTTTATTGCAAGCATTGGTACATGTACTCCAAAAACATATATTTTAGGAAGGGCACAAAAACTAATAACTGTGATACCATGTGTCAATAATAAGTGCTATAATGGCAGAGACTTGAAATGTTGGTCTTTCCAGGGGAGCACAGAGATGGGAGCAAGTTCCTCCTCCTGAGGAATTTGCAAGTGATACCATCCTGAAAGCAGGTAAATTTCCTAATCTGAATGGGATTTTGTAACCTGTAAAATACAGGAGTTAGAAAGTGAAAAGTCCAAAGAGTTCAAATGATTTAAAGGGTGATTTTAACTTCGGAGAGGTATGAACAGTTTAATTCTGAAAGACTTTTAATAGGGCTTTCTTGCCCTTGGTTATACTGCACATGAAGATTTAATATAATGGAATGTGAATTAGAGTTCTAAATGTTCTAATTTTTATAATCCAGGGATCCTGTGGAAAGTATATACCTAAGGAATTAACTTTAGCTGAGTTATGTTGAAGAAAACTTGTAGAATTGAGAGCTTCGGGCCAAAATGGATGTGAAATATAATGCAGGATCCTTTTTTCTTTTTCAAAATGGAATACACTTTACTCTCTAGGATATGATTCTGTGTTCCTTTATTCTTTCCAAAATATAGAGATATCCACAAGGATCTGTTGAAGAATTTTATAACTTCTGGAGTTGGTTTTCTTTTCTTATTTCATCTGTAAACATATATGCTGGTTCAAATTGACCCACGCTTTTGCATAATTTGTATTCTGTACCAGTCATTTATTACTTACCTAAAATAAAAATCAGCCCCAAATTTAGAAGCTTACAAAAATAACCAATTTTATTATATTTTTGATGGTTCAGCAGTTTGGTTAAGACTCAATTTGCATGACTCTTCTACTCTATGAAGTGTTGAATGAGGTTACCTGATGTTATTCAGTTGACAGATGGACTAATCTTGAATTTCCAAGATAGTTTCACTCACATGTCTGGAGCCTTTACAGAGATGATGGGAAGGTTGAGTTTAGCTGAGACTTTCCACCAAAGAAATTACACATGGCCCCATCTACATATTCTTAGAGTAGTCAAATTTCCCATATGGCGCGTGGCCCCAAAGAAACTGTTCTATAAGAAATGAGTGGAAAATAGTCTTTACAACATAGCCCTGGAAATCACAGATTGTCACTTCTGCCATATTCTATTAGGGAGTTATTCAGCCCCTCTCAATGGGAGGAGTAGCAAAAAATTGCAACCATCTTTAGTCTATCACAGTCTGATGTGTGGTCATCAACTATTTACATTTCTCCCATTTGAAAAATATACTCAATGCCTTTTAAAGCCTCCCAAAGCATCATCTCATTACAACCCTTGGCTCAAATTCAAATTCCATATTTTTGACATTTAAATCAGCTCCAGCTTAGAAAATACAACTACATATATTTCTGCACAAAACTATCCCAAAACATAATGGCTTCAAATATATTTATCATTAGTTCTTATGATTTTGTGGATTTACTGAACCCACGAATGCTCTCATTTAATATCTCTCATGCTGTTACCTTCAGGCAGGACCTGCAACTAGAATTACCTAAAGATATTTTTACTCCATCTGATGCCTGGACTGGGAAGCTTTGATAAAAACTGGGATATGGTCACCCATATTCCCCCATGTAACATCTTCAAATGGCTTAGTTGGGTTTTCTCACAGCAGGATAGCTGGACCTCTGACATCACCCAGAACGAGTGTTCCAAGATACAGGGAGAAGAAGATTCTAGTCATTAAAGACTCAGAACTGAAGACTGGTACAATGTCACACCCACCATAATTTATTGCCCAGAAACTGCCCAGATTCAATGAAGAGACATATACCCCACATTCATGAGAGAAATGCCAAACAACTTATAGCCATGTCTAATCTGCCACAGTTGTAGCCAACCACAAATTATTTACAGTTCTTCAAAAACCAAAACAGGGCTTCCCTGGTGGCGCAGTGGTTGAGAGTTCGCCTGCCGATGCAGAGGACACGGGTTCGTGCCCCGGTCCGGGAAGATCCCACATGCTGCGGAGCGGCTGGGCCCGTGAGCCATGGCCGCTGAGCCTGCGCGTCCGGAGCCTGTGCTCCGCAACGGGAGAGGCCACAGCAGTGAGAGGCCCGCGTACCGCAAAAAAAAAAAAAAAAAAAAAAAAAAAAAACTCATGCCCTCCAAAGACCTCCCAAAGTCTTATCCAATTATACAGGCTCAGACTCACTTTTAGGATCTTGTCACACAGTGGAGCTTCAAGAGTAGATGAGTCTCCTGTTGGTGGTTCCCCTAGTACATCCCCTGGTAGAATGTAATTCGGTCTGAAGACTTGAGAACTATGAGACAAGTTATCTGACCCTCCCCGCCCCCACACATCCAACAAACATTGGTGAGATGGTCTTAGGGTAACCACAATAGACACTTCTTTTCATGAGGGTTGGGGGAAAACAGGACCCACATAACAGTCATTATGGTCCGTAGAAATTCTTAAATACAGCTGGGCACATGTTGACAACACAACCATTAGGGACCTCCTCTGATCCTCAGAAGTGACTCCTTGGCTCTGCTCTCTGGGGTTTTTGGTTATGCCCTTGAATTCACCTTTCCTTTTTCATAAAAAACTACCAGTATTTGACACTATATATCCTTTTCATTCTGCTTCCTGTTTGTAGAAGTGTGGAGTCCTAAAGCCACTTTTCTAGTGTGTACTCTCTTTATCCCTTTTAGGCTAAGCTGGTGGTACAATTCTCTTAAAAACTTTATGAGTTTTCTGTAAGCCTTGTAGGAATTCACTCAAATAGAAAACACACTCACAAATTGCCTTGAGACAAGCCCCTCTCCATCACTGGCCACCTAGAAAACTGTTGTGAAATAACATCTTTTTTATTAGAAATCCTTTTATCTAGAAAGGAGGGTCTACAAGTCATGACCTTAAATCTTCTGAGGACTTAAAAAGAGGCTTTCATCCATTCTCTTGGTTTTTGCTTTACCCAAAACCCACATTTTACTGCCTTAGAGTTGGTCTTTTCCTTGAGACCATGTTTTACCTTGAGAATATTTTACTAGGAGAGATGGAGGATGACAGACAATTTTAATTTCAGGTCTAGTATGTCTTGGCTCCTTTATGTTTTCTCTAAGTTATGCTGGAAGACTGAAATGTTTTATCTTTAGGTTACCTCTCTTTTCATATTTTATCTTAAGGACCTATAAGAAGTCAGTTGGCACTTTCCATATTCTTCCTGGAAATCTCCCCAGTGAGATCGATGAGTTCATTTGGTAACCTTTTTATTTTCCCTATTACTGCAGATAACTGAGCTGCCAAAATTTTGCCACTATATAAAAGGGTCCTTTTCTGTAACTTCTAAATGTTTTACATCTGGTCTTTTGATCCCTCACCTATAGTCTTTTCAAGGCCCTTACAACTTACAAAAAATTTCCTCAAATTTTTGTCCAGTTTGTACCTGTCACCTGTGTTCAAAGCCAGTGCCACATGTTTAAAGTTTGGGTAAAGGCAAGTTCCCATTTCCTGCTGCCAATTTCCGTTCTGGTTATCTACTACTGCAAAACAAATAACTCCAATTTAGCATATTAAAACAATAATCATTTTATTATATCTAAGGGCTTTCTGGGTCAGAAATTAGATCAGGACTTAGGGAACTCTTCTGTTACATTGCCTGAGGTTATTTGGTGGTATTCAGCTGGCAGAGACTGGTAAAAATGGTCAAATATGGCGACTTCTGTGTCTGGAGTCTTCCCCAGGGATATCTGGAAGCCTGGTCTCTTCTGGGGCTGTCCACTAGAGTGCCTACAAGTGACCTATTTAGCTTAACAGTCTTAGGATAAAAGGACTTCTTATATAGTGTCACAGAGCTCCAAAGAGAGTGTTATATAAGATCTGGGTGGACATTGAAGGATCTACTGACTTGGTCTTGGAAATCCCAGATTGTCACTTCAACTTCATTCAATTGGTCCAGCAAGTCAACACAACCCAGACTTAAGGTGAGGAAAATTATGCTCTATCTCTTAATGACAGGAGTAGCAAATAATTTGCAGCCATTTTCAAATGTACTAAATATTTCAACTACACAGAATCATTTTTATAAAAAACATATTTTGATATGGGCTTTTGGATATCTTCTATGTGAAGGTTGTTTGGAAACTGGCAGTTTATTCTCAGGTAAATAATTTTGTTGTGTTTAAGATTCATATCATTAGTTTTCATGAGGAAATTCTTTGATTAGTGAGGTAACTAGTCTGCAAATGTATGTTTAAAATCCTAACTATTTAAATGTTACAAGTGTACACAGTTATGATTCTTTTCTAAAGTACAGATATTTCTTTGGGAAGATAAAATGTTATGTAGAGGTGATGTAATGGTTTTGTTTAATATTAAATTGGGGAAAGCTTTCCCCATTACAAAAGCAATTCATATAAGCAATGTTATTAGGCCTTGCAAAGGTAAACGTATAAATTAGTTTTGATGAAAATACTGTTATTTGCTGTAGAATAGGTAGTAAATCCAGCCCAAATTTTACCTTTCCCAAATCCCTGCCCTTGCCAAGTAACTTCATAGTTACTTTATAATTACTTTATTATTCCCCCTACTCTGACGCTGGGTCTTGACCAATACACTTAGAAATGACAGTGTGTCAGTTGTAAATCTGGGTTTCGTGAGTCTTTTCATGCTTGTACTTCAGTAATTGCCATTAACAATGCTCTCAGACCAGCTTGTTGTAGAAGAAGTGATAAGGGGATCGTAGCTGAGTTGCCCAAGTCACTCCACTGAGAGCCAGCCTAGATTAGCCAATAGTCAGTACCCTTTCAGACACGAGTGACTCTAAAATCTAACGAAGCCCAAGCAAAGCAAAGCCTAAATCACCAGCACACACTCATCAGCTGAATAGTGTTAATTGTTTTAAGTCACTTACTTTTGGAATGGTTGCTCATTGGTCGTTATTGTAGCAAGAAGTAACTGATACAGAAATTGATACTAAGAGTAGGGTGTTGTAACAAAAATCTAAACTATGTGGCACGATTTGGGGACAAGGTTTCAGCAGAAGGCTGGAAGTACAGTGAAGAGGTACTAAAATGAGGTTGGAAAAATGGCAAGGGAGCTGCCAAAGGAAGCTAAAATATAATGACCATATTAAGTAGTTGCAAAACATTTGGTAAAACTATTACTTGCTTTTACTTATAAGATAAATATAACTAACAAATATTTTATCTTGAGCCCAGAGATTTCCAGGCAAAAAGTTGAAAACAGCAGTTGTTTCTTATTCACTATATATGAAAATGTAATACACTCAAGAGATGAGCTCAGAATAGTGGCTAGGTGCAAATAAAAGGAAAACAGAGGGTCCAGTACCTGCTAAATCGGAAGTTAAAACTCTTTCTCATCTCCAGCTTCTCACACTGCTAAGACATGACATAAGGATTAAGGACAAATCAAGGGTGTGGCTATGGGTCACTTTATTATGATTTCAGAAAGAATTAAGCAGTTAATAGTACCCTTCACCTGGACTAAAGGACTTCTGGGAACTGAATGTCATGGCTCTATAGCAGCCTGAACAATCCAAGCACCATCACCAAGTCTAGAGAGAGATGAAATTCTCAAAAAGAATAGCGAGTGTGGCTTTGAAACTTGAAAACTGCTAAATCAAATATTTAAAATACACTTTACGTTTTTAAAAAAGATGCATGGGCAAAAGAACAAACACGCTGATCAAAAATGGACTGAGACTTTTCAAAATGTAAATAGACCATTAGGACCTTAAATTTATATGATTGGGAAACAAGCTTTGAATGATCTTTACAGAACAAAATTTCCAGTGCTGTTTTTGGATGGGGCAAAAGGCACTCTGGAAAGGGAAAGATATCCCAGAGATATGAGCTAAAAGCTGTAAGAATAACAAAATGAGAAACCCTTCTTTGTTATCAAAGTTGGACCTAAGAACATTCTCCATCATCGGAATAGAGGACATGGCTATAATTGCCAAGTGCAATTTCAGAATTTCTAGATGAATGACTTCTAAAGAGCCTTGTGTTATTTGTCTTAACAAACAGTAGCACTGATTGTTATTATCCTGCTGCAGTTTTGCACACTATGTGTTGGGTTTGAGTGGGACAGAAAACTTGTCTTCTTTGGTTCATAGGACTTTAGAAGTAGCTACATTCAAATTCATGTATATCACAGGATCCTGGAGTTGGAGCTTATGTTTGATTGGATGAGAAATGAGTATATTTCTCATTAGGGAGGAAATGAAAAATTGTGCCCTTACGAGCAGACAGGGGTCTTGCAAAATTACTCAAATTCCTCATCTCTCTAGATTCACACTCTTCTTTTTTTTTTTTTTTTTTTTTTTGAGGTACGCCGGCCTCTCACTGTTGTGGCCCCTCGCGTTGCGGAGCACAGGCTCCGGACGCGCAGGCTCAGTGGCCATGGCTCATGGGCCCAGCCACTCCGCGGCATGTGGGATCTTCCCGGACCAGGGCACGAAGCCGTGTCCCCTGCATTGGCAGGCGGATTCTCAAACACTGTGCCACCAGGGAAGCCCTATATTCACACTCTTTGACATATATTTGTAGTGTTCTTTATCTCTAACTCTTGACTCATCCATGTGACCTATTTGACTAATAGAATTGTGAACTCAGAACTCAAGAAGATTTACAGGTTTCTATCTTCTTTCTCTTGAACGTTTGCCATCACCCTGATGACATGCCCAGTAGGATCAGAGCCACATGGAGGATAGCTGAATCAGGCCCCCTCAATCTTCCAAACTGAGACCATACCAAGCTCATCCCCAGACAGCTGAATCAGCCCAGGCAAGATCTGAAAATTACCTACAGGAGTCTAATGAAAATGACCTCCTGCACTTGTCCACTTAGTAAATGCTTACTGTTTGAAGACATTGCAACTTAGGGCCGTTATTTAGTATTTTATGGCAGTAGATATTTGATATGTTACCTGTAAAACTTTCTGATTCTAAATTTGCATTGTCTTCCTTTTCTGAAGTATTTCCAGTAAACATAAAAGTATTGGTAATCCTAAAATTAAGAACTGTATATCTAGCCAGGATAAGAAATAAACTTTCTAAATATATTTGAAGTTTCTCTGTGCAACTTACCATCAAATTCTCTTTATTTCCTATATGCCAGAGATAACAGCAATTTAAAATTTTTTAAATTATCCTCAAGCATTTTCATAATTCTACTATGTAGGTATTTTTTCTGCAAACAAAATATAGCATTACTTTTCATTAAGAAAAATATGATAGTAACATTCTTTATCATCTGCAATGGCTTTTAATACTCAGTATTATACATTTTTAGTTTTTACCATTTTAAAATGCATTATTCCAGTTCAGTCATTTTCACTATTGTGTTGCATTACTTTATATGGCCATGCCACTAATGCTTTTATTAAATCATTTCCTCTATATGGACATTATCATGTTATGCTATCAGACACCATTTTGTATATTGGCTGCATATAAGAATTCGGTTTTAAATTTTATATCTTACTCTTCTGAGTTACTGAAAGCAATGAAAAGTCCGTAAACCAGCATATATTTTATTCACGCTTCAGGATTTGTCTCATGTATTCAGCTAAGAAACACCAAATGTAATACTATTCATGTTGACATATTCCATACTTCACAACCCTGCAAAACTAGCACATAAACATAGATTGGCTTAACCACCAAGAACATTAAGAATTTTTTAAAATAATACATATTTAACTATTTTGTATAGACTTATTCAATATACTATCAATCCTAGAAAACAATTTGCATTACTTGCTCACATTTTAGAAGAGTCAAAACAGACTCCTTAGCAGTTCACTTTTTAGTCTTGACCTGGGTACCACTGCTCTAAGTGTGAATTAGAATACAGAAAAGTATTTTATGTGTGGTTGGTTAACATTCTGTAGTGAGAAGGCAGTACTGAGAGTTTTAAATGTATAGCAAATGCCTCTTAAAAGGATAGTAATGAAGAACTGTAAATAAAAGTAAATTAAACATTTCTTTTATTATTCAGAATATCTCTTAGTGATTCTACATGGGGCTTGCTTCTCCTAAGTAGACACAAAATATTCTTTTTACAAAGCAATGCATGGGTACTGAGGAAGCCATTACTTAGATAAGCTCAGAAACATTAAAGGCAATATATTCAAATGAAATTTTGTGACCTCTGCTCCCACTGATGCTGGTGCTGCAAAATGTTGACCTTATTTCAGTACTGAAATACCTATGTTGAAAATCTCTACACTCCACTTCATTCACTATTAAGAGGAGCTTGACTTTCAAACATGAGGAAATCTAAATGTCTAGACAGATACATATTAAAGAATCATATAGATTGCTTCTTATGTCTCAAATAATATTATTAGAAAAAAATGAGACTCATAATTATTTTTTAACAGGTGAAAGACTGACCTAATTTAACAGTATTTAAAATAGTAAGAACAGTTCCTATTTCTATCATGGTAATATGATTTATAACACTTCAGTGTCCACAGAACAGAGTAATGAGTTTACATTAAGTAATTATCAAAAAATTTTCTTAGAAAACATTTTTAAAATAACAATGATCTATTCACTTTTTGACAAAAATCCTTTATAAACATTTAGATTTTACACTGCTTGAGTAATACTTAATTGTGTCAACATGCTACACTTTGTCTTTTCAAATTATCACAATTTTAGAGCAATCCATTTCCTTTCACTCATCTAGGTATTAAATATTTTTATAAAGATTTTCCTAGCTTTATCTTGCATTCCTATTTCTATAGAATTTATGTTAAAAATTCTAAATAATCAACATTAGGAAATAAGGTGTCATCTACAAATTTCAATATAAGAATGTGTCTGAATTGTATTAAGTCAGCCATAAATCCTCAGGCTAAAATCTTTACATATTTTTAAGCAATCTTCTCCATTTAAAAACTTAACTTAAATCACTTTCATAATCAATGAGTCAATAGTCATTAGCAAAACAAAATCTAAGGGTTTAATGCAGTGAACAATAGTCTTCATATTTTAATTCAAATCTATTCTTCTAGAGACATTTCTACTGTATTTGAGGCTCTTTCAGTTATATATTTCTATGCGACAAATCACAGCAAAACATATTGGCTTAACACAAGCTCAATTTCTTATTTCTCACAATCCCATGGGTAGCCTGAGCAATTTTTATGTTGGCCTCACTTGGACTCACTCATGCAGCTGCTTTTAACTCTGGGTCAACCACTGGCTAAGCTCAGCCAGGATGGCTGAGACAGTTGGATCTTTTTCCCCAGGTAGTTTTTCATTTCTAAGGAGGCTCCATTGATTTCTTTAGATCCTGGTCATCTCAGGGTATTTAAAAGGGCTAGGCCAGCTCCATAATTTGTGATGTTAACAAGAGTATTTAACCAACGTAGGTCCTTCTAAGTCTGGGGCTCTGTGAGACTGCACAGGCTGCATGCCCAGATGCCAGCCCTAAAAAAGGGTAAGTGTGGAAGCTACAGAATTTCCTGAAGCCCTGGATTTTCAGTCACACAACTTCACACCTGCAAGATTCTATGGTTTAACACAAGTCTAAGACCAGTGCATATTCAAAGGGGTGGACCTGGATGGGAAGAATTTGTGATCATATTTTTCAATCTATTACAAGAGATCTTTTAATTCTGTCCCTTCTTAAATCATCTAACCACCCTCGGCATGTTCTCCCTTTCAAAACATAATATTTAAAAACTTAAATTATTTAATAAAATCACGAGGGGAAGGAAAAGGGGAAGCCAGGATGAAGTGAGAGAGTGGCATTGACATATAAACACTACCAAATGTAAAATAGATAGCTAGTGGAAAGCAGCTGCATAGCACGGGGAGATCAGCTCTGTGCTTTGTGACCACCTAAAGGGGTGGGATAAGGAGGGTGGGAGGGAGACACAAGAGGGAGGGGATATGGGGATATATGTATACGTATAGCTGATTCACTTTGTTATCCAGCAGAAACTAACACAACAATGTAAAGCGATTATACTTCAATAAAGATATTTTAAAAATAAAATAAAATAAAATCAGAGAAAAAAATACATAAAATCAAACATACGTTGCTATATCCAATCTTGTTTACTTAATTTCAGAATTTGATTTTTTTAATTTGTGTCTTTTGACCACCTTCATCTAATTTCCCCTCCCCCTACCTGCTCACCTCTGGTAACCACAAATCTGATCTCTTTTTCTATGAGTTTGTTTATTTGCTTGGCTGGTTTTTGAAGTATAATTGACCTCCAATACTATGTCAGTTCCTAGTGTACAATATAGTGATTCAATATTTCTACACATTAGAAAATGATCACCATGATAATTCTAGTTACCATCTGTCATTATAGATGTCACCAGAATTTAAACAGGAGAGAAGATTGAAAATGAATAAATGAAAAGCATTAGTAAAAATCTATAGATTTTTCAATCTAACATATATATTTGGAAAAGTATATTTGGAAGGAAAAGGGATATTACGGGATCTCCTGGTTGTTTATTACATTATATAGAGATCTCTGCCAGGTAATTTACTATGAACAAATGCATCTGGATGGATGTGTATGCAGCTGTTCCATTTCAAAAAAACAGAACTGTGTATTAATCTCCAGATGCAGTGTAAGCCTTTGTAAAGCACCAAAGTTCTGTATAGCTCAAATGAGAATTAGCCTCCAGGTGTGCAAAATAGATCAGGCTGTGAACACACATTCCTGACCTGCAGTTAAAAGGGACTAGTTTGCTTTAAAGAGGACAAAGAAAGATTTTGTAAACCAAAATCTTTAAATCAAAGAAAGAAAGGGAAAAAATCTGGGGTGCTGTCATTTTCACCGTTGGCCACCCATGTTCTTAGAGCAGCAGTGCTAAGGTCACTGGACTATGATTAGCAATGAAAGGCTTTTTTATCATGTTGAGAGATTCAGCTCATGTTCCCACCAACACTTGGATGTTTTCAGCATTATTTTAATACCGTCTTCTGATTTTAACTTCTATTTAAATGCAACCTTTCCTATAAAGGCACTGGGTCCTAATTCTTTCCATCAATTCTGATCTTTCAATGACATTCCGTTACAGCTTCTCTACATTCTGATTCTAAATTTGCATTGTCTTCCTTTTCTGATGTCTACAATCGTGTAGGAGTGTAGGTGGGTTTGGCCCTTATATTTGCTGCCTTCATCTTATCTGTACAAGATCCAACCATGTGTTTAGCGGAAAGGAAATTGACGTAATATATGTTGTTGTAAACTGTGATAATTGTAGAAACTTTGTTGGACCTATCCGGAGGAGGGAGTAAAAACGTTGAGTAACTGAGAGCCGCAGGAGCTTTCCCGGTGTCTTCCAATAAGAGCTGAGGTCTTAGTTGTTATTGCAGTTTTTCCACTTGAGAAAGACACAGTGAAAGAGGAAATCAACTTCAGGGTAATTGAGGGAATGGATCATTCTGCTGAGAGTGCACCAAAGAGAAGAAAACCCATTACTGGAAAGGGGCGAAGAAACCCGGGAGAGGCCAGATTGCCAGAAGTGTAGATCTCACAGCACTGAATGCAGGCGCAGGAGTGAGACAGGGTCCCCCACAGCTTCAGACAGAAGGACTCCCTGCCCCTACACTGATCGTGAGTGAGTCTGAGGACATGGAACAAGCTGGGCTTAGTGGGAATTTTCAGCTTTCCATATGCTATTCACTACTGCCAGGCTGCATTATGTTAATTAAACCTCTTCTTCCAAAGTGGTGATTACAAAAGAGGTCTGCCTACGTCCAGCATAGTGTAGAAGCCCAGGAAGAAAGGATGGAGGCTCTGCCATGAGTTGAGGAGAAACCCAAACACCCGGACTCAGGCATTTTGGGGAAAGTATAGTTAAAACAAGATTAACTGGTTTCTGGATGTACAAATGAAACAGTGAGCTCAGACCCCAAAAAGAGCACAGTGAGTGGTAGATAACTTGGAGCCAAATTTACTAACTAGAATCATCTCAAATGACCTGGCATCTCCTGCCAAGGACATCAGTAAAAAAGAGTAGATGAGCGCTTTCCTCTGCAGAGCCACTGTGCCTTTATACCCACCTGCTCCCCCTTACATGGTGTGGTTTGAAATGGGAGGTTTCACACAGCACTGAGAGAATAAGATACTGAAACGTTTATGTAAGCAGCCCCCATTTTTGTAAAATAATGTCAAAATAACCTCTATATGACTGCTGATAAATGACTAATAGATGATAGATAGATAGATAGGTAGAGATTAAGAAGTGATACAGAAAAGGACAGAGGAGAGATGAAATTTTAAAAATACAAAAAAGGAACTTCTTTTTAAAAGTCGCAAGCATGTGTATTATTCAATTTGAATGCTGTATTTTTATAAGATTATGTGTGTGTACATGTAATGACAAAAATTTGAAGAACCTCAGGTAGTCTGAACTACTGATTCTTGAAAGAAGTAAAAGTTACTTCTATACTCTTTTCATGTTAATTCCTGAACAAGTAAATATCTGAACAGCCATTAATTGTTATGATACATTTATTGGAACCAACAAAATGTCAGGCATTATTCTAACCTGGGGGCCCAACAGTCTCCTTCCTTCTCATTATTCCTCTTTACACTTCGTAAGAACAATAAGGTAGCGTGATGTGCCATGGACTATGAACAAGAGGCTTTATGGTGGAACCAACTCTACCAAATAATGGCCAAGAGTAGAGAGAGTGGGGGACTTTCCCAATAGGGATGAAGAATGGAGATGTTCATACATCCATAGTACAAATGTGAAAGATAAAAGTTTCTAACCATGTCCTGGACACACACACACACACACACACACACACACACACACACACACACACACACACCTTAACTCTATAGATAAAATTGTCTCCAAAAACTTAATGATTTTTTAAAATATAAAATTTTTAAAGTATTACTTGATTCTCCCTTAACTGTTCATTTTCTTAAGACATTTACTTTTGGGTAATATAAAGGAGGATCGATTCTTTACAGCAATTGAATAATCACATAGAAAGTCACTCATCTCAAATAGGTACCCAACTTGGGGGTGTTTTTTTGTTGTTATTGTTGTTTTTTATACCCACCTTGTTTTCATTCTCTCCCTAGTCTACAGTATGTGGCTGAAGATGTAATTTGATTCCTGTAAAAAATTAGTTTCATGTCAGGAGCCCAATACTATTGTCCTTTCGCTGGCAAAACTCCCCCTGTGGTCAATCAGAGCTTTCCTTCTGACCTAAGGAGAGTGCAGTTGGGTCCCAGTGCAGGAGAAAATGTGAGCAAATACAAGGGCTGTTTGGTCACCGTAGATTGCTCAAACACAGTTAGGAGCATTTGAGTTCCTCTAACTCCCGCTGGGCTGCTGACCTTAAATTTGAGCAGCAGAGCATCAGGAGGAGAGGACTGCTTTGGA
Organism: Kogia breviceps; assembly: GCF_026419965.1. Taxonomy (NCBI): domain Eukaryota; kingdom Metazoa; phylum Chordata; class Mammalia; order Artiodactyla; family Physeteridae; genus Kogia; species Kogia breviceps. The sequence continues at coordinate 133,159,947 of NC_081310.1, forward strand.
AAAAATCCTGTGTCCTTTTTCTTTAGGTATTTCTGCAGCCATTTAAAAATTTCTTATAAGTTCTATCAGGGGATTAAATTCAGATACTTGGCTAGCTGAGTTTGTGAGGGTAGAAGTAGGGATGATGAAGTTGGTAAGAGGAAGAGAAGGGAGGAGAAGGAAGAGGATTGGACCAGATGAGAAATTATATGGGGGGATGAAAAATAACATTCCATGATTATTTTTCCAGAGGATCCATAATTACAACAATCAATACAACAGAGAAACTACAACAACATAACCTAGTAAATTATGTTTTTAATCCCTAAAGCATTTTTAATATTTTCAAAGTCAGTAAAGTAAGCCTATATGATTTTTCCTTACCTTATGCTATTACAAAACAAAAATATTTACTAGAACACAGAATATAATATCTGAATTATTGCTTGAGTCATTTCATTTTAGTCATGTATAGTCAGGAGCAACTTGACTATGAAGTATTCTAAGACTGAAACCTTTCTCATTATTATATATTCTTTTTTTTGATTCATTGATTGAAGATACTTTATTCACTATACATTACAGAAATTGTTATTTATTGACAGGATTTTCAGTTGATATTTTCCTCTGAGATGTCATCTTTCACTAAAAGAGCATGCTTGAATTTACATTTTTAATAAGTTTCTAGTGAAATGTAAGCGGTTCATGGAATTTTATTTCTTATTGTGGAAACAACACTTAACATGAGATCTACCCTCTTAACGGACTTTTAAGTGTACAATACAGTATTTTTAACTACAGGCAGAATGTTGAAAAGCAAATCTCTAAAATTTATTCACCCTGCATAACTGAAATTTTATTCCTATTGATTAGTAGCTCCATGTCTTGCACTTATCCCAGCCTCTGGCAGCCATTTTTCAATGCTTTGCTTCTATGAGTTTGGCTACTGCAGACATATCATATAAGTGGACTTGTATGTACTTAAAAGTATTTGTCCTTTTATAAATGGCTTATTTCACTTAACATAATGTCCTCAAGATTCATTCATGTTGTCACATATTGCAGGATTTTCTTCTTTTTTTAAGGCTGAATTCTTTACTTTTTTAAATTCAGCTTTACTGTGTTTGACAATAACAATGACATATTTTTTCTTCTATAAGTATTTATTGAAATATAGTTGATTTACAATGTTTCAGTTGTACAGCAGTAATTCAGTTTTATACATATATTATATATATATATATTCTTTTTCAGATTCTTTTCCATTATAGGTTATTACAAGATATTGAATATAGTTCCCTGTTCTATACAGTAGGTCCTTGCTGTTTATCTATTTTATATATAGTAGCGTGTACCTGTTAATCCCCAATTCCTAGTTTATTCCCCTTACCCCCTTTCCACTTTGGTAATCATAAATTTGTTTTCTATGTCTGTGGGTCTATTTCTGTTTTGTAAATAAGTTCATTTGTAACATTTAGCAACCTAAATGTCCATCAACAGATGAATGGATAAAGAAGATGTGGTACATATATACAATGGAATACTCAAGCAGAAAAAGGAATGAAATAATACCATTTGCAACAGCATGGATGGACCTGGAGATTATCATACTAAGTGAAGTAAGAGAAACACAGATATCATACGATATCACTTTTATGTGGAATCTAAGGCTGAAATCTTGACAGAGGTTTGAATAAGGATAGAGAAACACTAAAGAAAACAACTGTTGATTAAAACAAGTAAAATACAGTGGGGGCCAAGATTGAAGAGGTCAGAAAATATGGGCGCTCTCTCTTAACTTCAGGACTGGTTCAATCAATTTGAATTTTGCTAGATTTTGTGGTTTGCCAGCCCCAAGTCTATGATTTTGCAGCCTGTTGTTTTTGAGACTTGATGCACCTTATGGTAAAAATAAACAAAAATGAGATTCAGTGACTGAAAATCTAATTCTAGAATTATTCTTTTCCCCGCATTTTCATATGTCTTCCAGTTCCAATGGACACTCACTATGGAGGCAATTAAGGTACAAAAAATCCATACTGAATTTGGAATCAGAAGGCATCAACTTGAAACCTAGTTTGTTCATTTACTAGCTATAGGATTTTGGGAATTCAGGGTTGGAGTGGAGGTTGTTAAAACCATTCTTCTCTTGATACACAGTTAACTATTGATACACAACAAACATGGATGAATGCCAAAAGCATCTATTAAGCAAAACAAGCCAGGCACAAAAAAATGTATACTCCATGCCATAATTTTTAGGAACAGACAAAACTAATCAGTAGCGAATCAGAAGGATGGTTGCTGCTGGGTGGGTGGGGAGGGTGAAGACAGAGGTGAAGTCTGACTGGGAAGGAAAATGAGGAAACTTGGTGATGGGTATATTTAGTATCTGGATCTTGGGATGTTCACCAGGTTATATATATTGAAAATCACTATGCAATACTTAAGCTTTGTGATTTTTATTCTACATAAATTATATCTCAATAAAATACTATAAAAATCCATGGAGAAGGGAGAAAGCAAATGAAAATATAGAAAAGCTTAGAATAACTTGAAGTAAGGCCCTAATATCCAAGAAGGGAAGAGAGGACAGGACACCAAAAACCCATTTGGTTTTTTCCATTTCCTCAGCCTGTGAAAAATGGAGAACCAAAACTAGACCCAAGAAATCCAAGAGACAGAATATCCACTTTAAATAGGATTCCTTTCTTGACAACCATGGGTCTGTCCTTCCCCGTTGTCTTCATGATTCCCTCAAAATGCAAATTGCTTTCCAAGGCATGCTAGGAGTTCATGAAACAGATATAACCTGTTTTGTTTTGTTTTTTAATCTATACCTGAATCTATAAAAGTATCACTTACAAAAAGTTCAGAGTAGAATTGTTTCAAATTCTATCCCAAGTTCTTGAAATAAGCTGATGTGTGCTGTCCATATATACTATACCATGTACTACCTGGAGTTCTACATTATTTTGCGTTGTAATTCCAAAAGACTGCAGCCCCCTCCCCCCATACTCTATAACACACACCACAACCCTCCACCCCAACACACACACACACACACACACACACACACACACACACACACACACACATACACACACACCGTGCAGCATCGCTAGGAAATACCTTACTGGAGAAAATATCTTACTGGAGATGACACATGAGTATTTGGGAAGATATGGTCTGAAATGAAATAGAATTATTCATTAATAATCACAGAAAATGAATCTGAGGCACCCAGTTCATCTCCTTGCCATTTCAAGATTTTTCTCTCTATTAAGATACTCATATAGTAATATAAACAAGTGATATTGTATTTTATTAGTTCACATTTTAATATGACTTTTGTATTCCATTTTCTATTTCACTAGTTGTCATGTATATTCTTATTGTTTTCATATTCCTCCTTTTGCCAATAGTGTTTTTTTAATAAGATTTTCCTTATAAAGTCAAATCTAAAATGTTTTGGTGTTCTATATAATCAATTTTCCATAGTTCTATAATGATTGCTTCATAACATTCTATGGTTGGTATTATTTCCTTTGTTTTCATTTATAAAACTAATATAGGAATTGAAAATATAAATGCATGTGTAGAGTTTTCCATATCACTGAAAAGATTTAAATTTAGAATCTTTGCAGGACAGTTTGTAAAAACATAACAATATAATCAGAGAGTTAAAGGATAGTGATTTTCTGAAGTATTGTTTTTGAAAAGCAAACTTATAACTGGATACTGAATGACCTGAGTGATTATATTTCTGGTTAATAAGCAGGTTTCTGACTCTCCCAGTATCATCATTGCCTACTGGGACTAGTCAACAAACCTGAGCATCTAATGGTATTCTTAAATTATCTAAAAAATTAAGGAGATATCAATCAACAAATTACTCTAGTACTTGGCATTTTTATTAGTTTTTTTTTTTTTTTTTTGCTAAAAGACAACAAAAACAAAATAAACAGTGTATGCAATAAATTAAATTGCTGAAATCTTTAAGTAATTGCCTCACTGATTTTTCATCATTGGATACACATACACAAACACACACACAAACAAATGAGATGAGAATTAGTGATAAGAAAAGTCTGGAACATATTATCCTGCAGGGAAAAAAAAAATGTTGCAAGCAGAACTATTCCTAGAAACTTTTAGTATCTGGAACTATCCTTTTGGGTACAAGACTCCAGGCCATTGGTTCTCAATCCCATCAGACTCAATACCCCCTATGCAACAAATATTTTTATAATGTCACTTTTATTCTCCCAATACAAAATTCACAGGTAATATCATGTATCAATGAACAATTTTAAAAATTAATCATTAACTGCTCTATAAGGAGAAAATAAAGAAATTGATTTATAACAAAATACTCTACATTAATATTTACATTTTAGACATGACTACTCTAGTAACCATAATGAATTGGATAGATGCTGACTCCTATAAATATCATCACTGTGAATGTACAGACAAAAATGCAAATTCGCTGTATTGTTGCCTGAAAAATCAAAGAAATCACAGTGTGATTGTGAGAAATGATGAGTCACTCTTGGTAAAGTTCTAAACAAAAACAAAGTACAATCTTTCCTAAATTTGCACAGTAGTTGCCTTACTGGAAAAAATCTGCATATACTAAAACTATTCACAAAAATACTTGATTTTACTAGGCTCGGTTATTGATTAACAGGTCATGCAGAGCCATAGAATCAGTCATTGTACGAGACTTTCTACACACTCAGGGCACCCAGCATCCCTAGCAATTGCCCATTAAATGACAGCAATATCTCTCCACTGGTCATGACAGCAAATGCTCCAACACATTTCCATTTCCCAAAGAACCTCTAGGGAATTGTGTATCCAGTTAAGAACCACTGTTCTAAATAAACTACACTATATGTTTGCTACCACAGGTAAAACATTGGTCTAAACAACTATAACAACAACAAAGTTAAGTCATGGTAAAAAAGAATCCCTGTACCTTCTAGCTTTTCTCTTGCTTTTGGCCTAAGAGCCTTGAATAGAGTGGAGAGAAGCAGCTCCTGTACTCATATTCCACCATCTCTGACATCGGAGAGGGGAGTGCCTGCTATTACTGGGCCCAAATGTCTTGCCCAGGACAATCATGTTTTTTTAATTCAGTTTTTCAGAGGGCAACTAGTCCTGTTTGAGGTTTATGTGTAATCATAAAGCATGAGCCTAAACTTACCCCATTAAATAGTGTAACATCAGTAACAAAGGCTAAAATTTCCAGGGGCTGCTGACTACTGTGCCAGGCACTGCACTAAGCAGCGTGATACGTATTAATGCATTTCATTCTCATGACCCTATGAGGAAAGTGTTATCATTCCCATTTATAGATAAGGAAAATGAGAAAACTGAGGCACAGCCTAAAGCCACACAGCCAGAAAGTGGTAGAGCAAGATTGGAAACCTGTCATCTGGTAATCTGGCCATCTGGTGACAGAGTCCATGTGCTTAGCTACATATTGTATAATCTTTCGGGTGCACGTTGGTAAAAGAAGGGAAAGGGATAGTTATAAACTAGTCTGTCTAAAAACTTTAGAGCTTCTTGTTTTGTTTTGTTTTTTTAATGTCACAGGATGTAGTTACTCCCTTCTTCTCTATCAGCTGCTTCCTCAAATTACCACTGTTGTTCTAAAATAATATCTGAAGCCCCTAATGCATAGGTCCTATGGAAGTTACTCTCAGCTTGCTGGTCTTGGGGATGGCTCTGATTTTATACTTATGGAGTCTTCCAGAATATGCACAGGCACATTGTGTTTCTACTTATAAATTTTGGTCCTCTGCTTTTTCAGTTTTAATTAAATTGTTCAATGAACATTTTTATTCCTCTGATACACTCTAGCACAGTTAATTTATAGATACTTAGGAAGTCCAGAAATCTCATGGATCAGAAATTATAGTAGTGCAGGTTATAAGTTCTCTGAGGGCAGATAATATGTTTGTTCTAGTTAGCACTTTATCTCCTAGCACAGTGGCTAAAACCTAGCAGGTGTATGATAATGGTTGTTAAAGAAATAAATTAATAAATGAATTATATATAAGATTTGAGAAAACAGCTTGGCTTGAATTCACTCATCTTGATACTATTGCTATGGCAACTCTCCCTTCTTAATCAAGTTCTTTCACCTTTTACCATAATTGTCCAAACCTGTCAACTTTCTGTGGTTCTCTGTCAGATGTGATCCAACTCATGATCCATGAGTTATCATGGCCCATAACTCCTGAAATTAAAAACAGCATCAGGGCTTCCTTGGGGGCGCAGTGGTTGGGAGTCCGCCTGCCGATGCAGTGGACATGGGTTCGTGCCCCAGTCCAGGAAGATCCCACATGCCCCGGAGCTGCTAGTCTCGTGAGTCATGGCCGCTGAGCCTGCGCATCTGGATCCTGTGCTCGGCAACGGCAGAGGCCACAACAGTGAGGGGACCGCGTACTGCAAAAAAAAAAAAAAAAAAAAGCATCAAATTTGTATGGAAATTATCCCTTTCAAACAATCTCCAAAATATTTTTTTTAAATAACATTGAATCACCATTTACTATGTATTTATCATAGAAATCAAACTACATAATAATCTTGTTGTATTTTAAGCATTTTTTTTCTATGACAACGAAAGTTTTTCATTTGGAGAAGTTCCCTTCTAAACATTGAAAGGGAAGAAAAGGAAAGTAATATTTATATACATAAAGGTCAAAATTGTTAGAAGAGTATTCAAAAACTAGTTTCTTCATTATATAATTTTCATATGAAATCAGAACAGAAAACATTTAAGAGTCTATAAAACATTTATGGCATCATTAAATTGGCTTGTCTGACAAGGTTTGCCTTCATTGCAGTGATATGTCGATGGGGGTTGATGTGGCATACAGCTGCAACAGCGACAGTACTCCATGGCATGCGTTTTATTGGAAAGCACAAAGATTCAAAAAGACAAAACAATTTGAATATAAAATATGTACATATGACAGTAAAATGAAGTGAAATAATCTTATATTCACTGTAAAGAACAGTTCCTCAAAAAGTATAAACCAAGTTTACAAATGCAATATTTAAATACTATCCTGAATTGTATGGACAAATCAGAGTACACCTCTCAATGACACCCCAAAACAATTTTCCCCAGTTCTGATTGCTACTAGGTTTTGTCTTTTTAAAGGGAAATCCAACTTTTACAAGAACAAGAAATAACTCAAACCAACTTCAAAGATTAATTGAAAGTCCCAACTAGGAACAGACCCTTAATTAATTCTCAAAAAATAGTTAATGGGAGTGGAAATGAGCTACAGTTTCCAATGTAAAAATACATTAAAATATTCCCATCAGAGGAAATAAAGTAGAACCAAAAATTGGCTCTGGTATAGGGAGTCTCAGAATGGCATATGGAACAGGAGATCAGATGCTTAAAATCTTAAGGAGAAATAAGTATTTACAAATGAAAAAAAAGTAAATGATATGTATGATTTTTAGATATTTGCAAGAATGTTTTTTAAAAGTAACAAGAGAAGGAAAATAATCAAAGACTTGTCACTTTAGCATCATAGACCATGGCTCAATCATAGCTCTCAGTGTTGTCAAACTCAAAATTACAACATACAACATGTAGGAAGACTTGGAGAGAATGTTAACCTTTGGTAAGACTGTCTGGAATTCTCCCATCCTTGCTTTGTCATATTTTAAGTCATTTTCCCTTTATTAGTGTTCTCTGAAAGTATTTGCATCTGCTTTCCTTCCAATTTATTTTCCCTCCTTACATTCTAAAGTGTACCCTAAGCCAAAACCCCTGTTCATAACCCCCTCTGCCGTCAGAATAGAGTAGATAGGTGCTGCTATGTCCACAAAAGTGCTTCCGGTCTATCATCACACCCTTCAAGGACTGCAGATATATTTTCTATTAGTCACCAGTGTATTTTCTTAAAACACTTCTAGGTTAACCAATCTACCCATTTGATAAATTCGTTCATGTATATACAGAAAATAAACTGAATCACTATGTGCTGAATACACAGATGCTTCAGTGTCCTAATATTTAATATAAGTGTTTCTTTAACTATTTTAAAGTAATTTAGGGAGGATTTAAAAGTTTTGGTAGCCAACCTTCAAAATGCATCTAACCAAAATGGTGACAATTATAGACTTTGTTTGATGCTTCCCAAATAACAGCAATCTGGTCTTTCAACACTTCCAAAATCAGTTGAATGTATACAGAAGGGACTTCCTGGGTACCACATTCTGTCTGTTAAATTAGAGGAGTCCTTCACTTAGCTTTTTTTGTTTTCAATTTTGGAATCAAGTAACTTTTAGAGAAGATGCTTTGAAACAGAAGAGTAATTAAAGACTTGGACCAGCTCAATGACCTTAAAACAGCTACTTCTCTGTGTCTCTGTTGACTCTTCATTCAAAAAATGATGTAACTGATAATATCAATTTCATAGGGTTAGAGAAAGAATTAAATGAATTAATATGTATAAAGTATTTTATATATTCAGGGTATGGCAGATAGTAAGGGCTATATAAACATTTAGTATCATGAAGATGCTGGTAATGATGCTCCAATGCAGAAACAAATGGTGCAATTTCAGAAACTATTCTAACATGACAAATACGATTATATATTTATATTTATATATCTAGTAAAGCCTTTTTAAAAGATTTCTTGTCAAGATTACATGACATGAGGCACATATGTGTACTTTTCCCCAATATAACAAATATCTACTATTATTTTCTTCTTTTGCTCTCTAGACTGTATAATCTGAAGACATATCTCTTCAGTTTTTCAAATAGGGATCATCATTGGGAACATCTTGATGGATTATATCTGTAAAGATGGCCCTATATAACTGAGGGCAGAATTCCAATGTCCACAACTAATTTCCCCAGGGAGGTCTTACAAGATATGAAGTTTCACTGAAATTCACACCCAATAGCAAAGTTCAAGGAGGGTCACCATTAACCACAATATGTTCAGTTCTTCAGGTGAGCTCTTTATAGAGACAGCAATATTTAACCTGGATGCTCCTTCTGTAATCCACCAGGGATATATATTAGTTGAAAGTATAAACCAGAAAGCTCTTGCATATGACCTAATAACTGAAAGAATTTTGTAACTCTTTGTGTTGTTTGCTTATATAAAAACAGCAACCTTTATTGCTCATGGGAGTGAAGACACAATTCCTAATCACCAAGATACATTTAAAGGTGTGCTTATTCCAGTGGAGAAAAGGATAGAATAAATGCTATGTTGCTGCTCAAAAGTCCAATCTTGAACAGAGTTAGAAATGAATAAGAAAGACTGTTTTCCTTATTTAGTTACTTGGTGGAGTTTTTAAAAGCTATCTCTCCAGAAATAACAATTCTATTTCTCTCAATAGAAAAAAATAGTATATTTGGTAAAGATACTTTCTTTTAGTTTGTATATATAATTTTTTCATTTATTGGGGGGTGAGGACTACATTTATTGATCAAGTGCATTTAGTGCTGTGGTAAGTATACTATAGACCTTATTTAGGGCTTATTACAAAGAAGTATGATTACATTTTCTAACTTTATAGTTGAGGAAATTGAAAGTCCTTAAGCAATGTCCAACATAAGTAGAGCCAGCAGCAAAGCAAAATTTAAACCTGATTATGTTCCACTCCAAATTTTATGTTCTTTATACTACACTATGCAGTTGTTCTACCTTACATGCCTACTACTTTAGGTAAATTATGTTTGTTTGTTTGTTTTTCAACTGGTTGTTTAAAAAGTGTGGAAAATAAGGCTAGGTGTTTTTCTCAGCTTCCCTTTAAGTAGCTCAGCTATTATATTTTTGCTTTTTCTGCTTCTTCCATTTCGTTGAAGTATCCTTTCTGTTTCATCTTCTGGATTAGGGGATGCTATTGCTTAAGCAAAGATACTGATTGAATCATGAGTACAATAGGTTTGTATGACCGGATCTGTGGCTACCAAGTGCCAATTACAACATCAAGGTAGCTTCCATGGTGCTTTCAGGAAATCTACTATGGAACATTTCTTTCCACATGAAAGCTAAGTTATTATAACCTTTGAGAATTTTTAGCAAAATAACCCACATGCTATTAAGAGCCACTTCAGGAATAATCAGTCCCTGTTCCTGAACAGCTGCCTCTTGTCAAAGGAGGAGCACCTCCACAAAGCTGAGGCTGAATATGCTACTTCGAAACCTGCCAACACCAGCACCAAGACCTCATTCCCATGAGTAGATCCTGAGACACTTATTACCGAAATCAAAGAAAAACAAAGTGCTCTCATTACTAAATTGAGATTTTTAGAAGATTTTTGAATGCTGCAAACTATATTATTGGTTTTCAAAAGCTATTGGATTTAAAACCTGTTAATGGAAAATGAGATGATATGAAACATTCTCCAAAAATCTAAGAATCTCTAACAACATTTGTGAAGTCTAGAGCTAAAGGTCAACACAGCATCTACAGAAGCATGAGGCTCAATCATAAAGCAAGAATCATTAGTTTTCACATTTCTAGATGAATAAAAAGTATAATTACTTTGGAAATAGGAGGGAGACTATCTCAGAGTATTAAAATTAATCTTGTCTTTAGTTAATTAATTAAAATTAATCCTATATCTGAGTCTATGAAGGCGGGGACCTCATCTCATTAATCATTCTACCCATAATACTTACTCTTATATATGAATGATGTGGTGCTTAATAAAATATATTGGAAAAAGGAATTAGTGAAACCATGAATGGATGACTTGATAGTGGCCACAGGCAGGAAAAAAAAAAGAAAAAAGAATGCCACATAACTCCAACATAGGATAAGAAGCTATGTCGGAATCTAAGAAGGAAGGTGAAGAGACTAAAAAATAAATAGATATTTTTCCAGTTTGACTACTACAGTCTTTGATGATATACAATCCTAAGAGAAGGTGTTAGTGAAAACTTTGTTAATACTCATTTCCTATGTTCCAACCCCAGAAAAGTTGTATCTCGGCCAGATTCTGGTTTATGTCTTCTGTCTTCCCCCTGTTGGTCACTTTCCATTTTTCCTAATGTCACCCTGACTGTAGAGCATACATTGCAATATTCCTAAGTTCCCCTGCCTTAACAATCTTGTATTACTTTAAAAAAAAAAACAAAAACGTAATATTATAAAGGTTATACAAAGGCAAAGCACATCAGTCATCTTAGGATCTCCTCCCTAAATACACACTCAAATTCCTTAATCAATGAATCCAAGTCACCAGTTGTCATCAAGCATTCTTATTCTAGGGTCTGGGAGGGCGGAAGGGATGTAAAACTGATGGGTTAAGTAACTCATCAACTCCTCCACATGAATGGCCCAGAACACTACTTCAATAACTCACTGTGTCGATTTATTATACATTCTCAGATAAGTGATATTCACACACAATAGCATAGTAAAATCCCCAATAGTATTTTTTTCCACATAAATTATGCAACTAAAGTAAAGAAAATTGCAAGACATCCAAACTACACATTGCTAACACGACTTAGTAACCAATGATTATTTCAGGGTGTTCTTTTCCTCAGTTAAACCTATAGAGAAAAAGAAACTTGGAAACGAGAAAGACACACAGCTTCAACAAAACCTAGAAATCTGGGCTTCCCTGGTGGCGCAGTGGTTGAGAATCCACCTGCTGATGCAGGGGGCACGGGTTCGTGCCCCGCTCCGGGAAGATCCCACATGCTGCGGAGCGGCTGGACCCGTGAGCCATGGCCGCTGAGCCTGCGCGTCCGGAGCCTGTGCTCCGCAACCGGAGAGGCCACAACAGTGAGAGGCCCGCGTACCGCAAAAAAAAAAAAAAAAAAAAAAAAAAAAAACTAGAAATCTGACTAGTACTTTGTACAGTGCTAACAATTCTAATATTTTGTGAAGTATATTTACAATTCAGTTCAAAGTAGTTTTACCTTGTCAATGAATAATCTTTTGTTTTGAGAATTCAAAAGTGGATAAGAAACAGTTTCTTGACCTTACTAATCAAATGAGGGATACTATTAGCATGCAAATAGTATTAATATAAAGCAGAACATACATTTCAGAAAGCAAGTATTAAATCTTATGGGAGTAAAAAGGAGAAAAAGCTTACATTTAGTTGGACAGATCATTAGATGTTTTAGAATGAAGATTAGAGACAGGCATGGATACAGGGGACAGGGGTCTAATTCCATCCTGGTACAAATACTTAGTGTACTTATAAAACAGCAAATAAATGTGTTTGCTGAAATATAAACTATTTTCTACAGTGCTAACTCTATGCAATGTCCTATCTTAATAACTGTACATCTATTACAAAATTTATTACTTTTATTGAGATATAATTGATATATAACTCATATTACTTTACCGTGTACAACACTGTGACTCAATATATGTATGTATTGTGAAATAATCATCATAATAAGTCCAGTTAACATCTGTCACCATACATACTTATGAATTTTTTCTTTTGATGAGAAATTTTGAGTTATTCTCTTAGCAATACTCTCTTTCAAATACACAATAGAGTATTACTGAAAATTTAATAAAATATAATCCATACAACAACAAAGTGAGGGTAAGGTGTTAAGATGCTTTTATTAATCCAATGACAGAGCTGGATTGGACCTGGGCAACCTTACCCCCAAAGCTTGCTCTTTTTTTTTTTTTTGGATGACAAACATTTATTTCTCACAGTCTGGAGGCTGGGGAGTTCAAGATCAAGGCGGCAGCACTTATCTGGTGAGATTTGTTTCCTGGAGAGGTATTCTCTGGGTGAAGACAAAGCTTGCTCTTAAAGACTGAACCACACTTCTCTCACTTCTTCTAACTGTCTCACTGGGAGAATGACGTGAATGGTACAGTCCTTAACAAAAGCATAGATGTCAGAAGGAGGAAGTTCTCTGGGCAGAGAAGAAGATGAGTTTATATTTCTATATTTTAAATGATACTCATGGAATTGGTTTAGAGAGGTGGAAAAATTCCAATTTGGATTTGGAAATTAACTTTATAGTGCTGAGATTGGAATAAATGAGATTACCATAGAAGGGGCAAAGTGTGAGAGAGAGGACGATAAAGAACAGAATCTTGAGGAAAGTCTTCATTTAGAACAGAAAGTAGCCTCAGAGAAGGAGTAGGCACAGTTGCTATTGTTTCCTAAGAGTTGGTTATGCCCTCTTAGGGCAAACTTCTGATTAGGCCAGCTGCTCTAAGTGGACTACATTCAACTTCTGACCCATCCAACACTCTCTGCAAGGCTTTGTATCTGGCATATAGGAGACTTTCAAAAATCTTTTCAAATTAAATTGGAAAGAACTAACACTTTCTGTATGTATATAGTATGTGTCATAGGTTTTCATAACTCTACCTTATTGACTACGCACAATTTCTTTTTAGAAATGAAGAAACCCATACATTCAGTAAATGGGGAATATAGGAGTAAACTACAGACTTGTCTAATTCCAAATTGATTTTCAGCTTCTAAACTGTATATCAGAGATGTCTGTCTTTTGTTCATTGAGTTGCTTTTAGTGCAGTTTAGTTTTTATTGTTGTGGTGATAATGATTGTTTGAAGAAACAAGAAGGCTTTATTTAACAGGAAATAGTGAGCTGCCATTTTACAGTCATACTCATACTCTCATGAAACAAAGTTCATGTGGAAGAAAAAACAAACGTGGTGAGTGGAATTTGTGTTTACACTAATTATTACTCCATCTAAACAAAATGAACCAAGGAGTTAGCAATATATAAGATTCGTGAGCAGATAGTTTTGTAATATCACTATAGTTAGTTATAGTAGGCAAATATCATTCATCAGTCAAGAGATAGGAAGGTATCAAGACTAACAAACACACGCACACACACCCTTGATAACTGGACAAAAGTTCATTCTGTTTATAAGCTTTTGTACTTGTTGTTTTTTGTTTGTATACGAGAATTTTCTTTTTTGTCACTTAAGACTTTGGAATTTATTCTGGACAAAAATCACCTGATTTGAAACTTGAGGAAATGGATTTAAATCTTCCTTTAAGGGTTATCAATGAGAACAAGAATCATGTTAATAAAATACCATGACCAGGTGGATGAGCTATCTGTTCTCTCCTCCATATTCTCTCCAAATCCCAGGAGGAAAGGAGCAGGTCATGCAATTTCAGAGGAAGGGGAAGGGAACTGGTATTTCCTCTTTTGTAAGAGGAGGAAGGAAACCCATCCATTTAGGGTGTTTGAGTTTGATCTTAATCCTTGTGATCTAGAGTTGTCATTTTTTTGTTAGATAGGAAAGAAAGTTGTGCACTGACCCAAAGGAAAACATAACATCTGAATTATGACCCCTCTCCTCCCACCAGTAGCCACATGAAAGAACCTTCTGCATTACTAACTATTCGAGTTGACAGGGAAAGTTTGAAAGGGAATGTGACATAATGCCATGATGTAAAAGTTGGAAGGAAGAGACAAAAAGAAAAAAAAGGATGGCACCTTATTCTCTATTTAGAGTTCTCATTCGTAGGAGAGGTTGAAGAAACAATAACACTGTAAAAGGCAACATCAAAAGTATACTCAGGGCTTCCCTAGTAGTGCAGTGGTTGAGAGTCCGCCTGCCGATGCAGCGAATACGGGTTCGTGCCCCGGTCCGGGAGGATCCCACATGCCGCGGAGCGGCTGGGCCCCTGAGCCATGGCCGCTGAGCCTGCACGTCCGGAGCCTGTGCTCCGCAACGTAGAGGCCACGACAGTGAGAGGCCTGTGTAAGGCAAAAAAAAAAAAAAAAAGTATACTCAATTCTGACTATATTTTAGCCATTCACCTGTTTGCACTGTTCCTCATCCCTTAGGTTTTTTTTGTGGTTTTCATAACAAATTTGATGTGTTTTAGAAAGCCAGTGTAAAAAGGGGAGGGAAACTAGAGTTGAAACTTACTCTTTTTTTTTTTTTTTTTGCAGTATGCGGGCCTCTCACTGCTGTGGCCTCTCCCGTTTCGGAGCACAGGCTCCAGACCCTCAGGCTCAGCGGCCATGGCTCACAGGCGCAGCCTCTCCGCGGCATGTGGGATCCTCCCAGACCAGGGCACGAACCCGGGGTACAAACCCGTATCCTCTGCATCAGCAGGCGGATTCTCAACCACTGCGCCACCAGGGAAGCCCTAAACTTACTCTTTCTTAACATCTATGTGGATGCTAATGCCTCATAAAGGAACTATTTGTATTTCCCCCTTAAGTTTTAGTTGATTTTGGTAGTTAATCCTGATGGTCTTCAACATTATCAACCCATTATAATTTCCAGGTAATGTTGATATTGTATGATTGGACAACACCAAGGACATTACATGATTTATTTCTTAAATTAAAATGTCATTTTCCATAGCATGACCTCTGTCTTTCTGAACTAACCTATGGATTCATGCAACACAGTGAGAATCAATGGAATAGGAAATACCAGTAATGATACGTAATATGTTTGCAACAGATGTGATATTCAATGTGATTGAATGCACTGAGGTTTGCTGCTTCATTTAAGCTTGGCTGACATGGCAGATTCAGTGTTACAGAAGAAGATATTTTTTCAAAAGCACCCAGTCCTCCAGCTTCATTGATTCAATATTCATTGTATAATTTTACATTCCAATTTTAAAACACTCTACTGTGTCTGCTAGCATTTAGGTCTTTAAAACAAAAATAGCACAACTATTGTTTTGAGAACAGAAGGAAAATTAATCTAATTAATAGAAAGTGCTAACTATTTAAATGAATTCAAATTCTGTCATTTGTTTGAACATACAATCTTTTTTATATATTACTATAACTTACATCAAACATAATATGAAAATATTATCCTATCAGATTCTGTAAAAACCAGAACTTAGTGATTAAGTCTAAAGCCCAAAGTAGGTGCTCAATAAACATGTGTTAGATTAACTAAAAGTTCTGATTATTATTTCTATTAACTAGCTATTTTAAGTTTGCAAGTTATAGAAATATAGTCACATAGATTCAAGCAGAAATAAGGGGGTGGAAATTATTGACTTAATAAAATTCCGAAGTCCCAAATTTTACCTTCAGGTATGGTTATATCCAGGGACTCAAAAAGTCATCAGGACTCTCTGTTTTGTTTTGCTTTGTTTTTGTTTTGTTTGACCCTCAAGTCCCCCCACTCCCCCCCCACCATCCACCATGGCCCTGCTTTTCTCCATATTAGCCTTATTTTAAGGTAAGTCCTTTCTTTCTAATGGTCCTGGCAGCTCCCAAATTCCATCTTACTACGTAAGTAACCAAGGCAGTGGAAAAGCTCTCTTTTCCAATAATTCTCAGAAAAAGTCACTGTTTATATTTCACTGGCCAGGCATGAATATTGTAGCTTCTCCTAGATCTCAGAAGTGACATCATCTTACATTAAAGGTGTGGATTAAGAGTGAAGAAGTTATTTCCCAAAGGAAAACACAAGCATTATTTACACATCATGCATTTTCTACACTATCTCACCTGAGAATCCAACACTTTCTTTTTTTTTCTTTTTTTTGCCGTGCCTCGTGGCTTGCAGGATTTCAGTTCCCTGACCAGGGGTTGAACCTGGGCCACGGCAGTGAAAGAGCTGAATCCTAACCACTAGACCACCAGGGAACTCCCAACCAACTTTTTAGAATATATTTCAGTCATGGAATGTCACCAGCATTACAATTCTGCAAGGAGTGTCTAATCTATTTCTAATGGTCACTTGTAGTTTTGAAGGTTATTATTTTAATCTTTTAGTACTTTAATTTTATCTAATTTAAAGGAGTAGTTTATGGGAAGAAAGTATTAGTTCTTATCATAATTCTCTCTGAAATTAGGCTCCCAAGCCACTATTTTGAGAACAAGTTTAACGACATGATTTTTAAAAATATTTATTTAATTGAAAATAATAATTTCATCTGAAAAATGACTTTAATTCTCTAAAGAATCTGATCAGATCTACTAATAAATGAAATTGGTGCTAACAAAGTGACGATAATATGGTTGAGTTGTTCTTCTAGGACTGAGAGAAATTTATATGTACATATAAATTTCTCTATATATAAACTACATGTATATATATAGTAATGTGCCCATTCTCTCATGAGTGGTTCATATGTGCAAGACACCTGACTGGTCAGGGTTAGCTATGCAGTCTGTGATCATGTGTAAAAAAACAAAGCTAATTGGCTCACACAGGGATCAAACCCCGGACCTGTAGATCCGGTGTAGATCTGGATCAACTGTGCTTACCAGCCATAGACAAGCAGGAGTGTCATTAAGTTTCCCAGAGCTCCTGACACAGTCTCCTTCCAGACCACTCCACTACAGAATTCAGTGATGATTCACCCAAGAGGCAGCCATGCGTATCTCAGCTTCCTGAGGAAGGAACCAGAAGAACAGGCCAAGCAATCTTTAGAAGCTGATAAGGTTTAAGTCAGCACCCTCTTCATCAACATCTCCCAGGCCCCTCCACTGACCCCTTTCCCTTGGCACGCTGACATGTAATAGTTACATCATTTCTCAGAAAATGAAGCCAAGAGCCCAATGCTCTCCATAGAACTTTTGTTATTTGAAATGTTGCTATTCTTTAAAATTTTTTTCTTTTAGAGGATGATAAATACAATTGGATGCACGTCTGGTTTCAAGTACATTAGGATTTAAATCTCAGTGACTAGATTCCAAGTTTACTTAAGGTAATTTGAACATATCCTTAATTGTTCTCTGTTTCATACTCTACAAATCATTTTGCAAAAGTATGTCAAGTACTTTCTTTCAACATCTAGTGAACATATCCCATCCTTTCCTCACCACAGCTTTTGGTTTCTCCCTACATAAGAAATACTTTCTAGCCCTTGACCTATGTGATTAAAAAGACATATTTATATTTTATACATTTGTTAAAATGTATTTTGTAGGATTTCATAATAGAGCAACTGACCAAATGCACTTAAAGTGCTTACTTATATGTAGCTAAAATATTTAAAAAGGTTGTTTTATTTACCACAGCTTTTCCAATGCATAATGCCTATAATTATATCAACATCACATCATCATTCATTAAATGTTTTTGATAAGGAGCACCATGATCAGAAGTTATAGGCTGAGCTTATCTTTTTAAAAGATATATGTTATTTTACAGGCCTTTGCTAAAACTATTCTTCTATCTATTACTTTATGGTGATAGTAGCGTTCAAATTTTCTGAAGATTGAATCAGAAAGTTTCTGATTTGATTTCCAGATACATGGATAAATAAGCCTTAAGAATATAGGGTCAATTTTATTAACTGTTATTTCAAACTAAGAAGGAAGAAAGAAGGGAATGAAGGAAAGAAAGAAGAAAATGAAGAAAGGAGGGAAGAGAGGAAGGAAGGGAGGAAAGAAGAAAGGGAGGAAGGGAGAAACAAAGCAAAAATTGCTTAGAGACTTCCCATATAGTTTTAGTAGTATGATTACATATGCTGTTTAAATCTACCTCAAAAAAACCAAAATTTAAAACAATATAGTACAGGACTTCCCTGGTGGCGCGTGGTTGAGAGTCCGTCTGCCGATGCAGGGGACACGTGTTCGTGCCCCGATCCGGGAAGATCCCACATGCCTCGGAGCGGCTGGGCCCCTGAGCCATGGCCGTTGAGCCTGCGCGTCCGGAGCCTGTGCTCCGCAACGGGAGAGGCCACAACAGTGAGAGGCCTGCGTACCGCAAAAAAAAAAAAGTCTGGTACAGAAACTATCCCTAATCGAAAACAATTTCGTTAAAATCAATCAGATATGAAAACATAGCTTTACATGCAATAGATAGTGAATGAATGTGTTAAGAAACAGATTAAATGGCTGAGACATTTCTAAAATAGATTTCTTTTTTTTTCTCTTTCAAGCCAAAATACACGAGATGGAAAGCATTAGTCCATAAAGGAAAGAGAAAGGAAGTGACCATTTTATTTTAAACAATTTGGCAAGTCACTTTGCCCATAATATTTGGAAGGACTCTTTATGTGAGTTCAGAAAACTGTGAAAATATTGTATGTTGTATCACTGAAAGCATTAGACAGCCTGGAAAATAACAAAGTGAAATACAATACTATTTCAATCACAAAAAGTTAAATATAAGGATTTACAATAATGTAACATATATGGAGAATTATAAACACATAATTCTAGGCACATATAGGAACAAGTATAAAATACTGTAATTAAAACATCCATTAAAACACATATGGGGGCTTCCCTGGTGGTGCAGTGGTTGGAAATCTGCCTGCCAATGCAGGGGACACGGGTTCGACCCCTGGTTTGGGAAGATCCCACATGCCGCAGAGCAACTAGGCCCGTGAGCCACAACTACTGAGCCTGTGCTCTAGAGCCTGTGCTCCGCAACAAGAGAGGCCGTGACATTGAGAGGCCCACGCACGGCGGTTGAGTGGCCCCCGCTCACTGCAACTAGAGAAAGCCCTCGCACAGAAACAAAGACCCAACACAGCCAAAAATAAATAAATAAATATTTTTTTAAAAAAAACAAACATATGGACTTAAGAGTCTCACTGAAATTCCACTATTAACTTTTAAAAGGTATTAAAGCTGCTAATTCAGCTGTTTAAATAATAGGAAGACTTGTAATAGGAACATATTAGGTCATTGTAATAGAAAAGCCTACATTTTATACCTCTTTAATGTTAGTTTTTCTGGGATATTCCTTATGTATTTTATTAATAGCAGGACCCTTGTCTGGGTGTTATTTCAGGTACAGAAAGTCTATCTAGAGCCCGTGTGAATGTGTTTGGTTGGATAAACAGCATAAATGAAAGTATTTTTAAATATCTTAAGTCTGGTTAGCAGGAAGTGGGCTTATGATGACAATTTTACCTCTTAATAAGAATTCCATAAGGGGTCAGCATCCCACAATGTCAGCGTTTAGAACCTCTCTTAGAAAGGAAAGTTTGGGTTGCAATGAGTTTAGAGAATAGCAGTCGAGTCCTCATGACTGTTGAGAAGTGGAATCCTAGGAGATTCACTTACATGGTATTAAAATTGGTTTCTCTTGTGAGGTCACTTCTCAAAACTCTCTCAGAAAGTGCTGAAGTGTAGGTAATGAATTATCTATGATAAAGAAGGCACCTCATCTATGGAATCATAGGGGGAGAAATACAGTATATAACATAGCTTACAAGGTAAATATGGACCAAGAGTCTCTACAATGGCTGTACACTTCATTTTTTTTTCTTATATTTACATTACACTTATTTCAGGCTGACTCCATTTGCCTCCTGAGTATCCATGTTAACTCCAGTATTCATACCTTCAGTCTTATTCCTCTCCTCTGCTGGAATGTCCACTGCCTACCCATGTCTGTCCATCATTCAAGGATTCAACTGAAAGATCACTCTCCCCCCATTACCCTGTTGAAAAGATCTCCCCAGTCCTTCTCTGTCTCTCTGCCTTCCTGTCTGCTTTCCCCTTTCTTTTTCTTCCCCCTTCCTTCTAGTATTGTCCCAGAAGCAGTGACATAAATCTGTTTTGTTTTTAGAGGTTACACTCTCTTCCTTTATATACTGTGCTCTTGGTAATTGTCTAAAAATTTTTAAATGTTAATTCCAACTTTTGATCAATCAGTTAGCAGCCATTTTCCAGCCATTTTCTTATATTCATGTATACATTCAACACAACATTAAACTTACCCTTTAAATAAGGAGGTTCACAGAAATGAGATCAAAATCTCATATACAGATCATCCTTGACTTATGATGGGGTTACATCCCGATAAACTCATTGTAAATTGAAAATATCATTAAGTAGAAAAACATTTAATACACCTTACCTACTGAACATCATAGCTAAGCCCAACATACCTGAAATGTGCTCAGAGCTTACATTAGCCTACATTTGGGCAAAATCATCTAACACAAAGCCAATTTTATAATAAAGTGCTGAATATCTCATGTAATTTATTGAATACTGTACAGAAAGTGAAAAAACAGAATGATTGTATAGGTACAGAATGGTTGTCAGTGTGTCAGTTGTTTATCCTCGTGACTGCATGGCTGACTGAGAGTTGGGGTTGCTGCCTGCCCAGTATCACCAGAGTATCCACATGGCATATTGCTAAGCCCAGGAAAATATCAAAATTCACAATTTGAAGTGTGGTTTCTACTGACTGCATATGGCTTTTGCATCATTGTAGAGTAGAAAAATCCTAAATTGAAACTTCTTAACTTGGAGACCATCTGTATTCACCTCTTCCTAAAATAAAGACTGCTAGACACATTTACAAATTATCTCGTTGAAACTTTCCAACAATCTATTCCCTCCAACTCCAACTGTGTCCACATTATGTAGGAGAGAGAACATCTAGCCAGACAGCAGAAAGCCTGGCTTCTGACTCTTCTCCGTTGCTTACCAGCTATTCAAAGATGGGCATCTCACTCTACTGATTTTAAACCTTGTTATTAAAATCAACTGGAGATAATAATGGCCAAAGTCCACACATGAAGATAGATGTGAAAATTGCCTCTGTGTTTCAAAGTGCTATTCAAATATCAGGTACTAGAATCTCTTGCAAAGGTACACAAAAACGACCTTCAATTTTTCACATAATTAACTTTTTAAAATGTAAATTAGAGCCACTTGAAATTTGTTCCTATAACAAAGTCACTATCACTTTCTAATGCGTTCCTATATACAAGAGCTCCTATAAGAAGGAGCTGAGGTAGGATGGAAGGATGGAATTATAGATTATTAGGATAGTCAGTATCCTTAAGCTTCTTCACTGCAGTTTTTTTTTTCTTTTTTTAAGTTAATTTTTATTAGAGTGTAGTGGATTTACAATGTTGTGTTAGTTTCAGGTGAACAGCAATGTGAATCAGTTATACATATACATATATCCTCTCCTTTTTAGATTCTATACCCATATAGGCCATTACAGAGTATAGAGTAGAGTTTCCTGGGCTATACAGTAGGTTCTTATTAGTTATCTATTTTATATACAGTAATGTGTATATGTCAATCCCAATCTCCCAATTTATTCCTCCCCCCCAATCTTTCCCCCTTGGTAACCAAAAGTTTGTTTTCTACATCTGTGACTCTATTTCTGTTTTGTATATAGGTTCATTTGTACCATCCCTGCAGTTTTTAAAGCTATCAAGAATCAGGTTCTTACTCTGTGCCAGGGACTAATTTAAATGTGTTATATATGTTTCAAAAAGAAAAAAGACAAATCCCTTCTGGGAATGAAATTTTTTTAAAGCCCCAGTGGACATGGTTTCAATATTCTGGAAAAAAAGAAAAAAGAAAAAGAAAAATTAGGCTGAATTGCCCTGTTGTTAAAGGTTGGGAACTGGGGACCAAGGGAGCTGCTGAAAGGTGAGACTGAAAAACAAGAGGCAGGATCCCAATTAGGTTTTAATTCAAGGCAAGTTAGGGACAAGTTTCTGGTTGGGGAAATGTCTGAGGCACTTTTGAAAATCGTATAATTCTAGCACACTTTATTGAAACACCTACATATCTTTGAACTTTAGTAAAGCCTTCACCACCTTCCACACCCCCAAATACATACACGCTCTTATGGTAGTGGTACTATGGGGAGAGATTAAGAATTGAGACAGCATTGGGTATATGATAACATGGAAAAGGAGACTAGACAGGTGGAGACAAGAAGAAATCAGAACTGAAAGGGCCTGGTACACATGTGTGCATCACTACAAGGCCTTAGAAACGGATTCAAATCTAGAATTTTGCAGTTATAAGTGGTGTGATCTTGGGACAGTTCTTTTTCCATTCTGAGACACTGATTCATCAGAAGTAGTTGAGGATGATGTTCAATTCCACCTTGAGAGATTGTTGTCTAGATTGAATACAAAAAAAAATATATGTATGACCAATGATGGTTATATGGATATACTCAATGTACTGTAGTCTCCTTATGCCTTTCTGTCCTCTATGAGTTAAATGAATGTTAAAATGCCATCCCTCCCTCTTTGACTCTCTCCAGTATTAATGAGGATATTTCTTGGAATAAAAGTTAAGGACACTGCTATAGAGAACCAGGTGGTGACCTTGACTACCTGCTATATATACTCCTTCCATGAGTCAACTCTCCATGCCTGACCTTTGGTGTGGATTTTACTGTAACAGTGAACTGGGTAAAACTACCCCTACCAGTTCCTGTGACAACACGGGAAGCAAATCCTGAATGTGTCTTCATCTTCTTAGCAAATTTACCTAAGACTCTGCTTCCCATCTTGAAACCATCTTGAAAATGTGAAGTGATCTGATAAACTAGTTTCCTTTAAGGTGATTTTTTTTTAACATCTTTATTGGAGTATAATTGCTTTACAATGGTGTGTTAGTTTCTGCTCTGTAACAAAGTGAATCAGCTATACATACACATATATCCCCGTATCTCCTCCCTCTTACGACTCCCTCCCACCCTCCCTATCCCACCCCTCTAGGTGGTCACAAACCACCGAGCTGATCTCCCTGTGCTATGTGGCTGCTTCCCACCAGCTATCTATTCTACGTTTGGTAGTGTATATATGTCCATGCTACTCTCTCACTTTGTCACAGCCTACCCTTCCCTCTCCCCATATCCTCAAGTCCATTCTCTAGTAAGTCTGTGTCTTTATTCCCGTCTTGCCCCTAGCTTCTTCATGACTTTTTTTTCTTCTTAGATTTCTTATATATGTGTTAGCATATGGTATTTGTTTTTCTCTTTCTGACTTACTTCACTCTGTATGACAGACTCTAGGTCCATCCACCTCACTACAAATAACTCAGTTCTGTTTCTTTTATGGCTGAGTAATATTCCATTGTATATATGTGCCACGCCTTCTTTATTCATTCATCTGTCTACATGTCATTTTTTTTAAGTCTTTTTGCTTTCTGTTGTTGAGATTAGGTAAATTCCATTGATCTGTCTTCAAATTCACTGATTCTATCCCTGTCATCTTCATTCTAGTGTTGAAACTATTCAGTGACATTTTTCAGTTATTGGATTTTTCAGTTCTATAATTTCTATTTGGTTCTTTTTTACAACTTCTACTTCTTTGCTGATATTTTTCAATTTTTTCTTTTGCTCAGAAGAATTTGTAATTGCTTGATGAAGCATTTTTGGATGGCTGCTTTAAAAATCTTGTCAGATAAAATCAACATCTGATGCATCTTGATGTTGGCATCTGTTGATTATATTTTCTCATGTTGTGATTTTCCTGGTTCAACATAGAGTTTACATTATATTATGAGACTCTCAATGTTATTAAACTTTTTAAAGAAGGCAGTCCCCTGGGAAGGTGTAACACTAGGCTGTTGGGTGTGTCCGCTCACCTTCCCACCATGCCCCACTGACACAGCTCCCACACTGTGGGCACTGACTCACACTGCTGAATTGTCAGACAGGTGGGCTGGAAGATCAGCTTCTCCTTGACCCTGATGACACCTCCCCATTAAAAATAGGGCACCTATTCACCCCACCTCATTACCTCTGAACGGGGGGGAGGGTAAGATCAGCTTTCCATTGATCTTGCTGCCCCCAAGAAGGTGGAAAGTGACGGACTCAAGCCCAAACTGCCTTATTGCTGCAGGCTGGAGTCAGGAGCTTAACTCTCCACTGGGGTCCCCAGACACCAGAAGGAGGGAGGTGGGGCAAGCAGCATGTCAACCAATCCCGTTCCCATTACCTCCTTGTGCCTCCTGGGGTAGGTGCTCAGCAGCCCACTAAATCTGCAACCCATGCTGACAATGGAGGAGCTGTGTGCAGAAACAGGAGTGTGGTTGACCTTGCTCCAAACAGCTTATTCAGTCTCATTGCTGCCGGGATAGGAAGTTCGGCTCCCCACTGGGTTTCCAAGACACCAGGGGTGGGAAGGAAGTGAAATACTCACTAGCATTTACTTGTACCACCTTGTTTTATTTTATTCATGTAAGGTGGGGTAGAAACTCATCTCCCCACCACCATGGAGGAAGAGGATGTGAATTCAAGTGATAATCAGCCATACCTGCACTGCCTCTTTATATCTCTTTGCTTCTGGGTGTGGCATGGAGGCTTGCTGGCCCCTAAACCACACTGATATTATCCTGGTGGAGGAATGGGCGTGGCACGTGCATCTGCTAGACAGATTGATCGGCTCCCTGCTGTGCCTGCCAATACTGGAATCGGCTTCTGTGGGCAGGGATTTGGAGTGGAACAACACTTCTCCTGAAATATAGTATCTTGAAAACCAGTGTTTCATATATTTTATCCAGTTTGGGGGCATTTCATGCAGAAAGGTAAACTTAGTCACTGTTACTCCATCTGGAAGCAGAAGCCTGAAATAAATCTTTTAAAATAATTATCAAACTTTTTGAAAAGATGGCTTTGAGTTGAGCAAAAGTGGTCACACTATCCAACATTGCTGACGTGCAATCAAATGTAATAAACTGGAGTACATCAAAGTACAAGATCAGAAAATGAGTCACACTGGTACCCTCTCCATAATGACTGCTCCCATGAGTGTGCGAGCAGAGTCAGTGGGGCACTGTGGGAAGGTGAGCAGACACACCCAACAGCCTAGTGTTACACCTTGCCAGGAGATTGCTTCCTTTAAAAGGTTAAATAAGATTTCAAAAATGGAGTGTTCCCCCAAAAGATCCAATCGTTAGTAAACTGATGGCTTATGTCTAGAGTCTGTTAAGCATTCCTTAGTGTTTTATTGAAATGCAAACAAAAATAATGAAATGAGGATGGAGAGATACTTATTCAAATAAGTAAAACTGATTATCACTTATGTACATTTGTAAATAGCATTTAGAGTTTAGCTAGTAGTTTTGGAACAATGTAAATTTCTTAATTTTGATAACTTCACTATGGTGAGGTAAGATGTTAATTAGGGGAAGTTAGGTGAAGGGAATACAGAAACTCTTTGTGCTAAGTTTGCAACTCCTCTGTAAATTTAAATTCATCTCAAAGTAAAATAGTTAATTAAAAAAAAAATTGTTCCCTACATTGTTATTACCACAGCAAATGACTTGAAATGTCAGAGTCATTTTCATTCTACTCCCTGATCCAATCAGTCACCAAGCTTGATTTTCACCTCTGCACTATCTTTTGTCTTCGGCAACACTCTTTGCTCAAGTTCCCATTAGTTCTAGTTGGATCATTGCAATGACCTGCACATTAATCTCCCTATTTCTATGTCTGAGAAGGAAAAACTAACTTGATTGGGTCTCCCTCTGTGAATTGGCTAGAACTGACTCATCATTTGGTAGCCACTTAACTCTTCTGGACCACAATGTCTTCAACTGTAAAATGGGAATAATTACAAAGTAACAGTGAGACACAAATTATATACAATCTTGGAATCAGTGAAGTGTTTGCACTTTTAAATGCTAATACATAATTACTTGCTAGACACAGCCAATAGCAAACAACTGCTTCCAGGAAAATCATTTTACCCATATGTTTTAGTTTCACAGGCTTCCTGTGATTTGCTTGCATAAAAATAGCCTCCAGGGCTTCCCTGGTGGCGCAGTGGTTGAGAGTCTGCCTGCCAATGCAGGGGACATGGGTTCGAGCCGTGGTCTGGGAAGATCCCACGTGCCGCGGAGCAGCTGGGCCTGCGAGCCACAATTACTGAGCCTGCGCTCTGCAACAAGAGAGGCCAGGATAGTGAGAGGCCCGCGCACCGCGATGAAGAGTGGACCCCACTTGCCACAACTAGAGAAAGCCCTTGCACAGAACCAAAGACCCAACACAGCCATAAATAAGTAAATAAAATGAATTAAAAAAAAAAAAAAAAAAGCCTCCAGTGGTGACACTAAAACCCAAAGCACACTGACATGCTTCAAGCCAAGTCCATCTTGGGGATTGCAATGGCCTCTTATTTCTACTTTGTTCAATTTCAGCCATGTAATATATAGTAATACAGGGCTAAAGCTGTTAACTTTCATTTTGTCACCTTCAGTAACTTCTTAAAGCCATATAGCTCCAGAGCTGCCTACAAATTAACCTCAAATAAAATAAGTCACCCTCAAATGATTGAATTGCCTTCCTGGATACATGTAATAATATTCATTGATTAATGCACCTGTGAGTACACGGGTAAAAACAGCAACAAATGTTTCAAAAAGAAATAATTTTTTTGTAAGTTCAGTTGCAGGAAACAATAAGATATGCTTTTAAGATTATTCATAACCTTTAAAAACCATCATCACCTTTATAATTTTTATAAAATTTTAATATCCTTTATGAGAAGGAACACAAACTTTAGCAAAGTTTACAGTATTTTAAAATTAACAATATTTTGCAGAATTTTCCTTTACAAGTCACTGACTCAACCCAACCAGGCCAGAGGTCCAACTACTCCTTTTTTTTTTTTTTTTTTTTGCCTTCATAACAAAGAAATCATCAGAAATTTCTTAATGACAAATAGCAATGAGATACCTTATATTTTTGATTATGAACAGAGCATATTTTAAAAATTAACATAGATATATGAAAAAGATGAAAAAGACCAAAGCAAGCCTTGTATTTTAGTAGAATTTTCCAGTTTTCAATAAAAGTAACAACCAGACAGCACCATATATTGGCTAGGTAGAGGGAGGAAGGGTGATGAATAATTCAGAATTGCTGCCAGAACCTTAACATCGTAATGGTTTTCATACTGCCTGGTTATTTCTTGCTGGACTCACTTAACTTGCAGAGTCCACGTTTCCTCACAGCTTTATTCAGTGAAGAAAATCTATACTGAGACCCTAAGCCTTAACAAATTGCCAAGGGATGAGCCTTAAAATGACTGCAGATCTCTGCATATTTAAATATTCAGGAGCCTAACCTGATAAATATGGAGGGTAAAGCAGAAATTTAAGTGAAAGAAAGGTTCCTATTTGCTTCCCAGATAGTTTGCCAGTTCACTGTGATGTTAAATAAGAACCTTGGCTTTCAATATTGACAGATGAATGATGTGACTCTTGAGGGAGAGTTATTATCCAGTAAGGGCTCTGTATTATACAAGCAATTCTGTTTTAGTTCTGGGGGCATAAGGATCCTCCACTATTACCTGCAGCTGAGAATGCACGGCTGGAATGGCAATGGATTTGTTATTTGTAAAACATCCATGAATTTCATCACAGGCCTTCTACCAACATGGAAGCATCTGTGAGTCAAACTGTTCCCCAGCTGTTCATCCACTACCTGCAGGTTCTTACAGCATAACACCCCTATTAATACTGTTGGTTACCCTGCACCCCTAATGAGTCCATACAAAGTCGTTCCTTTTATACTGCAGTTTAATGTATGAAATCCCTCCAGATAAATCCCTTAAGGTTCTTTAAAAAAATGTCTTTTTGGAATTGCTACCAGAGTTTCTGGGGCAACTCTCCACATTTTCATCTGAACCCCTGTTTGTTTCCTAAGTTTTCTGCAAAGGGTCCTCCTTTCCAGGCAGATGCATTCTTGGTGCTTTCTTGCACAGATAGAGAAAATGTCCATGAAAGCAAGATTCAAAGGCTAAATAGAATAAAAACAAAATACCAGACTGGAGTTGATTTAGGAGTTACCTTCAAAAGCACAATTGCTTCAGGACCCCTTAACAAATAGCCTTTCTTTTTAAGGCTCTTGAAATTGTAATTTCTTAACAGTGACACACATATTTTAGGCTTTAATTAAAAGCTTTAGTGATACCAATTTGTATCATTGCACTATTGTACTTTTATTTCAAGCCAGATTGTATGTATAACTTATTTGGTAAAGGGTATTTAACAGCTTTACTTCAGGAAATGGAAAAGGAGTAAACTTTCATATTAGAAGCAAAACAATAATATATAATGTTTAAATTTTCAAAGAACATTTATTT
The DNA here is from genome assembly GCF_026419965.1 of Kogia breviceps. NCBI lineage: Eukaryota > Metazoa > Chordata > Mammalia > Artiodactyla > Physeteridae > Kogia > Kogia breviceps. Next base: position 133,188,728 of record NC_081310.1, read on the forward strand.
AACTTAAACACTGACTAATCATTACGGTAAATGAACGATTATAAGATTTAGTAATTCAACAAACTTCTGCAAGTTTGTTGATTATTATATTTTGTTTTATATTCCCCAAATTTCAGTAAGATCATATTAACTGAGGTAATACATGAACCCTTTCAGCAGCAGCTTGCCATTTCTTCCACATCAGTAGTTCTCCATTTCTTGACATCAAATTGAATATTCTTTCCAATACCTAACATTTGTTTTTCTCTGGATGTATGTTTCTTTGGATCTAAAATATATAGATTCAGTTTAATAAGAATATAGTGTCAAGTGTAATAGCTTTAATCTGATATATCATTCATTAACAAAGCAATATCAATAGAGTTTCACTTCTGTGTGGATTTCTAGATTCCATTTGGATTTTGGTGTGATTTTTAAATTTCAGATATTGACGATCATTTTTAGATTTTAGCCATTTATTAGATTTATTTGTACTCATAAATTAACACAAATATGATGTACTTTTAAAAATAAAATTCCTGTTATAGAGGCCACTTTCAAATGCGAAATAATATATTTGGCTCTGTACTCCAAGAAAGGAAATAAGTCAAATACCTTCTGCCTGCTTACATTAAAAGTAACACATTACCAGTTCATAAGTAGAAGAGTGACTGACAGTATGTATTGTGTATGCCAGTGACAAAGGACAGTGAGCTAAGCTCATCAGCCTCTGATGTGTGGCCTTGTTACCCCCACTAAGCAATATTTCTCTAAAGATATAACCATTCTTTTTTCCATTTATTATTCCCATTCATATCATTACTTTATACACCTCTTTCCATTGAATGACTTACAGAGTCTTCAATCTCATAGTCATGGAGAATGTGTATTATAAATATTTCCTCAGTGAAAGAATATCGGCTTAACTGAAGTTCCATTAAATAGCAACTTTGAGTTATGTAGACCAAACTTACGAAACAAATACTTCTGTTTTAAATTCTCACAGAAAAAGTCTTTACTATTTTCAGTTAATTGTGTCAATGGTTATTTAAATTTTTGTTCTGAAGAATTACCATGTAGCATCAGAGGATTTTCTCAGTTATTGCATTGTTTTGATTTGAAAGAATTCTAATACTTGAAGTCTAACACTTCCTTTTCTGTAGAGGTAATAATTCCTATCACTTCGCCATCCTCTTCCTTCCATTCCCAGTCCCCACCAGTAACAGAAATGTAAGGCACTGCATAATTTTGATCAAGCACTACATGCTAAAAACTCCACCAGCTATCACATATATACATGTTTCAGAGACTAAGAAAGGTATTTTTAATTCAACTTCTGTAATCCTATAGATGAATGAAAGATTATTATTACTATTGACTTTGTAACATCTCAATTTAATTTCTAAAATGCAGCATTTCATAAATGGTAATCTGTTAGACATAAATTAAGAAGACTAGCTACTTCCTTATTTAGCTTAAAATGAAATAGCCACGTAAATACCTGCTATATATAGTATGCATATGAATAGTTTAGTTGGAAGGTGTTCAAGTAGTACTTTCAAAAAGACTCTATGTTAAAGGAGTATAGCTTGGTAATTTAGTAGCTCTTTCAGAATATAAATATCTATAGGCAGAATGGGAAAATTTCTGCCCATAGAGCACCAATCATGAGTTTCATAAGTAGGCATAAGTAGGTTGCCTGGGAAATGGTTAATTTTGTATTCCCTGGCCTTTGATATTGTTGGAAGCATGGGAAAAAATATTAATTGTTCAATTTTTTTTCAGTCCATTTGAGACTAGTATTAGCAGTCAAAGCCATATACCCTATTTTCACCACTTGGAACAGAAATTTCAAAATACTAAAGATAGAGCAGTTTCCACTGGTCCACAGGGAATTCTCCAGTAGTGTCTTTAAAGAAAAATCATTAAAAAAAAAAAACTGGTGTAATCCTTTTTAGGTTCTCATTATAATACAATAATTATTGGAGGATATTATTTTAAAATATCAAACAGTTGCTTTTCCAGTGAGGGGACTGAGTTACTGAGATACTCTCTCTTAACTGAATTACTCAGTATGATAGACTTGCCTTAGAAATGGTGTTAAAACTATAATCCGAATTTCCTTCCTCAGGACGCCTGTGTTTGGACAATTCTTTTGCCAGGGTTCCTAATGTTTCGGTAACTGGAAAGGATCAGTAATTCTTTCAGGGCACAAGGGTATCATTTAAATACTCAGGAAGAAACAATTTGCCAACTGTGACATCAACTCCCTGAAACAGTTAATAGAATGGAGAGTTTACACCCATCAAGTATTTTATAGACCTTGGCTCATTCTAGAATCAGAAGTTGTCTTCAACTTTTTACCTCTTAAAATAAACTTAACTTTAATTGAATTTATGTTTTTGTTTGTTGTTTGCTTGGAAGTCCAGGCAAATAATTATAACCTTGTTTGTTCCATATACTCTCTTGCTTATCTGTATGAATTTTCAAAGAAGGAATAACATGAAAGTGACAGCAATGACAAACTTGCAATTTCAGAGTTTCAATCTTTTTACTTTAGATTACATTATGTATCTATTAATAAAGACTAACTCTCAATATTCAAATCTTCTCTGTAAATAATAAAATTGGAATGCCTGGTAGTAGAGCTAATAAAAGGTTGGCAGGTAAATATATTCTTATATTGTTACTGTTTTTGAAATCAGAATGAACATCTGAACTCAACTTTAGTACCATTACTTAAATGACTCAGTTTCAACTGTTTAGACTCTTTTTTTTCTTTTTAATAAATTTATTTATTTTTATTTTTGGCTGTGTTGGGTCTTCGTTGTTGGGTTCGGGCTTTCTCTAGTTGAGGTGAGCAGGGGCTACTCTTCGTTGTGGTGCACGGGCTTCTCACTGCAGTGGCTTCTCTTGTTGCACAGCACAGGCTCTAGGCGCATGGGCTCCAGTAGTTGTGACATGTGGGCTCAGTAGTTGTGGCTCACAGGCCCTAGAGTGCAGGCTCAGTAGTTGTGGCGCACGGGCTTAGTTGCTCCGCAGCATGTGGGATCTTTCCAGACCAGGGCTCGAACTCGTGTCCCCTGCATTGGCAGACGGATTCTTAACCACTTCGCCACCAGGAAAGTCCCCTGTTTAGACCCTTGAAGCAAATTTTATCCATTTGTTGCTGATATTCTGATAAAGTCAAAAATTTGTTTTGCCTATGACAAGATGAAAAATAAAGTAAAATGTCTTGGCTGTTTTTTTAAAGGTTTAGACAAAAACAATTCATATTGGTAATATTACTAAGACCACAGGGCCTGTAATCATGGCCTGCTAGTTCCAAATATAACATTTTTTCTAGAGTTTTATTTATAAATTATACATCTCTGAGTTTGAGGAATATCCCATAGGAAAGATAAGGAGAATGAGGGAATGAGGGAGGGAGGGTGAGGAACGGGATGAGAGAGAGAGAGAGAGAAGATGACGAAAAAGAAAGAGAAGGAGGAGAAAGAGGAGGGCAGGGAGAGGAGGGGGGCGAGGAAGTGGGGGAGAGAAGATCACTAGAGAGAGCCCAGTGTCTCCTCCTGATATATCCTGTTTTGCCTAAAGGAAGTAAGGCTAAGCAAAGTATGGTTATGTAGTTTTACGGAATGTATTTACAAGGAACTCGGCACATAACACATAAATACCTAACTACTGTTAGATGAAGGCCACAGACCCTTCCTCCTTCCCTCCCTGTCTCATATCACTGTCTGTTTCTCTTGATTTTCTCTTTTCCTTCAACATTTCCCTTTCCTTCCTTTCTAACCAAATGCAATCTATCCACCTGAAACACAATAGCATTCTGACTTAAGTCTTTCTGCTTCAGAAAAAAAAAACACATTCTACAGTTGAAAACCCAAATTACAGTAAGAAATACACAAGGCATTAGTGATTCTGACTTTGATCACCAATACCAAGTAATGGACTTTTTTTCTTCCTTAAAGTGAAAAGTTTATCTTGCAGATAGGAGAATTGATAGTAACAAGGACACTTTATATCAGAACATTTACAATTAAATTTAGTTCTAGAATTTGTAGGTGACATGGGAAACATTTCTTTCCTATTAAAAGGTTTGTAGTATTTTAAGAACATAAACTATTTTTATTAATGCATTTCTGATTTGAGAGAACATTACAGAATATTAATAAACCTAACTTTGGGAACCTGACTTTTTTTTCTTTTGAAATGCTTTCAAGACTATGACGCTCTTATATGTCTATTATTTCCCTATTAAATACTTCTGGTATATCTGCAGATTTTTAAGTATATTAAGAGATTTAATATTGCAAAATATTTATGACCTATCTTTGAGTAATTTTATAGTTGTTTCTTTTTACTAAATACTGAAATCTATTATCATTTGCAAGTGTCAGTTCATTTATTCTAAATGTTTTCTGTTCATATGAAACAAATTGGTACTTCCTATATATTCAAATGTTGTATTTTAAATTTTTCTTTATGTAACATATTTTTCCAAACATATTTCACCATTTATGTACAGATCACACCTGAAGTTATCAGTGTTGCTTCCATTGAGAGTAGATAAGTAAAAGGAATAATTGTCACTCAATCTGTCTGATTATTCCATTTTAATTTTGGGAAAAAATTGAACTTTCTTAAAAACTTGTCTCGACATATTGTAGCTAAAGTTCTTTAACTTATGTCTTTAGTTTGCAAACACTGAAGGAAAGTGTCCATAAATATTCAGCTGCCTGAATAAATTAAGATAAAATATACTTGAAAAAGGATGATATGATAATATTCCTTTTGGAAAGAGGTTCTCACCAATTTACATGCAAGAATAAATCTATATCATTTAAACTAATTTTCAAAACGTTTGACAAAGAGCAGCATTATTTTCAGCTCAAAATTTTCTTCTCTAAAAGCATTTATATTGCTCGTGGAAATCAAGCTGCTGGGTTTTCTCTTGATCCTTTTAAGGGTTTTTGATCCTTCTATGGATTCAGACTCTGTTGTGCAGGCATTGTTAGACAAAAACCATGAATATTAAGCCATTATTTTTACATTAGCAAGATTTCCCAAGGTGGGTTTTTATCATTTTAAGACATTTTTGTGTGTGTGTTACTCCCTTTTTGTCTAATCACCTCTAAAATTATGAACTCTACAAGAATAATACATGCTGAATAACAAAACAGCTTGAAATATTCATAACTAAGAAAGAAACTGTTAAATGTTCATAAACAAAGTTGTTTGGAGACTCCTTTATTAATTTTTAATTTATTATCAGTCAATTCCTTATTTCTTCCAAATTCCTGTAGGAGATTTTGTTAATTAGTCATGTGTAAAATATTCATTAAAACCAGCTTCCTATTTTCTTCTTTTATTGCAAATTTACATTTCTAATCTTATAACCAAAATAAATGCTATTGGGTAGAAGAACCACATTAATTTTGATCAACAACTTAAAATAGAAGCTCATACAACAAAAGATATGGTAATATAAATTAGACTAATATTGAGGTATTATGTTGGTAGATGTGATATTGAAATAGCAGATGGCTATCAAGTTCATGTTTGAAAAAAGTCACCACTACGTAAAATAGAGTATTATGAAATGTACTCTAATCTAAAATATAATAACACAAATGAAATAATAGTCACTTTGTGCTTTTGTACCTTTGTACGTTAAGAATGTTTCAGTAACAACATATACTTTAGTTCAGGATTCAAGGTTTATCAACAGTGGCAAAATTGATGTTAAATTTAAATCATTGAGTTGCACAAGGTTTGCTAGAGCAGTAAACTTCACATTTTACTTTTCTAATTAGTTTTCTTGTTATTTATTGCAACTAAAATATTTTTTAAAATTTTGAATATTTCAAAATATTTTAATTTTCAGTTACTGTTATTTGGATTCAATGTTACAAATAGCAAATAGCATAGGATATGGTACATTTATGTGAACTTAGCATTATTAATGTAACTACTGACTATTCCCGATAAGAAAGTCAGTAAAACCTTCATCCAATATCCTTAAAAGTAATATACGCTGGTTTTGTGAGAAATAAAGTTTCCAATGCCAGATACATAGTATTGCAAAAGGGAAATTCTTGGTCTGGTCGAAAACTTTTTTTGTAGAGGGTGGGGATACATCTTATAGTCTCACATTACTCTACTGAAATACTACAAGTTGTCTGTTCATACCACCTCTCTGTGGGAAGTCTATATTCCAATTTTAAGTCTTCAGACATGCAATTAAAATGTGCAAAATACAACTCCATTTGGAAAAGTTGTTAAAATAAAGTAACATTATTAATTAGAAAAAATCAAAAACAGATATTTTGTGAGAAGGAAAAGGAAATTATCCTTAAATAAATGGAATATTTTCTGTCTTTGTTTTGGGGAAGGGAGCAGTAATTTTACTACCAAATTAAAGTCATGGTTAGTGACAACACAGTTGTACCATGGAGACATTTAATAACATTAACCAAAGGTCTCTCAGTTCCTCCTTCGTCTTCTGGCACTGAGCCGCATGGAGGCAAAGATGTAGGTAGCACAATTTATTGGTTCTTTTAAAGAAGATCTACTGATTTAATAGCAGAAACTACTGATCAGAACGTTAGGATATATAGACCAACATTTTAGGATTTTATTTCTGAAACAGAAAGTCTAACAGAAGTCTGAATTTTTGAAAGACATATGGCACTATTAAAGCAGATCTCTAAGTAATAGATAAAAATATATACAAGAAAAAAAAAGGTTAATCATAGAAGCATATGGCCAATCCTTAGAGACCACTTGCCAGGCTAATTTGTACTATCAGTCAAACTCTTTCGGCTTGTTTATTCTCCTAAAAATCCATTCAACCTGATTTTGATCCAGTCTGCACTGACTTCTTTATCTTGACCACAAAAACATCAAGAACTCATTCTATGGTGATATACACACATAAATTTATACCAGTCTAGTATTGTAATAAAAAAGTTAACATGCCTTACTGGGAAAGGATCTATGCTTGCCCAGTTATCACTGCCTTCTTTTCTAAATGCTCCCTAAACATTTTCTCCCCAACAGTATTTTTCAGAATCAACCAACTTAGAGTTCTCTAAATTTCTTTCTGACCCTAAGAACACCTGTCCTCAATATTTTGCAACTCTCATTCTCCAAGAGGGCAATCATGATTTTACACCTCTGTTATTTTTTAGTCTTAGGCAATGTTATTCTTCAACACTATGTTCCCTAATTTACACAGAGCCCTTTAGGAGATCTTAGAGTCTTCTCTCTGTCCTGTATGTACATTTTCCCTTGATTATACATGCTTCATGACTTTCAGTTTGAAAATCATTTTCACATTTTAGGAGGTAGGATGGGGAGTAGCTAAAGAAGAACATGAAGTTCAGTCCTCTCTTTTATAGATGAGGGTCCTGAGGTCAAGCACAGGGTGTTCAGTGAACAGAGGGCTGGGACCTGGGGCCACTCCACTAGCTCATTCTTCCTGAAAAGGAACTGAATCATGTGTGTGAATGAGTATACTATGAGAAAAAAAATAAGTGAAAATACTCAGCTCTGATACGGGTTTAAATTTGAGTTTAACCCATAGGCTAATTTTTGAACATAGTTTCCTCATCTGAAACAGGCAAAAAAATGTCTTGTCTGTTTTACAACACTGTTGTGAGACCCCAAATTCGTAAACGAAGCAAGAAAACCATAACTGAGTATATAAGCTTAAGTTATTATAATTATATAGTAAATTATACCATCTATCCTTTGTTCTGGTTATAAACTTTTAAAAAATTAATATAGTCAATCCTTGCGGTTTCTCAAAAATGTTTTAAAATCCTCAGAGTGTTCTTATCTTTCTAGGCTGTATTCCACAGAAAAGACCATGAGTTTTTGCATCACTCAACAAAGTCTTTTTCCTAACATACCTTTTGATGATAATCAGTGTTTAAAGTTTTTGAAATTGTGTGTGTGTGTTTTCTACAAGAGTAATTTGACAAGTTTAATTCCATGTGGTGTTAGGATGGTAGCTCTCCCAAAGAACTAGTAACAGTGCTTTCTCAGAACTGTAAGAATGAGATATTTCTGAGAATATTCTCAGCTGTGTCTGAAAAGACTTTTAAATGTACGCTGTGGCTCCTTTTTAGAAACATCTCCTGACAACGAGTTTTTCCCGTTTAAGACACTGCCATATGCAGCATCTTCTTGCTCAGAGACTGTTTCATCTCTGCAAAAATATATTGTGTTGTTTTCTTTTGAAAATATTGAAACCTTGAATAAAATTAGTGTCTTTTTTTTAATAAAGAACACCTACATTGTACTTTATTCTAAAAATGTGTTCTCTCTGATCCTTCAATAGCTGCTAGTAAGTTGAGTTTTATAAAAACAAACAAAACAAAATTACAGTCTATAACCTAGGCAAATGATCAAAATATATTTTGTTTTTACTACAACACACTGTGAAACTTGACTAAAGAAAACTACTTAATTATTATTGTAAATGTATCTAGTTCCTTCATGGATATACATGAAATAATTTCTCATAAACATTTTATATCCAGTTTTAAAAGTGCCTACTATCTTAAATACATTTTATGAAATAATTAGTGACCAAACTCATGTAAAAAAATCATAAAAGAGAAGTTTTTTAAAGAAAGTAGTTGATTTTGGTTTTGGTTTTATTTTTTTAAAGAGTTAATTAAGCAATTATCCACAACCCCAAAACCTATTCACAGGAGAGCAAAACAATTAAATATAAAGTAGTGTTATTGGTTATACTCCTGAGGCTTTGTCATAACAAATATTTTTACTTCACTATGCAGTAGAAAAGAGAAATTTATTTTCCACTAGCATTTCAAATTCTAATAACAACTTATGCTCAGAAAGTCATGCATGAAACATAGTGCCCTGATAAGAAATTTGAACACTTTTTTATTCACATTCAAAAATCTCTGTAAGTTTAAATTCAGGTTGAAAAGGGAGGGATTTAAAAGAGAATCAAAGATTAAGAATTCATCATTGCAGAATGACATTTCTTTTGACAAAGTAATTTGATTGCTACTCAAAAATAAATAGTTTATGATTCAAATGCTGTGAATATTTATTTAGTGTCATAACTGTCATTTGTTTGGCTTTTTTCCCCATGGATAAAGAAGAACAATTGCATATCTCTTATTACACAGCCAAAATGATTCCTGGTATTAGAAAACCACAAATGGTGTGTACTTTAAATGGGCAACAGATGTTTTCAGTTGTCCTAATAAATCACAAAAAGAACCAATAGAATTTTCCTAATACCACTCCACTTGCTCTAAAGCTAACACTTTATAAAAAATGATTCAAAAGCAACTCTATCCATGCTACTTGATAGATATTATTGATTTAATAAAAGAATAAAGAGATTCAAATTTAGAGGCTTTTCCAAAAATTAAGTCTCTGTGGGTTCCAAATAGTATCTTTGTTTCTATATTGTCATTTTCGTTAGGAACTACCCATAATCCTCACTTAAGTGTCCAACATGGCATGCCAGAATGGATCACAGGTTAGGAATTAAGAACAACTTCTAGGAAATTAAGTTAGACAAGACACTACTGGATTCTGGGCAGGAGTAAGTCATATTTTAATTAGAATACAGTGTTCCTGTTAAATAATGTTCTAACGTTTTAAAACAACAATTTAAATTAATTTATGTGGAACCTACAAAGTCTCTAATTTATCATTTTTTTGTAAATCAGTAAATTCAACATCAGAAAACTTTTTTCTGGATGAAGGATTTTGGACAAAACATTAACACTGTCTAAAATGCAATGAAATTTTTTATCTTGTACTATGTTTGCTATGTACTATTTAGCAAAAATAGTACAAGATAAAACTTTGTACACTATCAAATAAATGGATTACTATGCTGATGGTGATGATTAATATTTTTGGCCAATTTAGCCAGACTCCTTTTCATCCAAACTTAATGTACTATTGGTAGTTAAACAAGCCTGCATAAACGAGATATATTTTATTAGAGAATTGAACCTTAATGGAAATCTGTTGACAATAATAAGATAATGAACTAATATACAAGTCAACTTGTTATAAAAAAAATGATAGTACATTGAAGTAAGTAAGGAATTTTGAGACATAGTCACTCAACAAATCATGGACTGGGTTTCTCTTGGTCTGTAAAATATATGGATTGAATTATACATTCCCAAATGTCTACCCAGGAATAAAGTTCCATGTTAATGGTCAGAATCAGAAATCAATATTGTTTTATGGATCACTAATAACATATCAGTACTGACACTAAATTGTACTTTTGTGAGTAAAACATTATTTCATATCCATTACTTCAAATGATCCTCACCCCACCTTCAAAAAAATGCTATGAGGGAGCCAGGATAGACATTGCTATTATTACTATCCCCGTTTTACAAACTAATGCTAAATAAGATTGTGTAATGTGCCATGGATGGAAGCATAAAATACTTAACTGCGGATAGAGTTCAGATTTTTTTTCATGCCAGGAGAATGAAAGTGTTTTACAATTCTTATGAAATATTGTCTCAAAAATTTTTTAAAAATCCCTGATCACAGAGCATTTTGATTTATATTAAAAATTAAATTTTGCATGGGTTAAGGGATAGATTAAAGTATACAAAGACTGAAATGTTCTATTCCACATATGTAATAATATGTAAAAGCAAGAAAACTAACCCTATTTTTTAATTCTTCATTAAATATTTTTAGGAAATAGTGGGAAAATGATCATTTAAGTTTTTAGGTATTAGGTACTTCACCTTAGTAAGTTGTACTTGCATTTCAAACAGTATATCAGAACTGAAAAATACATACAATTATTATGATGTTTAAAAGTACTCATTTTTCTCTGGGTTTAAGTATGAGTAAATAAATTATATTTAAAACCTCTAGAGCTGATTAGAATCAAGTTTAATCACATTAATTTTAAAGCCAATTAATTCACTAAATATAAATGTGCACAAACTATTAATACCAAATGCTTTTAGATACCTAATATTAAGATTTCTCTGATTCAAACACGATCATGTTTCTAAAATATTTACTTACATGGTATCTTAAAGCAACCTCAAGAAACGATTATCCTTTAAATAATATGTCATCAGTTTTGTTGTAGTTCATAAAATTTGAAATACAGAGATAGAAATGTGTATAATTTATATGTCAAAGACATTTGAATAATAACTCTTGAAAGTGTTCTTTCATTTCCAGTACTGATTTCCTGGTGAAGAAAAATATATTTGAATGAATTGCAGGTAGATGAATGAATACGACAAATTAAGACACAGTAAAACCTATATACTTCCTTTAGTCAGTTCATTTTGGTAGAAAGTTCATGACAACTTGCAGTTTTTCTTTTTTTAGTTCAGACTTTTTTTTTTTTTTTTTTTTTTTTGGCGGTACGCGGGCCTCTCACTGTTGTGGCCTCTCCCGTTGTGGAGCACAGGCTCCGGACGTACAGGCTCAATGGCCATGGCTCACGGGCCCAGCCGCTCCGCGGCATGTGGGATCTTCCCAGACGGGGGCACGAACCCGTGTCCCCTGCATCGGCAGGAGGATTCTCAACCCCTGCACCACCAGGGAAGCCCCAGGAGAGACTATTTTTGATTTGCTAAAAAATAAATACATTTCTGTAGTCCAACTTTAAATCTTATTTCTGGATGGATTCCATTCCATATTTCAGTAGACAGAACTTGTCTTTAAACTCAGAACAGAGTGACATATCTATTGCATTTTGATATCTACTTTTTACAAAATTTATGAAAATAAAATATCATAATAATAGCTTTTGAGAGCATTGTAATTTTTTCAATCATGAAGTGAACTGAAAAATAAGGGAAGGAAGGAGTGAGTCCTGGAAGAAACAGGGAGGGGAAAGAAAATGGGAGTGGAGGGGAGGGGAAGGGAGAAGTGAGGAAAAAAAATAATCCTGATGCCTTAATAAGCACACTTGCCTTCCATCGCCTCGTTTTCATCACATTGAGCAGCTTGTCAGTGGCAGAATGAAGCAATTCACAGATTCTGCAGATTTCAGTTAGACTCACAGGAATGGACTTTTGGACTTCCTAAGAACTCACGGAGAAGATGAAATTTGGTAGGACCCAAGTGAAAATTCATTTCATCTGTTTTCATTTTATAGTGTCTATCATGTATTTTTGATTACTAAATGGAAAAGAGAAAATGAAATTCTACCATATGAATTTCTATTAAATATCATTTTAGCTATCAGTTGTAACACACCTGTTATTTGATGCTTTTCAGTCAATTGACATAATTATATATTTTTGCAACCTATATCATTCTATGAAGGCGTATTTTTTTGCAATAAACCCAGTTGATTAAAAATGTATTCAAACACATACCAAATATTTGTTTCCAATATATTTAAATATTCTTCAGTCTGAATCCATAAAGGATTGATGACGTGGTTGTTTTTAAGTTAAACTGAGTCTCCCTTTCCATGATAATGTCATGAGAGCCCTGCAAGCTATCTTTAGAAACATACAAGTCAGCACATGCACTTAGATTTGCATACAATTTCAGGACGTTTTGAGGCTTCCTGATATCTCTTCACAAAACCCTCCCAGATTCTGCAGCTCCATAAAATCTCTATAGTTTACCAGTTGCCTCCAAAATTTTATCATTAAACTCACATATCCATTACATTTTTAGTATCCCCCATATACGTACATATGTATTAACATATTCAAAAGTAGAAAGGACGAAATAAAGATGCAATGAATAATATTTTACTACCTCCTTATTGATATGGCTTCAGAGTATCATTACCTATATTCTTGGTTATGATTCATAATTAATGATAATATATTATGTAAAACTTTGCTTCAAAAAATTCTTTAATTTTTTGGCTAAATTTTTGTCAGATTATATATGTCATTGTTTTTACTTCTTAAAATGACTCATAGTACAAGTATCAATATCTCACTTTCAGAACTGGCAGTCTATGTATTACAATATTTATTTATATACATATTGGTTTTATATATATGTATATATACACACATATGTACATATATCATACTGGGTTATTATTTTGTATCTCATGAAGATGGCTCATCAACCAATCAAAATTTTAATGGGTAGAATCTTGCCTAAACAGGAATTTCTCAGAGAGATGCTAAAACAAAAATATTCTTACATGTATATTTCTACATACATATATTTAAATATCTTTAGTTGTGTCATCGTCAACTTTAAGTAAATGTTTAAATGCTTCCATCTTAACTTGTTTAAATCTTCCCTAGCTTAGGTACTCTAAATATGCACTTCACTGAAAATATTTAAGGCAATTTTCTGACTCATATTTCTACAGTCACACATCTTATTTAGATCTTTTCTTTGGCTGTGTCATTTTATAGAAAGAATAAAAGAAAATGCATTTTTTAACAAATATATTCTCTTTTGGATTTTCACTGCCAAATATGTTTTTACTGTGATGAGAAATGTTATCTTCTGTGAAAAAACATTTTATATCACCCATTTCTCAAATTCACTCATTAAAAATATATTTAAATGCATATTATTTACTCATACAGTACTCTGCAAGGTACTACAGATTACTTTTTCAACAGTTGATATGTGTTTCCTTCCTTTATATAATAACTCTCAGTTTTAAATTAATTGAATTAACAGGGTACCACCCAAATTTCCTCTGACAGTTTTTTTTTTTTCCTACTCAGATGCACACTTCCTAAACAGTAGAAAATAGGTAGTGCTTATCAACCACAAAGAATAACTTAACTCTGTGTAAATGGTCACATAAGAATCAGTCCCCACCCTCAAAATCTGAGTTTAGAATAAATCCTGGAAATAGTTTTATCAGGGAATATGAAAGTTGACATTTCTAAAGTTAGCATGCTTATTCTTTAGTGGTAAAAAAAAAAGGAAAAAAAAAGACTGATCTAATCATTTCAGAATTCCAAATTACATCAGAGATAGTGATTCTTAAAAATGAAAACATACTTCATAGACCTACTCAGCAAGGTTTATATTCTGTACCATGACAAAGTATTTTGGGAGTGAAAATGACAGATGTGAGGTACATTAGCAAAATAAATAGGCACTTCTTCCCACCAGATGAAGAGCTTTTATCACAGCAATTTACCATAAACCAGATAGTGATTTAAGAGGAGATATTTGAACTACAGTATATATTGTAAAGTAAGTTAGCAAATTTGAAATTATGACTATACAACTGGTAAGCACTTTCATTACTTATTTTAATATTTTGAAGTTAAATAGCATCATTTCAAAGGTGAAGAAGAGGAAAAAATACACAGTTAACAGAATACTTCAGGTAAGAGTTAGAGAGGAAGGCAGTTTAATGATGATTTAGTCAGTAATTTCTTGCATTTTTCACTCTGCATTTGTCCACCTACGTTTTTGGGGATCACTTGACTGATTTTGTGGGAAGTACTGATTCTTCCCACTGCCTGCATCACTGGTTAAAACATCCATGATTTCTGCTCAAGCATTCTAGAAATAAATACAATAGCTAAGTTCAAAATCCAAATGCTTAAACAGCAGAGAATTTTTTATTAGTTCTATTTGGTTTTATTTCATTATTCTTATATCTGTTGACATTCAGGAGGAGTTGTTTGAAGTCCATGTGTATCCAAAAAGACCTCTGCAGATAATTATACATAGTAAATTTTAATAAATGACAAAACTCCAGAATGGAAATATACTTTGGTCAGGGAGAAACATTCAATCCCTAAGTTTCTCACTCATTTCATTAGACACTATGAACATATTCTGTCAGGCTCTGGGGGTGCAGAAATGTGAAAGACACAGCCCAAACCCTCAGGAACAACAGTTTATTAAGACAGTTAATATTCAATTCAAATACAGTGTAGACATGATGTCATAAACTTGTGTTTAATATATCATGAGAGAAACATGAACAGAGTCTTTCAATCCGTGAGAAAATGCTGCCCAAAGCAGGTGCTCTGGAGATGAGAGGGTGGCAGGACATAGGTCTCCCATAGGGGAAGTCAGCTTTACCTCTGTCTCTCTGGAAGGGTACATCTAGCCAGACAGGATACTTCTAGTCTTCTGAGCAGTTATGGCTTTAGGAACTGCTCCATGAAGTGATATGAGGCAGCATTAGGGGGGAATCTGTAGGCAGTAGAATTCTAGAGAAGTTTAAGAGAAACCTAAAAATGGGCGCATAAAGACTGATATTTCCTCTTCCAGCCTTTGCGCATACTGTGAGAAGGGATGATGCTAAGAGCTGCCACAGTTTTGTTACAACTCTAAGGAGAAATAAGAAAGGAAAATTGGGGGAGACCAATTTAACTGAACACAGTCTGAAACTTATTCAGTTACATTTTGCATCTGAAAGCACAATGACTTAGACAGCTTTCCTAACGCGTCAAGAAAATCCAAAAGAGTCAAATATAGGTATAGATATTATAGATAATATATGCTAGTTACTTCACCATCAGCATATAGTCAGCCAAAGGGGGAGACAGACAGGCAGTTTGAAGAACCTATCCTGTGCTGATTGATATATTTAGTCCTAAAATTCCATCTTAAGTGATTCACTCCCTTAGTTCTTGATATAAAAGCTTAAACATCCTTGCATAAGCTAAGTTATTATTAGCTAACATAACAATGCACATTCTGTACATTGTTACATGATGCTATAATTACATAATGTAATAATATAATGGGTCAGATTTGGAGAAGGTGGTCAATGTTTGGGAGAGGACTAGAACAGGGGACCTAGTCAAGGGTACAAACCAAAGGAATGGCAAAAGTGGAAGTGAAGTTAGAATAGAGTCCAAATTTGCCTGAGTCATCATTTTGTCTAGCTCTCCTCCTAAACACAGTCTTCGAGATAAATTCTATATATTTCATTCCAGAAGGATGTATTTTACATCTAAAATTGCTTTTCTATTTACTTATTAATCAAGTCTACTGCCAACAGGGGGACACTTAGAAGTATTTCACAGTAGTATTTGCAGGTCTATTATGAAATAATGATCACAAATTGCTGCCGTTATTAAAAATTACTACATGCAGGAATTGTGCTTGATGTGTATTATCTCATTTAATGCTCATAGCAAAACTTCAAGGCTGTTGCAGTCTTTAAACTCCTAGATAAAAGCAAAACTCAGTGGACCAAAACCACAGAACTTGTCAGTAGCACAAGCAAGATTCAAACCCAGGCTTTCTGAACTCAAAGCCAGGGCTCTTAACGACTAGGATTGATGTGCGGCTCCTAGGAAGAAACATGTCAGTAATTAGCCATGGGGTATGGCACCTCTTTGCTCTAGAGATAATTATTCCAGTGTTTTATTTTTGAAGGCTGAAGGAATTTATGGCGGTGTTTCTAAAATTTTTATCATACAATCATATCAAATTTCCTTGCCAAAAAAATGTTGACACTGCTTTTTAAACTGAATACAGACTAAGTATTTGCAAGGATTAGTAATTCATTTTTAAAAACCTGAAAACACTCCTATAACACCTGATGACTAATTTTCTTCCAACTATATGCATTTATAAAAATGAATATTTTAAAAGTTATGTTAGGATAGTGATAGATGCTCTTGAAATTTTATAGGAAGCAAGAGTTAATATTCATAAAGTACATAGTAATTCCTAGCTTAAAGGTACTTAATTTAAGAAATATATGGACTCTAATAAAAAGGTCAGGTGTGAAATGTATTGAACTGAAAGCCAGTTGTTCTTTGTGTGTAATTAATCCTGGAACTTGTATTGATGTGGACTGAAAAAGTATGGTTCACTGTGAGTCGACCTCCCTTGGACAGTTAAATGGAGAAAAAATTTAAAATTGTGTTCAAGTAACATCAGTCTGAAGGACAAAACAGAACTTAACATAAACATAGATGTATGATTGCCATCATCTGATATTTGCTGGCTGCCTGCTGAGTGGATATAGCTAGGATAAACGGTTTAAGAGTTTTAAAGAGAGGGAGAACATCAAGGGTCAACAGCATAGGAAAAATAAGTTATATGATCTGATCTAAATAGTTCTAGAATCTTCTTTAGATCTTCTTTCATTTACATCAAGCATTATTCACTGAGAAGTTTAATCTTTTGCTTATATTTTATTCATAACTTCATATGAACTATTCGAAACAGATGAAAGATCACCTATAGGTATATACAAATTATAAAGCAAAATAACAAATCAGATACCACCGTATACATTGTCTACTCCTCCTGTATCTCTTATTTTTGTCTCTCATCCAGAAGTAAACACTATCCTGAATTTTTGTTTTAGTATATTCCCTTGCTTTTAATGGTTTTAGCACAAGTGTATCTACCCCTGAAAAAATAGATTAGTTTACTTCTGTTTGAGATTTATAAAAATGCTATCACACTTTACATCAGCTTCTGTGACTTGTTTTGTTTTCTTCTCGCCTCATTATGTTTCTAAGATATATCCATTTGTTTCATGTTTGGTTTTATTTATTTTCATTAATAAATAATATTCTATTACATGAATATACTTTAGTTATTTATCAGTTTTCTTCTCTACGTTCAGGTAGGTTGTTTCCAGATTTCTGGTTTCTGTTTGTTTGTTTTTGGTATTATAAACAGAGCTGCTATGAACATTTTTGTGTATGTCTCCCAAGCCTCATGTGCAGCAGTTTCTCAGATTATATACCTAGGCATAGAATTGCTCAAGGGTAGATATTAGAATTTTTCCTGAATAAATACACTAAAATATAAAACTTCACTTGATCTACATCCACACCAACACTTGATATTGTCAGGTAACTTACTTATTGCGAACCTACACTTATCCCAATAAAGTTGGGACAGCAATATTTTCTTTTTTTAAAACTCTATTAAGATTTTCTTCTAGTTTAATTCAATCTATAGATTCGTTCATGGAGAAATGACCACTTACATCTCCCAATTCATTTAAATTTTCTATAAAGACTTCCTCTAAAATTTCATAATATTCTCCACACAGGTCCTCCAAATCAGATTATATATTCCCACATACTTTGTATTTTTTGTTTACAGTGTAAGTGGTATTTTTTAATTGTTTCAAAATGCAGTTAATTTTTATATGTTGATCATCTATCTAACCACTTTGTTAATCTTCTTTATTTCTAATAATATATATAAGACAATATGTTATAATAGCAGCTTTGTTTGTTCTTTTAAATCCTAATTCATTGTATTTCTCTTTCTTACTCTGTTCACCAAGCTTTCAGTACAATGTCTCAAAGAAGTGAAAAGTCATTTTGGCCTTTTTTCCTAATTGTAAAGCAAATATTACTAATGCTTCCCATTAAGAGTGATATTTGCCATAATCTAAACATATTTTATTATAATATGCATTTTTAAAATCAAGAAAGAGTATTAAGTTGTATCTACTGATTCTTTTCTATACATGTTGGTGCCATTGTATTACTTCTGTTTTCATTAGCCAGTTAATGTGATAAATTCACTTAAAGGTTTTCTAAAGGTTTTCTAAAGTTGCATTCTTGGGATAAACTTAAACTGGTATTTTCTTACACATCAGTGTGTTCGACTGTTATTATTCTTTTCTGTACTATCCTTGCATACTTTTGGTTTCAATGTGATACAGGCCTTATAAACTTGTTTGCCTCTTTTTTCTCTATTCTCTAAATAGTTGCATAAGATTTATTAAAATTATATGTTCCTCGAAAATTTGAAAAAACTCATCTGTAAAATTATCTGGATTTGAAGTTTTTTCTATGAAAAGACTTTTTAAAACTATGGAAATTGTTATAGGACTATTCCAATTTTATATTTCTTTAATCATTCAAGAAAAATTATTTTTCTTATGAAATATGTCTTTTTGGGCAAATGTTACAAATCAATTGCAATAAAATTATTTATAATACTGCATTTATCTTTTTCTACTGAAAAATCACCTTTCTTGGCAAAAACAGCAAGAGTTAAAACAAGGTGCTTACTCTAAGTTCTAATTGCTCTGCATATAACTTATATAATACTTGCAACAATCTTAGAGGCAATCTATTATCATTATCCCCATTTTAAAGATGAAGAAACAGAGGCACAGAAAAGATTGCTCAGCTCATAAATGGCAAAGTCTTAATCACATCTACACATTTGCTCCAGGGCCTGTGTCCATGAAAACTGTCCATTAGAGTCCTTTATTTCATATCTTTTGCCTTTCATCAGAAGGGTTATGGTTTTAGATTTTTCCAATTTAAAAATTCTGAGAAAAGTATTCAGTTGGATTATGTTACCCTCTACTCAGCAATGGTCAGGATGTCAGAGTCTGTAGAAACATGACTGCTTCCATACTCACCACATGGTTGAAATAGAATTAATTTTACTTCCCAAAATAAAGAGAGCTGTATTTATAAAAGATGGTCAAGATTCTGGGCAGACAGAGGAATTGGACTAGGAAAAATATCCGAATAACAGGAACCATGCTATACTCAGAAGGAATCTTTTCCTTTTACAAATGGAGTTTTGTGTGTAGTAAAGAATTTCACCTTGTCCAAAGAGAGGTCTGATCTTTGTCTTTGGTTCCAGAGCGGTAATCCCTAAGCTCTTGGAATGTCTTGCTTGCTGGAAGTATTCTTTTACCTGGAGGCTTTGGTCCACATCAAATAGACTATGCTAACAATATGATTTATTGTGTAGACTCTGGGTCATGCAGTATCAACTTAACCATCAAAGGGACTGGAGAGTAAATTTAGCCACATAAGTGGCCAACCATCTCTATGTGACCCAAACCTCTGGACACTAAGCCTTGTGTAAACCTCCCTGGTTGGTAATGCTCCATCCATATTTTCATACCATTGCTGGAAAGAGTTAACACTCTCCATGACTCCACTGGAAGAAGACAACTAGAAGCCTTGTGTTTGGACCTCTCCTGAACTCAGCTTCAGGTCTCTTTTCCTTTGGCTGATTTTAATCTGTATCCTTTCATTGTAATAAACTATAACCATGAGTTTAACAGTTTTCAGTGAGTTCTGTGAGTCCTTTTAATGAATTATCAAATTGAGGCTTATCTTGGAAAACCCTGAACTCTATAGGTGATTTCAGAAATAAGAGTGGTCTTGGGGGCTGTTTCATAAGTTTGGTAATGGCACAAATTTGCATGTCTCATGCCCTGTTCTCTTAGGATAGATGCTCTTTCAGAAAGTGCCTGTGCCTTGGTCCCTAATACAAAGATGTTTGTGGCAAGCAGCCCGAACAGGGAAACTAATATGCTCAATTTTCTATAGTGGATCTAATTCATTCCTCCTAATATGTCTCTCTGTGTACATATTATGTATATAATATATAACATAAAAATAAAATTGCTTGTTTAATGATCTATCCTTCTAAATTGTGAATTCCAGAAGGCAATAATCTTCTCTGCCTTATTCATTCACAGGGTCTTTATTCACTTACTATTCAAATTTGATGAATTTATTGTTTAATTGATTTAATCATTCAATGAATATTTATTGTTTGTTACATGTCAGGTACTGTCCTGCATACTGTGGGCCCAACAGTAAAGAGTTCAAATTAGACCAAAGTCTCTACTCTCATGGATCTTACAATCTATCAGGAAAATATATATATAAACAGAATAAATAATTAAAATATATAGTTTCTCAGATATTGGTAAATACTGTGGATAAAAATAAAGAAGAGAAAGTGGAAAAAGCAGTGATAAGTTTAGGGCTGTGGTTTTAGAGTTATTAGGAAGGGTCTCATTTATAAGGTAGCATTTCAGCCAATGCCTGAAGTGCAAAAACAATGTGACAATGCTGAGCAGGACACTGAGATGGACAAAGCATGTAAAAACTAGGAAGCAAACTCTTCAGATGGGGGACCTGTAAGAATAAATTCCCCAATGAGGACAGTACTAATGGAGTGAATCGGGGAGTGTGAGAGAGGAATTATAGGAGGTGAAGTTAGAGAATTAAGAGTACAGATTATGTAAGGTCCTGTGGTCAGTGGAAGAACTTGGGCTTCAATTCTGAATGAACATAAGTTGTCATTAGATGGTTTTGACAGAGGAGTGTCATGGTACAACTTACATTTTAAAAAGATCACTCTGGGCTTCCCTGGTGGCACAGTGGTTGAGAGTCTGCCTGCCAATGCAGGGGACACGGGTTCGTGCCCCAGTCCGGGAACATCCCACATGCCGCGGAGCGGCTGGGCTCGTGAGCCATGACTGCTGAGCCTGCGCATCCGGAGCCTGTGCTCCACAACGGGAGAGGCCACAACAGTGAGAGGCCCGCGCACCACAAAAATAAATAAATAAATAAAAATAAAAAATAAAAAGATCACTCTGACTGCAGTATTGAGTGCAGATTGCTTTAGGGTCAAAAGTGAGAATATGAAGTCCAGTTAAGATACTTATGAAGAAATCTAGGAGAGAGAGATAATGGTGGCTAGGACCAGGGTCAAGGTGGTGGTGGCAGTGAAAAGTGAAGTGATTCTAAATAGATTCTGAAGGTACAGCTCACAGAATTTGCTGATGGGTTAGATTTTAGGTGTGCAAGAGCAGAGTCAAGAGTGATTCCAAGGACTGTGTCTCAAGTAACAATTAGGATGGCATTTTCCTTAATTTAAATGTGGAAGTAAACATGGTTTCAGATATTTTGTTTGGGGAGGCGAAGGAGAAGGGGGAACTTTAATTTTTGAAAATATTTTAGGCATTCAAGTAAGTAGTTCTAGGTGCTAGGGATATAGTTTAAATACAGCAAGTGTAAACAACAAAGACATAAGTCTCATCAGGCTTCATCGTGTTCATTTTTTTACATCTTCATTACCATGCATAGTACATTGCTCTTAAGTGCAATATTAACAAATATTTAAGACATGAAGGAACAAATGTTTTATTAAAAACATCTAAAATACTGCCATGAATTTGCCTTTATGGGAGCTGTGCAGTAAGAGTACTTGAGGATAGGGCCAGGAGTTTCCTCAGAAGGCAAAGCCAGATCCATTTGTTTCTGACCTCTATCATTCAAGCAGCTTGCTTCCTGTAACATGTTTGATTTTGAAGAGAGATATCCACGTGAGTCGACTAGGACGTTAGTCAGAAAATACACCTCCAGATAAGTGAACGAGTTAATTTGAACACAGTTTAGTTTTATCTATTAGAACACCAGATCATTTTGTGTAAAGCAATAACTGTGATTTTTCCATAATTGATATTCAGATGTTTTTCTGACAATAATTGGCCAAGGTATTTGGCTACCTCTTGTAGCCACTCCTGAAAAGAGGAAGTTTGTTTTCCTGTTGCTCTGACAGGAAGAGGTGGATCTACATCATCAAAATGCAGAACCAAATTGTTAGGACACAAGCAAAAAGGAATGACTAAGTTAGTATAAGATACTCTTTTAAAAATTATGTATCTATATATACAAAGTTATGTGTGTGTTTATGTGTGTTTGTTGAGTTTTCAATGCTATAAACAAATCTCTTATTATGGGTTGCAGGCAGACTGACTGTAAAATGCTTATGTGACAGGTGAAACCATGGGATATGAGATGGGATCCAGATACTGCTACTCACCAGTAGATAACATAGGACACATTTTATCCTTGCTAAGCCTGAGATCTTAACTTCTAAAATGGTAATACGCACCTTTAGTTCATGAAGTTATCTCGAATATACATGAACTTTTACCCACCAAATGCTTTAAAGTGGCTGGTGCATAACAAACATATACTATTCAGTAGTTCTTAGTTATTACTGTTAATACTATTGTGTAAGAAATTTTGTAGATTGCATAGAAAGTGTAGAAATTTTCTTTCTGTTCTCTACTTAGACTTATACTAATCTTCCATATCATTGAATAGTCTTTATAAGTAACATTTAAAATAGCATTTGTCATACTTATTGTGTTCAGTTTTTCCAGTATTCAAGGCTGTTTTTAAGAATCAATACACTAGTATCTTTTGTTAGTATTATGTCATCATGTTGGTATTTTAAAAATCTGAGATCTGTATCATTATTTTATCCAAACGAAGATTACTATATAGTTAATGTGAAAAGACAAATCAATTGTTAATCTATAAGTCTAGCCAGTTCTGTGCCAGTGAGTCCAAATAGGCAAATATGTTGTGATATTGCAAATCTTCTTTTTCAACAACAATTCTTACTCTACTTCAAAGACATTCCAAATAAATGAAATATGAACATAACAGTATTGTAACTGTTATTTGGTAAGTCTGCATCAACACTTCCATTTATCAATGATAAAATGAAAGAAAAGGACAAACGAGGAAACCACTTTTTGTAACAAAACCAAAATATATACTTTGTCATCAATCTAAAAAGATGATATAAATGAATTTATTTCCAAAACAGAAACAGACTCACAGAATTAGAAAATAAACTTATGGTTGCCAAAGACAAAAGGTCAGGGGGAGGGATAAATTAGGAGTTTGGGATTAACATATACGCACTACTATTTATAAAATAGATAATCAACAAGGACCTACAGTATAGCACAGGGAACTCTACTCAATATTCTGTATTAACCTATGTGGGAAAAGAATCTGAAAAAGAATGGATATATGTATATGTATAACTAAATCACTTTGCTGTACACCTGAAACTAACACAACATTGTAAATCAACTATATCCCAATATAAAATAAAAATCAAAAGTAAAAAATTAAATAAATAAATAAATAACAAGTTTGCAAAGCCAGGAATAAAACACTAAAATCTTATTTTAAGTGATCTCCTCAAAGTTATCTAAAGGATGTATAATTTGAAGATGAAAGATAAGGAATGAAGTATCTGGAGTTATTTTTTAGCCTATCTCTGCATCATTCTATTGAATAGTGTAGAGTCCGGAGGAGCTTCTTCAGCAGCAAGCAATAATCTACACAAAAATATACTTGTGAGTTAACATTGACACTATTGACACTTTTTTAAAGATAGTGCTTTTTAAAAAGAGATCAAATATCATTTTGCTTTAAATATTTCATAATTAAAACTATTTTTTCACTTTATAGTATTTTGGTTCATGGAAAGCACTTTATTATATTAATTTATATTTGAGTGAAAAGCATAAATTTACAATTCTACTCCATGACTTATTATATATTTATAGTTTATTGCATTTGAAGTATATCATATATTTACTCTCATTTCATTTTGTGAATTCAAAATTGTGTTTGTTTTAAATAAAAGAATAGCACTGATATCAGCACTTTGAAATTAGCCAAAAACCCCACTACATATCCATTTTGCAGTATTATTACTATCACTAATTTTATATGACCATACAATATTGACTAGCTGTGGCCTAGTTTCCTTAATTATTTTCTTTTGGTTGAGTTTTTAAATTGTTTCCAATATATGAATGCTATAATAAAGTGGCTGTACATATTTTGGTGCATAAAATTTGTCAAAAAGAGGAGTGTTTGTTTTTGTTTTTTTAGAATATATGTAAAGGACAGGAACAACTGAGTCAAAGGTGAGAATACTCTTAAGGCTGTTGATAAACACTGAGAAATTGCTCTCCAAATCAGTTTAGGTGTTTGTTTTTATTTTGTTTGTTTGTTTAACTAATTAACTAACAATTGCCGAGAATTTGCAGTAGGAGGTCACTTGTGTCAAGACATTCTTAAGCATTGTTGCTGTAACGATAATTACAGGATGGATTTTACAGGATAGATTTTCACAATGGGCAGCAATGAGTAAGCATAGTATGTGACTTAAAATTCCACACATATAGCTGAACAGGATTTGTCCCTGAGGGAACAGGGTTTGTCCCTGAGGGAACTTATGGTCTGATGTGGGGCATTCTACTTACACGTAAGTAGCAGCATTGAAGCAGACCATGGTAAGAGTCAAAGTAAGGAAGTAAAGTCAAGCTACATGGAGAATGAAGAAATTAAATTTCATAAACAATAACAAAGCGAAGGGTGTCCCTCATCACTAATGTGTACTTATAACGTGAAAAAACTTTAAACTATTATTTTGTTCCTTAATGGACCATTATATTGAATCTCTATTTTATTTATAACTGAAAAATGTACTTCTAATTTTTCTTCATGTTTTCTCCCAAAACTTAGTTTTGATTGAACCTCATCCGTATCAACACATTTCTCAGATAATAGGAATTGTAAAATAAAAAAGTTTACTTATGATCATGAAAAGTAAATTTTGATATATAGCAAAACATTTAGGATGCTTGAGTAAAACGACTTCTTATCAAGATCTTATCAAGTTCAAAATGTTATCCTCTTGCATGAAAATCCACCAGTATCTGCAAGAGAATATTATCTAATAATTGCACTTGAGAGGCAAAGCAGAACTGATAATTTTACTAACAAAGCTATTAGTTCTAAATATGTCGCTTAAGATGTCAACCACTTAGAAACCAAAAGATGTTATCAATAAGCCACATTTACTTCACTCTCAAAGCCCAGGATCCTGTTACAGAAACACGTGTTATAGTTATAAATTAATAAAATTTCCCATTATCACTTACAGCACACTGGGATGCTTTTTTCATGTTACTCTGATAAACAGTCTTATTTTTTAATGACTGTCTTCATAATCTACTAAAGTCACCATGTCGACCCTCTAGAAATGTTTCAGTAACCCTTTGATTGAACAAAATCCTTATGGATTTCTTTGAAATCTTGAAGGTTTGTCATTATTTTTAATAGACTAAGCAAAATACTCAGAGGATGGAGACATGAGCAGTTAAAATACTTGGATTTGGGCTTGCCACACTGAGGTGCTTTTGTGTAGCATTCTTATTTTAATCAGGGACAATCTCTTTAATTTACAACTTAAGGATCAATTAGCGTAAGCTAATTATGCTCAAAGAATTGGGATAAAGAGAGATCTAACATTGAAAGATATTATTTAATAATAAATATTGAAAAAACATTTATTTTGTCCTAATTTTGTTTTAAGCCCTGGACTCAATAAATAAGTGAAAAAAAATCTGAAAATAAAGATTTTAATTTTGGATATTTTTGTTGTACTGATGTATGAAAGGCCGTCATAATTTTAAAAAGTTACTATATTTGTGTCTGTAGAAATATACACACATATATGCACATAGATACATATATATTTATACACATGTATAAGTATACACATACATAGATATTAATATGGGTATGTGTATGTGTAATTCCCTCAACTGAAGTTCAGGGCCATGTGGTAGCCCTGACTTATCCTAATGTTCTTACTTCTTGCCTGAGCCTCAGTTTCCCTTTGCTGACAGTGTCTGATCAATACCTACTGGGAGTCAAGAACAAATTAGGTGGAGGCCTGGCATTATGTTGGTACAGAGTCCACTTGCAGACCGCCATGGTATCCATGGCTTTTTCCTGGTGTATCAATCACAACTCTGTCCTCATCTCCACCTCTCCCAAATCTAAATCATTGCTAGTTCAGAAAAACACTGTCAGTCGAGATTAGGTTTATTTATGCTTAAGAGTAAATCCCCAAATAGCAGTGGCTCAAACAAGATAGCAGGTTATTTTACTTACATTAAAGAAGACCAGGGCAGCCAATCCTGCCAGCTCCGGGAGGTGGTCTAGATCCATGGTCCTCATGGACGATTCTACTTTATTACTCCACCAAAAGAGGCTGCACCTCTTCCTCCTAGCCTAAGATAATGGCTAAGTTGTGATTTTTACCACCGTGTCAAAAGCAGCAGGATGGAAGAAGCAGTGAGAAAAATTAGTCTACTTAAAGGCAATTTCTAGAAGTGAAATCCAAACTTGTGCTTATACCTCAATGGCCAGTACTTAGTCTCAGCACTTCCAGCTGTAAATAGACTAGAAAAAGAGTAGGCCAAGTTCACAGCCTCAAACACAAGGTACTATTATTAGGAAAGACAGAAAAAAAAATATTTGTTAAGAAGCCACCAACAATCCCTGCCACACCCCTCATGACAGGCTATGTTCTTTGTACCATTATTGACAATTATTTCTTAGTATAATTTTTTTAAAATTTATCCTTGTTTAACTATACCATTACTGAAGTCAGGAACATGTCATATCAACTTGTGTGATATGAGGACCAGGTACTGCCTGAAAGTAACCCTGAGGATTCATTCTAGGTTGCCCATCAAGATATCTTAGATTAGGTATTCTCTTTTCTCCATTAAGAGGCAGTTTTCTCTCCTACCCCAGTCACTCACAGGAGGAGTTACAACCTCCCAATGGCCTTACAGTCCCCGATGTTAGGCAGCTGGTCCATGAAGCCAGATTTCTTGGTTCCCAGGAGCCTGTTACCCTCTGAAAAAATCATTTTCTTAGGTTTGACTTATAATAAGGGAGAACAGAGGGACAAGTCCCCTTCACTGGACTCCAAACATACAAGGTGTGTTCAGCAAAGCACCTATGCAGGGAAATTTGCAAGCCCAAGGTCAGAAATAGAAAAGCAAGTACAGGTCCTGCAGTCTTCCCATCATCCGCAGGGGAGGGCTGCTGGTCAAGGCTTTTCTGCTGTACATAAAGTACAGACATGCCTTTAGTGGAGAGAGCCCTGCCTTCCCTTTTGGTAGGGTCAATAGGAGACCAGTCTTGTCAGTTTTATAGGAAGGAATTATTGGTCAATTTGGGTGCCAAGAAGTCTGAACTTTGATATCAGCTGTTGATGAGAGCTGTCTGGGAAAGTACCTGGGCCCCTTGGGTCCCTATGAGAAGTCAGGTTTCACACAGCCTCTCCTGATAAAGAAAGCAGAGGGGCATCTCCAGTCCTGGCTCAAGAAACACGGAATTAGCCCCTAGGACCATTCTGGAAGGTTTCTGATTGATACATTGTACTTTTGAATCTCCAGACTATCACACAGAATTTGCTATTCAGTAGATACTCAGTTATGTTGGCTGGAGAATGAATGAATGAATAGAGGATATCTGATGCTACACCTGAAAGCAACATTGAGAAATACACTAATACTTGAATTATTTGTTCCTTTATTTAAATGAAAAAAATAAATAAAGCCACCTTTGTATAGATTTGCTGACCCGTCAGTGTGTGTTTTCTCATGAAAGAGTGAACCTTTCTATGACCCTATCAAGGGAGATACAGAGTGAGCCTGATTGGAGTAATGCTAAGAGACTTTATCTTGGGAATTACTCATCAGAAAGTTCTTTATAACTTATTATATTTCTTTCAGTCTGATTCCAATCACCTTATTGAATAGTTCCTTTAATTGTAAAAGAAAAAACTATTCATTATAAAACAATTTCTCACTGAGGACAATAGGGATAAATAGGCCATTGCAACTGGCTTGAAGGCACATAGAAGAGCAGGA
This sequence comes from Kogia breviceps, assembly GCF_026419965.1. NCBI lineage: Eukaryota > Metazoa > Chordata > Mammalia > Artiodactyla > Physeteridae > Kogia > Kogia breviceps. The sequence continues at coordinate 133,216,983 of NC_081310.1, forward strand.
AGGCCAGGCATAGTCAGTGCTGAGTTTCCTTTTCTGATAGACATATCAGGCCAGGTAGGTGAAACAATGCCTTTGGCTTCAGATGATTAAAGAAATTTGACATCCCTTGGGTATTTGATGTCACTGGAAGCCAATGAGAATGTGGTCTTGGCAGTGATAAATATGACCTGGAGCACAGTTCTCCAGATAAAGCAGAGCACTTCAGAAATGGTTTATATTCTATTGTTCCTAGCGCCTTAGTTAATTATCAGACACATTGTACAAACTACTGCTTTTACAGGGTAATAATATTTGGAGATGATTCAGTGTTAGAGTGATTTGATACTCTAAGTACAGATTATTAGGTTGAGACACATTATACACATTAAAAGTTGCATCTGGGCTAGTTACTTTACCATATACATACTTCTTCAGTGCTCTATAGCACTCCACATGAACCAGGAAATTTACTTTTAAAGATTTGCTAAGACTAGAATAATTTGTTGGCACATTATATCTCAGTGAATTTTTTGCACAGTGGAAGTATGAGTTACAATTCAAGGATAACTCTGTCAGGACTGAACATTTTATGATGACAGAAGTACAAAATTAATCCATTTTTGTTGACAGCCTTATAACTCCTTTAAAAGAAGTAAAAACAAAAAGAGAAAGATGATATTTAGCCATTCTATTGACAAGGATAGTAGGGAAATGGAATGAAATTAGTATATTTACAAGACAACCTCTAAGACCATAATTATGTGGTTCCTCTCAAATGCTTTGGTAATGGACCACAGGACATTGTAAACAAGACACATCACTTAAAAATTTTACACATCGACCTTAACAATCTTAGCACTGAAAGTATAAACAATACATAAAGTTAATTTCAGCCTTCAAAAACAAAAAGAAGACAGTCAACAGAGGATTCATGATTTTAAAGTAATATGTATTGTTTAAAAGTTTTTAAAAGTAGTTCTTGCAAGTATAAATAAAACTCTTTAATTCTCATAAATATGAGGGTAATGGGGGACATATCACAAAACTCATTGCTGATGAGAGAATACTGAAATTATTGAAAATAAATGAAGAATAGTTATTAAAATGAAATCTGGCCAATAGTATAAAGTAGTATCCTAGAAGTCAAATAAAAACTACTGAAGAGTGTTTAACATGTAGCTCATTTTTTTTAAGGAGAGGAAGTGCCTACATTAAAAAAAATGTCAACTGCTTACATAGAAATCTTATTTTTATTTTCTGATTTAAATAGGCAAAGTGAAAAAAACACCTTGAAATAGGATATCAACTCAGGATTAAAGGGTCAATTATGTGATAATAATTTAACTGCAACTTCTATCCTTCACAGCTAGACCATTTCACACCTAAACAATGTCATTACAATTATAGTTTAGAATTCTTTTAATTTTAAACCTATGTGTTTATATCAGGAAAGTTACCAATAAATACCTGATTATCCACTAATGAAAAGAAATTTTAAAAAAACCAAAAACCTCTTGATCATTCAATGTTCTGGACTCAGCAATCATATTTGTCACAAAAATAAAATAATGTGAGAATTTTTTTTCATATCATTACTCTTTGCACCATAAATAATTTTGTTTACATTTCACAAATGAGATTCATTTCCAAAAGACATCATTTTAAATACATTTTCCCTCTGTGGAACTCCATTCACAGAAAAAAATGTTCTTGGAATTATCACCAACTGATCATCATTTTAGGTTTCCATCACTTTCTTGTAAGTCATTGAATAAAACAAATGTGTTTATATAATTTCATATGACAAAGAAACTGATTTTTATTCATACATTTAAAAAATGTCATTATACTATGTTACTAGAAAAGTAGTAGTATTAGATATAACTAAAAGTTGGAAAAATCAGTAACTATTTCAGAATTTTGAAAGCGAAACTGGTGCAACTGGTTTGTGAATAGTTTTTTACATATATGAGAACTAAGCTCTGTTATCTTAGCCCTTGTTTGACAATGTTAATGTACAAGTTATATGTCAATGATGCCTTTATATTACCATGACTCTGAGAAGAGTAAATGTTACCTTTAACTTTTTAAAAATTATTTCTGTATAGGCAAGATTATTTTAGCAATAGGTTGGCTAGAGACAGTACTTTTATATTTATTTATGGTTGTAGATGGAGATGAGGGGACAACTCATGATCTGATGTCCACCTTTAATAAGATTTTTTTAAATGAGATCAATTACAAATGACTATAAGCTAATGTATTTTATTTAGAGCTCCAAATAGCTTTCTGTTTTTTAAGCCAATCCCTTTTTACAGAACGCTATTAATAAAACAGATTACAATAGGAAAATTAAATCTTGTCTGAGATTAAAGGTTTGTGACAAAGTAGTAAGTAAAGAATAAGAATAAAAAGATAATTCTCAAAGTGGTAGGAAGTTAATAATATGACCCCTGGAGATTTGAAACAGAAGCTTGTGTCTTCAATATTCATGTTAATAATAATGGATGATAGTCAAGAACAAGCAGCTGAAATATGCTGACAGTTTGTAATTACAATATTTAATTTTGCTAAAAATATTGAGCCATATGGATAATTGTAAGAAGGTATAATAAACTAGTGATTGAAGACCACAAAGGTAGATGAAATATAATATAAAGCACAAAGTATTACATACTTAAAGAAATAATTTAAATTACTTGTACATCCTGATGGACTCTGTAACCTCTCAGGATATTATTTTGGACAACTCAATGAAGAAGAGCAATCAACTATAAATAAATCAATGCTACATGTTAAAAGCATAGCTAAAAAGTACAACAATATTAAATAGATGGTGATTTTAGCATGGTTTCTATTTTAGAAGTATTGCCATTTTTAAAAAGTGAGGTCAGTTTCATATTTCTGTAACATGGAAAGGTTCAAACACAGGAAAATACATTAATAAAATAACACAGAAGTCAGTTATAATGCAAACAATTAGCATAATGCACATACTTCTGTTTTTTTGGCCAATGCCTGGCTTAAAACATAAGTTCCTAAGTGTGGGTGCTAATTGATAAATCTTTATGAACAGGAACCACAGAACAGAAAAAACATACAAAACAGAGAGATTTGCAAATGTTAAACAGAATAATGGAAAGATTTAGTGGGTTTTATGAAGGCCACGAAACAATTGAACAAACCAGGCTGGGAAGGAACTCGGATCTCCTCTCTGCCAGCCAAGGTTGAAAATTACCAGATGCTTTTTCATCCCCTTTCACTAAAAACAATTAGTACCATAAAAGCTATTTAAGTGTTTCTGTTTGTAGTTTTGGAAACTCAATTTTTAAATTGTTCTTTTAAATAGTAACTTGTGTTTCATAATTAGAAAATTAAGTTGTTAAAAGTACCTCAATGGAAATGTGTATTAAAACATTAAAATTGTTTGATACAAGATGTCGACAGACATATAGACTCAGAATAGATTGAGAGTCACAACTTACCAGGTAACTAGGTTCATGAATTGCAGCATCTCTACGTTGACTATTTAAGATCATCAGTTTAACAGTAGACAAAAAAATGGTTCCCTGCCGTTTGGGAACTATAGATTACTCTACAGTTAATTAAGAGTTTTCCTGGCTTTTTCTTTAAATTGAAATGCAAAAGATTGAGAATGGCTATATCTCAATGACATGAAATGTATCTAGAAACCTAAAAGACATTTGAGGCAAACAGTTAATCTCCAAAATGAAAGATTTTTCATGTCTGATAAACTTGACTACACACTATTCTAGGTATCTATTAATTTATTAATGTATTTATTCCTTCAACCAACACCTTTAAAATTACATGCCTATTATCCCCGAGACACTGTGTGAGGTGTTATGAAGGAAAAAATAATTAGATTTCTTACCTTCACGTTCTAAGAGACCAGGTTAAGAACCATTAATAGAGAGAAGTTCACCTTGTGGAATCTCAATCCTTATCCATTCGTGGAACTTCCCTTACAATGAGGAACTGATGTCCCACTTCGATAAAACTCTTCTTGGTGTAAACATTGAGTGTGTGGCCATCCAATTACTCTTCCCAACCTTACACGTAACTCAATTTTCATTTTCTTTTTCTTTTTTTACCTTTTTGCTGTCCTTTTGCCAATTGTACATTGTTAATTCTAGGTTTGACTAAAATTGACTTGTGGTGGGAAAACATGTTTGGTAAACTGTAATCCTTTTGAGGGTCTTATGGGAATAGAGACAATATGAAGAAATGAGGAGCTACCTAAATTAAGAAATTGGTGACAAAGTTTCCATAGTTGAGAAAATTCAGATGATGTGTGAGTAATGATGATATCTAGAGATATAGTCACAGAGCTGGCCAAACACTTAGAATTCAGTCACACTACCAATGCTCACGTGATGAATCAGTCTCACAGAGGCCTCATGAGGGGGGTCCAGAAGCTGCATGTGTTTCTCGTGCCAGTCTCTGGGGCACCATAAATACTTCCATGGATAAGGTCTTCATTTCAATTGTGTACTAATTTCCTATATTTGATGCTTTAAATATTAAAGGTACTAAATGCCCAATAGTTCTGAAATGTATGTTAATGACCTTAACAACCCACAAAGATCTACCAAGGCAGGCATTGTTATTTCCATGTTACAATGAGTAAACTGGTCCCCAAAGAGGCTAAAGAATCTATTCATAATAAAAGTTAGAGCTAAACTCAGGTCTTCACAGTAAATACTTTCCATAGCAAACTTTAACCTGACCAAGAGCCTTTCAAGGAAACCTGTTTAAATCCTGGCACCTTACGGACAGACCCAACAGAGAACTAATCATGGATTTGACAAGATCTCGTATTGCAGGATAAATGTTTATACTAGTGTATTAAAACTGCAATTAGGTAGGCAGCTTAAAATAATTTTACTTCCATGTGTTATATTTAAGCCAAAATCAAGCTCTAAAAGATTGTTATATCTTCAAAAGACTAGAAATGTCTCAGTGGTACCCAAATGAAGATCGTTGACAACATTTTAAACTTAAAGTTCTATATTTCTTTGAGAATACTTCTTTAACATATACTTTTCTCTCACAAGTAAAATACTTGGAATGAAAATTCAATATATTTTTTGCATTAATGTAAAGACAACATATCCAAAATTATTCAGTTATTATATTTATTTCTTATGAAAAAGATTTTGAGTAATAAATTAAGTAATTTTGATTTTTACAAAGAACAATCTTAAAACTATAAGCACCATTAAACACTTCATGCTCACATTTTGCTCTCCTGTATTTTCTTGACAAAAATGTGTGAATGAACTTTTACTTTTTAATAAGAACACACATGTAAAAAGAAAGTTTGGTTTGGAAAATATTTTAAAATTGCATTTTACCTCATTTTTGTTATTTTTAAGCAATGCATAGAGAAAAATAATATTTTTAAAAATTGATTGTCTTCTGTTATCTTTAGTGTAAAAATCAAGAGTAAGCATGTGTGGCAGATCTATGGTGTAAACTATTTTATGACTCATTTTAAACATGGGTACAGTGTTTCAGTTTACAACGTGTCTTAGGAAATAATATATTTCTATATTTATGTATTTTGAATGATGAGTATACCCAATGACTTTATATGATGAGTACAATGCAATGACTTTGGAAAAACTAGCTTCCCATAAATGGAGCCAGGTCTTCAGAACACCTCAAATTTTATATGATAAAACTGGGCTTGTTACTGTTTCCCCTTTGAAGCCACTCTTCATCCTATCTTTCCTCTTTTTGTGAATGGTTCCAACTAGAAACCATTCTGCTCACACAACTAGAAAATCTTCACACTCTGTTTTAAACCTATCCCTCAACCTTAGCAAGTCAACCAGATGTCAATTTTCTTTATCTAATCCTTTCTCCAATCTGTCCCTATCTCCCCCATCCCAATACTCCTATCCTGGTTCAGGCATTTGTAGTCTATTTCCTGGACTATCCTGGCTTCCCTGCCTTTGATGTCTCCAAAACATCCCTCATTTAGACTGCTGCCAGAGAGTTTTATTCACTGAATCATTGTCTAGCTTATTTAAAAAAAAAAAAAAAAAAGGAATTTAGGGCATTTAAATCACCTTTCCAGACTTCCTGGGTAGCAATAACTGCTGACTACTCATTTTTGCAATATCCTTCTCAGGGTGGTACCACTATAGAAGGCATATAGCAGCGTGACTGAGAGCACCAACTCAGAAGCAAAACAGCCTGGGTTTGAATAAAACCGGTCAACTAGACTAGCTGTGTGACTCTGGGCAAATCACACAACACCTCTGTTCCTCATTTCCCTCATTTATTGTGGGACCACACTCAGGAGCTTTTTGTAGGAATTAAATTAAGCTAGAAAGGGTCCAGGAAAATGCAATAGAGAGCCAAGGAAATATGTCTATACGTAAGTACTTGTATCATTGTGACTTGTGTCATTGTGACTAGTTTTAGCTGTTGCCCCACTATTTATAATCTTTTTGGAGTCCAAGGGCCATGACTTGATCATCTTTGTGAGGGTACTCTCTGTACAAAGTAGATTCTTAGCAGATGTTTGTTCAATTAAACAGAATGTGTATGAAATGTGACAAAGGTGTGCCCAACTGTTTTTAGGTGGAATGACTTGTGTCAGTGACACAAACATCCGTTATTTTTTCTTCAAATCAGCTTTATTGAGGTATAATTTCCATGTGATAAAAGGCACGATTCTAAGAGATGAGTTCTGCCAAATGCATGCATTTAGGTAACCAGCCTCCCAATCAAAATGTATAGTATTACCATTACCCCAAGTTTCCCTCTGTGTCTCTCTGCAGTGAATCCTCACTCCCCACTCCAACCTCAAGTAACCACTGGTCTGCTTTCTGTCTTATAGATCAGCCTTGCCTGCCAGTTATTTTTAATTTTTACACTAAAAATGTTTCCGTGTTTCAACCTGAACGATCTGTATCTATGTAATCAACTCATATGTAGCAACATGAAAGGAAAGCTATACACGATGCACCAGGTGTTCTGGGGAGGGGGCTGGTGAGAAGAGGGGTAAATTTTAGTTGAAAGTGGAAAACAGCATCTTGTACTTCATAGCCATTTAATTCTCGACACTTGGCTTTTCTGTTTGCTTGTTTTTTACTCATTTTAGACACAATCCTAACCTGTAGGCTCTGTAGGCAAGACAAGAGTATCTTTATTCTACACTCTGGAACCCTGTGTCCCCACAAAGTGCGGCCTCAGTGCTGGAAACCAAGGCCCTGTTGTTCGGATCCAAGTTTCCAGCCTACTTCTGGGCCGAGTTCCTTAGGGAAACGTGTTACTGAAGAAAAAAAAAAAAGAAAAGCTGTGTTCCGGAATTGAGGTTGTAGGAAGGACCCCTGATAGGCAGTTCGGTAGGTTCTCTCGGGGCGGGGTACGCTCCACGGGACTCTGGAACGCATTGGCTTTGAGGGCGGCACCCTGAACGCTGCCCGCGGGAAGGGGACAAAATCCCCCCGAGGGGTGCGCGGAGCGCAGCGGGCTGGCAACCCCGAGGCCAGGGGTGAGGTCAGGGTGGCTTGGGGGCCGGGCCCGGACGTGGCCTGCAGACTCAGCTCTGGACGCGCGCACTCACACAAAAGAGGCCGGAAAGTGGCGGGAGGAAGCGGGCGCGTCACGGGGGCCGCAGCCGGGAGCCTGGCGCGCCCGCCCCGCCGCGTCCCAGGTACACGGCCCGCTCGCCCCGCCGCTCCGCCACCGCCACCGCCACGACCGCGGCGCCGCCAATGAGACTCCTTCCGCTCCTAGGTGAGTGCCCGCGCCCGGATCGCCCGGGCTGCCCCGGGCCAGCACCTGTAGGGAATAGGCTATTTCCAAGGTGGAACTCACGTGCCGAGTGCATTTGGCCAAGACACCAGGGGGATTGACACAGTCCTTCTCAGGATGTTTTTCTCCTTGGCCTTTCAACTCTGGAGTTCGATATTCAGTACCCAGGGACCAAGTCATCTTTTTATTCCTTCTGGGACCAAGTCATCTTTTTATTCCTGCTGACAAAGTCCTCAAAGTCCCAGACTTTGACCTTTCTTCTGATCTTCCCACAAGACATTTGGAAAATCCAAACCATTAACACTTGTGGGAGGTTTCCTGGCCTTTCAAGGGGACTGCTGTCCCAGACTTTGGGTTCCTTTAAAATACTATTTCGATGATACTGTGCAGAAAGATAATAAATCACATCTTTGAAGCCGAATTTAATTCTGGTTTAGACAGTATATACAGCCCTATGTTTTCAGAGTAATGATTCATAACTGTCCATCCCAAGCGGGTTTGTCTTGAGAAGGCCTAGGACAACAATACAAAAGGAACGTCCTACCCTTTTCCTTATCTTTTCCTAACAGCCCACAAAATACCACTGCCAACTTTGTTTTCAAAAACTCTGAAATAAAGGCTTGTTCTTTCTTATGCTGCATGTTATTGGTCATGTTTGTCTGGTGTTCCATTTTTGGAAGATCGATCTTTGACCAGTATGTTGAGTTGATTTTTTTCCTCTCTAATGGGAGAAAATGTAAAAGAAACTTTATTATAGAAAAGGCAGAATTGTAAAAGATAATTAGAACCCAGAAAAAAATAATAATTGCATTTGTCCTCCTGAATGGTATGATATGTTGCTCTTCATCTTAAAATAACACAGATTTGACTTTGAAAAGACAACAAATACTCAGTTCACCTTGATTTCTTTCTGCACAGAATCATTCCCAGGGGAGGGATATTACTTTACAATCATGCAGCTACCTTTAAAAGTATCTCGCCTCAAGGTGAAGGGTCCAGTGATGTAAGAATGCTGTTTTCTTTATAAAGCCAGGTTGTTTACTACATTTTAGCTTGGTTGAGGTTTACTTGATAAACACTGAGACTGAAGAAAAGCGTTACATTTTTTACTCACTTGCTCATGTCCTGTTATTTACCTAAATTCTCCTTTGGGAAATTCTCATAATGCATTTATCTAAATGGAAAGAAAGAAGGATAGTAATGTATATGTCGTCTATCTTAACAGTGGGAGAAGGTTTCTCTTTTTCTTTTCGAAAAGGTGTATTCTCTATTTTCTTTAGTGGGTTTTTCCACTTTGCTGAATTGTTGCTACACTCAGAATTGTACCAGGACACCTTGTCTCCCAAATGCAAAATGTGAAATACGGAATGGAGCTGAAGGCTGCTATTGCAACATTGGATTTTCAGGAAATGGTGTCACAATTTGTGAAGGTAAACAATCTTTATTACCTCTTTTGGAGTACATTGTAAGATTAAATTCTGATATGATTGCTTTTTTCTTATCGAGAAGTTGTCTTACTTTATACTGTTTGGTTTCATGCTATTGATAAAAAAGCTTAATTAACGAAACGATAAGTTTAAACTTTCCAGGTCAAAATTTATACTTGATTATGGACTTTTGATGATTCCATGCATATCTTATTTTGGGTAAAGATTACCCTTGAACTTAAGCTGCAAAACTAGGTTCTGAGAGCAGAGTCAATACCTTCAGGAATAAAAGAACAGAGAATTCATGAAGTCCAGGCTATAACCGTATGTGTTGCCCTCAGATACCTTCCTTAGTACTTGCCTGTCTAAATTTGAGAATACCATTAAGAGATTCGAGGTTTTCTCCTGCATACCCTGGATATATACCCCAGAGAGAGAGAGAGAGAGAGAGAGAGAGAGAAAATTTTGAAATATATTCTTTTCTGAAAAAGCAGATCCCATTTATGGAACTTTAGGCTAGAGCCCACAGCAAGAATAATGCCAGGAAAGTTCTTTCTAGGCTACAATTTAGCCCATTGACTTGATGAACAGAACACTATCCCATAATCAAATTTAAGTGATTTCTTGTCTGTGGTCTCCATCACCACCATGCCTCTTCTTTCCTCAAGCTTCATCCAGTCTTTATTCTCTCTTTCATTTTTAGTAGAATCTAGTTTAACTAGGTCAATAGAACAACATTCTGTGTAGGAGGGAGCGAGGAAAAAAAAAGTTCCAAGCTATGTAAATTAGTTTTAAAATATAATTAAATGGCAGTCTCAGACTCGAACTGTGTGGTATTACACTCCTAAATGTATTTAAGATAACATGGACTTTTTCTAATTAAACCAGGATATCGTACATTGTTAATATTGCATGTGTTTGCTTATAGCATAAACAAGTTGCGTCTCGTGATTCAATTTGATAGGCTCTTAAAAAAGATTAAATATTCAGTATATTGTAAGACCAGACCTCATCATAATTAGTTTAATGCTTAAAAATGTGGAGCAAAGCTACAGTTGCTTAATGGTGCATTAGATCAGGCATTTCTGCTTGTACATACAGCCAGGATTTGAAATTTACTATTCTACAAGCACTACAAAATTCTTTCCATAAACAATCTTAGATTTTTATCGTGTATTTAATTGAATGGCATTATGGCAAGTTGATAGTTGAGTGACCTTCAAAATATGACATCAGACATATTAGTGCACTTTTCCACTAATCATTACAAATTGTACCAGAGTACTTCATAAGCAGTTTTGCCTTTTTGTTATTTAGATACTTTTCAAGTGTCATGATTACCATCATTAACATCAATAATTTTTCACAATTTGGACCTTTAGCAGCCAAGCAGTTCATAATCATGTTTTTAATGATTTCTTTTAAAAACACATCTTCCATTATCCAGTGCAATTGTTTTTTCCCCTGCTGTTTAGTCAATAGTCAGCTGAAGGGCAGAAAATATTTTCTGTTGAAAATAAAAATATTTCAAAGAGCTTTGGCCCTGAAATTTCTTTTCACACAGAACACAGTTTGTAATGGGAATTTTTTTTTCTTTTCAAGTTCTTCTTAAATTCCCTTCTTATTTAAAGAATGGTACATATACACTTGTGTTAATATTCACTATCTGAGGTTTATAATATCCTCTTAAAACTGTTCAAACAGTGGTTTTCATCTTTTTCACATTTTATTAATCCACTGACAAATTTGGGACACTTTTTTCAGTAAATATATTTAATATGATTTTTGTAATCAAAACACTGTGTTTTCAGATGCTGACTTGTCTAGGTTATATTTTGGGTTTGAAGAATCTTGTTGGCTTTTTTCATCTCTGAAGAGATTCCCCATCTTTCCTTATCTTTCTCTAAGATTGTTAGTAGGTTTCTAAGAAATCCCTGGACAGAATTTTTGTTACAGAAGATACCTGCTTCTTGAGGAGTGAAAATTGTTGTTTTTTTGGCATCATTAACATCATCTTCATCATTTTCATAAAATCTGGCTCCCTCCAAGGCATGCCAAATAAATGTCATGATAATAACCCAACCTTACTAAATGTATTCTGTTCCAAGAGCTAGTTTTGAACAAGTTATTTAGACTTTGGATTACGTGGTCCCACAGAAACTAGTTTTAATAGTAGTGAATTTATTTCACTTAATTATCTTTTTATTGAACAAGTATTTGTTGAGTACTTTCATCATCATTTTCATTATCATGATCATCATCAGGATAGTTAAGATATATTGTTCACTTAGTCCAAGATATTAATTAGCATAACATCTTCATCCGTTATTATTCCCATTTTATCTATAAGGAAATAGAGTGTTAAGAAGGTTAAGTGAAAATCTCAAGTGACATGACAAATAAGTAGTGGAGCCAAGATTTAAGCTCAAGTCTGTCTAATTCCAGTGATTGTATTATTACTCACTGTGTTTGACCATAAGGCCTCTGCTTAACAGATACTGCTATGCCCTTGGGTTAAAATAATCAATAAGAAATTGACCTTGATTTCTAATATATCTGAGGACAGTTACAGAACTATGTTAATAATTTCATACAATGTTATAAAAGGTATTAAAAGAGGTAAGTTTGAGAAGTGCAGTCAACAGCAAGGAAGCTTTCCACGTGGAGGTGACATTTATGCTCAGAATTGAGAATTAATAGGTTTTATTAAGAACAACAAAGTGATAGAGAGAAGTCAGGCAAAAGGAATCAGCAGTAACAAAGGCCTAGAAGTTGAACATGTGTGGTTTTTTTTTTAAGGAGTTCCAAGTATTTCATGCTGGATATATATCACAGGTATCTTAGTTGAGGGGTCAATGGCAATTAAGTCAAGATGTCAAAGGTATGGACTTTATTCTGTTAACAAAAGAAAGCCTTTGGCAGGTATGAAGTAGCTGAGTTCCATGATAGATTGTATGTATTAGAAAGATGACCCCATTAGGTAGAGTAAGAACGGATTAGCAAGGGTCAACTCACAAAGGCCATTTACCCAACCTGTAAAACCAATAGTACAGTTCATTATAGTTTATGCTCCATCTACCCAATGTACTTTAATCTTCATATCAAGCAGTTGAAATGAAAACTACAGATGCTGTCTTTTACTTACAGACAGTATTATTACTGGTTATACCTAGTTGAACTCCACGCTACAGCCTTTTGCATATGAGAGAAGCAGGACTCTGAAAGCTTAAGTGAGTTCCCCAATGTCCCAGGCTAAAGTGATAAAGCTAGGACTCAAACCCTGGGATCTCAGCCTTCTCTAAATTACCAAAAATGTCAGCGTATTCCTAGTCACCTGATATAATTAGTTTAGTACAGATTTTTAAACCAAATTGGTGGAACAGTATCATTTTAATAGGAATTTATTTATTACCACTTTATTGAGGTATTAATGGGAATTTATTACATACTTATCTTTATGCTGACACGTAAGTGTATTTTAAGATAGGAGGTGAAAAAGTGTGGAGAAATTTTGGGGTACATTTAAAGGCTTTTGAAATTGTTGATGATGTTTAACTATAAAATGTAGGTTATTTTAGTTCTTTAAACATATATTACTATTGCCCTTCCTTATGGTTCTCAGTACATTTTTGGCTACCTTCTAGTGCATAGTAGTTACAAATATAGGAGTTAAAGATCCCTCCTCCCCCAGGTAATTATGAAAGTGTTAAAAAAGGGAAGGGAGGTTAGAAGGGATGAAAGAATCTTTGGCTACATCTAAAACACTATATTGCTTGAGCTGGAATAAACTGAGCTGTGAGAAGCAAGAAGCAGGAACCAGGGGAAGGATGCAGTGCAGTGCATGTTTGGGTGTAAGGATGGTGGGTGGTGAGAAAATAGTCTCCCTACTCTCATATCAGCTCATTAAGTGGGGCTGTTTTGGGGAAAGTTTCATGGAATGAGAATGGGTAGGAGGAAAACAACTGCCCCAGGTAAGGAGAGGAAGGGTCAGGAAGGATGTAATTGAGTACCAGTACGCATGTATAAAAATCTTTTCAGACCTTGAGACATGCCTATTATGAACAATATCACAAGCACTTTACAGAAAATAACGAAGTCTTGGTGCCTGACTCAGGGAGACACACTGTATGATTAAAAAGTAGTTTTTCATTATTATCTAATAACCATATGTATGCTTGTAAAATTCAACCGGAAAAATATCATAATAAACTAGAGAGCAGTATGAGGCTGGTAAGGGTAAAGAGAACAGTGTCACAATAGCTATCTAAAGAGCAGAATGTGGGAGAAATATTAATTAAAATAGTCCACTAGCATGAATCTTCCCAGGATAAAATAGAAGTGCTGAGGACATGTGATTGCTTCCATAACAATTTTTTCTTTAGTAATAAAGAGGATGCTCATCAAAATGGGCAAACCAGTAGTCATCAGAACAGACGCAAAGCATACAAAATGTGTATGTCATGAATATACACATCAGTCAACACAATTAGATATACTATCTAAACTATGTCCTACAAATAATAACTGTAGCTGTAAATATTTAATGAAATGATAATATCCGTAATAGAAATGTGAACAGAAAAATAACTCTTACGTACTCTTCTTTGCATCACATTTCAATGATATTTCATATTTAATAATGATATATACATATAGTCAGTTATATAACATACATATACCTTTTCACTTTTATGAGGTATAGTCACATTCAGCATGTGAATGATTTTTCAGAACAGACATGCCAGAATAACAAACTAATTGGCATCACCCATTTCTCACTCAAGTAAATATCATTGTCTAAGATGGTTTAATTATGAAAATGATGCTACCAGTGCTTAAAATTTTATTAGAACTCTTACTTTATAATTTATATGTGTAATATAATAAATTAAATTTAAATAAATTATTTAAGTATATATATATATATATTTTTTTTTTTTTCCTATCCTCAATGACAGTGAGATTTTGAGAGTGGATTTAATCTTCAGAAACAGCTAAGAGAAACTCTTAACCAAATCTGATGGGTGAAGTGGAAGATTAATTGCCAAAATGGTTTTAAGAAAATGGTGTGTGGTTATGAAGTAATATGAGGTGCAATATTTTTCATGAGTAGCCTGGAACAAAGACAGTTTTCTAAGTTTTGAAATGTTTTGATATTGCATATAATAGTGAGATCACTAGAATAAATGTACTGACTTTCAAGTTGTTAATTTCTCATTGGGATGCTTATGTTCTGTTATTTGTTTAAAGATAGCTGTATTATTTTCATGCATTCATTTCATAAGCATTATCTGTTCTTCATGAATCCAATTCCAAAGGGCATTGTTAATATCTCTAGCTCTAAAAGTAAAAAAGATAAACCCAACACATTGTTGAACTAGATTCTAAGTGTATACCAGCTTACTTAGAAATATTTTCATTAATACAAATATTTTATGAAATAAACCTTACAATGTAGGACAAAAATGTCATAAAATATATCAGTGCATTTTGGGGAACAGGTCAAGCATTTTCTTATATGATAAACATCATCATTACCTTTTTAAAACATCATCATTACCTTTACTTATTTCAACAACTGGAATATTCATTTTGGCCCTGTCATTTTTGAAACCTATTCTAGCTTTGAAAATTTAGAATATGGTACCCTTAATAATTTAGCATACCAACATTTTATTTCTGTTACCAAAAAAGATGGTCCATCAGTTTAGTTCTTTCATGATCTGGCAAATTAAATAGTCTGGTTACCAAAGTTAGTCTATTAATTGAGTGAGACAGTTGGAACAAAAACAAGGAAAGTTAAAGTTTATAATCGTCTTTAAATTGTACTGATATTTAACTTCTGTGGAGTTACATACCCTGAAGATAGAGTGCATCAAAACGGCCTGGATCAGGTCCCTCTAGAAGAGCGATTTTTCACAGCAGCTTCTAAATCTTTTTTGTCATAAGGCTGCAAATAGGTATCTTTTGAATATTTGTTTTCATTTCTCATCTGGCATCATCAGCTCTCCTAGTAGTTCATCTACAACTTTTCTTATCCTTTTACATTTATTACATTTTGTGGTATTGCAACTTAGGAGTACAGAATTGAGTAGCAGCCAGGGCTAGCATTTTCTTTAATTTTTCCCTTTCTCTCTCTCTTTTTCTCTCTGCCTCCCTCTCTATGTCTTTCTCTCTTTTCTTCTTATTCCAGTCCATAGAAGGAGGTGTCTTGTGGTTTTTAAGTAATATTTAAGGAATATTTGAAGATTTAGAAATCTATGTCTCAGTAACATTACATCCACATCTTCCTTCATATGTCATATGTTACTAAAAACCCTTGAGGAAGCATTTTTTTTTTTTGTAAAACAAGTGTATTTTTACATACTCCAGAGGAATTTATTAGGAAAATGAATACTAATACAAACTTGAAAAAGTATGAACTCTAACGTGCTTCTGGATAGCTGTGTATCAAATTTTTTTAAAGTGAGGTGCATATTTCCTTGGGCCTTCTTGTACTGAATGGAAAATGTTACCTGTTTAAAAAATGATAGTCTAAATTAACCCAAGCCTTACATTCCAGGATGCATGATTTCTGTGAACTTCATCCAAATAAATAAAATACCTTTGCCAATTTCAGAAATTCTTTTCCTTGTAACTAGAAATATGACCTCTTTCATCTGTTGACAAGAAGGGTTACACAATAGAGAGAACAAACTCAAGCACAATAATTAAGTAGAACCTCCTCAAAATATCTAATCTATAAGATTACAAATTCTTTTACCATATAAAAAGAGAAATATAAAAGAATAAACCATTATAGAAACGATCTTTAAGCTAGTATTTTATTTTTAAAAAGAAAAGGAAAAAAGAACTTGTGTCATTTGAGTTTTGCTGATCAGCTCCACAGTTTTAAAACTAAAAACTTCTCCATATCTCCTCCCTCTCTTTGTATAGCTGATTCACTTTGTTATAAAGCAGAAACTAACACACCTTTGTAAAGCAATTATAGTCCAATAAGGATGTTAAAAAACTAAAAACTAAAAACTTCTCTTATCTAACTTGACAAGGTCATTTTTTGCAGACTAAGTTTCAGGAATCATTTTTCTAAGTCATCCTGTTTCATGTTTATCTCACTGGACAGATATGACAATGAATGAGATACAATCTAAGAAGTATCCTGAGATCTTAAAGAAAGGTTTAATATGAATATATGACTTCGGATATTCCCAACTAATCTATAATGAAACGTGAAAATGTTTCTTCATGTAGAAGTCTCATTTATTTCTGATTACTTTTTAATCAGTATTATCTACATTATTATTATTATTATCTACATTCATTGCATATTTAGAATCAGAAAAGTAGTATCAGATAACTAATGGCACAGAGAATTAAACAGAAATAGTAAAAATCAACACAGAACTTCTGAGTTCTAGTATCAATCATCAAAAATACTTATTCAGGGCTTCCCTGGTGGCGCAGTGGTTGAGAGTCCGCCTGCCAATGCAGGGGACACGGGTTCATGCCCCGGTCTGGGAAGATCCCACATGCCAGGGAGCGGCTGGGCCCGTGAGCCATGGCTGCTGAGCCTGTGCGTCCGGAGCCTGTGCGTCCGGAGCCTGTGCTCCGCAATGGGAGAGGCCATAGCAGTGAGAGGCCCGTGTACTGCAAAAAAAAAAAAAAAAAAAAAAAAACACAACTTATTCAAATTTCTGTGTTAAATCAATCCTAGATAAGACTTACTATCTGATTTGACATTATCAGAGTGCTGGGGTTTTTTTCAAGCGAAGACTATCAATTTGTTTTTACTGCAGGCTAAAATGTTGATTCATCATATATATATTTATATATATGTCATATAATATGTGTTGCTGATGATAAAGCATCAATAGCAATAAAACTGGATATCATTTTTCTAGCATTAGTTTTCATTCTTTGCATGCAAAGTGAACATGGCAGTTGTATCATCTTATATTTTATGTTCAGTCATATCTTTAGGAACTGCTAGGAAATTTAAATTAAGTGAAAATTGTGCTCCAAATGTGGAATTTTCATACATTTTAAACCTCTGTTGCTTTTCAAGAAAATATTGGCATAAAGAAGAACAAAGGAATTTGGAGATAGCACCTTTAACACCATAAAGTGACTCACTGAGTCTCAAATTTTTCGCTTTGCTTATTAAAATTCTATTTGTCAATATTTTAAGATTGCTAACTTCATTTTGAAAAATTGATGATATTTCTTTTGTTGTTGGCATGTCAGTTTTCTACAGTCCCAGTTTTAATAGGGCATTAGCATACTTCATAGCCAACTCCCAGTTATTTTGGAAGCAAACTAACCAGTCTTCTGATTATCCATTTTCACATTATTTCTCTTCTTACTTACTTAGCCTCTTTAATGCTTAAATAAGGAACTTCAGATTTATAGCTTATTCACAAAAAAAGAGTAATAATATTGATATTAATTTGAGTGCTTTCTCTGAGCTACCATCTATTTTAAGCACTTTACATGAATTTATAAATTTAATCCTCATAACAACTCTGAAGTAAAAGCTAGTATTATTCTCAATTTATAGGTTAAATAATTTTCTCAGAGAAAGTACCTTCAAACAATCTTCTCATATGATCCTCAAACTACTATGTGAATTAAGTCTGCAAATAATGAAATTGAATCTCATAAGAAAAAAAATGAATTATTTTGGTTCTACTCCTCCTACCTCGATTCTGCTTTTTTTGTGCTACATTATCAAAACAACTGATAAAAAGAAAAAAAAATGTGTGGTGTGTATATTTATGATACCTTAGCAATAAGTGCAGAGAAGTTAAAACTATTTTCAAGTTTTAATAGCTTGATTAAAATCATAGGCCAGGAACAATTGTTTAACTCCTGTTTATCTATCTCTTTCAAGCCCAGTGAATTGAAAATAAAATCAGTGAAATCAAAGGAGGCTCATGAGAAGTCTACAAATTAAGAGTGAACTTCTCAAAGCAGAATCCAGTTCCACAAATGGGGGTAGTTCAGTGTACACAGAGAAGGCTTCAGTGAAGACGGTGTCTTTTCCCTGTGGTGGTCATATTCTTTACCCTTCCCAGAAAGAGAGTGGAAATCTAGGTGATTGGTTGGGACATTATTTTCCTAAAGCTGTACAGATTGGTCTCCCTATTTCCCATTGGTGTTTGCTCCCAAATAAAGCCAAGAAAATACTCTCAAAGGAAACTTTGTCATCTGCCTGTCATCACTTAAGGTGCAAATTAATACCACCTTTCTGCCCACTCCCCACCTATGCTACCTGGAATAATGCCTGAAACTTGCCCCACCCACGTATGCAGCAAACCCAGAGCTCTTGTGCTAAAGAGGTTGTAATTGTCAGGCAAAACCTGGGTCATGGTACCTGTGATAATCAACATTGTTCTTTAGTTATAAACATAAGGGTCTTTTAAGGATAACCAGTCACTGGAGAGAAGCCAAAAATACAAACACAAAGATGAATAAATAGAACTGGCCTGAAAAAGATACTTTCTAAGGAGAGAAAAGAGGTTGAAGGAAAAACTCCAGTTGATACCCTCAAAGATATTCTCAAAAATTTTGCATCCTGGGCTTCCCTGGTGGCGCAGTGGTTGAGAGTCCGCCTGCCGATGCAGGGGACACGGGTTCGTGCCCCGGACTGAGAGGATCCCACATGCCGCGGAGCAGCTAGGCCCGTGAGCCATGGCCGCTGAGCCTGCGCATCCGGAGCCTGTGCTCCGCAATGGGAGAGGCCACAACAGTGAGAGGCCTGTGTACCACACACACAAAAAAATAATAAATTTTGCAGCCTAACAAACAAAACAAATAGAATAGGCTTCTGTGTGTAAGTTCTATTATACCAGAAAAAATACTTTCTTCTTTGGTATATCCCATAACCTTTGTGCTATTCAATTCCTTGTACCTCCTTTATCCTTTTATTCATCTTTTGTAGAAATCCATCAAGACGATAAGCTGGTAAAATTGTCAGTAATGCAAACAATTCTTAAAAATCACCAGAAGATTGAGACTAAAGTCTCTATTCCTGGGTTTTCTCTCCTATGAAAATGATCACACACTGAACAGGGAAACTACAAATTTCAAATTTTCTTACACATCAGTAGAAGATACCCCTGGACTGCATAAGTCAGGATATTCTTAAGTTCATCAGCTGAGTACAATCCCCCTTTTTATAATAACCCAGTTTCACCCCCTTGTGATCTTTTCCATTATCTCTGCCTACACCTCTCCCAAATTCCTCCCCTAATTTATCTCAAAGGTGAAACAGGTAGTCAATGTGTCTTTTGACCCTAATTCCATGATTTGCTGGTAATTTTTCACATTATAATGTCATTAATATGGGGATAGAGCCCATACTTGGTACCCAGGAATAGTGCATTGTTGTTGAACCTCTGCTCCCTTTGATTGAACTCAAACTTTGTTTTTGACTTATAAATTCTGTGGTTATAATATTGTAATTATCTGCAATTTCCAACCTATGTTGTTTGTTTTCCTTGAGTAATTTCCTGAATTCACTGGCTAAAACTCTTGATAGTTCATACAAAAAGATCTATTTTTCTCCTCCAATAAAATATATTTATCTTCTGATCTATGTTATTCCCAAATTGAGGCAATAATGTGCAATAAAGCAGCAGAAAAATAATACCCAGAGACTGCAGAACTAAAAGGCAAAGATGGAAAATACGAGAACAACATGGAGAACCTAATATTCATCTAATAGAACTCTTATTAAAGTAGGATCAGACAAGATTTAGCAAAGGAAATAAAAGATATAAGACAGTTTCCCAGAGCTTAAGAAAAATGAGTCTTCAGTTAAAAGAGCCCTCTAATATTCAACTGTCTTTTGCATAATATGTTTGTGCCTCGCTTCTCAGCTTATGTTTAAGGAATACCTATTGATATCTTGCAATAAAAGAAGAGTAAAGTTTACTTCATAACCTGTCATTTTTATTTATACATTCAAGCTGTTTATTACCTTTATGTACCTAAATAATAGAATATATAGGCTGCTTCATTCCTGTAGTAGCATAGGTGAAAACCTACTCAAATCATGGGGACAGAGTGAGAAAAAGTGCTTTTCAAATGACAATTGAGTGATTCTTACCATCAGGAGAGTGAATAGATGCCAAGCAACCAAAAATCAACAATGACCACTATAAGAAGAGTTTCTATCAATCCTTTGGACCTCCATTTCTACATTCATCTACTTTCATTTAACACTTTTCTGAGACTAATTCTAGTTTAAGTAAGGATGGGTATATTTCAGAAATACTGTGATATTACCCCATCATCTAAAAAATAAAATAATTACTACACCAAAGTCTTATGTTCCAGGTTCCTATTATTGGATCCCTTTCTTATATCCTTGTATCTCAATAACTGAGAACCAGCCCTGTAATTTGAACCCTCCTAGTATGCCATGCCCAAGTAACTAAATTCTCTGATAATAAATTCTCATATGACTGTGATGAGGTCTCCAAGCTTGTTATATATATTCTAGTCCTGTTCAGCTGGGACTGTTATGGTAATGGTTATTAATGTCTCTCTCAGCTTTAAAATTCTTTGATTCTGTTATTGTGAGACTTTTATTTGAACTGTAGTCAATATACAGTTCATCTACTTTTTGGGTAACTAATGGATTTTCGGCTCAATTTAAAACATGAAAGTGAAACAGATATGGATTTTGGTCTCTTGCCTCTAAACTCAGTGCACTTTCCACTCTACTACCCTGCTTTTTACTGCGCTCTCTGGAGCTGGCATGACCAATGCAGGTGAGGCTTTCATTTACTGCTTGTGCCCCCTTCTCCCTATTCATGGCCATAACACCATCATGATACTCTTTTCTGCTGAACCAGGATGTGACCACAAAGTTCTTCTCCACGCAGATGTTACAAATCGTAGAGGCAGGCACATAAATAAAACTTATTTTCCATTATTTCCATTATCATTTTCTCTGGTGATTTCCTCCTTTGAAAGAAACTTCTGGATGAATCTTCAGTGAACACCCCTGTATTACAGTGCTAAAAAGTAAGGTATTAAATAGAATATAATCAGCAAGAGAAGTGCTATATCAGAGTCACCTGAATCATAAAAAAAGAAACAAGAAGGCTATAAACCTTGATTTTTATATTTGCTCCCTTCTGGGAAAGGTTTAGTCACTGTTGTATGTGGTTGAGAGAACCCCTTTTGAATAAAATGATGTACATATTCATTATGTAGGGAGGAGGGTTATGATTCATGTGATTTTATAAGTACCATTTAATGAACAATCTGGAACAAAATGCTACAAAATAGAACTTGTCCTTGTGTTGCAATTTCAAAAGAACGTTGATGATTGTTTAGTTATAACTGTGATGAGCCAGTGGTGTTGAGAGTGGACTTGATCAGAGGGGCAGTCTTCTCAGCAGGAAACCTGTAGCTAAATTTCTCCATTCTGAGGATTTCATATAGTTCCAGGCATCAAAATACTTTGTGTCAGAGTCAATAAATGGGACAGGATAATCAGCTGTGTGTGTGCTCAGGAAAGAAATCAGGCGCTTTCAATGTTGGAAAAATTATACACTGAGATTCATTGTCTAAAACTCAATACACATGTCACTTTCTTTGCAAGGCTTTTCTTATTTCTATATGTTAAGAATAATTTGCTTTTTCATCTCATAATTCCTTTTTTATTTTTGCATCAATTCATGTTATTGGAATAAGTGTGATGGAGTCTGCCTGCTTTTTTTTTTTAACATCTTTATTGGAGTATAATTGCTTTACAACGTTGTGTTAGTTTCCTCTGTATAACAAAGTGAATCAGCTATATGCATACGTCTATCCCCATATCCCTTCCCTCTTGCGTCTCCTTCCCACCCTCCCTATCCCACTCCTCTAGGTGGTCGCAAAGCACTGAGCTGATCTCCCTGTGCTATGTGGCTGCTTCCCACTAGCTATCTATTTTACATTTGGTAGTGTATGTATGTCAGTGTTACTCTCTCACTTCATCCCAGCTTGCCCTTCCCCCTCCCCGTGTCCTCAAGGACAGGAATAAAGACACAGACATAGAGAATGCCTGCTTTTTAATAGTGCCTGGGGAATTTCAACAGTGTCTGCTGTTTGAGGAGAGTAACTAATTCTTATTCTTAAGTGGATCCTTGGAAACTACCAAAATTCCTTGGATCCAATCCGTAAAATACTATGGATTGTTTTTGAGTGGTTACCCTGATTGGTTGGTGCCCCATTTTTATTTTTCCTTGCCTGTGCTGAATCTATTAAGACATTGTGGGTGGTATTCCTGCTTGCATGGATCAGCACTTAAATTTGCTTGAATTCTATACATTGTAAGAGACTCATATAGCAAGATTACATTAGGTATAATCCCATCCCAAATATTTTGCTGTAAATAAAGACTATCCATTATAGCCAGATAGAAAATGTGCATGAATGATCATTTTGCTTAATAAACTTCACATTGGTTTTCTCCAAACTGTCTTTCCCTATTTCATTTTGAGTGATCAACTGTGCAAGACTGAATTTCCATTAACTTACCTATTGCTCTTTTGAACATTTTCATGAATTAGGAAGCAGTATGTCCTAAAGTAGGGCCATTTGCGATATTGGCACTAATATCTTGCGATGACCTCCTGTTTTTGAAGCACCCTGGCCCTAATCTTCAGAGTCCCAGGAGTCACATTGACTACGGTATTTTTTTTCTGCATCTGATGTGTCACACATGCTATTTTCATAGAAATCCTAGTAATTGTGAAATTATTAGCACTTAGAAAAATGATATTTTCACTTCTAAGCATATTAGTACTTTGTTCTTTCTTTAATTTCAAAACAGAATTTTATTTTGTGTTGTTGAAAATATCTGTCTCACATTTATCACTCTTTCCCATGAACTAATCTTTTTAAATACAACATTACATGAAGCTGTATTTATTCTTCAGTTACCTACTTAAGGAGAAGTTTTATCTTTTTTTGCATTAGTATGTACAAAGTGAAGGACAAATTTTATTTTGTTTTTCATCAAACTCTAAATTTGATTAAATAGAATAAATTATCACATAAATGAATTGGGAAGAAAAAAATATTCTTACTCTCTGTAACTTTAAATTACTTCATTAGAATTTTAATACTTCCAGTATATAAAGATTATGAAGAAAATATTGCCTTCATCTACAAAAATTTGTGTTTAATTTTTTAAAATGTGCTGTAACCCTTCCTAAGAGTTATTTACTTCCTTGCTTTAGGAAACATTCTTTTTATGCTATCTAGCAGTGCTGAAATCAACTAAAAGAGTATATGTTTAGGAGGATGTGGGAAAAATGCTTTGAAAAACTCTAATGTATTATCTGAGATAATTTCTTCTTCTTGTCTTCCTGAGATATGATTTTATATCCCATATTTTACCAACCATCAAACTGGTGCCAAGAATCTGAATTTATAATAAATAGATTTTTAAATTTGTTGGTCAGCTGTATGAGATAATACCACTATGTAGTGTACATTATACAGCATCTGTATAAATGTATCAAGCATTTTGAATGTTAAAAAACAGAACAAATCATATTTGTCTGCCATGAAAGTTGTGATTTTTCTGGATAATAAAAAATTAAGGCAGTATTATTGATACATTTCAGATCCTTTAACTATTTTGGTCCATTGCCAATGAGGGAAAAGGTACCAGGACTTAAATTACTGTAGTCTCATGTGTAGTTGTGGGTAGAGTGAGAATAAGGATTTTAGGAAAAAAAACCATTCTGTTTAAAGAAATTGGAATATAGAGAAAGAACTCCAGCACCTGAATGTAATAGAAGATGGTGTTTTATATTCAAGTCAAAGAGTTTTCATTAAGAATGAGATTATTTTGAGTGTCATTGGACTGAAAAGCTCGATTCCTGCCAAGTCCCTTTAAATGGAATTTACTGCACAGTAATGGTATTTCCCGTATTAACATGATTTTTCCCGCAATGTTATGTTCTGATAATTTATACTACCAAGAAATCTGGATTAGTATACAGTATCAGAGATTCTCTTTATAACTGTTTAAAAGTTCCCAAACAAATTGCTAGAAGGTAGAATGCCAGACTGTTCAAAGCCTGTACTTATTTTAAGGAGGAAATTAACACTTTGGTCCTTCATTTGCCATGGAAAAAGATAAAGACATTCTCTAGGAAGATTAGAATCCAGCCAAACATTGTAGGCTATATATAGCATACAAAGCCTTGTGCCATTTGTGAAAATGCTATCAGGGGGAAAACCCAATGACTGAGTTTCTGTACTGTATATTTTAGGGACACAGATTTAATTTAGAGATTATGGTTTGAAAATAAAATTTACTGTAAGAGTGTTTTTAGCTGATAAGAAATTGATTTGGTGGCCTTGTTACACATTAATTGAAATATCTGGCAATATGTCTTGACAAGGTTTAAGGAACCATACACACTTGGAACCGTATCATTCCTTCATGTTGAACTTGTTAGTTAATCACTTTGTTACCATTACAGGGAAGAAAACTACTTTTGTGTGGGGTCTGAATAATCTTCTATGGCATAACAAGTGGTTTTTATGTAATTGACATTATATTTAGTTGTTTCACTGTATTGAAGGTGGAGTTATTTAAAAATATTATCCTTATAGATTAACATGGTACTTTGTATTTTCTAATACTTTAAAGGTTATATTTATAAAATCAAAAGTGAGAAAGTGTGTGCACATGAGCATAGACATAAAAATTATTTGTTATTTAAATTATTCAGTGAATTTTAGAATGTAGTTTTTAAGAACTTACAGTAGAATGAAGGTAGTCAGGTTATCAGTGTTCTACATGGCTTGAATGCTAGTTTACTTAACAGGTGTTAACTCAGGATATATTTACAGAGGAAAAAATGAATTGCAGATGAGAGTTCAAACAAATTGTGAAATTTGTAAACTCTTACCAAAGAACACCAAAATATATTTTTTTCCTTGAGATTCTTTGGGTTGACTAACCAGGTCAGTTATATATGCAATAATTATGCAGAGGGCTTCCCTGGTGGCGCAGTGGTTGAGAATCCGCCTGCCGATGCAGGGGACACGGGTTCGTGCCCCGGTCCGGGAAGATCCCACATGCCGCGGAGCGGCTGGGCCCGTGAGCCATGGCCGCTGAGCCTGAGCGTCCGGAGCCTGTGCTCCACAACGGGAGAGGCCACAACAGTGAGAGGCCCGCGTACTGAAAAAAAAAAATAATAATAATTATGCAGAAAAGTGGGCATCTCCACTTTATTTCTCTTTTGTGGATATAACCTCAGAACTAAAATTTGGGTCATGTTTCTTTAGTGACATCATGCTGTTAGCCCTCTGCAGATCAAGAACACATACTGAGTCTTAAAGAATTTGTTATTAAAAACGTCACTGGAGTCATGTTTAACATTTAAGTGGGAAGGAATGTGCTGTTTTTTGTGCATTTTTGATAATTAAAGTTGACACGTGCAGACAACTAAGTCAATTTTGATGAGTTTGAACAGAAGTTGAGGTGGTTCTAACACTTGCTTGATAGTTTTGTATCTGTGGAAAAATTTTGATATTTTGAAATAAGAGAGTTCTATATCCTTTGTGTCAGAAAGGTTCTTAATTCTAGGTTTCCTGGTGCCATATGGAGGATCTGTTCTGAAGATAATTTCTGGACCTTTATAAACACAGAAACCTATTGAGAATACTAAAAAAAGTACAACAAATCTCTGTTGTATATGCAA
Source organism: Kogia breviceps (assembly GCF_026419965.1). Classification (NCBI taxonomy): domain Eukaryota; kingdom Metazoa; phylum Chordata; class Mammalia; order Artiodactyla; family Physeteridae; genus Kogia; species Kogia breviceps. Next base: position 133,242,907 of record NC_081310.1, read on the forward strand.
TGCAGGAAAGCAAGCAGATGCTTGATTATAGTGTTGTGTTTGTTCAACGAATGTGATGTTCCCTGCAGCAGTTTCATAATGGAATACCATGTGGAGAAGAATGTTTTTTTAAATATGTTTTGGACTTTGAATTTCAGTTTATTAGTAGACAAATATGTCAGAAAATTTTCAATAGAGGCATTAATTGTTGTTTTATAGTCAATAATCTCTTTATACTTATCCTTTTATTTTTTTTAATTTTTTTAACATCTTTATTTGAGTATAACTGTTTTACAATAGTGTGTTAGTTTCTCCTTTACAACAAAGTGAATCAGTTTTACATATACATGTGTTCCCATATCTCTTCCCTTTTGTGTCACCCTCCCTCCCACCCTCCCTATCCCACCCCTCTAGGTGGTCACAAAGCACAGAGGTGAACTCCCTATGCTATGGGGCAGCTTCCCACTAGCTATCTAATTTACATTTGGTAGTGTATATATGTCCCTGCCACTCTCTCACATCGTCACTGCTTACCCTTCCCCCTCCCCATATCCTCAAGTCCATGCTCTAGTAGGTCTTATACTTATCCTTTAAAACAATCAGATGGTTGCTTTAAGAATAGAGAAGTATGAAGTTAATATGAATTTAAGCAAGGTTTTAGATTATAACCCATAATACACTTTCATTATTGTGTTTAGAAAAGAAAACTTAAGTCTTATTGATTACTGGAGATACAGTTTTCAAAAAAAGATTCCAGCGATTCATAAATTATGATCCAAGGACTTACTACTACTATTGCCTTAATATTTGCAGATCAATTCCTTTATTAATTGAAAAGAAATTGCCCTTACAACAATATTAAAACCGAATGACAGGGCTTCCCTGGTGGCGCAGTAGTTGAGAATCCGCCTGCCGATGCAGGGGACACGGGTTCGAGCCCCTGTCCGGGAAGATCCGACATGCCGCGGAGTGGCTGGGCCCGTGAGCCATGGCCGCTGAGCCTGCGCGTCCGGAGCCTGTGCTCTGCAACGGGAGACGTCACAACAGTGAGAGACCCGCGTACCGAAAAAAAAGACCAAATGACACACTTACAAATATGACACACTTAGAGAATAGAATTTAAAACAAAATTTTGACATACGGTAAGCATTCAAATCTGGAATACCAAGTACAAATAATAAATAAAGGAGGGAAAAAATGGCTATAATTTATTTCAAAGTAGATTTCAGCACATGAAGCATAATGGAGACCTGCTTTGAAAATCTGTACCTCAACTTTTTAGATTCAGACACTGTTGACACTTTGAAACAAGATCAATCAATAGTAGCAGAGCTATAGAAGAAGCAGAGCTTCTGAGGAAGGCATCCCTGGGATCGAATCTTGGTTCCATCATTTGCTAGCTGTTATATTTGGACCCGTTTCTGTGTCTTTGGTATATAAATAGTCTTATCAACTTCAAAATATTTTGGGGGGCTAAAAGAAGATAATAAAAAGATAGCACTTAGTTATGATACTGGCCATATAGAAAGGCCTCAGTAAGTGAACTGTTATTAATGTAAATCTGTCAGTCACTTTCTGCCACATTGTTTTGGGTAGGTTCATTCTTTTTCTACTTTCCCAAACTATCCAGAAAATCAGATGAAAATCATCTAGGCAGTTATGTTATAACAACAAGGTGCTCTTCTGCTTTTCCCAAATTCCATGAACAGCAACACATACGAGCACTTAACCATATACCTAGAATAAGGGTATATTAGTCCCTACTTGCTAATAGTTTATTAATCCTCAACTTACATTTTAGGCTTCCTGTGTCTGAAGAAAAAAAAAATTAATCATTTACTTATTAGTAAGCTTTCTTTTTTTTAAATACATCTTTATTGGACTATAATTGCTTCACAATGTGGTGTCAGTTTCTGCTGAACAACAAAGTGAATCAGCTGTATGCATACACATATCCGCATATACCCTCCCTTTTGAGCCTTCCTCCCACAATCCCTATCCCATGCCTCTAGGTGGTCACAAAGCACCGAGCTGATCTCCCTGTGCTATGCAGCAGCTTCCACCAGCCATCCATTTTACATTTGGTAGTGTAAGTATGTCAGTGCTACTCTCTCACTTACGTTCCAGCCTCCCCTTCCCCACTGTGCCCTCAAGTCCATTCTCAATGTCTGCATCTTTATTTCTGCCCTACCACTAGGTTCATCACTACCATTTTTCTAGATTCCATATATATGCATTAGCATACGGTATTTGTTTTTCTCTTTCTGACTTACTTTACTCTGTATGACAGACTCTAGGTCTATCCACCTCATTACAAATAACTCAGTTTCGTTCCTTTTTATGGCTGAGTAATATTCCATTGTGTGTATGTGCCACATCTTCTTTATCCATTCTGCCGATGGACATTTAGGTTATTTCCATGTCCTAGCTATTGTAAATAGTGCTGCAATGAACACTGTGTTACATGTATCTTTTTGAATTATGGTTTTCTCAGGTATATGCCCAGTAGTGGGATTGCTGGGTCATAGGGTAGTTCTATTTTTAGTTTTTTAAGTAATCTCCAAAGAGTTCTCCATAGTGACTGTATCAATTTACATTCCCACCAACAGTGCATGAGGGTTCCCTTTTCTCCACACCTTCTCCAGCATTTATCCTTTATAGGTTTTTTGATGATGGCCATTCTGACTGGTGGGAGGTGATACCACATTGTGGTTTTGATTTGCATTTCTCTAATGATTAGAGATGTTGAACATTTTTTCATATGTTTGTTGGTCATCTGTATGTCTTCTTTGGAGAAATGTCTATTTAGGTCTTCTGCCCATTTTTGGATTAGGTTGTTTTTTTCTTTTGATATTGAGCTGCATGAGCTGCTTGTATATTTTGGAGATTAATCTGTTGTCAGTTGCTTCATTTGCAAATATTTTCTCCCATACCGAGAGTTGTCTTTTTGTCTTATTTATGGTTTCCTTTGCTGTGCAAACACTTTGAAGTTTCACTGGGTCCCATTTGTTTAGATTTGTTTTTATTTCCATTACTCTAGAAGGTGGGTCATAAAGGATCTTGCTGTGATTTATGTCATAGAGTGTTCTGCCTAAGTTTTCCTCTAAGAGTTTTATATTGTCTGGCCTTACATTTAGGTCTTTAATACAATTTGAGTTTTATTTTTGTGTATGATGTTAGGAAGTGTTCTAATTTCATTCTCTTCCATGTAGCTGTCCAGTTTTCCCAGCACCACTTATTGAAGATGCTGTCTTTTCTCCATTGTATATTCTTGCCTCCTTTGTCAAAGATAAGGTGACCACATGTGTGTGGGTTTATCTCTCGGCTTTCTATCCTGTTCCACTGATCTATATTTCTGTTTTTGTGCCAGTACCATACTGTCTTGATTACTGTAGCTTTGTAGTATAGTCTGAAGTCAGGGAGCCAGATTCCTCCAGCTTCGTTTTACTTTCTCAAGATTGTTTTGGCAATTCGGTTTCTTTTGTGTTCCCATACAAATTGTAAAATTTTTTGTTCTAGTTCTGTGAAAATTGCCATTGGTAATCTGATAGTGATTGCATTGAATCTGTAGATTGCTTTGGGTAGTAGAGTCATTTTCACAGTGTTGATTCTTCCAATCCAAGAACATGGTATATCTCTCCATCTGTTTGTATCATCTTTAATTTCTTTCACCAGTGTCTTATAGTTTTCTGCATACAGATCTTTTGCCTCCTTAGGTAGGTTTATTCCTAGGTATTTGATTCTTTTTGTTGCAGTGGTAAATAGGAGTGTTTCCTTAATTTCAGATTTTTCATTGTTAGTGTATAGGAATGCAAGAGATTTCTGTGCATTAATTTTGTATCCTGCAACTTTACCAAATTCATTGATTAGCTCTAGTAGTTTTCTGGTGGCATCTTTAGGATTTTCTATAGTATCATGTGATCTGCAAACAGTGACAGTTTTACTTCTTTTCCGATTTGGATTCCTTTTATTTCTTTTTCTTCTATGATTGCCATGGCTAAAACTTCCAAAACTATGTTGAATAATAGTGGTGAGAGTGGGAATTCTTGTCTTTTCCTGATCTTAGAGGAAATGCTTTCAGTTTTTCACCGTTGAGAATGATGGCAGTGGGTTTGTCATATATGGCCTTTAGTATGTTGAGGTAGGTTCCCTCTATGCCCACTTTCTGGAGGGTTTTTATCATAAATGGGTGTTGAATTTTGTCGAAAGTTTTTCTGCATCTATTGAGATTATCATATGGTTTTTCTCCTTCAATTTGTTAATATGGTGTATCACATTGATTCATTTGCATTTATTGAAGAATCCTTGCATTCCTGGGATAAACCCCACTTGATCATGGTGTATGATCCTTTTAATGTGCTGTTGAATTCTGTTTGCTGGTATTTTGTTGAGGATTTTTGCATCTATGTTCATCAGGGATATTGGTCTGTAATTTTCTTTTTTTGTGACATCTTTTTCTGGTTTTGGTATCAGGGTGATGGTGGCCTTGTGGAAAGAGTTTGGGAGTATTCCTCCCTCTGCTATATTTTGGAAGAGTTTGAAAAGAATAGGTGTTAGCTCTTTTCTAAATGTTTGATAGAATTCGCCCGTGAAGCCATCTGGCCATGGGCTTTGGTTTGTTGGAGGATTCTTTTTTTTTTTTTTTTTGCGTTACGCGGGCCTCTCACTGTTGTGGCCTCTCCTGTTGTGGAGCACAGGCTCCGGGCGTGCAGGCTCAGTGGCCAGCCGCTCCGCAGCATGTGGGATCTTCCCGGACTGGGGCACAAATCCATGTCCCCTGCATCGGCAGGCGGACTCTCAACCACTGTGCCACCAGAGAAGCCCTGTTGGAGGATTCTTAATCACCGTTTCAATTTCAGTGCTTGTGATTGGTCTGATCATATTTTCTATTTCTTCCTGATTCAGTCTGGAGGGTGGTACTTTTCTAAGAATTTGTCCATTTCTTCCAGGTTGTCCATTTTTCTGGCATGTAGTTGCTTGTAGTAGTCTCTCATGGTCTTTTGTATTTCTGTGTTGTCAGTTGTTACTTCTCCTTTTTCATTTCTAATTCTGTTGATTTGAGTCTTCTCCCTTTTTTTTAAACGATGAGTCTGGCTAACGGTCTACCAAATTTGCTTATCTTCTCAAGGAAACAGCTTATAGTTTTATTGATCTTTCATTTCTTTTTCATTTATTTCTGGTCTGATCTTTATGATTTCTTTCCTTCTGTTAACTTTGGGGTTTTTTTGTTCTTCTTTCTCTAATTGCTTTAGGTGTAAGGTTAGGTTATTTGAGATTTTTTCTTGTTTCTTGAGGTAGGATTGTATTGCTGTAAACTTCCCTCTTAGAGCTGCTTTTGCTGCATCCCATAGTTTGGAGGCCGTCATATTTCATTGTCATTTGTTTCTGGGTATTTTTTGATTTCCTCTTTGATTTCTTCAGTGATCTCTTGGTTATTAAGTAGCATGTTGTTTAGCCTCCATGTGTTTGTATTTTATACAGTTTTTTTTCCAGTAATTGATACCTAGTCTCATAGCATTGTGGTCGGAAAAGATGCTTGATGTGATCTCAGTTTTCTTAAATTTACCTATGCTTAATTTGTGACCCAAAATGTGATCTATCCTGCATAACGTTCCACATGCACTTGAGAAGAAAGTGTATTCTGTTATTTTTGGATGGAATGTCCTATAAATATCAATTAAGTCCATCTGGTCTAATGTGTCATTTAAACTTTGTGTTTCCTTATTTAGTTTCTGTTTGGATAATCTGGCCACTGGTGTAAGTGGGGTGTTAAAGTCCCCTACTATTATTGTGTTACTGTCGATTATCCTTGTGATAATTTTTCAGACACCTCCTGCTTAAAACCCCAAAGCTCAGAAGAATTTAGAGGCCCCACCTTCACGCTCTGTATTCATACTGAAAATCAAGATCAAGTGAGCTTTTGCCCTTCTGTTCCACAAGAAGTTTCTGTCCTCCCTGAACTCCCCTTAGGACACCTACATTACCATTTGACAGGTGTAGCACCTCAGTCAAACTCCCCACCTGGCACTGTCCCTGGAGTGGGTCACCCCTGGTCAGAGTATGGCCAGGCACTTGGTTCCAGAAGCAAGAGCCCCCTGGGGCTAGCCCACCCACCGCCCACCTCACCAGGTCAGTGAGAAAACGATCAGAGTAGTGGTATTTCACTGGCAGCCCGCAAGTCTGGTGGACCCCGCTCCACCCTCTCACAGGGACCAAGGTGTGCCGGGGGCCTCCCACTTATTCTGCATTTCTCATTATCTTCACCATGCCAGACTAGAGTTAAGCTCAACAGGGTCTTCTTTCTCCTCTGATTCCACCAAGCCTGTTCCCTTGGCTGTGTATTTTCTGGATAGTAGGTAGGTACAGTGGGAATCTCATTCATCCATTCATGTGCTCCACTAATTAGATGACCAGGTATTTGGCTACCTGAAGAGAGTCATAGTTACTCCCACCATTTACCCAAGTTTCATTGAATTTCTTTACTTTGACATTCAGAACACTGGGCAGAAATCACATTGCATCAACACTCACCACTGGCCTTTGTGAAGTAAGCTTCCTTTAAAGAGCGATTTTCATTAAATTAACTTGGTACCAATCACCTGGTTAGCTTGGTGGAAGACTGAATTTAAAGTAGAAGCACGTTTAAAAAGAACATTTAGGAACTAATTTCTTCCAAATTTATATATGTATAGATATGCCACTAATTTTTTTTTTTTAATGTTTAGCATTGAAGACGTGGTACCTAGTGGAGGGTGTAAAGTATAGTAGGAAACATTTAAAAAGTGTAAATTCTGAGAAAACAGTTTAGTCCACTTACTGTGAATATTTATCATAATTGAGTAATAAATATATTAATATTGCTTGAAAACACAGAATTTACATGAAAACTTGAACAAATCTACATATTATAAAACTCTAAATATTTTTCTTTGGCTTAACAAATCTCCCATTGAAATTAACTATTTAAAAGTATTTGAAGATTGTATAAAAAGTAACAGATGTTAAAAGACCACCACCCACCCGCCCCAAAAAAAAGAATAAAGAGAGAGCTTCTCAACCTTGCTTACATATTAGAATCCACTCTGGAGCTTCTAAATTGCCATTCCTGGGCCCCATCCATGGCCAATCAGAATCTCTGGTGGCAGTGGGACACAAGCATTGGGTGTTGTTTAAACTCCCCAGGTGATTCTAAAGTGCTTAAAGAATTGAGAACCTTTGTGGTAGATGAAGCTTTAAACCCCTATGACCCTTAACCTTCCAGAAGTGAAGCTGCTGGTATGGGAAATGAATATGGGATTTTGCCTGATCCTAATGTTAAGCTTTTGCAACTTTCAATTAAGAAAGAAAAATAAAATGGAAACAAACAAACAAAAAAAAACCCACAAGCATATAAGAGAACCGGAGAAAACATTCTGGGGACATTCTCATATCTTATGGAAGCATGACCTTAAGAATGCTTATATTTAAAAAAAATGCTTGTATTAAAAAAAAAAGTATATGAGGATTGTAAATCAACTATATTTCAATAAAAATTTAAAAAACAAAACAAAATTGAAGATTGATAAACAGATACACAGAAAAATGGATATTTCTCTATATGAGGTTTCTTTTTTTATTTAAATATTTATTTAATTTATTTTGGCTGTACCAGGTCTTAGTTGCGTCACATGTAGTCTTCATTGCGGCATGCAGACTTCTTAGTTGCAGCATGCAGAATCTTAGTTGAGACATGCATGTGGGACCTAATTCCCTGACCAGGGATTGAACCCGGGCCCCCTGCATTGGGAGCATGGAGTCTTATCCACTGTGCCACCAGGGAAGTCCCAATATATGAAGTTTCTTTTAATTATTATTATGCAATTTTTTACAAAGACTTGCAGGATACTTTAGCTTAAAGCTTATTTGAATAGAGAAATATATATATGTGTGTATATAAATAATAAGATCTTTATATATAATAACAAGATCACATATATATGATGCCATATATAATAATAAGATTCACTTGCCATTGAATAAGATCATTCTGAGAAAAATATAAAGAAAATAATTTTGCAGAATGGAAGGATGAAATATTTGGCACAACTTTGTTTCAACTATGGGAATTTCAATATAATCTCTAGATAGAGTCTTAAACTCTGAGAGAAATCAAGGATCCATAGAATAACCTCCTAAGACAGCACCTATCAGGATTTTCAGTGTCTTGGAGAAGTGACATATGTTCATTGACAAGAACTCGTTGAGAGGAATGATTGGAATTACTCTATTATGATTCTGCTCTTCCAAGTCTGTTTAAGCATTCATCAATGTAACATCTCATTCTGAATGAGGATAGATTTGAGTGAAAATGTATCAAGACACCTTTATTCAGTTCAGCAACATTTCTGAGTTATGGTTTAACTTATGTCACCCCAAGATGATCAAATATTTACTCACTGCATTTGAACCATCTGTACTTTCTTGGAAACCTTTCCAATAAATGAAAAGTAAGCTAAATACAAATTCATTTAATTAAGAATGAAAAGTCATCTTTCTGAAACTAAATCTCAACTAAATATTATTTATTTATTTATTTATTTATTTTGTGGTATGCGGGCCTCTCACTGTTGTGGCCTCTCCCATTGCGGAGCACAGGCTCCGGACGCACAGGCTCAGCGGTCATGGCTCACGGGCCCAGCTGCTCTGCAGCATGTGGGATCTTCCCAGACCGGGACACGAACCCATGTCCCCTGCATCGGCAGGTGGACTCTCAACCACTGCGCCACCAGGGAAGCCCAATATTTTTTAAAAGTCAAAACAAATATCGTAGCACTTGGCCAGTGGTGAAAATCCCTATCAGTCTCTCCTAAGTCTAAATTTACTCCTCTCATTTTTTTTTAAACTTGTCATTTCAAAATTGTCAAGGAGCTGATGATGAATTTACCTTTTAAAAAATGTGATAAAGTGTTTAAACCCTTAATATAATAACACTTATTTGTTATTTATTACTTTTATTTTGTAACTTGGCAAGAAAGTATCAGGTTAGGTCATAATTCTTCACTTTTAAATTTTTTAAAATTTTAAATTCTAATACATTTGTAACTTTCATTCTAATTTTTCAATATTCCTAAATTACAGACACAAAAAATGCAGCTGCTATTAAAAATATTTTAAAGAATATGATAATACCTTATCGTAAATTTAAAAATCCATACTGTAATTAGTGTAGATTACCTTTTTTAATGATAGAGCAATAAGGTTGAATCAAATCAGGTGCTCTTTTGTATAGTTTACCATTCATTAATTCATGCATTCATTCACTCAAAAAATACGTGTTGAGCACCTATGATGTGATAGGCACTTTGTAGGGTTAAATATAAAGCAGTGAATAAGTATATGTGGCTGTTGTGGATTCTAGAAGGATAGAGAAACATTTAAACCACAATTACACAATGATTACTTAATCATTTGAGTGGTTCCAGTGATCATGGAAGCTTCATAAGGAGACAATGTTTAAACTGAGGGTTGAGCTGGGAATTAGTTTGATGAAGTATGTGCTTGAGGATAGAAATGGCAGGTAGGAATGAGCATTGTATGCACGTGTGAAAGCTCTAATGAATGATAAAGAAATACAAATTCTAAGAACAAATATAAGTTGCTGAAGTAGTGAAATGCTGTAGTTGTAGAACATGTATCTAAAATGTAGGTCAGTGGTCATATTATGTAGGGCCCTGATGCTATCCGTAGAAAAAAATGGATTCTATTTTCAGATATTCACCTTTTCTTCTACAAAGTAAATGAATTGAAGGCCAGAAAAGTGTGGAAGCAGTCTCAGCAAGTGGAGGATGTCTCATGGGTCAGGGATAGTGAATTTTGGCTTAGTCAAAATTAGTGACCAAAAAGATGGAAGAAAACAGATAGGAGTGATATTTAAAATGTAGAGATCTATAGGTCTTGATGATGAATTGGATGTTTCAGGTGAGAGACAGGGAGATGTGAAGGATATCTCTTAGGTTTGTAGTATGAACATAGGTGGATATTGATGCATTTGATGAGAAAAAGGAAATATATATGGAGAAAAATCATTAGTTTTGTATGGTATCACTGTCATGCTATTCATACATCTAAGTAGAGACAACAGTACGTGTTGGTCTGGAACTTAGAGAAGTCTTGAATAGACAGAAAATTTTTGGAATCATTAGCAGAATGTTGGTGTTAATGGAAGCCATGGAAGTCAATATGAATACCTATAGAGACAACATAAAAGAGATCATCAAATGAAAATAAAGAACTAAGCTCAAATCTTTAATCAGCAGAGAAAGGAAAATTGATATAAGGAATTTAGAAATGTGGCCTTAAAGGAAGGGAGAACTTGTGTGTTACCGTTAAGCTAAGGGAATGGGTATTGCAAGAAAGAAGAAGAGTTCACAGTTTCAAGTGCTACTGAAAGGCCCAGTGAAAATTAAAAAACACTCAATAATTGTTTTAATATAGAGATCAATGGTGGCATTAACAAGAACTACTTTGGTGAAATTTTGGTGACTGAATCCAATCGAGAATGGGTTGAGTAGTGCCTGAAAAGTAAAGAAATTATTTTAAGTAGTATAGCTATGAAAGTAAACAAAAAAGCCAGTGTGGAAATTGACCAAATATAAAGGCTGTTGGAAAGAATTGAGCAGAAAAAGAGTAGAAGATGAGAGAAAAGACTAGAAGAAAGAATAGGTTCAATGAAGACAAAAATGGATGGGATTTTGAGCAGAAAAAAAGTCAGGCTAAATGAGGGTTTAGAACAAAAGATTCTGGCTTATTTGTAGACTCAGGCACAGGTTTGTCATCTAGAGCATCCTCATATGCTATTTCAAATCCTTGAGTGGTGGGGGACAGAAGAGGGAGTAAATGTGGCTTGTATAGGAAAATGACAGGAGTCTTGGAATGTTGAAAAGGAAATGATAGAAACAAAGAAATTATCCACATAAATTAACCAAGCAGTATTATTTGCCAGTGCCTAGAGCAGGATGCCAGATTACCATTCCAATGATGCCATGCTTCCTGTCTTCTCCCATAGATAACCGTCATGACTTCTGTCTTAATCAATTCTGGCTGCCATAACAAATACCATATACTGAGTGGCTTAAACATCAAACATTTATGCCAGAGGCTGGAAAATTCAAGATCAGTGTGCCAGCAGAGTAGATGTATGGAGAGAACACTCTTCCTGGTTTACAGATGGCCATATTTTGTTGATACTCTCACTTGGTAGAGAAGGGACACTCTAGTCCCTTCATCCAATTAAAAGGGTGCTAATTCCATTCATGAGGGCTCCACCATCATGACCTAATTACCTCCCCAAATCCACACATTCACATACCATCATACTGGGATTGGGGCTTCAATATATGAATTTTGGGGAGATACAAATATTCAATCCATAGCAGTATCCCTTACCAACACTGACTGAACATTGCCTTGGAATTTTCTCAAAACAGTGTACTGATCAATAACTACCAGATAATTAGAATTGACATGGAAATCAATCCCATTCTAATTAATGATGGTGATTTTTTTGACTCTGTGTTCATGCTGTAAATTAGAAATTTTAGGCTGCACATCCAATATATATACATTTACTTATAAATTATAGCCTTCTACATTATGATCAATAACTACTGAACTGTAAAAAGGAAAAGGTATTTATAAGTGAAGAAGTGTTAACAGTTTTCCTGTATATCAATGGATTGTTTTTCACGTGCTTTGCAGTGCGTTTCCCCCACTGTAATTTGGAAACAACTGGTACTGATGAGGTCCTCTTTGACAAGTATACCGTGATAGCCTGTCTTATATATGTCATGTAACTATCTGAAGTCATGCATGAAAATTGTAATTATTGTACTTTCTGTTAGATATTGATTTAGATATTGAGATTTGAAACTACTTTTAACTCATGTCCTTGGTAGTAAAAAAATTCATCTGAGATTGATAATTTACTATTAAAAATAGCACTGACAGCTCCTTCCAAAATATCCCTTTTAAATTATACCATCATGCCACTGTTATTTATCTGTTTTTGTCCTGTGACACATATATTGAGATTAAAGTGCCTTCAAAGCATCTTACTGCTACAGAATACCTCCCTTATGGTCAAATACATTTTTAGATTTTCTATCCAATCTCTTTTGCAAAATACATTTTTTTCTGTTTTGATAACCTTTTGAGGTGTTAAATTGTTTATAGTCATTTTGAAAAGGACACCAGCTACTTTTAGTTATGATGAGTCAACAACTTGGAAAATATTTGAATTTGAGTCGAAACCTAGTTCGCATTTGGATTTCAATTGTATTTTATTAGTTGCAAATATTATTTCATATCACATCTTTTGAAATTCTGAATAAGAGAAGAAAAAATGATGAATACTGCTTTTTAAAAAATTGATATCTTTGTTGCAGATTTCATTGCCAAAAAGACACTTAGTCATATTTCTGTCATATAAAAACTTAAATATGAACCACATTTTTCACATATTGCTTAAGTTTTGCCACTCATGTCTTCTGCCGTCTGAGAATGTTATTATATGTAATTTTTGTTTTTCATCCTCATTTACATGGGCAATGAGAGATTATATATGATAGCTATTAACCATCTGAAATTACCATTGGAGGAAGCATATGTTAGTTGTGCAAAACAACTAAAAAATCAAAAACAAAAATCAAAAACAAATTTGATAAATTTGTCAAAGCAGGAACTATTTATAAGTATTATTTTTGTTTTATAAAAGTTATATATATATACTCATTATAAAAATTTCAAGCCATTTAAAAAGTACAAAGGAGAAAGCAAAACAGCACTAAAATCCCCAGCACCCCAAGTCAGCTTTTATGTATTTAATGAACACTATTCTGGAGATCTTTCTATAGGTACCTATAAAAGGACATGATAGATAAGGGAAGTGATTGATAAATGATAGATAGATAGATAGATGGACAATTATAACAGTTGGATTATTATTTTACTGAAAGGTGTCCACTCTCATTTTATTAGATTTAACAGAAGAAAAAGAATAGACTGTTATAACCGAAAGTATATTATATACTATATACTGAAAGATGCTGACTCATTTTACTAGAAGTTAACAGAAGAAAAAGAAATTGAAATGAAACTGAAGGAATTGCTGATTGCAGATTTCTTTTTTTAACCACAAGAGAAATAAATTTTAAAATAACTGTGTAAATATAAGAAAAAAATATAAATAGAATCAGCGTGCTGAGATAATTTTTTAACTACTCACTTTAATTTCAAACAGTACTGGTTTGCCTGTTGCTATAAAAGATTAACTGATTATCACAGTAACACTTCTCCCTTACTTTCCCTTTATACCTGGTTTTTGTTGCTTATCCTATCAAGGCTTATACTATTGATATTCTGTTCTACTACAATTCCCATAGAAGTTTAGTCTTGCTTTTATGTGTTTAAAAGCTTTTAGTGCTTCCCTTGAGGAATTTTCACTATCGATGCTGCATTTCTGGGGATTAAAAAATATCTTCTCTAATTAGCTGAATTTCATCATTGAATATGTTTTTTCAAGAATGTTTCTGACCGCTGTGTCCTTTATGCTCCTGTATATTTGAAAAGGTTTAATAACTCCTTTCATACTTGAAAATCTTGTCTGGACATACTGTCTTTAAACCAAACAGTCTTTTCTTTAGAACGTTGTACACCATTTTTTATATCTTCTGACACTGACTGCTCTCATGTCAAATATTCAGGCTAGTGTGACTTTTAACTTCTCATAGATGACATGCCTTTTCTGTCCAGATGGATACATTCAAAATTTATCCAGACTATTTGCTAGAAGACATTTTCCTTTTCTATGTATTTTCCTTTAGTAGTATCCTTAATCTTTAGCTTGCATAATTAACGAAATGAGACAAAGATAATCATTATCTCTACAGACATAGAAGACAGACATGTGGACACAGGTGGGAAGGGGAGGGTGGGACAATTTGGGAGATTAGGTTTGACATAAATACACTACCATGTGTAAAATAGGTAGCTACTGGGAACCTGCTGTATAGCACAGGGAGTACAGTTCAGTGCTCTGTGACAAACTAGATAGGTGAGATGGGGGTGGGTGGGAGAGAGGTCCAAGAGGGAGGGGATATAGGTTTATATACAGGTGATTCACTTCATTGTACAGCAGAAACTAACACAATATTGTAAAGCAATTTTATTCCAATAAAAAAAAATTATTTTTAAACAACTGCATTAAAAATATATATATGTGACTTAAATATTTCAACTCCTGTCACTCATTCTTATCTGAATTATTACTATAGTCCTATGTTTTAGTTCGATATTTTTTGTCCCTTAAATTAGGCACTATTATTTTGAAATAATAGTGGTCATATTCATAGAAATATTAAGAGCTATAACTTGCTTACTTTGTGCCTGGAACTATTCTAAGATCTTAGCTATATTAACTCATATAATCCTCATGATACCTATCTTTCAGATGTGGAAACTAATATATTTCCAAGGATGACCCAGCTAACTAATGACTGAATGGAATTCAAAACACAGGCAGGCCAGCTCCTGAAATGTTCTGAACCACTGCTCTGCTGTCTCTTTGAGTGTACTATTGTATTTACATAGTAATGTTGTTTTAAATTTACCTGGTTATTTATCCATTTCTTTTTCACCATTCTGTCACATTTACCATTCCTTCTTTCTGGGTTCAATATTCTTTGCCCTGAGGTTCACCATTGGTGTCACATTTTACAGTATTTATTTGAAAATGTCTGAGTTTTTTCTTGTACTTTAACATAACATTCTGAGTTAACATAATTTTCTTTAAGAACTTTGAAGGTATATGGTATAGCATTTGTTTGATGTCACTGTTTTACAAGTCTGTTGTCATTTATCTTTGTAGGTCATCTATGTTTTCTCTATAGTTGTATGTATGAGTCAACTCAGGATGCCACAACAAAATATCATATACTGGGTGGTTTAAACAACAGAAATTTATTTTCTCACAGCTCTGGAGGCTGAAAATCAGAGATCAGGGTGTCAGTATGGTCACGTTCTGGTGAGAGCTCTGTTGCTGGCTTGCCGATGGTCACCTTCTTGCTTTGTCCTCGCATTCACCTGGTAGAAAGAGAGAGAGAGAGAGCTCTCTGATGTCCCTTCTTATAGGGGTCTAATTCCATTGGACCAGGGTCACACTGTCATGACCTCATCCAACCCTAATTACCTCCCAAAACCCCATCTCCAAACATCATCACATTAGGGGTCAGGGCCTCAACATACGAATTTGGGGGGACACAAACATTCAATTTATAACACTGTTTATAAGAGCATCTGTTTATAAGATCACCTCTGGTGTTTCACAGTGATGTGTCCAGGCTTAGATTTCATTCATTTATGTGGCTTGGAATTTTATTTCCTGTATTTAAACATTCTTATCTTCAATTCTGTAACATTTTATTTACTAACTCTTAAAATAATGACTCTTCCTCATTTAACCTCATTGGAATTACAGTTGAATGTTCTCTTTCTATCCTTCATGTCTCTTAAACTTTTTTTCATTACCCATTTCTTTGTCTATATACACCACCTGTTAGGTAACTTCATCAGATCTAGCTGTACATCAGTAGTTTTTACAGCTAGAGCTAATCTGTTGTGTAACAGTCTGCTAAATTATTAACTCCAACTAGTATTTTTTATTCTAGAACTTCTACTTGATTCTTTTAAACTCTATTGAGTCCTCAATAGAAATATTCTTATTGCTTTCAGATATTTTAAATTTCATCACTTATCACTTTAATGTTTTTTTTTTTTTTTTTATGTTGGGGTAGGAGTTTTATTAATTTATTTATTTTTGCTGTGTTGGGTCTTTGTTTCTGTGCGAGGGCTTTCTCCAGTTGTGGCAAGTGGGGGGCCACTCTTCATCACAGTGCGTGGGCCTCTCACTATCACGGCCTCTCTTGTTGCGGAGCACAGGCTCTAGACGCGCAGGCTCAGTAGTTGCGGCTCATGGGCCCAGTTGCTCTGCGGCATGTGGAATCCTCCCAGACCAGGGCTCGAGCCCGTGTCCCCTGCATTAGCAGGCAGATTCTCAACCACTGCGCCACCAGGGAAGCCCACTTTAATGTTTTAAACATAGTTATTTTATGTATGTATTCAATAATTCCATTTGTAAAAGATCCTAAATTTCTTACTTGTTGGTGTTGATCCTCAGAAATGGCATGTGTGTGTGTGCGTGTGCATGTGTGTGTGTGGGGAGTGTGTGTGTGTTTAGTTTTAGTTGTAGGACTTATTTTATCCACAGTCATTATGTGTGGGGTCCTGTGATGCCTGTGTCAAGGATCTTTCTATGGAGGAAGAATATTCATTTTTGCTCCTTGCAGCTACCATGCCCCCATCACTGCCACCTCAGAGTCACTTTCTACTGCTTTGTCAGCTTGGGTTTCCTGCAGACAGAGGCATGTAGCTACAAATTCTGAAACGTGTTTTTGTCCCCCACATATTGCCTAGTCCAAGACAGATAATTTTTTGTCACTTCTTTTCCCTGGTGAAGACCTTGGTAAATCCATCCTATCACTGAGTGTGCAGTCCTTTGATGATCCTGACTTTATGCAATGGTTTTAGTCCTGGCTTCCCCTTGTGCAGGCTCAGTCCTTTCCTCCTAGAGAAGTCATTGAAAATTATCACCCCTAAAAAGTCTTTTGAGGGGCTTCCCTGGTGGCGCAGTGGTTGAGAATCCGCCTGCCAATGCAGGAGACACGGGTTCGTGCCCTGGTCCGGGAAGATCCCACATGCCGCGGAGCAACTAAGCCCGTGAGCCATGGCCGCTAGGCCTGCGCGTCCGGAGCCTGTGCTCCGCAACGGGAGAGGCCACAACAGTGAGAGGCCCGCATACCGCAAAAAAAAAAAAAAAAAAGTCTTTTGAGGCTTAATTTTACATCCTAGTTTTTACCTTTCTCTTCCTTTTTGTCTCTGAGGATTTCTTGTACTTCCTAGTATTCTCAGTTTTACCTTTAAGAGTACATTTGTTTTATTTGTCATATTTTATCTAGTATTTCTATTGTTGGAGAAAGATGTTAACATTATCTAGTCTTTATATAGTTACAATAAAAATTCAAAATTCTTTGTAAGTCATCTTATGACTATGAAGAAATCTAGCCTGAGGGAAAAAGCATCAATTCTGGGAATGACAGAGCAGAAAGAGGAAATAACCTTGTAGTCACTCTACAGCTGCACTTTTTCTTTTGTGAGATAATTAATTGCCTTATGGTTTAAGTCACTTCGAAACGGGTTTTCTGTTACTTATAGTCAGAAGCACCTTTCACAATTTATAATCAGTTTGTTCGCTTTGATTTCTCAACCCTCCTGATCTTGATTGTAAAGCCATATTGGTGTGAGCTGTTGCCTAACCTTTCATAGAAGAATGTTAAAGCAAGGTGTTGTCTGGCTCTAACAGAAATGCATACAGATTTTGAAATGGTGCTTGCAAATATGGGAAATATAAGTGAGATTTTCAAGGTAAACTGCTTAAGTTTAGAATTGCAAAATGAATCAGAAAAATATTCAAGAAATAATATTTAATTAAAATATATGAATGCAAAAATTATATAAAGCTTAAAGAAGAAAATTATGCCATCATTTTCTTAGAAGAGCCTGAACTCAAGAGAAAGCAAGATAGACAGGTGAGATAGATTGCAAAGAAGACTGAAAATAGAGGTAAAAGGTGAAAGTCCAAAATGAATTATAAGATATGTACAACACGAAGTGAAAATAGTGAAATCTTCTGTAATTACATTAAGGTCATTAAGGGACATAAAAGAATGTTTATGTAATGATTTAAATAATTCAATTTTATTAATTTTTGTTTTACATTAATTATTATATGAACATAATTCATAACACAAGAAAGAGACATTTTAATAATTTTTAGCAGCCACTTTTATAAAACCAGGGAAAACTAGGATATCAAATAGACTTTTATTTGTTCCTCTAAGACAATATCCCTAGTCTTTCAGGGCTTTTATGAGAATTAAATTTATATTATATGGTTCATATGTTTAAAGAGAGTAAAAGATCATCAATAGTACTATGAGTATTACTAATAATAACCACTAACAATTACTGAGCAGCTACTCAATACAGTAACTTTCATTTTACTCATATCATCCTTATCAGTCATGTGAAGTAGGTGTTCTTATTGTAACCATTTTATAAGTGAAAAAATAGTTATAATTTAACTTTTATACCTGAAGCAGCAGTGGAATAAGCAGATACAAAATAATTTGAAACATCATGAAGGGAATGGGCATGATATAATCATGGCTTCCTTGTAACCAGTCTTTGTCTGTATTAGTCACTTCATATTCACCTTTTTTACTTTCAACAGACATTTTTTATACTGCCTTCTTTGAAGTTTGCATGATAATGTGACTGCTTTTGGAGGAAGGGCTTGTTGAGAGGCAGGAGTGAAAATTAGAAGGCTGTGGTAGAGAGGCTGATGCCTTTGGCAAGAATTCTGAGAGGTGTCACAAAGATCAACACAATTTTGGAAAATGACTATTCAAGCAGAGACAAAAGGAGTACTCAGGGCTCCAGTAGTAGGCTACAGTGTATAAGCTGCTTACATGGAGGAGATTAACCTACCGTTCTCAGGCTTAAACAGTGATGGTGCAAGAGGAAAGGGGTTTAAACTCTAGCAATAGAAATTTAGGTTACATTAAGGGAGAGATTGTCAGTGTAAGGTGCTATGTACTAGAATGAGTACAAAGAGAAGTTGTCATATCTACTTTTCTGGAGGTTTTTACAAATAGTATAGCTCCTCATTTATCTGGGATGATTTAAACATGAGAGATGAACTAAGTGACCCTTCTGGTTCATTTCCAGCTTTGTAATTCTTTATGTTTGTTTGTTTGTTTGCGGTACGCGGGCCTCTCACTGTTGTGGCCTCTCCCTTTGCAGAGCACAGGCTCCGGATGCACAGGCTCAGGGGCCGTGGCTCACGGGCCCAGCCGCTCTGCGGCATGTGGGATCCTCCCGGACCCGGCACGAACCCGTGTCCCCTGCATCAGCAGATGGACTCTGAACCACTGTGCCGCCAGGGAAGCCCTGTAATTCTTTAAAGAAATAAAATATTCAGAACTGCTCATAAATTCCATTAGGCTGCAGTTAATACTCTCAATGGTAAACTAGTTACTAAGGATTTCATCTAAATTTTCTGACTTTACTATATAAATAAAGCTTTAACTCCTCAGTGGCTATAAAATTTTGTTTTAAGAATATTAAGTAAAACTTTTTTAATTGTAGAAGTTAGAACTCTTTTTCAGTGGAATACTCAAATGGACTTGATTTATAGGTCTCTATTGGAGACCGTTATATTGTAAAAAGCAGTGTTTTTTAAACATTGTGTTCTTATCTGAAAAAGTTGGAAAGAAGCAAAGATGTCTGTACTCTTCAGAAGAAAGGCCAAGTGCAAAAGTCTACAGTAGATAAAAAGGATTGAAACTCACTATGAATAAGCATTGGGAGAAGAGAGAGCACATGGGAGAAGGGAATGCCTTCCAACTGGGGAGTGTGTGCCCATGCGTAGTTGAGAAATTAGCAAGGCTGGACAAAATATTTAAACTGATTTATGTCCGAAAATATTAGTACTTTTTGTTAAAGTGAGGTTAAGAAAGAATAATATGTCAGAAATAATATGTTAAATGGTTCTGAAAGTGAGAGATATGAGTTTGAAAATCTTCAAGTATTTCATAGGTCTGAAATACTGGCTGCAAGCGTAGGGTGAGAAGAGAGACATAGCCAAGGGCTGGATCGTGAAGGAACATCAGTATCAAACGATGGGGAATGGACTTAAATATCAAGCTATGGGATTTGAAGTTAGTTTTGAAAACAAGGCTTTTTAAGCAGGGAAAGGCCATGATGACATTTATATTTTGGGTCTGTAGCTCTCATGGCTATGTGAACGATGTTTATTTTTGAGGGTTATGTTAAACATTTAAATTATCATAAAAGTTTTGTTTCTACTTTCTTAGGAAGGCCAGCCACATTTGAGAGATAATTATGTGAGCTATAGATAAGACTGGTGTTTTCTTGGTTAAGTTTTAGGTATATTTGGACCTGTGTTTTTGTTAAATTTTAGCCATAACTGACTCTAAAAATTGCTGCTGCTGCTAGTGGTAAATGATAAGTATTGACAGTCCAAAATTTATATTAAAATACTTAAAATATTAAACATTGTAAAATAAATATTAATTTATTCATTTAAAAATATTAATGTTACAACATTAAAATGTAGAACATCAACATTAGATTATCAATCTAATATATAGAATAGAATATGTTAGGATAGAGATGAAAAAAAGAGTAATACTTTTGGCATTTGAATAATTTAGTCCTAACTCCAAGCTTTCCAGGTTTGTAAACTTTGAAAAGTAAACCTCTTTGATTCTAATTTTCCAACCGGTAAAATAGAACTAATAAAATCTAACCCACAGGAATTTTTGTGAGGATCAATTGAAACAACACATGTAAAGCACTTAAAGATTTCAGTACCTGGAAAGTACTTGATAAATGTTAGTCTGCTCTTGTGCATATTTGTAAAATACTCTAAGGTTTCTTAGGAAATCCTTCTCAAAGGGAAGAATATATCATATATGTTGAAGAGGAAGGTTATAAGAAAAAGATGATAATAAAAACAGAAACATCTGACAACAGTGGCCTGAAGAATTACACGGGAGAGGAATTGAGACATTGATTATTGCAGGCAATTTTCTACTTGGAAATTGTACCTTTTCATCTTCCATGAGATAGTGCCTTTCACTTTTACAGTGTCAGCTGTAGGGTAGGCAATACATTTTTAATAAAAAAATAGTTGTGTAGGTAACAGAACCAGTGATGCCAATAGATGGTCTGCCCTGATCCTTTGTAGAGGGCAAGAAAATTCCCCAAGAGTACCCCAAGCTCCAGAAGTCTAGAACCTGATTAATAGCACAGAGATTAGGGTCAGGAATATAGATCACAATGGGTACTTTTAAACTTGAAGAGAACTGGAATGCTGATGATATGTGATTTAGGGTCCAAGAACCAAGTGGAAGTCTTACTATTTTGGATGGCAAATAAGCTGATCCCA
Source organism: Kogia breviceps (assembly GCF_026419965.1). Taxonomy (NCBI): domain Eukaryota; kingdom Metazoa; phylum Chordata; class Mammalia; order Artiodactyla; family Physeteridae; genus Kogia; species Kogia breviceps. The sequence goes on from NC_081310.1 coordinate 133,264,010, forward strand.
AACTTTTTTCAAATGGCCATTGTAATAGAGGATGTAGAGCAGAGTGGGAATTGGTTATGGAAATTTATATGGTTGCAAAATTTGGTGGGGAGAATACTATTAATATAGAAATGTTAGTTATTTGTTAATTTCTGGTTTATTTAATGAGTTTATTTTCTGGTCTAGTGGTTTATACTTCTTAGGTAATATTTTCTACCACAGATACATGACAGGGGTGACTGTCTACTATTTTGATTATGTTAGTCTTTGCTAATTAATTCCAAGTAAAGGTTATACCTGTGTTGTAAAATGTAATCACTAGTATAAATAGTCTATAGCCAAATTCTAGTAGTACCACAGGAAAAATAGTACTTATTCTCCAAACTACTCACCAATCCACACACATAGTATTACTACTATTACTATTACTGCTACTACCCACACATATATTTGTACATGGATCTGTTTCTGGGTTCTCTATTTCTTTGGTCTCTGTCTATTCTTGTATTAGCACCACATGGTCTTAATTACTGTAACTTAATTACTGTAAGTCTCTACTGATAAAGTCATTTTCTTCACTTCAAGAGTATCTTAGAAGCATTTAGCCTTTTGCATTTTTAAGAATCAACTTAACTGAGGTATAATTTGCACACAGTAATATTCACCCATTTTACATTTATATTTGATAACTTTGATAAGTTTATAAAGCTACATAACCAACACCACAATCAGTATATAAAATATTTTATCACCCACAAAAGTTCCCATATAATCTATCATAGTCAATCTTGTCCCCACCCACAATCCAGACCTGAGGCAACCACTGACTGACTTTCTGTCACTTTAGATCTGATCTAGCTCAAATACATGCAGTCATAAATACATACTTTTTTGAATATGACTGCTTTTTTTTTGTATAATGATTGAGATTTATTCAAGTATCAGTAGTTTATTTCTTTTTCTTTCTGAGTAATATTTATAATTTATTAATCATTCACTTGATGGACATTTGGGTTGTTTATAGTTTGGGCTATGAATAAAACTGCTATGAAAATCCATATACCAGGCTTAGTATGGACATATGTTTACATTTCTCATGAATGCCTAGAAATTGAATTGCTGGTTCATTTGGTAAGTATATGTTTATAAGAAGTTGACAAGATGTTTTGCCATATGATTGAACCATTTTACTTTCTCATAGATAATGAGAGATCCAGTTGTTCCACATCCTCATCAACATTTGCTGTGGTCCATCACTTTAATTTTAGCTTTTCTATTAGGTATGTAGTGGTAGCTCATTGTGATTTTAATTTGCATTTCCCAAGATGCTAGCAATGTTGCACATCTTTTTATATGCTTCTTGGCAATCACTGTCTTTGCTGAATTGTCTGTTCAACTCTTTTACCCAATATTATTGGTTTTTCCTTACTATTGCATTTTGAGAGTTTTAAAAATATATTATGGATTGAAGTCTTTTCTGAGATATAGTCTTTGCAAATATTTTCTCCCAATTTATGACTTTACATTATCTTAACAGTGTCTTTCAAAAAGCAAACATTTAAATTTTTGGTGAACTTTAGTTTATCAGTTTGATCATTTATTGATTTTGCTCTTTGTGCTGTATCTAAAAAATATTCTTATAATTCAAGCCACAAAAATTAATACAATGTTTTACACTGTGGTCTATTTTGAGTTATTTTTTTAATATGGTGTGAAGTAGGGATTAAAGTTCTTTCTTACATATCAATATCCAACTATTTTGTCACCATTTTCTTAAAAAACTATCCTACATATAAAAAGTGTAACTTCTTCCCCTTACTTTACTTCCTTTAACTCCTTTTTATTCCAACCTAAATGCCCTTTTTTCTTTTTCCTGCCTTATTACACTGGCTAAAACCTCTAATTTAATGTTGAATAAAAGTAATGAGAGCAGATATCCTTATTTTGTTATTCACCTTAAAGAAGAACATTCAGTCTTTCACCATTAAATATAATTTAAGATTTTTTTGTAAAGTCCTTTATGAGATTGAGGAAGTTTCCTTCAATTTCCAGTTTGCTGAAGGTTAGTTTAGTTAGGTTAGGAACAGATTTTGAATTTTGTCAAATGTTTTATCTGCATTAATAGAGATAATCAGATTATTTTTCTTTTTTAGTTGGTTAATATAGTGAATTAAATTGATTGTTTTCAAAAGTTAAACCACACTTACATTGCTAGGATAAACCCAGCTGGTCATGATGTGTTATGCTTTGTATGCATTATTGGATTAAATTTGCTACAGTGGTGTTTAGAATTTTTACATCTGTGTTCATGAGGGATATTGGCATGTAGTTTTCTTGTAATGCCTTTATCTGATTTTGGTATCTGGGTAATGGTGACCTCATAGAATTAATTGGAAAGTATTTTCTTTTCTTGGATTTTCTGAAAGAGTTTGTGTAGCATTGGTATTTATTTCTTAAGTTTTTGGAAGAATTTACCATTAAAGCCATTTAGGCCTGGAGTTGTCTTTCTGGGAAAGCTTTTAATTACAGATTCGCTTTTACCAATAGTTATAAGGCTGCTCAGATTATCTTCTTTAGTGAGTTTTGATAGTTTGTGTTTTTTAAGGAATTTTTCCATTTTATCTAGGTCAAGGATTGGCAAACTTTTTCATAAAGACCAGAAAGTAAATATTTTAAACTACACAGGACGAAATCAATGCTTTTATGTATGAATAGTATTTATGTAATTATTTAACATGTACTCACTTTAGATTATAAAAACCATCCTTAGCTCATGGGCAATACAAACAAAACTAAACTAAATTAAAATGAGAACAGACATGAAGTGTATTTTTCACCTCAGATACTGAAGATTTTATTTTGAGAATTTTTTTAAATATTATCTATCTGTATGTAATTTTTGCACATATGGGAGAAACTGCTGAAGCCCAACACTATTAAACATACTACCTAATGTCCTGTTTTCCATCTGGCTGTGGGAACAGAACTGTTGCTATGTGAGCAAAGGATACTGTTCTCTTGCTCTTTCAGATGGTTTGTTCTTCACATGAAGCACTATTCAGTATTTTGCTGAATCCTCAACATGAACTTTGCAGTTCTTTAGGATTCTCTCTCTCTTTTCTTTTTTCCTGTTCTGCAAACTCTAGCCACCTTGGTCTTCTGGCATTATTAGCTCCATCTGCTCAATTCAGGGAATTCATGAGGCTGCCTGTGGGTCATGGCCAGTAAATTTTCAAGACAGCAAGCTTGCTTCACTTTTTTTACTCATCTCACAGGGATTATTGTCTTTTGATATCTGTTGTCCAGTGCCTTGAAAACCATTTATTCATATGTTTTTCCTGTTTTGTTGTTGTTGTTGTGTTGTTATTAATGTTGGTTATTTCTGGCAGGAGGGTAATATGATCTCTGATATTCATTTTTAGCTCTTTGTGTTTTTATGTAGATTGAAAGAACCAGCATAACTAGTTCCACAAAAGCTAATTTTCTGTGGTTGGGATTTTGTTTCAAAAAGCTGTGAATCTATATATTTTTTGAAATGAATATTTTGGTAATGTTGACGTAACCAATCCATGGACAAGGTATATGCCTGCTTCACAATAATTTAACATTTCTCAGTAGAGATTAATGATATTTGTAGTGAGCTTGCAAAATTTTTTAGATTTATTTCTAGATATCTGTTACTTTTCTGTATTTGAAATTATATTTTGATTTTATTGCCTATTTCTGTAAAAAAGAAATGCAAATGATTTTTATCTTGATGTTTTATCTGATGAGCTTGATACATTTATTTATATTTCTGATAATTTATCAAATAATCTATTTTATTTTGTTCTTTTAATACTTAAACCTTTCATTTATTTTTATTGCCTCACTGTATCACCAGTACAATGATGAATAGATGTGGTAAAAGCAGACATCTTTATCTCATTTCTCTTCTCAAAGGAAAACTTTCTTTTCACCATTAAATTTTGTGTTTAGTGTATTATCCCTTTTATTACTTGCTTATAGAAATTTTCATCAGGAATAGATGTTGAATTCAGTAAAGTCTTCATGCTTTAGCTATTAAGATTACCATGCTATTTTTTCTTTACATTACTAGTGTGGTAAATTACATTGATTTTTCAAATGTTAAACCATCTTTGTATTCTTGTAACAAGTCAGAGTTAGCCATCATGTGTTATCCATTTTTGTATTTTACTGGATTAGATTTGCTATTTTTTTTAGTATTTTGGCATTATCATTTATGAATGAAGTTGATCTGTAATTTTTCTTTCTCATAATGTCCTTATCAGTTTTTCAGATTTTTATATTTTTCTGGCTTCTTAGAATTAGTTGGATAGTATTCCATCTCTTCTGTTCTCTGAAAGAATGTTTGAAATGGCATTATTTCGTTATATTATCCAGATGGTGCACCATATGGGCCTGGTGTTTTGTTTATTTTTAATTACAGATTCAATTTCTTTAATAGTTAATTTTATATTTTTATACTTATTTTGGTTTACAATAAGACAGGTATTACAGAAAATGGAGAAAGAATGGTCTTTTCAGTAAATGGTGATGAAACAATTAAAGATCCATATGGAAAAATGAAAAGCATACCCTCTATTTACATCATATATAATAGTTAGCTCTAGTTGAATTGTAAACCTTTATAAGAAATGAAAATCAGAACAGCTTGTAGAAGATTAAGAGGATGTTAAGAAATGATGTCTTCAACAGGACAAAATAGTAGTAACCATAAAAGTAAATATAAATGGGATTAGATGAAAATTAAATATATTTTTTCTTCAAATGACATCATTAATGAAAAGGCAAGCCATATAGTGGAAGAAAATACATGCAACACATATAATCTGTCGATGCCTGTTACATAGGATATATAAAGAACTTCTACAAAATAATAATAAGGCAAAGAACCCGATAGAAAATGAACAACAGACTTGTGTAGGCAGTCCATGAAAGAAGATTTTCAAATGCATTGTGAGCATAAGAAAATATGGTCACACTTATTAATAATCACAGAGATTAAAAGTAAACAAGTCAATACTACACACCTACCAGGATGGGTAAAATGTTTAAAGATTGTCAATATCAAATGTTAGTGAAATTTTTGGACAATGCGAACTCTCATCAGTGCTAGTATGAAAATAAATTGATATAACTACCTTGGAAAACAGTTTGGCATTTTGTAGTACGCTTGAAGATAAGCATGCCCTGTAACTCAACAGTTCTACTACTTATGCACCAAAAGACATAAAAATATTCATAGAGCAATATTTATAATAGTTAAAACTGCAAACAATCCATTTGACCATTATCAGTAGAATATATAACTCAGTTGAGGAATATTCATATAATGGAATAATTTTCACCATTGTTTCTATATTATAATTGTCGTATCATTAATTTATCATGAGATATTTATTCTAAGCAATCATTAGTGTTTACGTCATCATAGTTACAACTCAGAAACCATTTTGGTCCTATTAATGAGAGATATCCAGAAACACAGTAATCAAGAGTTAGGATTACTTTATAATCATATAAAGAAGCTCCCAGGGCTTCCCTGGTGGCGCAGTGGTTGCGAGTCCGCCTGCCGATGCAGGGGACACGGGTTCGTGCCCCGGTCCGGGAGGATCCCACGTGCCGCGGAGCGGCTGGGCCCGTGAGCCGTGGCCACTGAGCCTGCGCATCCGGAGCCTGTGCTCCGCAACGGGAGAGGCCACAACAGTGAGAGGCCCGCGTACCACAAAAAAAAAAAAAAAAAAAAAAAAGCTCCCAATTTCAATTTGGTGCTAGAGAGAAAAGTTGATCTATTTATTCATTTATTTTCTCTCTGTGATTGTATGATTGTAATAGGATCTGAAAAACAAATGTTTTCACCTGCCCACTGCAGTCTATTTTCTAGTCTTGTTAGTGTTTCTTCAACATATTAAATAGGTGACTATTGGTAGGCAGAATAATGGCCTGCAAAGGTATCCATGCCCTGATCCTTGAAACCGGTAAGTATATTATATTACATGGCAAGAAGAAAGTAAGGTTGCAGGTGAAATTAAGGTTGCTGATCATGTGACCTTAAAGTAGGACAATTATCTTGTGTTATCTGAGTGGGCCCAATGTAATCTCACATGTCCCAAAATGTGGAAGAGGAAGGCAGAAGGGTTAGTGTCAGAGTAATGAGATGAGAAAGACTCAACTAGCCATTTCTAGCTTTGACAATGGATGGGGGGCATGAGCTAAGAAATGCTGGCAGCCTCCAGAAGTCAGAAAAGGCAAGAAAATAGATTCTTTGCTCAGGCTTCCTAAGGGGAACTCAGCCCCAGCAAAATATTTTAGCCCAATGAGATCCATTGCCATTTGTGCCATTACCACCAAGTCTGTGGTAATTTGTTATAGCAGCAATAGGCAATTAATACAGTAACTGAGTATATTTCCTTGGGTATAATATTACATAAAAGTGAAAAGCATAACTGAGTACATTTTTCTTTATTTGGAGTCATATTTTTAAAAGAGACAGTATAATTTTTTTTTTAAAACCAAATGGCCCAATTGGATCGCCAAGAAATACCTGGAAAAGTAGAAGAAAATAGATCATGGTACTAAAATTCACCTGTATCTACAGGGAGACATAACACAGGGTTGTGATTTTTAGCCCCAATTTTGTAGGTAATTATTAAATAATGATTTAAATCAGAGTACTTACCCCAAGAGTGCACGTGTGTGTGTGTGTGTGTTTGTGTTCAATATGCTGATTGAGCAAGAAACGAGAGTGTATTTTTCTCTAAAAATTATTGTCAATATTCTTCAATAATTAAATAAAGAAATCAAAGTTAAAACTCATGGATAACTACCTAAAAATTTTGTCAGTTGCCCTAAGCTTAATTTTTAATTAAATTAGTCAAAATTCTTGGAGTTGTTGAAAAGGAGAATTATAGAATATGAACATATATGAGGAAAACAACATAAAAAAAAACCCTTTACTAGTAATGGATATTTTAGCACATTTTACAAATGGAGAGGGATAACAAGCAGGTCAATTTATCATAAAGATTTTAGGTGGAAAAATTTGTTGAAAAATGTGTTTTATGTGTTTAACATTATATAAATAGACTTCCTTCCTTACTTATTTCTTTTGACACTTAACTATTTTCATATAAGATACATCTCACATCACTTAGGAGAAATTGATATATGTTATTACATTTTATTCAAATTATAGTTTCCATATGTTGTACTTGCTCATAAAATATCCCTTTTTTGAAACTTTAAGTATAGTCATAAGAATACCTTTTAAAGCCATATACATTTACATGATAGGTTTGAAAATAATATTTTTAATTATAAGTAGAACAGTCACTCAGAATCTTTCATTTCTTTAGAAATGAAGGCCGTCTCTCTATATAGAGAGCTGATATATAATACCTACACATATATGAAAGGGGTTACTAGATATTTGCGGTGTTACATGGAGCAAAAATAAACTCATTTTAAAAAGGCATATAAATTAGGGGACAAAAGGAGTTCTTGGTTTAACTCTAAGATCTGAAACAAAATTAAAGAACCTGTTTTTTAAAATGCTTTGAAACCAGCTCATAAAGAAAGAAAAGAAGACTAAATTTGGAAGTAAATCAAAGGAATAAAGTGGAGCAAACTGGATATATGAAAATGCAAATGCTAACAATCGAAGTATGCGACCTGTCTGGCGTCTTTTTTTTTTTTTTTTTTTGTGGTATGCGGGCCTCTCACTGCTGTGGCCTCTCCCGTTGCGGAGCACAGGCTCCGGACGCGCAGGCCTAGCGGCCATGGCTCACGGGCTTAGTTGCTCCGCGGCATGTGGGATCTTCCCGGACCAGGGCACGAACCCGTGACCCCTGCATCGGCAGGCGGATTCTCAACCACTGCGCCACCAGGGATGTCTGGCTTCTTTTAAAACCACAGAAATATGTGCTTTGCAGATGAATTCAGTCTGACATTCAAAGCTGAGAGGCCCACACCTGGTAGCAACAGGGTCCATGGGCAATCTTACTCCTCAACCAGACTTCCCACACTTTTGGTGAACAAGTGAGGCGGCAAAAACAGATGGAGTGTCGTTGTGGAACAAAAAACATTTGGGGGGAAACGTGCAGATGTATGCTGGCCATGAAATTTTACGAAAGTTCTTACAATTTGAGACATTAATCAGAAAACGGAACCATTGCAGAGAATTTGAAAAAGATTTGGCAATAAGATTACATTCGTGAAACCAAATAGCCAATACCATCCTCCTCATCTTCAAATAATAAATTTTATTTCCCAGCATGTGCCCTTTCTAATTCAACAAACTCCTATCAGTGTGCTAGTTATGAATACGTACAGTTCTTACATGATAAAGGTTTGCTATAGGAACGAAACTATTTTTTATATAAGTTCCTTGTTCTGGATTTTATTCTTTTTAACATTTATAATTTCCATTTGTTCTAAATATGCTACATTAGAAAACTTATGAGTCAGTAAGATTTACAATGATCTTAGAATTATGCAGTAATGTGTTTCTGTTTACTGTCTTAATGAAGATTTGGCCATAAGTATTAGACCTTAGCTTTTATACTGATATAAAATCCGTCAGACTTGTCATCCTATTGATACAGTATGGTGATAAATACATGCTTTACAGAAACAGAGGTAGGATTCCATAACCTAAGCAGTGGGCTAAAAATAATTATTTACTTTCCTACGTATTTACTCAACAGTTAGTAACGCTTTGTTATCCATAGTATTTGTACAGCACCTTCAATATACCAGTTACTTCCTGAGGGCATTTGCGGTTTTATTTTTAAAGTCTTTACATTTAAAGCAGCTTTAGGTTCCTAGCAGATTGAGAGGAAGATACAGAGATGTCCAGTCCACCCCCTAAGCCAACACTTGCACAGCCTCCTCCATTATCAACACCCCCCACCAGAGCGGGATGTTTCTTACAATTGGAGAACCTGCACTAACACATCATTACCACCCAGAGTCCATAGCTTATATTAAGGTTCACTCTTGGTGTTGTGCATTTTATGCGTTTGAAAAAATAAGTAATGAAATGTAGCCACCACTATATTATCATATAGACCATTTTAACTGCCCTAAAAATCCTCTGTGCTCTGTCTACTCATCCCTCCCTCCCAACTTCGGTGGATTTTTAATGCTTACAGTAACTCTTCAGTGGACATTATTAATTCCATTTTGCTGATGGGGAATTTAAAATGTGGACAAGTCACATAAGATTCAAACTTTATTATACATGACTCTTCAGTCTGTCTTTTTTCTCAATCTCTTATGGCTCTTTTCAACCAGGATTCCAAATAACAGTTTCACTGTTTTTTTTCTTTCTTTTTTTGGTTCTGTGCTGTCATCACTGTTAAACTGAAGTGAACTTTACTTTCTCAATGGAGAATAGTTTTTTTGGCACTATGTTCATTGGAGATAATATAAATCTTGCTTGGTATTTTAGAGTGTCAGCTCAGCTCCCAGATTTATGACCCAGCTCTGACCCTCCAGTGTTGTGCTCTTCAGCCTGCTGCTTAATGTCTGTCTCTGTGCTTTCAGTATTTGCATCTATAAAATGGGGGCAATAATTTTCAAAGGTGTGTTTTAATATTTAAATGACACAGTTAATGTAACTGCCTAGCACATAGTAAGTGCTCAATCATTATTATAATATCATTATCATTATATATATCATTGTGTAATCATTATTATACGAGATAGATGGAAATGGGTATAGTAGTTTTAATGCTTACAGTCTCTTGTTCTTTCCAGCTATTGTTTTTTAGGCTAGGTTATTTCAAAGAGGATTCTGGTTATACTTGTTATTGCAAAATCATTTTTTTGTTTGCTACAGAAATGTTGGGTTGTGAGATAAGGATATGCTCCATTTTTTTCCTTAAATGAACACTTTATGGTTTGGGTATCTCCAAGAATACTATAAAAACTGAAATGTTAGCACTTTGTTCTATATTATTTATTTTTATGTTAGCCTACAAGTTTTGCCAGCTATGAACAAGAAAGTACAAGGAGTTAGTTTCCAAATATCTCCTATTATAGCACAGTTAAAATTGAATCATCAGTTAATATTTCACTTACATTTTATTCTTATAACAAAGTAGTCAACATTATTCAGATTATAGGGGTTTTTAGTCATATTTAAGTGTGATTATTTTTAAAAATTTAAAATTTTAGCCTTTACATTAAAAAAGGAACCTCCAAAAATATATATTTGCATTTTATCAGAACTGTGGACTATACTATTATAAACATCAATTAGATTTTATACTATGACTTAGGTGAATTTCTGTTTTTAAAGATTAAAATACTAGGAATAAAATAGCTTCACAGTTTAACTTATTCAAATCCATTACAGTCACTATCTGATTTATTGCTGAAAACAATTCTACAGAAAGTTTAAAAGAAGCAATATTAATATCACCCCTTTGTAGGTGAGAATACAGACACACAAAGTAGTACTAAGTGACTTGCCTGGAAAAAAAGCCACTGGTGGTAAATAAATGGTTATCTTCCTGATTTAAAGTCTTCATAATTTTTAACACACCAACAAGCAGAACTGTATTCCGATTACACATCTTTTCTCTTCCAGAATATCTGTTACAAATCATTTAGCCAGAACGAAGGAGTTCCCATTTTCAATGTCTGTACAACAAAGGCATTAGGCATAACTAACTGCTATCACAGGCATCTTTAAATGGGCTTTGAAAGAGACAGTTTTGATACTGTAACAGAAAACATCACAGAAGCAGAAAACAGTATTTTATTTGATGAGTTTAACAATATCTGAACTAATATATTAGCTGTCATCCTTGCCCCGTGTGGAGATAAGGGGGATGAGGGCATGCAGATGCTTGTTTTGACATGCCAATTTACAATTATCCCATGACAAAGCACAGTTGTACTGATTGATGAAATATTTGAGAAAGAAAAAAACAGACTTAAGTGGAAACATTTTATTGGGTTTTGAAATGACATTGCTAACAGTAGTGCTAGGGGAAAAATAAACATGAAAACATTTTAAGTAGATAGTAGGGATGCAACCTAATACCAACAACCTAGAATGTCCTTGCTGTTTTCACTCATTTTTGCATCATATATGGGGATGTAAACAACTTAATTCTAAGGTTATTGTTGCAACCTTTTCTGCTTTGTACTTTGATCAGAAATAGTGTCTGAACTAAAAATGAGATACCTCTAAGACTTCAGTGGCTTGTCATAAAAAGATGTTATTAAACATAAAAAAATGCAGTAACTGCATACTCTGAGCTAGAAAGGCACTAGAGTGATAAAGAAATGTACATTATACAGTAATATCAGCACTCTGATCTTGAACATTCATTTTCAAGTTTGAACAAAGTTTTTGAATCAGTCTCCTTTGCTCTTAAGTATTCACATCTCAAGTTATATAATCAGTTCTACCATCCCATATTTATTTTCCGGACCAGTCAGATCACTGGTCCGGAAAATAAGGCATCCTGTCTTTTCCCAGGGTCTGAACTATTAGCTAAATCATCCTCACACAGCTCAGTGTACCTAAACGGTGGTATAAGGCTGCAAAACTGATGGTGGAAAGCAATTTCTAACTGACCCTTAAGGCAATTATGTTAGGGCTAGAAGCGTGATGTTTGATTACACCTAGTATCATTTTCAATTTAAATAGCTATAAATTACTCATACCTTTTTTTGAATAGCAACGATTTTTTAAATAAGTGAACTCTTCTAAGAATTGAAGAAATGTCCATATGTTTATTATATGCCCCATAAAACAGTTTCTTTACATGCTTTAATTATTTCTTGGGGTCTTGATTTTATTATGTGTAAATTTATTTAAGATATCCTATAAAACAGTCAAGTGACTGTGATTTAAGACCAGCCAGACATAAATGATAAAATAATCGTTTTGTGGCATGCTTTAAGATAAAGGTAGAGTTGTCTTAAAATATGAACAAATGTCATATTTAATCCTGCTAATATGAAAACTAGGAGTACCAGGTTCATTTTACACAGTCCCAAAGGAGACCTCAAATATCCAAATCCAAGTAGAGCTTTCCGTTTTGCTAGAGACTTCAGAAGGCAGAGAAAGATCATCTTGGCAGCACCCTGGGAGTCCGAATACCCCTAACTAGGCAGGGTGTATTAACTTTTTTTCTGGGCGCAGAGGAGTTTGGGATCAGGTAGAAAAGGCAGACGGGTATACAAAGCAGCAGAGAAAGGTTGGAGCAAAGGAAATATGGAGTGCCGAGTTGCCTAGCAAGCAGCACAGCCTCTGTGTTGCAGTGGGAACACTAGTACGATTTATACCTCTTACAAATCCCATACTAAGTTTTCAACAGTTTGTCAGTATAAAGTGCATGACGTACTCTGATCTGGGTGCAAGCAAGAAGATTCAATATCATGGTCTCCTCATTGAGCAAGCATTTCCTGTGCATCTGCTATGTGCTAGATATGTACACTTGACTGAAAATACAAATATCAATAACTTATGGTCTCTTTCCTTGAGAATCTCACAGTTTAAAGTAAGTGGCATATTTGTAGACAGTTCATCAACTTACAGTGATAAAATACAGAAACCATATTTTAATAATAAAATGTGAAAACTAACTTTTATGCACGCTATGATTTTGCATATCAAGTATTCCTAAGAAAAGGTAAGCTTCCATGGCCACTTTTCTCAAATAGATTGGCACCGTATTTTGTATTACTTAAAATTTGTTATTTGATTAGTTCTATTAGCCATAGGTTTTATGTATGTCCTCACCATTATTGCACTTTATTTTGTACATAGTGGGATATCTGTCAGATATGAAAGGATATGTTACCAGAAAAATGGAAATATTATTGAAATTAAATTTCTGTATTCCTTTCTTTTAAAAAATAAAAACTATGTATATTATATATTCACACATACATATATACATATATATTAGTTATAAAACAAAACATATAAATGACATAGTTTTGAAGAAAGATCAATATGATTTATGGGAAATATTTAAAGAAAAATATGCCATCCTGACATTGTCAAGATAAAGTTTATTCTTGGTTGGAGAAGACAGGGAAGAGAAAGGAATCAAAGATGTCTTCAACATAGGACTGCAGGAGGACTCATGAAATGATGGTGTAGATACAAAGAACTTGAGGGAGGCAGAATGGCTGTCATCTTTGAAGAAGGAGGTAATATATGAAAACTTCCCGTGTTTAGTATAGGAAAATGCTGAGAGAGATAAGTGGGAGTATCTAGTAGCTGTTGAATTAAAATGCAGAGAGAGATCAAGGATGTAGGGAAAAAAATATAAATCCCCAGGGGTAATAGTTGAACACAGAGTGTGAATGATGTCTAAGGAGAAACACAAAGGCTGCTTGCTGACTGAGGCACTTTAGGGATGCATTAAATGTTGATAACAGCATAGCCTGAAGTCTTGCCCATGCTCTGCTCTCTAGGCCCTGTTCTAAGATGCAGGGCTGGTTTCACATGGAGGAGGGGATGCTTCTTACAAATTGGTGCAAAAGTTTCATATGCTCACTTACTCCCATGCCTACAAAGCTGTGTCCACTCAGAGAGGGCACATTTTTCTAATACGTACAATGGCGCTGTATCAAGGACAAATATACAGTGTTGCCATATAAAGGTTATACGTGCAGCCCTGATGGCCTGGCTCCAGGGTTGTTGTGACTGCCAGTAAAAAAAACATTGCTTGGCCTTTGGCATACAGTAGGTCATCAACACATGGTGTCATAAAATGTGGAACTGACACTAAACAGAATCAAGTGACTCTAGCCATCTGTGCTTGTTCAAAATGTAGTTTATGTAGTTAAAAGACCAAACAGTCGATGGAGTGGATCATAACCAGCTTTTGAAAACATACTGAAATAATATAGAATTGGAAATATCAAATGACAGTAAATGACAGAAGGGTAAATATTTTTTATGAAAAAGTTGTTTCACTGTATTTATAAATATATCCAGTCATGGGAATGTATGCATTTCCTACCATAGGCAACTGTAAAAAAAAAAAAAAAATTTACAAACCTTAACCTAGGAAATACATAGTAAAGTAGAAGAGTTATGACAGTAGCAAGTTTTCTAACTCCACATCCAGATCACAGTTGGCTTTGCAATCTGTGTGGTCTGGGATAATCATGTTAGATCACTCAATATAGGTGTCAAGGTATAGTTAATGTTTCAAGAGCAAAGGGTCATTGTCAGATTTATGGTCTATTCCAAAGGCTTATGGTTGCCAGAAACCTGATTTAAATGTTTACTATGGCATTTGTGTGATAATTTTAAACTCTAGATATTATTTACAACATATATAAAATCATAAACTGCCCATGGGCACAGATATAGTTTAAAAAATCTGCATAACTGTTGTAAAATTTAATAGCTTTAGAAAAATCATGGTGCAAGCAGATGCTTTAAAAAAAAAAGCCACATTTTTATTTCAGTGAAATAATTCATATGAGGATATGCCTCCAATTAAGCATCTTTCTTAAAAGGTGTCAGAGATATTTCAAATAATTAGTAAGCAATAGGAGGTGGGATTCATCATTGTGTTTTTCAGGATGTCTCACTTATTAAACTATGGATGTTATCTAAAGTTAGCCAGTATTCTTCAAAATGTGATTTTGAATGGCTGTAAATTATCACATAATTCAAAATATTTGTAATGGGTTATTTAGGCGCTTGCTGATTCCTACCATTATATAACTTCAGTGAAAGTTCTTGAACTAAATTTTGTTGTATCTTTGAACCTTAGAATTATTACCTAGAAGGGAAATTCCTGGGGAAAAAGATGTGGCCATTTTTTCAGGCTCTTGATTTAACAGTGAATATACTTCTGTTAGCAAGATATGAGAGTGCTCTTATAACACCAACTCTGGTTCAGTATTCTCTTAAGTTCCTCTATTTTCTTCTTTACAGTTACGGGAAATTAAAATGTTGAAGTGTTGAAGTAATGTAAAAAGAGTTCAGACCAATAAAATCAAAGGAAATACACGTTGAACTCCATTACTTCTATAAATTGCTATTTTTTTGAAAAAAAAAAGATCTTGATACCAGGTTGCCCACCAGTCCATACACTGTTCTAACACTTTCCCCAAAAGAAAAACAAATCCAAAAATCAGAGTAGAGGCAGAATCGGAGTGAGATGTTATGGAAGATGTTCATGGGTCTTTGCTTTTTCTGCCTTATGCCCCAGTCTGGTTTTGAAACTTTAGTAGTAGCAAATAAGGAATACAGCGTGGTATAGTGTCATAACTAATGACCGTGGACTATTTATTGATCACGAAATAACAGCAAATCTCTAGCTTTAATAAAAATGGTGGTAAGAATTTTTAAAGGTATCGTGCTATATTTATAGGTGATAATTGACCTTCATTTGCTCTTTGAGTTTCTTTATTATTAAGGATAAATATTTTTTTAGTGTCAGAAAGCTACAAAATATCCATTATAATTTCTGATTTATTCTGTCCTGTGCATTATTTAGAAGTTTTGGGGTTTTTGTTGTTGTTGTTTTCTAAAACTTTGGATAATTTTAATTAAAAATTTCATTAACTTTTAATGCTGTAATAACTAATTCAATTCACTGTTGTCAGCAATACTATTTCATATTATATATTTTGAAAAATAATAATGGGGAAACCTAATTTAGCATGAAAGAATTGAAAAATAAGGAAAAAGTAAATTAGATTGAGGAATTTGAAAAATGAGCATTAAACTCTTGCCTTCCCCCAAATAAAAAGGTAACATAGAATTGAACATTAGACAAATACTGCTTTTCATTGTTAGTTTGATATCAAGATGAACTTGTTGGCTGATAGAGAAATAAGTTTCAAGTCTGTTGCCATTCTTGCTCAGATAGTAACACATTTAGGAATGGATAATAAAATGAGCAAACCTAGGAGAAGTTGGTATTACCAATGTAGGCATCAGGAACAAATATTACTCAGTCAAGGGAAATCTGTCAGAGCCTAAAGCTGAGTGCTGAGAAGTTATATAAATTTTCAGTGCTATACGATGCAACAAAAGCAAGCAAAATCCTAGTTTAGCTAAAAAGAAAATGCAGGCAAAACTCTGATAACTTTTGCATTTCAGTAACATCTGCCACATCTAAATGTAGTGAATGTAGAGGTGAAGGTTATGATCACAAGTTAGGGAAGGCATCATATTATCATAACATATGTACTGTTGGATACCAAAGGTAATTCCAAATTATATTAGAATATAATGTGAAAAAGGATTAGAGTCAATTTTATGGTAAAGAAAGTACTATGTATTTGTAGGGTAAATGTTTAAATTTTAATAAGTGTAGATTGGCTATAGTTTTTTCCCAAAATATTTTATCACATTGATGAAGTGACAAAATTTATGACATCTTAAAATTAAGGAAACAAGGTTTCATTAATAATTAAATCAGGCTGGCAGTAATGTGGGTATTTTTGATATTAAATGTTCCATCCCTATTTTCTTTGTCCTCCGATTTATTTTCAAGGTTGCTTTAATTTAAAGTTTGTGTGTTTATTATTAACAAAATAGTTAGGTTGAATCTTTAAATTAATCTAACACGCTGTGATTATAATGGGGAAATATGAGTCTTTTCCACTTAGCATAACAGTTGATATATTTGATTGATATTTTTATTCCATCAAAATTTTTCATGTTAGCTATTTTATTTTTACTTATAGTTTCATTTTTCTCTTTTAATTTTAATCAGTTTACTTTTCATCCCCTTTCCTCTTGTTTTTTTAAAAATTAAATTGTAAATTCTCAGTCCGTTTCCTTTTTCTATTCATAATCAAATTCACATTTTTGTACTTTACCAAAATTAGGTACACATTTTGTACTTTCCTTTCTACAGTGTGCTTTACTTGCCACTGTACTCTATCCTCAGTCTGACCAAAGTAATATGAACCCACTATATCCAGACTATTAGGTTTTCCTTTCAGTAAATTTTTATAAGAATCCTAATTATCTTTTATATTGCACATTCATAATCATACAGTCATCATTCATTTGAATTTACATATTGCAAGATTTGCTGTTTACCATTGTTATACCTCCATCTCATTTTCCCTGTTGAGCTGTGTCTCCTAAATTCATTATTATTTGATTCAAAGTTATCTCGAATGTTTTCTTCACAGAGTGCATGGGTGATCTACTCGTTGAATCCATGTATTTCTACAAATGTTTTTCATCCTAATGAGTAAAAGATTTCTTTGGCTGGTTAGAGAACTAGAGAACTGGTCTCATAGTCATTTTATCTCAGTGACTTACACATGGTACCCTACTGTCTCTCAGTTATGTTAGCAAGAATCTGATACTATTATGATTGTTTTTCCTTTGTAAACTGGCAAATTATTTTGCAACTGAGAGCTTGTTACTGAACCAAACTTGGGTCTGCTTGCCCGAAGTGCAGCAAATCCAATCTGCTGACACCAGGTTGTGGTGAAGGAAAGTACAGCGTTTATTGCAAGCAAGGAGAACAGGCAGCTCATGCTCAAAAGACCTGAACTCTCTGATGGCTTTTAGGCAAGGGTTTTTAAAGACAGTGTTAGAGGAGAGGGTCGTACGATGCATGATCAGGGCTTTTGTACCCAGAAAGGCCCCCCCCGCACAGTCCTGCTTGGTTTACATCCCCTCTTTTCTTTGATACTCATCAATCCTGAGGGGAACAGGCATAGGACAAGAAGGGGAGAGAGAAATTAATTGTAAACTCAGCAGGGGAACTCAGTTTTAGGGGGACTCGGTTTCAAGTTTGTAAGATTTTTCTATCATGGATTTGATTTTCCCCTGGAATATGTATTATTTAATGATTAGAAACAAAAATCAATAAAACTAGTTTCTCACAAACTATTTCATAGCCATCATTCAAGCACCAGAAGGACTATATATGAGTATTATTCATTTTTACTGTTACAGTTGATAGATACAATGAAATGAAAAAACTTCAGAATAGTTAATTTATAAAGTGAAATAAATGTATGAGGATTTTTATCCTACCGTTTGTATCAAACGAACAAGAGAAGTGGTTTCCAGTGTCTAGTGATTTGTTTTTCTCCTGTTTGCCTTCTCTGCTTACATTTGGTTTTGCTTGTTTGCTCTAAAATGTGTGTGTTAATAATTCCTACCAAGAATGGACCAAAAAAGTGACAGTAGTATAAAATGAGAATATTTTCTTAAGTGCTACATTTCCCTTGGAAAATAAATAAATGCAAAAGCAGCAACAGAGACCATCCTATACTTTTTTTTGTTTTGTTTTGTTTTCCTGGCTTATATAGCCTTTGCAAAATCTGATCCATAGTCCAAGGCACACTTCTTTCATAAAATTTTCAAGTGATAGTTGTTGCTTCAAACAATTTAAAAAACACACATTTCCACTAAATAATTTTTTTCAAATAATAAATACCCAGCACAAACAATTTATTCTTATGTAATTCTACTTTCTTTACCATGGTAAATTCTAACATTTTTCATTTGATGTGTCTGACTTTTCCTTTACTAAATTGGACTTAATAATTTTATAATTATGGGAAACATACATTTTATACTATGTGTTTTATAATCAACAGTGGTAACGTCGGAAGTATCTCTTCAGCACTGGATTTATTTTTTTCTCTGTCTTCTTAATAATTCTGCATATGTCAGTATGTTTATATGGAGGGGTGGGTTATGTGTGTATCATACTCATATTCTGGGCGGCACTTGAAGAGTCAGGTGCAGAAGAAATTCCTAGAGGGGAAGAAAGATATAATTCCAAGTGTCTCTTTTGATACCTTTCCTTGTCTTGTATAGCCGTTGGTAATGACAGTTCCAGCATGGAAACAATAACTCCATTACTTTTCTTGACTGATTGAACCCATTCTGGTTTCATTGCAACTCTCCTTTTTTTCTTTCCCTTCTGCTGACCTTTTTCTCCCCCTTACCTCCATAACTATGTGTTTACCTTCATATTACCCAGAAAAATATAAACCATAGGAAGTCCATAATTGAGAGGGCTCATAAGGATGATTTTTCTAAGTTCATTAAAGAGTGCTGGATATGAGAAGAGAATTACCAGTGTTACTGAAAACAAATGAGCCCAGGAGGTTGCCTTGGGGAGAAATAGGAAAAAGAGCTTGTGAGTTGCTCCGCCTTTGACTTAGAGGGCCTGTTTCACAAGTAATCACACAATAGTTATAGTCATCTTAGTGTTCAAATTTACGGAGCAATACTGGCAATCATGTCCAGAGGGAAAATGTGTGTAAGAGTGATGCTGCTGTTAAAGTTCTCTGGCTTTCAAGTTGTTATAATCAATTTGAGCACAGCCAATAATATTTCAAGTGCTAGAAAAAGAAAGGGGAATATTTTCTCTTTTTAAATTATTTTTCCCCATCTGTGGTCAATAGATTGAAAAATGGAATAAAAACTAAAATCTTTTTCAGATTCTGGAATGCCAGTGACCTATAAAGCTAGTAAAATTCTACATTATTATACAGGAAGTAATATAATTATATGCTTTGTTGCCAAAAACATGTCATTACTAGGGTACTCAATATCACTCTTGAATTTGGAGAATTATATACCCTCTACTTATGCCTTGTTTAGAAGCACACTTTACAAAATACACCTCACTCTACAATACAAAGATATAACTTGATCTTTAGAGCCAGGCAGTCTTAAATATAAAAACCACATCCAACAGATTCTCTAAACTAGCATGATGTAATGCATCTGAACTTTAATTTCCTAATAAATAGAATGGGGATAATATCAATTATTGTGTTATTGTAATGATTAAATAAACTAAAATGAGCCATCTAGCAGAATGCCTGAAAAATGTTTCCTCTTCTTTCAGATTATTCGGTATAAATCATGCTGATCTAGTTTTTAATGTAAGCCAATAACTAAATATAAGCCAATAACTAAATCAGTAACTAACCATCAACCATAGGAACAAGGTGCCCAAAAACATATTGAGAGAAGGTATTTCTGGTATATTCATCTGTGTATTATTTTAAAGCTTTGTGTAGTTTTCCAATAGGCTGGACTGAAGCATGTGGAACCCCAAGGAATTTCCTGGTCAATACTGAGACCAAACACAGGTTAAGGGGCTTCCTTGGTCCTTTTTCTCTACCCTCACATCCTAACCTCTGAACTTTATCACTCAGTTGGTAGGAAGAGGCAAACTCAAGTAAGTAGAGGCATACAAAGAACAACAACAAAAAAAAAAAAGGAAGAAAGAAAAGAAAAAGGAAAAACAAGAGAGTGTGATAATGCCCAAGGCAAAGTTCATTTAAACTACTGAGATCAAAGCAGGAGGAGTCAGGAGAAAGGGTCCATCTAGAGATAAGGACAAAGGAAGACTGCAGGCTTGTTCCCTGCACTGGAGCCTAGTAAATGCCAGGCTCTTGCTTCTGACTCACCCTCTGGAAAAGATGGGAGTCTTGAGCTCCACCTTGTGTTTAAACAAGTTATGGCTTCATGGTTGACTATCCAACTGTGGATACTCCCATATGAATGTCCTAAAGGCACCTTAGTCTCTCCATGCTCAAAAGTGAGCTCACTCTCTTAGCCCCAAAATAAGCTCCTCCTCTGCTTCTCTCTGTCCTTGTGAGTCAGTGTACCCAACAAATCCCTCCAAGTCAGAACCTGGGAGTCATCCTCACTTCCTCTCCAACTGACTCATATCCAGTTAGTCTCCAAGCCACACTAATATTTTAAAATCATTTTATTATGAAAAATTTCAAAGTCACAAAAGTAAAAATAAGAATATAAAGACCCAGGGACTTCCCTGGCAGTCCAGTGGTTAAGGCTTTGCCTTCCAGTGCAGGGGGTGTGAGTTCAATCCCTGGTCGGGGAACTAAGACCCCACATGCCACGCAGCGTGGCCAAAATAAATAAATAAACGTAACTTTGAAAAAAAAATACAACCTTAAAAAATATATATAAAGATCCACATGTTAGTCATTATCCAGATGACACAGTTTTCAGTTCATGCTTAATCTAGGTGAATCCTACCCACTTTCCTTTCTCTCCCCAGATCACTGACTTTTAACATGAAAATATTTCTGATCTAGCCCACCGCCCCTCCTTTCTCCTTGACTCTGTTTTGTTAGTTTTTCATGTCTTACAGTGTTTTAGCAGGTCTACCTGGATCTTAGCTAATTTTCCTTATATTTCAAAAATTGTTTTGAAATTCAAGTCCAATCAGATTTCTCCACTACATAAAATCTGATGATGGCCACCCTTTACCCACTGAATTTAGTCTGAAATTCTTAGCAAGTGTTTTCCCGGTTTAGACCCTACCTGTCTGCATAGATTCTGGCCCTACAGCCTCTACCTTCATGACCAGTGTTCCACAATATAGTTCTCCTCTAAAGTATGATGCTTCTGCAGGCTTCAAGCATTTGGGTGAGTTCTTTCCTTTGTCTGAATGGATCATTGGGGCCCCTTTTGTTTGTCTGAATTCTTCTTATACTTCAATGCCTGGCTCAAGCATCTCTTCCTCTTCTAAACCTTCTGTGCAAATAACCTTCTCCCTTTTATCTTGAAAACTTGCTGAGGAAACAATCTCTTCTCTGAGTCACCAGTGTACCACTAAACACCTCATTTATTTGTTATACACACCACATCCTAATAATTTGGGTTTTTGTCTGTCTTCTTCAGCAGCCATGGATCCTGTTATGTTACAGGCTGTGTGTATGCCTTTGTTCTTGTAGTGAGTGCTCAACCTGGTATGTTAGGCTTAAGCCAGAAAGAATTTTCGCTGAAGGAATGCTGAGTATTTCTCCTTATTAACAATTTTGATAATTTTTAAATAATTTACCTTCTCTTTAATGGTGTTATAATGAATTTTTCAAGTGACATCCTAATATAAATATTTACTTTATACTCCCACAAGAAGTATTAAATATAGAGTCACAGAGAGTGGGTAACATAACTGATAAATTGACTTAAACAATGGAAATAAGAACACAAAAGAAGCAGACATATATTTTCCTATATTGTACCCATTCAAAGAAACTTTCTCCTTGAAACTTAATTATTATGGAGTTAGACACTGGGAAGTTTAAAGCTATTTAAATAATTCAGATTTATATATTACTTCAGAAAGATAATTTTTTGCCTATCTCCACTATCTTGCGGGGAGAGAGGCAGTTACTTTCAGATAAGTGGTATTTCAGGGAACAAGATTGGAGTCAGACCATTGAGGGAATTCATCTATATTGTATATCCAGTTCAGAAGATTGGGAGATAGATAAGAAAAATGTTTTTATTTCCAAATTCTTGATAAGGAAGCTAAGAGGTCAAATGCTCAAAACTGCATAGTAGGGAGAAACACAAAATTCAGTGTCAATCTTTGTTTTTTGCTTCCAGTTAATGTGTTACCCAAGACTTAAAAATATGTTGGAGTCAAATACCATATTGATACATTAATTTGTTTTTAGAAACACAATCAGGTGTTATAAACTGGCTCATTTTCTTAGACTCGACCAATAACTCAGACCTAGTGAATTCTTTTCCTCAGTATTTTTGCATATCATTTTTGCAGCTATAGACCACAGGGATACAATCTTCATCATTCTCTGTATTACCAATAACTGATCTGAGAGCACAATTTCTTTTAAAATTAATATAAACTTCTCCCAGTATGCAGTGAAGGAAGTCAAATTTTGAAATAAAAATTGAAACTTTTATTTTAATAAGAACTCAATTACATGCTCCTATGTTAACTTGCTTTAGAATGTGAACTCTGACAGCAGGGCACAGATCCTGACTTTTTGATTAATTTTTACTTATTTCCCAGTGTAGACATACTCACATTTGGGAACTGGGAAACTCCATAAATATTTGAGTAACTGAATGATTGAATCAAACCCAAAGTGTGTGAAATATTTTTCTTTGCTTGATTTAGGTTCTTGTGTGTCAATTTGTGAGATACTCTCAGGTAATTTTAATAAACTAGTCTAATTTATTTTGAATGCATACATAAACATATACATTTGCTTTCTGAGTATATATGTGCATATAGTCATATAGAGTTGCATAATATCTCTGTATACAGAATAGATAAATTAATAAGACACACATGTTAATAAAGTATTAACTCTTCAACATTTTATATAATGGCCATTCATAATTTCTCTTACTTGATTATCATATTTTCAGCAATTTTCCTTAACTCCTCCAACATTTATACACCTTAACTTAGGGGTGGCAAATGCCTAACCAAATGCTAAATGTGAAAAAATGTTTTAAATATGCTTTTCAAATTTTCAAAATTTTAAATCATCTAAGTGAGGTGTGTACTTCCTTATATCATAAGCCACACCACCTTCTATTGTCTGACACTTGCTGGAGTCAGACTTTAAGTTACCCTCCTGCCTGGCCTAAACAAGCTTTTTGAGAGCTCAACGTTTGCACTTACATGTCTCCAAGTAGTTTGCCTCTAAGGGGAGCTCAAAGGTCTTCTCTTGCTGCTCTACCTTTCTACTCACGCAAGAATAAATCAGGTCACATGCTGGGAATTAGAACTTTCAAAGGGACAAGGGATTGAACCCAAAAGAGGTGCCAGTGGGAAAGTGAAAAGAGACCTGATGCCATAACATGAAAAAATATTAGGTGAGAGGCTTGGCCTAGCTTTGCTCTAGGCATTGGAGAAAATGATCTTGCTTCTTGTGGACTGACCAGTTTTCTCATGAACTGGTTTTTCTAAGCAATTGAAACGGTCTTGTGCCAAAAGTAGAGTCTGGGTCCCTGAACCATTGTGGGAGAAGCCACACCATCGACCTGAACACTAACCTTGGCCTCTGACTAAATCAGAAAATAATCTTTTATTGTGCTGAATCACTACATGTTGGGATATATTTGTAGCAGTTGACTTATTATAATTAATGTAATAAGTGAAAGTGATAGAACATATAAATATTAAAATAAAATTATGGAATAGAGCTGTATAGGTTGAATATATTGAAAGGATAGGATTTGCAAATCTAACCTGACTGTCCGTAGTAATCATTAAAAAAAAAAAAAAAGAGAGGAATTCACCTCTAAGTTGTCTGTCATATATTAACTTCTATACTTATATCTATAATGTTTGAAAATGATTAAGTGGAAATAAATTTTACATTAGAGATAGAATACAAATAGTTTCTATTTTCCTTCTGAAATCTCTACCTCAATATCTTTTCTTCTCTCAAAATAGACTCATAATCCATTAGATTCATTCTTATTTTGTATATTTGCTTTTTAAAGTGATTCTCACAGAGGCAACAGGATGCAACAGTTAAGAGAACAGGCTTTGGACCAAAATAATTGGCTCTGTAACTAAATGGCTGTTTGACCTTGACAAGTTACATTTCCTGTCTATGGCTTATTGTCCTCATCAGTTAAGAGAATAATAATGGTACCTGCTTCCTAGAACTTATATAAAGATTAAGTGAATTAGTATTTATATAATATTTAGGAAAATCTCCAACCCTTAGTTATCAATATACATGTTCAGTAAGCTGTGTTTAAATTAAATGTTATACAAATCATCCTTTTAAAATAAATTAACCTTGGTTTGATTAAAATGGAGAATAGAAATTCAAGACATTTTCCAAACTCAATTTGTCCCCCTGTCCCCCTATGATTTCTCCCTGTGTCCCTGATTAGGGTTCCCTCTACCTTCAGAAACATCTCAGTCACCCTTAGGCTTGCATGTTTGCCCAAAATTTTGCTTTCGTCTTAGTGATTTCCTTCTCTCTGACTAACCAATACTTATCTACCTTAAATTAGCCAGTTTGGGTCTGTTAGTTTCCTAAGGCTGCGCTAAGAAACTAGCACAAACTTGGTGGCTGGAAACAACACAGATTTGTTCTCTCACAGTTCTAGAGTCCAGAAGTCTGAAATCCAGGGGTTGGAAGGTCCATGCTCCCTTCGAAGGGTCTAGGAAAGAATCTTTGCTTATGCCTTTCTAGCTTCTAGTGGTTGTCAGGTGTCCTTGGCTTTCCTTGGCTTGTAAGTGCATCACTTCAGTTTCTGGCTCTGTCTTCACATCGTCTTCTCCTCTGTGGCTCCATGTCTGAATTTCCTACATAGTATAAGGACACCACTCTTGGGGCCCTGCTAATTTAGAATGACCTCATCTTAACTTGATTGCATCTGCAAAGGTCCTATTTCCTAATAAGCTCACACTCACAGACACTAGGGATTTGGACTTGAGTATATCTTTTTGGGAGACACAGTTCAGCCCACAAGAGGATCTAATGCCTGCTCCAGCCCCTCATAATCACTTCTGAGAAACACTTGTTTTCTATTTCATTTGTTTGACAGATAATATAAATCTGTGGATTTTTAAAAAAGGTTTATGAACCTATATATATCTTTTCTGATAAATTACAGTATGAGTATAAGGGTAAGGACCATGGCTCATCATGTAATTTTTTTTGTATTTGTGTACTCTTCCATATATAGTACAATACATATGATAATGAATAAATACATTAATGAATAAATGAAGGGATGCAAGCCTGGTAACACAAAATTATTCTGGGAAATAAGTGACAAAAATAAATGGCACATGATTAGAGTATATCAATGTGTAATCTCTGATTTTTCATTTTTAACTTATGGTATGCTTTTGACTGATTATAAAGAGTATTATAATTTCACAAATAAGATATTAATTGACATTATAATAATTAAATTATATGTAAAAATTTGAAAAACAATCCAATATAGATTCAATAGCTATGTTTAGTGTTTTTGAAGTAAGAGATTCTATTTTGATTTGCAACTGCAAAGGTTTCACATTTAAACAAGAATAACCAAGTATGGAGTGTGAATTCTTTTTTAAAAATTAATTAATTAATTTATTTATTTATTTGGCTGTGTCAGGTCTTAGTTGCAGCACCCTGGCTCTTCGTTGCAACATGCAGGCTTCTCTCTAGTTGTGGCACATGGGCTCTAGAGTGTGTGGGCTTAGTTGCTCCGCGGCATGTGGGAGCTTAGTTCCCCAACCAGGGATCAAACCCACGTCCCCTGCATTGGAAGGTGGATTCCTAACCACTGGACCACCAAGGAAGTACCTGGAATGTGGATTCTTATTATTAACTTTTCTTAGAAATAAACATCACATACCTTAAACTATTTAACAGGCAAAATTCCCAAAAACTGATGGAAACTAAGACTTAATCTCAATTATATAAAAATAATGTTTTAAATTGATATGTCCACAGATGATAATGAGTGTGGAAATTTAACGCAGTCCTGTGGTGAAAATGCTAACTGCACGAACACAGAAGGAAGTTACTACTGTATGTGTGCACCTGGTTTCAGATCCAGCAGTAACCAAGACAAGTTTATTACTAATGATGGAACCATCTGCATAGGTAAATTCAACTATCTAACTTAAAATTTGTACCTATCTCTTATTGCTTATACCTCCAGATATTAAATAATATTGAAACCAAATTCTGTCGGTCCCTGATTGTACCCCGTTGTTAATACTATCAGAAACTTCATTAATTCCCTTAATTCTCCAGTATGGTGTCAGTTACTATGGTATATTTATCCAAGGGTATAGAAAAAGAGATTTCTTTTTAAGAATATCAACCAGTTTACCAAAAAATAAATAAATAAATCGTGGAGTTATGGGATCTAGCAAGGTGGCAAACAACAGAATAAATGTTTACACTTTAAAGTAATATATTCACTCCAGAAAATTATTATTGGTATCACCAGATATTGATGCTTATATAAATATGAACTCTGAGATGGACCCTACATTTTCCTAGAAAGTGTTCAGGAAAGCATTACTTGTGAAAAAATTGTCCTAGTGCTTTTACTGCTGCCTGCCGAAAGTTTGTCACACTTAAGAGCTGCATACTGTTTTTCTAAACACTAGAGTCCTATTTAGAAAATCATCTCAGATTCACTAAAATGTCTTCTGGAGGGTTATTAATTTCAATTCAGTCCCTAAGTGAAATATTGTGAGTCTGAATAGAGTATCTAGACTTTTTTTAATGTCCTTCTGTTGTATTTTGGTCACACACTTGATTTATCAGATCCTATAGTCTGAGAAAAAATAATTGCATAGAAATTTCAAAAGATGAACAATTTTCAGAGACAAATTCTCTGGAGCCAAAGACTTTAACTTTGAAAATAAATTATGAATCATCTTAATCATGGTTTCTAAGAAATTGTCCAGTTTACCAACAGCTAGTATAATTATGATTGCTAATAATCTACAAAACTAACAGATGAACCAAGGCCCTGAGAATTAATTACATAACCAGGGGTAGATATGAGACTTGAACTCAGGACTGTACATGCAACATGGGCAGGAGTAAGGTGCTGCTTCTAGTTTCCGTAGTTAGATAAACGAGAGATGTCTAAATCAATATAGATCACACTAAAGCCTTTAATGAGCTTCTAGTGAGGTTCTCATCAGTGAGCTAAGAAGAAGTCTGGCAATGTTATCATTAACACACATGATAGTCAGGAGATAATGTTCGAAGAGAATTTATCAGTGAAATGTCTGTATCAAAGAAATTATCCTGTCTTGTACACTTATGATTCACAGCATTTTCTCTGCTACATAAACCAGGTAGATTTTATTCTCATATTATAGCCAAGGGAAGTGAAGAGCTATTCCAGATTCACACATTTAGGATAAAGGGAAGATTAGAATCACAGCCTTGTATCTAGAAAGCCATTGGTATTTCCACAGGAGTCTTAAATGGGTGGCCATTTAAATCTCACATGAATCTGGATCATGCAAATGCAGTGGATCAACTTTGCAAGGGCATAAATGATTTAAAATATGAGAAAATAATGCTATTTCTGTTGAATTATAATTTTGCCTGTATTGTTTGCAGCAAAAATTTTTATTGGATTATGGCATTACAATATATGTGAGAAATTAGAATTTTCCCAGAAAACATAGTACCCCACTCTTTGTTTTCTCAAACCTAAACTCTTGTCTCTAGTTTTAGAATGTTATATAATGTGTGCCTATTTTATCTTTAGTAGATAAGTTCGAACTATATAGCTGTATAAGCGTTACTACAAAAATTGTAGTTAATGAAGAAATGCAACTTACAACATCTTAATCACTGGAATTTAATACAATTTTAACTGTGCTCTCCATTCCCTCTTGTCTCTAGAAAACATCTGTCTTTTCATCTGATCATGTTTACTTTTAATACACCTCAGTTCACAAAGGGATATATATTTCTTTCTCTGTATTCCTTAAAAGTAAAGAATTCCTGTTTAGAAAAAAATTAATCACAGATACAGAGAAAACACACACACAAAGATAATTGAAAGCCAACATTTTACGGGGGTGTAATACATTTGTAATATAAGACTCTTTCTCGCAGTACTCAATTATTATTGCAATACTGTGGAAGAGCCCTACATTTTTGCTAATTCCCCTTTTAGCTATTTTAAGTAATCAGTAAACAATAACTTAGATTAAAACCCAATACCCAATATTGAGTCCTTCAATTTCTACCTGTTTTGTTTGTTTCAGTGAAAAAAGTCATTCTCTGGAAAATTGTTATTTTTCACCAGTTTTGTTGTCCTTAAAGATTAAACTCTTTTCAGAAGCAAAACAGCTATTTCTTTTCCTTTTTTTCCCCAGTCCTATAGTAATTTTCCTTGTGTACTGTGATAATCCTAAGGGAATTCGAACAGAGAACCATAATTCTATTTCCTTTTTACATTAGTCTATCACCGTGTAGTATATTGCTTCTGATTTGAAAGTTTAGCTGATCCTTAAATTCGACATGTCTGGTAATTATAGTCATTAAGAACCTCTATAAAAACATAATGAGGAGGAACCAAGATGGCGGAGTAGAAGGAGGTGCTCTCACTCCCTCTTGCGATAACACCAGAATCACAACTAGCTGCTGGACAGTCATTGACAGGAAGACACTGGAACTCACCAAAAAAGATACCCCACATCCAAACACAAAGGAGAATCTACAATGAGATGGCAGAGGGGCGCAATCACAGTAAAATCAAATCCCATAACTGGTAGGTGGGTGACTCACAGACTGGCAAACACTTATACCACAGAAGTCCACCCACTGGAATGAAGGTTCTAAGCCCCACGAAAGGCTTCCCAACCTGGGGGTCTGGCAACGGGAGGAGGAATTCCTAGAGAATCAGACTTTGAAGCCTAGTGGAAATTGATTGCAGGACTTCGACAGGACTGGAGGAAACAGAGACTCCACTCTTGGAGGGCACACACAAACCAGTGTGTGCATCGGGACCCAGGGGATGGAGCAGTCACCCCAGGGGAGACTGAACCCGACCTACCTGCTAGTGTTGCAGGGTCTCCTGCAGAGGCTGGGGCTGGCTGTGGCTCACTGTGGGGACAAGAACACTGGCAGCAGAAGTTCTGGGAAATAGTCCTTGGCATGAGCCCTCCCAGAGTCTGTCATTAGCCCCACCAAAGAGCCCAGGTAGGATCCAGTGTTGGGTTGCCTCAGGCCAAACAACCAACAGGGAGGGAACCCAGCCACACCCATCAACAGTCAAGTGGATTAAAGTTTTACTGAGCTCTGCCCACCACAGCAACAGTCAGCTCTACCCACCCCCAGTCCCTCCCATCAAGCCTCTTAGATAGCCTCATCCAGCAGAGGGCAGACAGAAGAAGCAAGAAGAACTACAATCCTGTAGCCTGTGGAACAAGAACCACATTCACAGAAAGATAGACAAGATGAAAAGGCAGAGGGCTATGTACCAGATGAAGGAACAAGATGAAACCCCAGAAAAACAACTAAATGAAGTGGAGATAGGCACTCTTCCAGAAAAAGAATTCAGAATAATGATAGTGAAGATGATCCAGGACCTCTGAAAAATAATGGAGGCAAATATCAAGAAGATGCAAGAAATGTTTAACAAAGACCTAGAAGAATTAAAGAACAAACAAACAGAGATAAACAATACAATAACTGAAATGAAAACTACACTAGAAGGAATCAATAGCAGAATAACTGAGGCAGAAGAACAGATAAGTGACTTGGAAGACAGAATGGTGGAATTCACTGCTGCAGAACAGAATAAAGAAAAAAGAATGAAAAGAAATGAAGACAGCCTAAGAGACCTCTGGGACAATATTAAACGCAACAGCATTCACATTATAGGGGTCCCAGAAGGAGAAGAGAGAGAGAAAGGACCATAGAAAATATTAGAAGAGATTATAGTCAAAAACTTCCCTAACGTGGGAAAGGAAATAGCCACCCAAGTCCAGGAAGCTCAGAGAGTCCCATACAGGATAAACCCAAGGAGACACACACCGAACACATAGTAATCAAATTTGCAAAAATTAAAGACAAAGAAAAATTATTGAAAGCAGCAAGGGAAAAACAACAAATAACATACAAGGGAACTACCATAAGGTTAACAGCTGATTTCTTAGCAGAAACTCTACAAGCCAGAAGGGAGTGGCATAATATACTTAAAGTGGTGAAAGGGAAGAACCTACAACCAAGATTACTCTACTCAGCAAGGATCTCATTCAGATTCAATGGAGAAATCAAAAGCTTTACAGACAAGCAAAAGCTAAGAGAATTCAGCACCACCAAACCAGCTCTACAACAAATGCTAAAGGAACTTCTCTAAGTGGGAAACACAAGAGAAGAAAAGGACCTACAGGAACAAACCCAAAACAATTAAGAAAATGGTCATAGGAACATACATATCGATAATTACCTTAAACTTGAATGGATTAGATGCTCCAACCAAAAGACACAGTCTTGCTGAATGGATACAAAAACAAGACCCATATATATGCTATCTACAAGAGACCCACTTCAGACCTAGGGACACATACAGACTGAAAGTAAGGAGATGGAAAAAGATATTCCATGCAAATGGAAATCAAAAGAAAGCTGGAGTAGCTATACTATTATCAGTTAAATAGACTTTAAAATAAAGAATGTTACAAGAGACAAGGAAGGACACTACATAATGATCAAGGGATCAATCCAGGAAGAAGATATAACAATTATGAATATATATGCACCTAACATAGGAGCACCTCAATACATAAGGCAACTGCTAACAGCTATAAAAGAGGAAATTGACAGTAACACAATAATAGTGAGGGACTTTAACACCTCACTTACACCAATGGACAGATCATCCAAAATGAAAATAAATAAGGAAACAGAAGCTTTAAATTACACAATAGACCAGATAGATTTAATTGATATTTATAGGACATTCCATCCAAAAACAGCAGGTTACACTTCCTTCTCAAGTGCACATGGAACATTCTCCAGGATAGATCACATCTTGGGTCACAAATCAAGCCTCAGTAAATTCAAGAAAATTGAAATCATATCAAGTATCTTTTCTGACCACAACGCTATGAGATTAGAAATGAATTACAGGGAAAAAAAATGTAAAACACAAACACATGGAGACTAAACAATACGTTACTAAATAACCAAGAGATCACTGAAGAAATCAAAAAGGAAATAAAAAAATACCTAGAGACAAATGACAATGAAAACACAACAATCCAAAACCTATGTGACGCAGCAAAAGCAGTTCCAGGAGGGAAGTTTATAGCTATACAAGCCTACCTCAAGAAAGAAGAAAAATCTCAAGTAAACAATCTAACCTTACACCTAAAGGGAGTAGAGAAAGAAGAACAAAAAAAACCCCAAAATTAGCAGAAGGAAAGAAATCATAATGATCAGAGCAGAAATAAATGAAATAGAAACAAAGAAAACAATAGCAAAGATCAATAAAACTAAAAGCTGGTTCTTTGAGAACATAAACAAAATTGATAAACCACTAGCCAGATTCATCAAGAACAAGAGGGAGAGGACTCAAATCAATAAAATTAGAAATGAAAAAGGAGAAGTTACAACAGACACCACAGAAATACATAGCATCCTAAGAGACTACTACAAGCAACTCTATGCCAACAAAATGGACAACCTGGAAGAAATGGGATAATTCTTAGAAAGGTATAACATTCCAAGACTGAACCAGGAAGAAACAAAGTATGAACAAAACATAATGAAAAACTCCAGTACAGGGCAAGAAATGACCCTAGCAAAATTCTATATCTTTAATCTATATTCAAATACTATTTTCCATGGATGAGGTAATTTCACTGCAGAAGGCTTTGAGTGCAATTTAGCATCCTGCCTATTTTTCTTCTCCTTGGAATCAGAGTAGAACAGAACATCTGGTACCCAGCTCCCAAGAGATCTTGTTCTAGATTAGCATTTCACAAGTGGGGAAACTGAGGCATCCAATGGTAAAGTGACTCTCCCAAAACCAAATGAATAGAACCCAAGAACTTCTTCACGTTTTCTGTGTGCTTAAGAGCAGT
Organism: Kogia breviceps; assembly: GCF_026419965.1. Classification (NCBI taxonomy): domain Eukaryota; kingdom Metazoa; phylum Chordata; class Mammalia; order Artiodactyla; family Physeteridae; genus Kogia; species Kogia breviceps. The sequence continues at coordinate 133,296,343 of NC_081310.1, forward strand.
GTTCACTACTTGTAATTTTTTATGTCCTATTGCCTTAGGTACCCTGATAAGCACAGATTTTTTTTCTGGCTTTGAATAATATTAACATTCAATTTTGTTTTTGAAAATTGCTTCCACTAATTGAACATTGTATCTTTTCTTTTCAGTGTATGAGTTAAACAACATTAGAAAATTCTGTTATTGGTAAAAATTATAAAAATCAAAACAATCATATGATTATGTTTTGAAAGAAGATTATGATAAAATACTTCTGAGTTGGCTCATTGTAGACATGAAAAACAAGCATAACCTTATTAATGAAAAAGTAGCAAATGAATTTTTTGACATGCAAAAGAAGGAAATGCGTGTTATGATGTACTTACATTTAGCGAAATCAGGTTATTAGTGTTGAGTGTTAAGTTGGTGGTGGAAAAAGTGGATCACTTATTAAATATAGTTTGTCAATTCTAGCCTGACTGAAATAATTATACAACAGCAATTTAGCTTTCATGAAAATGGGGGAAGGGGTTCTTTTTCTCTTTTACAGCTCTATGGAGTACCAAAACATGGCAATTTAATGAGACACTCATTATCAATGTGTTTTCTCCAAACCTACATACTCACAGGGCTCCTGCTATTAAGAAAACACACAGGGCTTCCCTGGTGGCGCAGTGGTTGGGAGTCCGCCTGCCGATGCAGGGGACACCGGTTCGTGCCCTGGTCTGGGAAGATCCCACATGCTGTGGAGCAGCTAGGCCTGTGAGCCAAGGCCGCTGAGCCTGTGCGTCCAGAGCCTGTGCTCTGCAGCAGGAGAGACCACAACAGTGAGAGGCCTGTGTACCGCAAAAAAAAAAAAAAGAAAAAAAAAAAAAAGAAAAATAGAAAAGAAAACACACACAATATGAGTAGAATCACTGGACCTGATTCCCAATTACAATATCAGGTACCTACGATATCTTAAGCACCCCTCCAAACACCTTTACATACATTTCCTCGTTTGTTATGAAAAAGAACTCTTCTGAGTTAAGAGTATTTTTATAATACTACCCAAGGTCACAGAGCTAATGAGTATTAGAATCAAGATTTGAATTAAGGTCTTCTACAGGGCCTTTGCCTGTAGGAAGTAGGATACATAGTGGTTTTATTAGATTCAATTAGGCCCTACAAGAAATTTCAAGAGATGTTAGTATGGCTATCGATGTAAAATGGCAGTCACATTCATTTTGGCTAAGCCAGTTTCATCCCTTTTGGGCCTGGGATACTCTTTCAGTATTTTATGAATCTCTTTATGTTACTAGGTAGCAAGGAGGCATAGAGTGATATGCTAAGGATAGTGGAAGCTCTTTGACTACCCTGACACACAGCCAGTTGTGGTGGTCACACACTCTGTACCTGTTACTAGGTTAAACTCAGTAAGTTCTACGACTGAGGCCCAGAGTGAGAAGGATATCAAATTCAGCAAACCTCATGCCTACATTTTAGTAAAAAGTTAGAGAAACAATAATGTAAACAAGGAAAGTATAAACAATTTAGAAAACATGTATTTGATTAAGGATGATTAAGGTTTGAAAAACATTACTTTGGTAGGGTGATTAATATTCTTTTAGAATATTTGGAGTCAGAATATAAAAATTTGCATAATCTTAATCTCAAATGTTTATCTCCCAGGGTATGACCTCATTATTTTTACAGATTAACATTCTGTCACTTGGTGAATTCAGAAGCTGAAATACCCTAGTTGGTCCAAAGCTGACGTGCTGGAATAGCAGATAGCTGAGTGGGTTCTGGGAGGGCTGGAACCAGAGCAGAGACCCCAACATAAGGACCTCAGGGTATGGAGGATGCACAGGGGAAAGCTGAAACCGTCAAGAACACCAAGACTATGTACACCTGTGTCCAGAGTGCACGAGGGAGGATGCAAATGGAGTTTGTAAAGCTAAGATCGGTATGTTGCTGAGAGATTGGGCTTAGGACAAAGTTCCCAATAAAAGTTGCACTTTTGAATGATTTTGAAATTGGGAGAAATCAACACTTCATTTTCAGTTAGCCATAGAAGGTATCTGAAAATATGAAGTGGTGGTATTCAGAGAACATAGCTTTCTTTCCTATGAAATAAGTTGTTCTATTTATGATACTTCATGGATCTCTTCACACTTTCACTGGGGTATTATCCACATTTGGGTACCGCACAAATGACTTCTTCAGCACTCCTCCACAAAAGACTAGTCTTTTGCTTTCTCATATTTTTTTCTCACTTCATTGATCTCATGAAAAATAATAATTCTAGTCTGCCCTCCCACCTGACTTCTTTACTTCAGCCCATGGAATGTTTTTGCTAATGATTCTCCAGATCCCAAGAGCCAACCTGCTATCACCCCCGCCTTTATTTCTGTCCTTTTTTGTGTGGAGAGGCAGTTTATGAACACATATATATAGAAATTCGAGGAAGAGGGTGAGGGTGCTAGGGCAGCATTTGTTTATTTAAAAGTAGAGAACTTGGACTTCTAGGTAGTACAGATTGTGACTATGAAGACTTGGCAGAAGAACAAGGGGTTTTCTACCTCTTTTTCAGGTAGTTAATAGTCTTCCTAAGTCCAGTACCCTCACCTTCTTAGCTAATGGAAATTTCTTCAAGAACTGGCAAGAGACTTACTGTCAGTTCCAGTTTCTGGTGGTGTGAGGTTTAATGGGTTTTTTGGGTGCCATTATTGCATTTTTAAAATGAGAAATAAGGATCAGCTACATTTCAGATAACTCGCTAGATTACATTTTAATTGGACTTTGATTACTCCCCCTTATTATGGCAAACAGGATTGTGCCACTCTATGAGCCTTTAAGAAATCAATTTGTATATGCAAGATTACAGATTAATGAATTAATCTAACATAGAGAAGCTCTAAGATGTCAGGGCTAAGCTAGGAGCACAAAAATCTTTACATTAGTTTAAGGTAATGATCTGGACTCTTTATTTCCTTGAAACCATTCCCTATTGGGACTCTGCCTACTGGCAGAGTATTTATTCTGTATTTATAACTTTAAGACATATTTCATTATTCATTATAGTATGTAAAATTTTAAATTAAGAATATAAATTATGTGAGTTTATAACTTACCATTTTTATTGTAGCTTTGATATATAGTTACTGAAAATCTAAGACTTAATTCTGTACAGTTTGTTACTTTACCTTTGATGACCATGTATTAAGAATCATAGTAAAATATAACCTGAACAAAAGTAATAAGTTCTGGTAAAATTTTAAGGGAGCTGAATCATACATTCTGCTACATCTTAATTTTTAGGTTTACTTATATGGAAAAATGAGGCTTTGGAAAGAAAATGGGCTACTCCTTTTTGCCCTCCAGATTACTCTAAACTGAGTTGTTGCAATCAATTTAATTTCACACTAGAAAACAAAGAATTCTAAATGTATTTTTTAAATTAGGTCTTTAATTAGGAATAAATATTACATCATCAATGATTGAAATTACTCTAAGGACTTTGTTGATGAATCATGCTATTCAGAAAACAATTCCAGGGTTGGTCTATGAATAACATTTTCAATACATTGTCAAAATGGATTGACCAAATCAAAGTTAAAAATATATATGCAGCTAAGTTTGCTCTGTCGTTTTCCAAATGATGGAATTTTTCTTGCTTTCTTGTAAATTTGATATGAAATCACTAACTGTATGTAATATTATTATCAACAAGGTAGCAACTATATGAGCACTAAATTAAAATTTTAATTTTTCAAATATTCCCAGATATAGATGAATGCAGTGAATCATTTGCCTGTGGTGATCATGCAATGTGTAAAAATGTGGATGGTGGATATAACTGCTCCTGCAAGGAAGGTTATCATACATCCACAGGAAACTCACAGTTCACACCTAATGATGGCACTTATTGCCAAGGTAAATTATATTATTAAATTGTATGTATTATCAAAGCACTATGTAAAATATGTACTATAAGGTTGTGAAGTTTCAAAGAGCTACATCTTTCAAGAAATGTGCTAGTAGTCCTTTATCTATAAAATGGAATAAGAAAAGTTACAGTCTTCTTTAATGTAAGATGTAGACCACATGTTTTATGTAATTACCATACCCTGTTTCCTTAGAGTAACTACAATATTCTATTTTCCATAAAATATTGCATTTTAATGAATAAAAATAAATGAATTTTTATTATGAATAAAATTTTAAAATAATGAATAATGAAAAAATTTTTAAATAAATGAATAAAATAAACGGAAATGAAACTCAAATGATAAGAATGTTTTCAATGTCTAAATACGTGAGCAAAATCACTGGTATCAATATAATTATCTTAGGAAAAATATTTTTTAAGACTTAATATATAATCTGTTTTTTTCTACAGAAATTGTGAATCCAGACTGCCATTTAGATAATATCTGTATTGCAGCAAATATTAATAAAACTTTAACAAAAGTGAGTAAAGGTATTGAATTAAAAATACGCTCTATTTTGACATTTTGGTTTCAATTTAAATCTTTCCAAAGTCACTTTTTTTAAAAGAGTAACAAGCAGTTGATCTTCATGTAGAGTTGAAACTGTTTACATAGAGAGATCTAAGTACTTGATAGGATTAATTTGAAAATCCCCAAAGTACTGAAGAAGACTTACATATTTAATTTAAGTTACCTTTTCACTATTCGGTAGACTGGAAAGTTATTTTCAACATGTAAAGAAATTGGATGGATAAAATAGTAAAAACACACTTTGACCCCAGGCCATTTTCAAATTCTAAGGAGACATAGCTGAATGCAACTAGATTGTGTACACCAAAGTAAATACTATTTTAAAGAGTCAACAAAGTAGGACATTCATAAAATTACTGTCCTGAGATTAGAAATGTGAGTCTCACATGACTCATTAACAATTAGGTAAAAGCAAATTGCCAGTTTATCGTGTAAAAAAATTTCTCTGGTTAATTAAAACCTAATTCAAATTAAGTTATAATTTATTTTAATTAACTTTAAAATGATAAATTCAAACATGTATTGCCTTTCTGAAGTAACTTCTATGCCATTTAAGCTATTTGCTAATCCTTTGTAAATAATTTCAGGTTTCATTGCTTTGTGTTATGGTTTAGGTGTAGTCTGATAACTTATTAATGTATAAGAGAAGAAAAAGACTCAGAACATATTTATCATGCAACATTTATTCTTGAAAAGATCTAGTAATGCTTTAAACTGGTTTCCTTTCTCTGGGCTCATTTTTGTTCAGATTAGGCACATAGAAGAACCTGTGGCTTTGCTACAAGAAGTCTATAGAAATTCTGTGAAAGATCTTTCACCAACGGATATAATTACATATATAGAAATATTAGCTGAATCATCCCCATTACTGGGTTATATGAATAGCACAAATTCTTCCAAGGACACCCTTTCTAATTCAACTCTTACTGTAAGTATGTTGAGCTTTAACTCAATATAATTGAGGCTTAAAATTTTCCTTACATTTGTGATTAATGTAAAAGTCCAACATTTTTAAAAGATACATTTTTTTTTCAACAGGAATTTGTAAAAACTGTGAATAATTTTGTTCAAAAGGATACATTTATAATTTGGGACAAGTTATCTACAAACCATAGAAGAACTCATCTTACAAAACTGATACATGCTGCGGAGCAAGCTACCTTAAGGCTATCTCAGAACTTTCAAAAGACCACTCAATTTGATACTAATTCAAGTGATATAGGTAAGAAGTCAAGGTCAATTTCAAAGCAATTGAGTTTTCCAAACAAGCCATTCTCAAAAGAGAAGAAAAGTCTTTAAAATATTGTTAATTAAACTGGCAGTTGTTTTGTCAATGTAGACATGAATGGTGATGCATATCACAAGAGTAGTTATGAATGAAGTGTGAATAAAAAGGATGAGTGCCTAAGATTTGCCACCTACTTATAGCCTCCACCTTTTTCTATCTCTGAACTGTTTAGCATTTAAATGGTCAGAGACCATTACTCCATTGCCATCTCATGACTTGACTAATCATAGTACAGGCAGATTTTCTGGATGTCGTATATTTCATTTTTTTAAGTTTAATTTTTATTGAAGTATAACACACAGACAGAAAGTGCACATGTCAAATGAATATAACGACAAATTTTCACAAAGTGAACACGTCTGTATAAACAGCACCCCAGAAGACCCCTCATCCCCCCGGCAGCCACCCCCTGCCCCGTAAAGGTTATACCATCCTGACTTCTAAAACCACACCATGAGCATAATTTTTAGTGTCTCTGCAGTAGTCTATGGATAGATCATATTTTATGTAACCATGCCCTATTTTGCTAATGTTGAACCTTGAAGATGTTTATTTTTAACGTTGAAATCCTTTGGGCGTATATCTTTGTCCTGAATGTAGTATATTTAAATTTCTCATTAGGAATCCTTTGCCTTTCGATAATATAAAGTAATTAGCATAGCAAATTGGAATGTTTCCTGCTTTATGAAATCTCATACTTAACACATTAAGAATCTGGATCTAATTGAGGCTGCCTGTAAAGTTGTTCTGAGGAAACAATGTACACTTTCTGCAGTAATCATTGCATATACACCCCTATTATATTTCTGGTTGTTATCCTGCTGTGCACCTATAGATATACAAAAATCATTATCTCATCAGGATTCAGCAGTTACTCAAAATTAAGGTAGCAAGCATTGTGACCATATATAGGAGCCTAAATTTCTATGATGTTCCTGCATGAAAAAGGTGAAAATGCACCAGGTAAGGATATTATTACTCAAGAATTTAAGTCAATCACTCTGTATATAATAAATTATATTGTAGATATCCTCTAATACATTGTAGTTGCTTGTCTGCTTTAGTAATTATGATTTATAGCTTCTTTGTGTACATACATATTTTCTTTTATTCAATAAAGATAGAATTAATCCATGAATGCTATAGTGAAATCAAACAAATAAACTTGAGTCAGATTTTTAAATACAAATTATAATGTCCAAACATCATATTCAGAATATGTTCATTCTACCTGCCGTAATTAAGAAGTTGAAATATAACAATGATGGATGAAATTGTCTCTAACTAAATAAATATATTGATTAAACTAATTTCAGAGAATTTATTATTTTCATGATTTTGTTTCAGCTCTCAAAGCTTTCTTTTTTGATTCATATCACATGAAACATATTCATCCCCATATGAATATGGATGGAGATAATATAAAGATATTTCCAAATAGAAAAGCTGCATATGATTCAAATGGTAGGACTTTGACAATCTTATATACAATATTTCAATGTTTTGCAATAAATACCATACATTTGATTGTATCATATGTGCATATAATGTGTGTGGTTTTCTATAGAAAAATATTTTATGTTTATACACAGAATTTCCGTATTTATATTTCAGATTTTCATTATGATAAAAATACCTGGGTAGAGTTTTAGCTGATGATACCTAGATCCTTCTTGTCCTTGATCCTCCAACTCTGTAGTTGTCTAATAATGTTAAGATCCCAGTGGATATATACAAAGGAACTGTGATTTTATTCCTCATTTTGCAGCAGTCAGATGCTATAATTTTTATAGAGTTCTTCTAATATTTCTTCTTCAGTAATCCTTCATATTCCTCATTGTGAGACTGAATTTGGGATTGTATGAGCAAGATGAATAGAGGTAGTGTTCAAAAAGGTAGAAAGTTATTATGTGTGGATTTCTCTTCCACTCATTTCTTAGTTTTTGTACACTAGACTCTTCAACTAAACTAAAGGCAGGATTTCCTAAGAAATGGGACCCGAGAACGCTAGTACTAGCAAGTGACTTTACGATTATCTAACCAATTGTCCTCATTTTATGGATAATGGAACTAAGGCACAAGAAGCTAATGGGTTTGTCTCTATGTACATCAACAGACAATACAGAACTAAGACTTGAAGAGAATGAGGTAACAAATAAATCAGCCCTGACCAACTTTCCCTTGTCACCTAACCACAGGCAATATTTTAATTTAACCATTTATCTGCTCTCCTAGTGCAATGAACTTAGAAAAAAAAAAATCTCTGCTGATAATAGAATTGTTGCTGTTCACATATAGGTCAAAATATATTACCTATAAAACATGAATACTAATATTTTCTCAAAGCATTGTGGGTGGTCATACGTACAAACAGAAAATATATACAATAACACACATGTCACTTTTACAGACATCACTTCATTAAAAAATATGTTGTCTTTACTGTTTAAAAGCTTGTTGCACATTCATTCTTAGAAGACCATCTTTTTAAAAAAATTTTTACAGCACTAATGTGGGAATTTTTTTTCTAATCCATTGATATTATCCTTTCCATTTTTTCTTGTCACTTTTTATTCAAAAGTAAGAAACAGATGGCCAAAAAAAGCAAAAATAACTAAGCCATACTGCCATTGAACCCATGGCTCTTACCCCATTACATCATATTCTAATTAGCCAAGCACACACGTAATATCTAGGAGCAAGTCCAAAGAATGTGTTAAACTGTTGTATTTTCAAAGACAATTTGAGTAGTATTTGGAAGTTGAGAATAAAGACATTGAAAATACTTATCATAGTGACAGATGATGAAATTGTCATGAAATTAACATCTCAAAGAGATCCTGTCTAAGTGTATGGTACTTTTGTTACATTTCATAATCATGCAAGCAAACGCTGACATTTGAAAGGGACAGTAATATCAGCTCTCAAGAGAGCAGAGGGAGAAAATTTATTTTCCTCAAGGTTGAATCTTCAAAATAAGGACAAGTGTAAGAAACTGATCAAACCCACTCAATGATGCCTATGTGTGATTATTCATTTATTGACAAACTTCCTTAATAAAAACATTCATTACTTAAAAGCTGCATAGTGTCATTAGGAGGAAAATAAGGGTGGCACAGATGGATTTTTAATCTTTTTATATACTGAATTTTAGTGCCTATCATTAGTGAATGAACCCCTAGTTTACTGAAAATAGGTACAGATCTGATATGAAAGTTAAAAGCTAGATCAGGCCTAGAATTAGTAAGAAGTCATGGGAATTAAAATAGATTCCAAATGATTTTTAAAAAAAGAATGAACAAATACTGGATCAATATTCAGAAAAAGATTAAAAAGGGATTTTGGATCATTCTACGTGGCATGAGTCTCCTTTTACCCAAAGTCAAAAATTGATGTTAAATAAATATTTTCCTTTAGAAAGTATCAGAGTGATTAATAGATTTTTAAATCCATGTTATCTCTTTGGTGCTTCATTTGATTTTGGACCACCCACTACTACAACCTCTGAGAAGTTGCTGTTGCATGAACTGGTTCATCAGCTGGACTAGGTCAAGTTCCCCTAAGAGGTTTCCAGGTTCTGCTTCTGTTCCTGATCTGTCCATAGCAAATGCTGGGCTAGTCATCATCTGGAGCCATCACAATTTCATTAGCCCAACCATGTTATACTAACATTATTTTTTTGATATAAGTTTTCTGGGCTGGCAATTTAGGAAAATATGTAATGTATCTGAATTTCAGCAACAATCTTAGCGTATCTTGGGGTGCCTTTTTATACTAAGATAGAAAACGTGAATAGTGACACATTTTTGCAACTTCTAGCTCACATAACCATATCCAAAGAATATTAGTTATTCGTGTGATATTGTGATGTGCAGGGTTCCAGCATTATATCACAGACCTTTGTTTTTGATGACATTATCAACATTTGTATTAATGATTTTGATTAATTTATGCTTTTCAAATTATTTGCTGGTGTCACAAATTTGAGGGAAAATGAATATGATAGAGTTCTTCCTAATTTGTCTAAGTATCTAAAGCAAACATATAACATTTCTAGTTAATAAGTATAACAATAATCATATTAATATAGCACCTTAAATTTTACAGAAGACTCTCTCATATAATTTCATTTGTTCTCCACCTTATCCTAGTAAATAGCCAGAGGAAATATCACTACCATCATGTTATACATGAGAAAACTCAAGTTTACCCAGGGACTCACAAGTAGGAGAAATGACTAAAACCAGAACTTCTAATTCCAAGAGTAAATTCTGAATATAAATTCCTCAATTTACTGTCCATAATTCTGTACAACAGAGAAGGAATGTGACCTAAGTGACAACAGGAATTTTAAAAGATAATAGTTGTCACGATGTTGAGTTGTTCACACACTTAATATCAGTGATAATGAGCTGATAATGATCTCAAAAGCCAAGGCAATTTGAGATCCGTGAAAATAGGTGTAGTGTCCAGGCTAAGGGAAAAATAGTCATGTGATAGTCTGTACAGATCAGGTAACATTTCTAGTATCTGGTTATGTGCTGATGTGCTGCATTTGAGGAGTGTCAGGGGTTCGGATAAATGGCTGCCTCGAAAGGCAATAAATTCCCTATGCTGTGTCAGCATAACTATATGTCATGAATTTAAAGAGGAAGCATTTCAGTGGGCGTGAGGTTGAACTCAGTGGCATCTCACAACTCTTTCAATTCTAAACTTTCTTAATACTGTAAATCTGTGATAATTTTCTCCCAATATCTTTCAAATTCATATATTTGCCCAGCAAAGTAGTAAGTCAAAATTTTATTTTTCAAGTGAATATACTTTACTACTTGGTTCTTAGTCAGCATTTGGAAGTAAATTTATCAAGGACTATTTTTCTCCTAGATGTAGTCTGTGCCAAGGGAATGCTACAGTCCACAATCAGTTTCAGAGTCACAGAGGTCAGAGAATATGTCTTAATATGGTTCGATGATGTAAGCATAGATATATTATGACCCACATTTCGGTATCTGGGAATTTGTATGACTCCCTTTGGTCAATTTTTATGTTTATTTTAAGAATTTCACCAAATACGCTTATTTGGTTGACAGGCAGTGTTGCAGTTGCATTTTTATATTATAAGAGTATTGGTCCTCTATTTTCATCGTCCGACAACATCTTATTGGAACCTCAAAGTTATGATAAAGCTGAAGAGGAGGGAAGAGTCATCTCTTCAGTAATTTCAGTCTCAATTAGCTCAAATCCACCCACATTGTATGAACTTGAAAAAATAACGTTTACATTAAATCACATAAAGGTAAGTTGTGTTTCTGTTGACTATTCATAATAATTGTGAAGCATTCAGAGAAATGAACATGTTTTTGTAGTGTCACTTTAATTGTATGTGAGTTCTTGAGTTTAAAAATGCAAATTCAAAATTGACATAAAAGAGTAAAGTGGTTTCAACTAATTTTTCTATAAAATATTTTTGTATTTTCAGTGCTCTTTAAATTTTATAATAAATACCAAAGAATTTTATGTATTTGATTCTCTGAAATTAAGCTACATTTTAGTTTTATTTTTAAGTGCATTGTTCATTTTGGAAGTCTCCGGCCCTTCAAGGAAGAAGTTATAAAAAAGTATTAAAGAGATAAATGTTACTTGTATAATGAGGGAGGTGTTTGGTTAATTGTCATATAAAATAATACTTGCAGGGATTTGGGTGCTGATTAAAATAAAATCATAGAGAAGTTCATAATATTTCATAAAGAAATCATCTGAGACCACTTTACTCTTTTATTGTTATTCTAAATCGTTTTTCAAACCCATGTATAGTTAAAACTATACAATAAAAAAATGATTAGAAATAACTAAGTATTTAGGGGTTTTATAGACCTAAAAGTGAAGGGGAAACTCAAAATCATATTGTTTGCTGCATTTTTACAGTTAATGGTTTATTGGGCTTTCAATTGAATTTCAATCTTAGTACATGATTAAATTGCCTCAGAAACTCTATTTGGAGAACCTTGAAGCTGGGCAATTGTATTTGCATGTTTATGGGAAACAGGGGATTAAAAGAACATATAGTCAGCCCTCCGTATCCACAGGTTCCACATCCATGAATTCAACCAAACACAAATGGAAAATATTCAAGGGAAAAAATTCCAGAAAGTTCCAAAAAGCAAAACTTGAATTTACTGCAACCTGTCAACTATTTACATAGCATTTACATTGTATTGAGTTTTATAAGTAATCTAGAGATGATTTAAAGTATACAGGAGGATGTGCATAGGTTATATGCAAATACTACTCCATTTTACGAAAGTAACTTGAGTATCCGTGGATTTCGGAATGCACAGGGGTCCTGGAATCAATCCCCTGTGAATATCGAGGGGCCACTCTATATGCTTCCATACAGTACAAATGTGTCACTGCAAAGACAGACATCTGATGTAGAGAGAAACTAAATGTATAGAAAATGCAAGTAAATAGTAGCTCAAACCTAAACAATGGTGGGCATTCTGTTGAGGGAAAAAGGTGTGAAATGTTTTAAGAATGGAAACTAAATTTAGATATTTTCAGATGCTAAATGCAAATGACCTTTTGATTATAGAAAACAAACGTTGTTCTTTTACTTGGTCTCATGGTTTTTCTACAGTTTTTATCAGTGGAATGTTTTGGCAGCTGAAGAGGTGCCAAGGGCAACCCACTTCGCCCATCTCTGTTTGACACAGCAACAAAACGAAGCACACATTTACACAAGAGTTCTTCACCATAGTTAATGAGAAAACTTGATTGTCCTTAATCTTCTTCTCTGTTCAAATTGTTTTCCCATTCAAAGTAATGACCACTCAGAAATTTCATCTCTTTCCTCTGACAATACATTTACCCAATCCATTGCTTCCCTCTGAGAATAAAATTTGGATCCCATTTTATTCTCTAGGAAAATTGAAGTTATTTCATATATAACACCTTCCACTTCCTGATTCCCTGATAATTGCAACTTCACCAACTAGCATATACTTCATTACTTTAGAGGAATATTAATTATAGTTGTTATAATAATAGATAATAATAATGATAATAATTATAGCAACCAATACTTTAATAATGCTTATATGGAAACACGCTTTGTTCTAAGTTATTTACTTTAATTCTCACAAGAACCCTATGAGGTATGTACTGTTATCTCCATTTCACAGATGAGGAAACTGAGACTCTGAAAGATTAAATGCCTTGCCTGTGGTCACTCAGCAACAACTGGTAGAACAAAGTTTCATACCCACAGTCTTTCTCCAGAATCCATTCTTCTGCAGCTAAGATACTCTCCTACCCAATGCTATTCTCCGAATCCCTCCCCCACCTACCTCCCAAGAAATTAATCTTTGTCCATTACCTCAACTTTCCTGGATCTCTCTCCACATTGGTCCCAGTGTCTCAGCTAACAAATAGGCTGAAGTTTCTGGCTTCCTACAAAATGGGAAAGCATTTTCCATTGACCCTCTATCTCCTTCACCCCAAACTTAATAACTCCTCTTATGTTTTTAAGCTTTTAAAAAATAGGTATGACCTATTGCCTTCATCTATAGAAAATGTGGATTTAATTTTCTTATTTCTTATTTGTTATTTCCCCTGTGATCCACACACTCCTCCAACTATTCATCTTCCCATGCTTCATCAAATTTTGGGTTAAATCAATTTTCAATGTGTTATACACAGCTGAATAATGAGGCTGAACCATTTTCCTGGTGTTAGTAAATTCCTTTAATTTAGCTTGCTTAGATTTCTATTTATCCATTACTAATTAGTTCCCAAAATTTCTGACAGTACTATAAATCTCCTTATAAAACATTCAAATACATAAGATTATCAGCTAAATTAATGTTCTGGAGACATCCTTTTTAGGCCTCTGTGAACTTGATCCTGTCTGGATGGTCTACCCTTTGCCTTCTGTATAGCTATCAGCCTGGACATCTCTGTCACCGTCATCCTGGGCATGCAACTCTCCTCTCTACTGTGTCAGATTCAATGTTTCCTTGAACCAATGATTCCTCTTCCTTGGTTTATCTCTATATTTTGGTGGTGTATTCTCCAGTGACTCTTGAGAAAGTTGCCCAGAAAGTCAAGTTTTTGAGCTCTTGCATTACCTTTTTAGCTAAGTATATACTATATTTCTATCTTATCCATACACTTAGATAAATTCCATGGTATAGAGTTATAAATTGTGAATAATTTTTTCTTCAGAATTTTCTAGACCTTGCTTATTTTTTTTTCTAGCTTTCCAGGTTAAACTGGGGAAGTTGCATTCAATTAATATTTTACTTAAAATTTGCACTTTTGCAAGTGATCTGTCTCTCTCAGACTTTTGAGATCTTATCTTTATTCTCAGGATTCAATCAAAGATGAACCTTGGTGTGGATCTTTCTTTATTAATTGTACTAGGCATTTATGTGAGTCGGTTCAGTCTGAAAATGTATGGTCTTCAGTTTTAGGGAATTTTCTATTATTATTTGTTTGCTAATTTCTTCCTCTCCAGTATCTCTGGTCTCTTCTCTTGTTATTTTTATGTAAATATTGGACTCCCCAGCTGAGCCTCTAAGGTCTTTTTTTTTTTCATTTTAAGTTTTCCTTTACATTTTACATTTTTCTTTTCCTGCTAACATATTTTATTTCTACTTTATACTTAATTATAACTGAACACCCTTATTTTTTTAAGTCTACTTTTGTTTCATGGGTGCAGTATTTCTCTGTGGTAGTATTTATATTTTTAAAAAACCTGTGTTCTACTCCCTACATTATGTTGCTCATGATTTCCTCTGTTTGGCTTGTTGGCTTTTTGTTCTTTATCTTTCATGGTAGAGTGTGTCCTCGGAGGTCTGGTGGTCATGGCCATCCATCCATATCTAATAATGAGACATTTGAAAGATGATTGTGTGTTCAGGTGGCTTGTGGCAGTGGTGTGCCTCCCTAGAGAGTTATCATCAGGCTAGTTTTGGCCATTGCACTGGAAGATCACTACCTAAAAGTCATTTCTCTTCGGCCTTTAGTTTCTCAGAAAACTTTTAGTCTCATGCCTAAAGACAGAAGCTCACTGCAAGGATTAGGAGGAAAAAAAGAAAGTGGTGGGCAATGGTGGGTGCTCAGCATGTAGACAGACCCTCACTTAACCCCTGTTTTTTGAATGATGCACTCTCAGCTGACTCTAGTTCCTCAATTCTAGAGTCCTTCTGGCTCCTCTAGCTTATCTGTTTGTTTTTTAACAAGAGTGGGATTGGGTATTTTTCTGGCAGTTTTGGGGGAACTGGATGTAGAGTTTCAATTTTCTTCACATAACTTGACCTCTTTGAAAAATTTCTTGTCATCTCTCCAATTTTAGTTCAATCACTGTCTTCCTAGACTTACTCCAATCAAATTGGCCAGTGCTCCAACCATTGATCTAAGTGTTGGATTTTCCATATAGGCCATTAAAGCAACTGTCTAATTGTATTAAAATCATCTGGGCTTCTGTCATCCTTGAGGGCAGATGCTTTATCTTTTCAACTAAGAAGCCCTGGCTCTTAGCACAATGCCTATATTTGATACTCAACTAATATTTTCTTTAATGAATAGTTGTCTGAAGATTTGCGTTTGGCTCTGTTTTACTCCACTTATCAATGATTAGTCTTGCATATATTTTTTGACATCTCTTGGTCTCTCAACACAATACCCACTCACAGGGCTCTTTTGAGGATCAAATTAAACAAAGTAGGTAAGAAAGTACCTAGTTAACTATAAATTGTTATATAATTGTAAACAGTTTTTATTTCTACAAGACACAAGCATAGGTATACAGCATTCTATGAATAACTTATTAAAACTTACAGTGCATTAGGTGTTGTGTTATGATTAGTTAATATTAATATATGATAAGGAGAACTCTGCTATTTATTGAACAACCTTCCTGTAGTCTATTTGATCAGGCCCTGTCTATCTCTGATCTTACACTCACTACTCTTTACCTCATTCATTACTTGAACTGCACTGGCTTCTAGATGTTTCTGGAAGATCTTCATTGATTCTCACTTCAGAGCTTTTCCATTTTCCATTCAAACTGTTCGGAACCCTCTGTTCCCAAGTCTTTAGGGCTCACACTCTCACTTAATTGAAATATTTGCTTAAATGTCATTTCCTAGGAAAAGCCTCCTCAGATTACCTCTGTTCTCCTTTCCCTGGCTTATTTATTTTGTTTAATAATTTCTTCTCTCCTCATTAGAATGTAAGGTCAATAATGCAAACACTATTTTTGTTTTGTTCAGTGTTATATTTTTAGCACCTGGATCGATGACTAATATCTAGTGCATATTCAATAAACATTTATCGAAGATAATGAAATATGTCATGCACCATTCTAAATGACATACATGATCTCAATTGACAATAATTCTCACAAATTCGTGACATAGGATTGATAAAATATAGCATGGTTGCAGTATAAACTTCAATTTTTTCACACAACAGTAACATTCACTTATTAGCATTGATTTTATGCTTTACTTTTTAGGTAGGCATGGTTTTAATTATATTGCTATGCAAAATGGTATTTTAAATATAATCAAAACAATGTCGTATGTGTAACTTTTTCTCTTTTTCCCATCAGTAAAATGTCTCTTTTTCAGACCACAGATAAGTACAGGAGTCAATGTGCATTTTGGAACTACTTACCTGACACCATGAATGGCAGCTGGTCTTCGGAGGGCTGTGAGCTGACATACTCGAATGAGACCCACACCTCATGCCGCTGTAACCACCTGACACATTTTGCAATTTTGATGTCTTCTGGTTCTTCTATTGTAAGCCAATTTTCCAATTCATATTTACAAATCTGTTTTTTCCTTCTTCTTTATGTCATTCAAGAGAATATTTAATTTTTATATGTTTTCTTTGGGTGTAAATAGCATATTTAATTTACTGATACAATCTCAACATTACCTTTTATTTAGTCTTTCTTTTCTTACCTGCCTTCTATGACCTATCTAGTTTGGATCTTTGGTTATTTTTACTGTAAGACTTACCTAATCTATAATATCTAGTAGATTGTATATTAAATATCTATCCATTGACTCTTAGTTGTTAATGTGGCTTTTAAGGACCATTTATACGTTTTAAAGTATCATGGACATTAAGGGCTTTTGCCTTTGTATTGAAAGTTTATTTTTACTGATGACAAATTCATTAAAAATATTTGATACCTGGTCAATAAGTATTAGCACATTCATAACAAATACCATGTTTTAATAATGCAGAACCCCGCAAGATTTTTAAACATGAAAAATCTTTCTAAGGTGAATAGCTTCATAATATGTATTTTACATCAGTAATATCTTGCTTTTACATTATATAGGTTTTTATTTTATATCCCTGTATTGGAATCTTTAGATTACAGGCTCATTTCCATACAATACTTAAAATCCATCAAATACATATCATGACTAAATAAATCTGCCTAACTCTAATGTCAGTGACAAAGATGATTTTTTTTCTGAATGTTAAATAAACAAAGATGCCTCTTAAAACCATCTGGTTAGAGTGAAACCATCCTTTCCCATTTCAGTCTCGCAACTATACTGCTTTGTTATTCTATATATGCAGCATTTCTGATACCTTTGTTTAATGTGTTTAAATGAATTACTGCATAGAAATTACTTGTTCTTACCACTGATAAAGCTGCTTTAATTAACCATTTTCACATGACAATAATGAATTGCCTTTCTAATATCAAGAAACTGATAGTGATAACATTGTTAAACCATATACTAATATATACTCTGCTTAGGGAAAAAAGTCACTAATTACAGAACTGTTAAAGTGCTACGTGATTTATATCAGATTTTCTGAATGTTGAACATTTTCAAAAGTACAAAATTTTCTCATCTAAATGCACATTTGTATTTTTACATTTTATGAACAGTTTAATGTTTCACCAAAAAGGAAAGTTCATTATATGTTGTAGTTCCTTTGACGAGCTACTGTGTTATTCTTTTAACAGTTGTATTATTATTTTCCCTTAGGGTATTAAAGATTATAATATTCTTACCAGGATCACTCAACTAGGAATAATTATTTCACTGATTTGCCTTGCCATATGCATTTTTACCTTCTGGTTCTTCAGTGAAATTCAAAGCACCAGGACAACAATTCACAAAAATCTCTGCTGTAGCCTATTCCTTGCTGAACTTGTTTTTCTCGTTGGGATCAATACAAATACTAATAAGGTATGTAGATCTCCCTTACTTTCTATTTTTATTTTCTAAATTTTTACTTTCCTAAATATGTATGTCATAGAAACATGAATTGGAATTAAGGGCTTAATGGGGCAAACACACGATATACTTTGTTCTTAAGGTGTTTCTAAGTTTGAGAATGCTAACATATCTGAGCAACTTGCTTAGTAATTCCATTAACCACGGTGGCCCTCATTATGATGAACTGCAAAAACTTGTCAACAAACTGAAGAAATAACCTTATTTTGTTTTTTGTTTCGTTTTGGTTGGTTTTTACATGGGCGTTAAAAACAGAGAGGAGAGAGTTGGAAAAAATGTTTATCTCAAGACAGGGACGGAACACAAAAGTGGCTAAGGTTCATAGGTTGAAATATGATGAATTAGCTCAACCTAGTAAATGCACTTTTCTAACCATTTTCCACCATTATTGATCTAGAGCCTTATCAAATAGTTCCCATCTTGAGCTAGTCTGGGTCATCCTCGAAGCAGACACTAAAGTGAGATAAAACAAGCAATAAATTTATTAAGCAAAATGGCCGTGAGAGAAAACGGGAAGAGAGAGTCTTGGAGAGCCATGAGACCAAGATGCAGGCCTGAGCCTGAGTGAAAGGAAAGAAAGGTGAAAGGATGAGTGAGTAGAAGCACCTTACACAGCAGTGCAGTTCTAAGCCCAGTTTGCCTGTCAAGGAGTCCTTTGAGAAGACCCTCAGCCAAAGTCACATGGCAGGTCTCTCAAGAACAGGAATGTCTTGCTGTGCTCAGTCAATGGCTGTCAGCAGCCATCAGGAAATGTGAGCACATCAGTGGCTTGCTTTCCTGTATAGCAGCTGCTGTCCGCCCTGCAGCTGGAGACCAGAGAAGTGCATCAACATGGCCACAAAAGCCTCCATATTTCCATTCTTATTAGTCGTCTTTCAAGTACTGAGACTAACCATCAGTTATCAAGGTTTTCTTCTGAAGTAGATGCCACAAAGCACATATTTTAAATAGCCTACAGGAGACTGTAAACTCTGTATGTTTTTGTTTGTTTGTTTGTTTTGCAGTGGTATTTATAACACCTGTCAATTCTGTGTAACTCCCACTATCCTCCAATGCCCAGTTCCTCCTTCAGCTTCACCCCACCATCATCCTCACCACAAAACTATTCCTTACAGTGTTTATTTTCAATTCTATTTCACCAGTGTTTATTTTCAATTCTATTTCACCTATCAAATTCTTCCCATTTTAAAGCCATATTTCAAATCTCACTTCCTCACTGAAGTGGTTCCCAAATTTTAATCACCATCCCCAAACTTATATAGTACTCTCAGATGTATTTTAGTAGGTAATCTCATTATATTTGAATTATACTCTATTTTATTAAGTGCAATAAGTATGTAAATGTTATTATGTTATCTCACCAGTAATAGATTGTGTTAGTTCTGTTACTACAGAAGTGTATAACTATTTCATTTTCTGTTATTTCTTATAAGCCTAAATCTAGTTCTAAGTGTGAAGTCAATACTAATAAATAATATTTAACTGAAATCCATCTCAAATTTACCTGATAATCTTATAACTTCAAGTGATCATATAATGGATATTTTTGTCAAATATATCATCATTTGTCTGTTTTTTCAGTGCCTTCTCTTAATTATTTATGATGTTTTGTTTAACATAATATTAGCAGTAATTTTCATTCTTTGAGCATGATTAAAATAAAGGAAAGTAAAGGCAGCTCCAAAACAGAAATCAACTCAAATCATAACAGTCACTGTGAGATAATCATGTGACTAATCCACAATTTATCACATAATATAAGTGTATAAAAAATAAATCTCTGGACAAGAATAGCAACTTAGTTCTATTACAGGACTGGTGAATGTTTCACATTGATGAAGCACAGTTCTTTTAAATTATTTGGAAATGGTACAGTTTAAAAAACTGACACTTGACAAGGATATTTTAATGTGACCAAGCATTATATAAAATGGCATAATTTATGGATAAAGTCAAGATTTTATGTTACAATAATGTTAAAGTAAACATTGCTTATGGTTTCTTTCTTTGCTTTCTAGCTCTTCTGTTCCATCATTGCCGGGCTGCTGCATTACTTCTTTTTAGCTGCCTTTGCATGGATGTGCATTGAAGGCATCCACCTCTATCTCATTGTTGTAGGAGTCATCTACAACAAGGGATTTTTGCACAAGAATTTTTATATCTTTGGCTATCTCAGCCCAGCTGTGGTAGTTGGATTTTCAGCATCATTAGGATATAGGTATTATGGCACCACCAAAGTGTAAGTTAAGATGATCTCATAAATATTTGGAATGCAATTCTGAATAAGCTTTGTATATCACTGAAAATTTTGCTTTGTTGAAGTACATACAAGCATATATATAGATTTTATCTCTTATTTACTTTTCAGATGTTGGCTTAGCACAGAAAACAACTTTATTTGGAGTTTCATAGGGCCAGCATGTCTAATCATTCTTGTAAGTATATATAAAATTGCGGCTAGAATTCAAAAAAAGTTACAATATAAAGGTGCTTAAAATTCTCAAAAATCAGGCATTACTCTGAGGGGAAAAATAATTTTGAGCACTTTACAATAAATCATTTATTAATACTGTACATATATTGCATCACTGTTGAGAAAAAAATATACATTTTAAACTCAAAGCTATTATAAGTCATTTGCCCCTCTTGGGAGGATGTATTTTTGCGTTACATGTAGAAAAAGCATTTTTCACTTATCAGTAGTATCTCAGCATACTTCAATACTGAGAGTGTGCCAACCAGCTGATAATCTGGCATTTCAGATGTTTACGTTATTTAATCTTTTATCAATGATCAGTGAACTTTGAAGATTAGACTGTCATCTTTATAGTTTTATCATCCTTATGTACCCTGTCATCACGAAAGTGATTTTAAACTAAATTGCGACATCAGAGACAAGAACCCACTATTTCCCATGAGCAGGCAAGTCATATATTGATAGCCCTATTTCATCTGGGAAGAGGGCCTTTTAATTCTTATTGGAAGTGGTTTCAAACCTACAAATTTGGCAGGTGTTATATGTTCCATTCTAAATAAAGACATTTTTATATGTCTCCAGAGCATTTCTAAGTGCCGTAAGTTTTCAAAGCCTCTCTGAATATAATAGTCTGTCAATGAATCTGGGAGGTCTGACAAGGCTCTACAATAGAGTGAATTGTCAATGGAGGAGTTGTGACAATATTTTGGACAACTTTGTCCCATATGTTTTGACCATAAGCTAGCTATCTTTTTTGAATTGTTTTCCTCTCATTCTCTCCCCATGTGTTTTTATGGGTGTGAGGAAGCTGCTAAATGGAGAAAGACTTGAAATGCAAAGCAGAGAATTTTCTTCAAGGTTTACTTTTTAATGGTGTGGGTGAAATAAAGTGCATTCAGTAACTATATTTCCTAATCATCACAGAAAATTGTTTATAATTCTCACAGTGAATCTAGTAATATAAAAAGAAAACATTGGCAAGATTTCAGCTAAAACAGTTTCAGAGTTAGTTTATTTACAATTCCAAAATTTTCAACCCACATGAGAATAGAGGCTGAATGTGTCCCATCCATATGTTTTCATGCGTTACCCTGATATGAGTATTTTGTGTGAAAGCACTGTCTAAATTTTCTAATTTTACTGATTCCTTCTCTACAGAGTGGACCATCTCTCATATTGTTTTGTATAAGTAAAAGTTCTTTGGATCAGTGATTCTTAGAGTTTAGAGGAAAGTAGTGGGCTAGAAAGTTCCTGAAAACAGGAAAAATAGGAACATGTTTCTCGAAAGTAAGAAATAGAAAGTGTTCCCTGAAATTATTCTTTTTTTTACTTTTGCTTCTATAAGGGAAAATATAACTTTGGATTATCTTACAGTAAGATGGACAGACTTTAGATGGGCTTATCTAAAAATGAGTCCTGTAAACTTTCCTAGAAGCCTAAATGAACAATGTCACACTGTCCTAGTCTGAAATTAATGAACCAATATATCTTCCATACGGTTTCTGTATGATAATCATTCCATTTAACTAGAGGGTCAGGCTACTTAAGAAATGGATAAGGCCTTTCGGTTGAGTCTAAAACTGAATACTGTTTATCTTTTTTATATCTTTGAAAATATCAGAAATTCTTTAATTATTGAATGGAAGTGAATTCCTTTACTTTAGTGATCTCTGGCTTTCTGTGCTAATGCTGGCATATAATAATAATAATAATTATTATTATTATTATTATTATTATTCAGCTGTATGATACAACATTAAGTAAAAGTTTTCCTGTTGTCCCAGAATAGTATTGCATTCAAAGATAAAGTAAAAGAAATATTGAGCATCCAGACATTTGAAAAAGAGCCACCAATGGTTTGGACCTGACACTTCCCATGGGTCTTTCAAAGAGACAGTAGGACCAGCTGTAGCCCAGTAAGGGGACTAAAGAGTGGGGGCTGAGAGGGTTGTGTCTCAGAGGAGTTAGGAGTCCTTGGCCTTTGAGGGAGTGCATTGTTCTCTATGAAAAGCTTTTCCTTACCCTGCCAGTGGGGAAAAAAAAGTACTCTCCCATCTCCATGAAGACAAGTTGTGGAGGAGTACTCCAAAAGGTCTGTAGAGAATGGAATCAGAAATAGTAAAACTCTCATCTTGATCCCGGATTGATGTGACTGTGGAATTTTCATGTCTCCTTGATATACAAGAGCAACATATGAACAATTTTTATGACAGCTTGACATATGTCCCCTGACTTTGGGTCAAGTGTGAACATAGAGCCTAGACTTGCTTTTAGTTTCCTGCAGGCTGCATGCTTATTGGACTATCCCCTTGACAGCAGGGAGGAAAAGGATTATTATAGAGTGTGCCTGGGAATAAAATGACAGGGTGAACACACAAAGGCTTCAGCTATCCTATAAGCACAGAAAAGTTAGAGAGGGGAAGAAAAGTTATCGCGCTGCCCAGAAGGTTGTCAGGTCAAGTGAAGTTATACACAGCAAGAAAATAGGCTGAGCACAGGTGATGTTGAATGGTGGTGTGGCTGGACCTCTCTGAAAAATGGAAGGGGCCAAGATGGAAATGAAACACTATAAACACTAAAAAAAATCACATATACCATCTACGTGTAAACCATCACATAAGTCAAGATTACCGGCAGTAATAAGAACCAACCTAAACCAAAGTGATGTCATGAAGCTCTCTCCATCCACAAGAGCTGATCAGACCCTTCCAGCCCCCAGCAGCAGAGAAGCTGAGCTTTACCAATGAAGGAACATATCCTAGAATCAACCATGCTACCCCAACAGTCATCTTTACAAATTTACTGAATTGAAAATTGTCATCCTATGTTTGGGGATATTCTGGTAGGAAAGGATGTCAATCCATATCATTAAGGTCACCATGGTAATTGGGTGGTCTGGGAATGATGGGAGGACAAAGGAAATATAAGAATTACCCCCTGCTCACTATAGTATCAATGAGGAGAAAGCAAGATGAAACAAATGACAAAGAATATCATACAATAAAATATAAGTGATACCAGTGAGATGTGGAAGAGGAAGTCATCATGGAGATGAGGAACTCGTTTGTGGATGGGGAGAGAAGCAAGAGTATACGTTCCATACAGTGGATTCTTAGTGTGAACTTAAGTGTCTCCCAAGCAGCCCTGTAAGCGTGCCAGATTCCTTTTGAAGGAAAACAAAGGGCACAGACAAATAGTTGCTATTGTAAATAAGGCAGTACCAGAAATCACAAAATTATCATCATCTGTCTTTTATTAAGAATATTCAAGAATCATCTTTTCATCGACTCATCACTCCCTAGTCTACATGTCATTAACTGTTTACCAAATTTTTACCTCCATAAATTTATCCATTTCTTCTCTACTTTCACAGTCAGGCCTTTGTTATCCCTTCGAGTCATTGTTACTCCTTACTAAGATTATTGTATTAATAAAAATAATAGGAATTTTTTTAAATTTACAGTTTGTTGAGCAGCTACTAATTTTACAAAAACAGACAGCTAATACTTCAATACTCAATCTCCTTAAATCACCTACATTGTCATCATCCCATTTTATAGTTAATGAAAAATAGAATTTGATTCAAAATGTTAAGTGATTGGCCCAAGGCACTGAAATCTACAAATAAATAATGAGGCTAGAACTTTAAACTAGTTCTGTCTTAATCTAAAGCTCACCTTTTCATTTTAACTTGCCACTTTTTCAGTTGCCTTCTAATCTGTCTTTCTGCTGCCATTCTGTACCATTTCATTTTAATCTATCCAGAATAAACTGCCCCAAACTCAGCTCACATAATGGGAACAATTAATAAGAAAAATAAGAACATTAATATTAAGCTTTTGTATATTCCTGGTACTAAGCTAAACATTCTCCGTATGTTAGCACATTTAGTTTAATCCTTCAACAACTTAAAAATGTGTGTGTGTGTGTGTGTGTGTGTGTGTGTGTGTGAGTATGTGTGGTTTATTTTATTTTGAAGTTGGAGAAATTGGGGCATTGAGTGGTTACACAGTTTGCCGAACAATTAGTAAGTACCTGAGCTGGAACTCATGTTCATGAAGTTGAGTCTATGACCTACCTTCTTCATCCCGTTGCCGATAGTTCCCCATTGCCTATAGTCCAAATACCATAGGCTGGTGTATAAGGTTCTCAGTAATTTAGCTGAACCCTGCCTATTTTCAGCCTTTTCTCACACTGCATATCTCCACAAAACAACTCACCTAAGAACTTTATCCTCTTTCGAGTATTTGCCGTTCCTTGGATATTTTCTTGGTTCTTTGCACTCAATAATCCTACAACCTTGTGCAAAACTCTGTTGCCTGAAATCTTATCATTAATTACTGCACAACTTCATGAAAACCTTTCCAGATATGTAACTAATCTCTTTCTTCAACATGCTCCCATAGAATTTTGAGTCAAACTCGAAATAGTGCTTTTAATGCTTTGTTTTGTTTCACATGATAATTTTCTGTCTGTATTACACTACTCATCTCCCACATCCAAATACCCGACATAGAGCTGTGAGTCTCTTGATTCACTGACCATAACTTGTTCAATAATCAATGCCACTTGTTGCATGACCTTAGGGGCCACAACCCAATGAGTTGCAAACGAATTTTCTACACAGCCACATTCACAATGCATTCTCTACGCATGAGTGGACTCTACACTGTAAAACTACCAGCCCTCTTACTAATCACCCCAGAACACAGAAGGTAGCAAATTCTTAATAATTATCTGTGTATTTTAATTGATCCATTAATAAAGACCATGGTAATAAATAAAGCAAGAAGAAACACCCTGTGATCTTTCTTAAGCTATATGACTGTTCTGTGTTCTGGATTCCTAACATGTAAGATGAAGATAATGATGCCAGCCCAACATAACAAAGATACAGTAAATACAAAACATTTTTTTTTAGAAAAAGCATCTATGCTTTAAAAATTAAAAAAGGAAAATACACAATAATTTGGAGGACAATCTTCGGCTTTCTTAGCTTTACCTTTTGTATTAAAAATTAAGTTAAAACACTATTTTTAAAATCATAATTTGCACAACAAAATTTTGTATGCAAGGTACTGTGTGTTCAGCCAATATAGTGTGTGTGTGTGTGTGTGTGTGTGTATGTTTATATAAATATATATAAGCATAGGTCCTAATTTTTTAAATATTGGTAAAGATATGACAGCATTTGTTTAATTATAGCAAGATATTATTATGATAACCGTGCTTGTACATGAAATTTGTTAAAAGTCTCTACTACACTCCACTGGAAAACGTTAACTGAGATGAAACAAAGTGTGAACTGTCTTAAAGGGAAGCAACAGAAATTTAATAGAATAAATAGTATTTATTTTCCAGAATAAAGATAAAAAGTAAGTGAGCCTTCAAATTTAAATAGATAATTAGTGGTGACTTTGTTATGCCTGACTTTAAATGAGAGATAAAATTGCTTTCTCGGCTTTCTCTGAATAAATCTGGGAAGACTTGTACTTGGAAAAGACATTTTTATAGAACAACTGGCAAAGGGTTTAATTCTTACATGGAATCCTTGCATTTCTTCTATAGAGTAAGAACCAGTTTCTAGTAAATGATATTTGCTTGTTTTTATGAATGGAGCCCTGGGGCATGTCTGGTTTGGAGTTAATGATGATGCCTTTAAGATAATATGTAAATGAATAAGCACTGACTTAGTTCACACTGGTGGCTTTTTCTACCCCTAGGTATGTTGTTTCAAAGGAAGATTCAAGCTTTCAATCTACTCTGATAAGTGTTAACTACTTAGGTATTTGAGCAGCAACATTTTTGGCATTGATCAAATAAAAGTACTTCCTCAGGTGTTTACCCATTAATATTAAGGATCTCTTAGAATTCTGAAGTATGAACCACTGACCCCACTGATTCTATCTACGAACCACTACATTTAAAATGTTAAGATTATAACTATACATGAAAAGACCTAGCCATGCTTTTGAAAGACTGAGCTGTACAAGAAAAAGATTTCTAAATCTTTGTAAAGCAACCTGCAAACTGAAGATAATTTACATAATTTATTTCTTTTCTTCAGTATTTTTAATCTTTCATGCTGAATTCTTTCAACTAAAACTGTGCAAATGATTAGATTCAAGTACACAAATATAAAGAAGAGTTTGTGAAAATAATTTAACTTTTAAGTAGAAATTGAAGTTTCTCATAGATATGTTCAGTACTGAAGAATTTAATTTGCTGGATTGAGGAAAATACTAATTAGGCTGTGTCCAAATAAGGCATTTTCTTTAAAAAATGAGAGCTTTCATTTCAATTTAAATCACAACTCTTATAATTCAGTGTTTCTATATTGCTCCTTTACCCACGTCTTTTTTTTTTTTTTTTTTTTTTTGCGGTACATGGGCCTCTCACTGTTGTGGCCTCTCCCGTTGCGGAGCACAGGCTCCAGACATGCAGGCCCAGCAGCTCCTCAGCATGTGGGATCTTCCCGGACCGGGGCACGAACCCGTACCCACGTCTTTTTAGGTTGCCCAGAATTCCACTCAGTTTTTTGTGATGGTCTCCTCTAATTGTTCCAAATTATGTCTACAATCTCTTAATTCCCTTTCACTAGGAAATAACTCTTAAAACCTACTCAAAACTGAATTCCTCACATAAGCCTTACAAGACAGACCATGTCTATGTATATTTATTATTATGTGATGTATTCTTATTACATTTTTTAAAATTTCACAAATTGCCCAAGCTTGAAAGAAATGCAAATATTACAAGACTATGTAAAGTAAAAAGTGAACATTTCAAAACATACTCATATTCTCCATGACTGACTACTCTTTTGCTTAATATTTACTTTGTATCTTTCCAGACCTTTGCTATGCATACACACACACACACACACACACACACACACAAATACATATATAGCACACATAAATATGCATATACATATGTATAAATGGAAGCAAGAAATTTGATTATAAATTCAAATAACCCAAATTATTTATAACCTGCAATGTATCATATTCATCCTTCCTTGTTAGAACATACAATTCTACCATTTTTTTATCACTGCATATTATGAGTATGATCTAATTTATTTAACCACTTCCTTATTGATTTTCTTCTTACAAATAATACTGCAGGAGAATCATTTCAATACAGTTACATATATCCATTACATAAAGTTGTTATGAAGTGCTTTTTAGAAGTATAATGTACAGCACATGGAATATAGTCAATAATATTGTAATAACTTTGTATGGTACATAATGTATAAAAATATCAAATCACTGTTGTACACCTGAAACTAATGTAATATTGTAAGTCAACTAAACTTCAATTTTTAAAAAAGGTACAAATGCAAGTAGAGGCAGATTTTTAAATTTCCAAATTGCCTCCAAAACATTTACTTCAATTGATGCTTCCATTGACAATATATAAGAATGTCTGTTTTCTGACATTTTTGCCAACACTAGATAATTTTATCTACTGTGGTGTCTAATGGCTAAATCGGAATATATAAACTGAAAGGAAGAATTATGATAGACCAAGATTCTGCAACAGTGGCATCATTAACATGTAGGACCAAATCTTTGTTGCGGGGCCTGTGCTGTATGGAAGTTTAGCTGCATCTCTGGCTTCTACCATCACCACCAGCTCCACCATCACCACCTAGGTATGACAACCAAAACTGTCTCCGGACACAACCAAATGTCCCATGGTGGGCAATACTCCCAAATCTCTTGACTGGGAGCTACTAGTGTAGACTTGGTTTTTAAGTATCTTTTATAGGAGTGCATTTTGCAGCTTTCTTTAAATGGCATAAATATAAGGAAGAGAACTAAAATCATAGTTTGGGCAATGTCCTTTAGATGACCCCATTGAAGCTATATTAGAAACACTATTCACTGTAAATTTTAAATTGTGGATAACAATTTTAATTACATGGATAACATTTTAATTACATGTGTTAATTTAATGGCATCATATTTGTTAGATGCATCTTTAGTGACCTCTGTGGTTCAAGGCACTTCAGTATTCTACCCTTTTCTCCATATTATGTATTAATAAGAACTTCAGAGCCTATAACATTTAGCTACTTTTTCATATTATTCTGACCTTCTTGAAACAGGTAGCTGGAATTTTAAAAAGGGAAAAGTGGTGCTAAAAAAGAACTTAACATAAATAATACATTTTTCAATGTATTCCCATTCATGGGAGTTATATCCTTACCGGAGGTACCTTCACAGATAATCTTCTTGGGACTTGTTCTAAAAAATTTCATAAAATTTGAATAACTTCATAAAAATTATCGATCCAAAAAAATATCGAAAAAGAAAACCCCTGGGTCTCTCAAGCCCAATAAGAAATAACCAGCTCAATTAGAATTTCACCAGCCAAGGTGAAATTCATCCCTGCTATTTTCGTATAAATGCAGCTTTACACTTAGGGATGTTACATAATGAAACGGTGAGAGGGAAACACTAGGGATGTTGGTAGAGCAAGATAGTCAATTAGAATTATTGTTCACTTTACGTTTGTATAGTCTTTTAATCTTTAAAAAACCCTTTTAGCATCTCAGTTAATCTTCCCAAAAGCTTCGGTAATACATCGAAATTAAGGTAGTAATAGCATGTAATAAGAGATAATGTTTTACTAGATTTTCACTAGATCTAGTAACTATAATCTTGACTTATCTATTGATAAGTACCTATGGGGGTTCTACTATTTACAGCTTTTTAAAGAAGTGTACCAATTCCTTGAGAACTGGTTAAACTAAAGCAAATTATGTACATACTTATGTAGCTAACAGACGAAATCTTCAAGCTACTACTCAGTAAGAACACATAAAAATCCTTAACCTTGGGCTTCCCTGGTGGCGCAATGGTTGAGAGTCCGCCTGCCGATGCAGGGAACACAGGTTCGTGCCCCGGTCCGGGAAGATCCCACATGCCGCGGAGCGGCTGGGCCCGTGAGCCATGGCCACTGAGCCAGCGCGTCCGGAGCCTGTGCTCCGCAAGGGGACAAGCCACAGCAGTGAGAGGCCCGCGTACCGCAAAAGAAAAAAAAAAAAAAAAAAAAAAAAAATTCCTTACCCTTAGCCAAGAGCACACTACATATTCTGACCATTCTTCTACTTTTGGTCATCCTCTTAGTGTAACACAGCGTCCTTACCCAAGCTCGTCTGCAGCAAGAGTGAGCCCTTATTTGTTTCAGTCTTTGTTAACATTTGCTGAGCTCTTGTTCTACACATCTGAAAATATTTAATCTTCCCTGTAAGTATGTGTCATGTCCCTCTGTCCCCTTCAGTACTCTGTAAAATATAAAATACTTATTCTGAGAGAATGGACTATCTGCGTGGCTCTGTCTTGATCTCTGTTTCTCATATAAAAATGTTGTGTCTAGTTTCAGGGCTTCCCAAGAAAGGAACATTTACAATTCCTTCTGATGAAAAAAACATGCCTCCTGATGGTTTCTCTTCAGAAAGAGAACCCAAGCTGTTCAGTGTTAGTGCACAGCCTTTATTCATTAGAGATTCATTCATACTCATTTGGGTAAGAGCCACCATTTTGACTGTATTTTAAATAAGTGGAAACTTATTTTAAGGCTTATAGAGATTAAGCAATTTACTCAGGATTACCCAGCTACTGAGTGGTAGAGGCAAGCTCATGCTTTCCAAGTTTATATTCTGTGTTGTTTCCCTGTCATATATTCTTTCATCTTTCCTTGCCCAAGAGACTGAAGGGAGTAGATCTTTGTTAAGTCCTTGAAAAACTTGTTCCCATCTCCCAGATTCCACAAATGGTTTCAAGGTGAGTTGTTGGAGACGCAGCAACTGCATTCCTTCTAAAAATTATCCATACACTTTCAATTCTTTGTTTTACTTAGTGAAGATGTCAAAATGAATTATTTTTCACTGAAATGATGGAGATCTTGTCTACTATAGATGTCTCTTTCCCCATTTTGTATTGCTTTATCTAAATACTTGCCAAGCATATCTAACAACTAATCAAAAACCCCTACCCGAAATCCTGACTATATCAGACTGTGGATCAGTATATGGAATACAGATAGTCTGGATGTTTACTGTTCTTTTAATTGATATTCATCAGTAAGTAATTTTCAATGTCCTGTATGACATCTAATTGCTCAAATTCCTTTTTCAGTTTTCTCCCATCAAGAAAAAGCTGAAAGGTAAATTTGGTGTTTCAGCCATTTTTAATTGTCCTTAATTCCATACTTCTAATTAGCAGATTTATTTTCTTTAGAAAAAATAATTTGTTCTTTTGAATTCTTTGGAAAGTCCATATGATTTTTTTTAACTAACACTATCAGTATAGGTAGTATTAAATCAAAATAAAAGTACAGGGAATATGAAAAGAAAAAATAACCTGGGAAAAAATAAGTACAATACTTTGAATGTTTCAGAATAGGTCAAAATTTTATCAAGTATTAAAGTCCCAGTTAAGGCTGTGCTAGAAACTGAGGAGATATAAGCTGAGAGACCTTGCTCCCAAACAGTGTATCATGTGGACATGTATACACAGACAACTCTAAGACAACACTTCAGTAAGCTTGAGGTAACATCTTGGAAAAGCAAAGCTGAACATTTCTTCACCCCCTGTTTACATCTTTCATGGCTTTACATTGCTCTTGGGGTCAAGTCTAAAACTTTTAACAAAGCCGAGGATAAGAGTGACCTATTAGGTTATTTATCATCAAAATCAGGACCTTTTTGAAAGTGAAAAGTAGGTAATAAAAAAATACTTCAAATTGGTTTCACTGTATTGGTGGACCTATAAAACAGCTCTATTCAAAAAGCTATTTTCAAAAGCAATTTTTTTTCTACAGAGTAACACTTATTTGGAACAGAGCACCACGTGCCTGATAGACATTTTGAATGATAATAATAGATTCACAATGATAGACATTTTGAATCCTTCTTCCACTACCCCAATACACGAAGGAGGTGGCTGTCCCTAGCCACTTGTTCCTGAGCGTATTTGGGTGAAAGGTGATGCTTACATCATATCTGGATAAGGTCCGGAAAGAGGTGACATATTGCTGGTTATCTTCCATATTTAGGCACATTTGAAAGTTAGAATGGTCACTACACACGTGATTCTCACACGGTACCCCAGGAGCCATGGCAGAAGCTGGAGGTGGAGCTTGCCAAACATATCTGAGCTTATCTTAATAAGATGAAAACAAATAAAAAACTCAAGTAAATTCTAAACTGAGCAGAACACTGGGCAACAAAAGTAACAAATACTGGGCCTCAGCAAACGGGGATAAAGTGGACACTGTCCCTTGCAGGCACTGCATGTTCTGGCCTCTGTCTGCTGATCAGCCTCATCTCTCATGACCCTCCCATGGGCTTTTGTGTTTTAATAACATTGGCTGCTTTATAGTTTCTTAGAAGTTCTATGTAGCTGCCCATCTCAGCACCTCCACACTAAAACACTCCTCGTGGCTTTCCTCTGTCAGTCCTTCATCCAGTTAACTCCTTTCAGATATCAATTCAAACAACACTTTCTGAGGAAAGTCATCCCTGACTCACTGGTCTATAATGAATCTTTCTGTTATATGCCTACAAAGAAGCCCTTTTTTTTTTTTTTTTTTTTTTTTGAAGACGTTGCTCCATTTATAATTACACGGATGTTAGTTTCAATGACTGATCCATAACTGATTTGTATCTGTCTCCCCCAGGAGACTGTAAGCTCTATAAGAGTAAAACCTTATGGATTTTCTCTCACTATATTATCCTCACTCAAGTAATATTGTTGGATGAATAAATAAATGACACACCAAGTACAGTAGTTAGTCAAACATGTTAATTATTTTCCCCAAAGGAAATTTAAAGAAATAAATCATCATCGTGGAAATGGGGTTATTTGGGGAAGACTTCTCAGAAGAGATAACATGTGAAGCAGTCATAACATATCACTTTTTTGATTGAAATATAGTTGATTTTCAATGTCGTGTTTCAGGTGTACAGCACAGTGATTCAGTTATACATATATTATATATATATGTATATTTGTATATACTCAGATTCTTTTCCTTTATAGGTTGTTATAAAACATTGAGTATAGTTCCCTGTGCTATATAGTAGGTCCTGGTTGATTATCTATTTTATATATAGTAGTGTGTATATGTTAATCCCAACCTCCTAATTTATCCCCCTCCCATAAATTTGTTTTCTGTGTGTGTGTGTCTTTCAGTTTTGTAAATAAGTTCATTTGTATCTTTTATTTTTTTTTAGGTTCCACATATTATCGATATTGTATATTTGTCTTTCTCTGTCTGGCTTACTTCACTCAGTATGATAATCTCCAGGGCCATCCATGTTGCTGCAAATGGCATTATTTCGTTCCTTTTTTTACTTTATTTCTTTTCACCTTAGGAATAATTGCTAAATCTATCTATCTACCTAGATCTATCTTCATTGGCATTTTAGGCTTAACTGAATAAAATGAAGTCCTAGACAAATAATATCAGAGTTTTTAAAAAGTAGTATGATTAGTAAAAAGCACATATTATGGAGTCCTTTCTATGCCCTGGATTTCTAATATGTACATGAGGATAGCAATGCCAACTCTATATACAGTTACTGTTAAAAAAAAAAAAAAAAAGAAACATGGGCTTCCCTGGTGCCTGGTGGCACAGTGGTTGAGAGTCCACCTGCCAATGCAGGGGACGCGGGTTCGTGCCCCGGTCCGGGAAAATCCCACAGAGAGGCTCGCGTACCGCAAAAAAAATAAAAAAATAAAATAAAATAAAAAGATAAAAACATCCTTTAAAAGTTAAAAAAGTAAAACTTTTAATAATTTGGGGAACAGTCTTATGCCCCTCTTCTATTTTTATCTTTTTTTAAAAAAATAAATTTATTTATTTATTTTTGGCTGTGTTGGGTCTTTGTTTCTGTGCGAGGGCTTTCTCCAGTTGCAGCGAGCGGGGCCACTCTTCATCGCGGTGCGCGGGCCTCTCACTGTCGCAGCCTCTCCCATTGCGGAGCACAGGCTCCAGACGTGCAGGCTCAGTAGTTGTGGCTCACAGGCTTAGTTGCTCCGCGGCATGTGGGATCTTCCCAGACCAGGGCTTTGAACCCGTGTCCCCTGCATTGGCAGGCAGATTCCCAACCACTGCACCACCAGGGAAGCCCTATTTTTATCTTTTATATTGATGATAACTAGATGCATCTTTGAATTTAATTGTTAAAGTTCTATCAGATGCTAAGTAACAGCTTAATGATTTATATGTTTGTATAAACTTTTTAACTGTTACTAACCTCTATCCTCATTTTATACAGCAAGCATATACAGGGAACATTTTTCCTTGCTTATATCTTAAATTTCATTATTCAGTTTTCATTGTCACATTAAATCGAACAATTGTTGTAAATACTCTTTACATATAGTTTTTCTCCTTCACCATTGTTTTCCAGTATCTTTCTATGGCTTATAACCATCTGCAGTTGAAACAAGCCATAAAAATTAGCTCATGAAATTCACTTACACCCACGGAGGCCAGTTTACCCTTCGTGTTTATAAATTTCTAGTTCTCTCCACCTTTTAGTTCTGTTTGGAGACTAGTAAATTATTCTTTCAAACATTGAAGATATCCAGCTATTAAAATATTCCTAATGGAAACATGTTAAAAATATGAAGTGTCAATATTTTTTTAATTCATAAGATGATTATATATTGCTATGGAATTTTAGCCATAATAAAATAGAGCAATTATTTAACTATTGCCTCAGGGGGGATGTGGGAAGATATTTCCCTAATGAGGCAGTTTTCTGCCCACTTGTTGATTAAGACTTTTGTGTGCCCAAGTCTGATTAACGAATATACCTCATAAAGTCCATAGGTCTGTGGTTTCTGTTAGATGCAAAATGTTGCATATATCCCAAGGTATCCATTCATAAAATAAAGGAGATGTAACTTAATTCCTTCCCTTTTCTCAAAATTATTACTAGAGGGTCATTATATTTTGATAACTATTTCTCTCAGTTTCCATTGGTATATCTATCTACAGATTATAGATTTCTAGTGAGATATTGTTTTATCAAAATCTGCAAGATGCAAGATGTAACAAAATATAATTTTTTAAATGTTCAGTCAGATTAGGTTGAATGTTCCTTTACATAAACCATTAAGGATACCTGGGATTGGGGTATACCACCCTTCATCCTCTTATTCACTCAACCAATGTTTATTGAGCATCTTTTATATGTCAGACTTTGTGCTATACCTTGGGAACACATCAGTGAATAAAATATTAAAAGTCCTTACCCTTATGGATCATGGATTCTAGACCAGGAGTCTACAGCCATAGCCTGTTTTAATAAACAAGGTTTTTTGGGGATACAGTCACATTCATTTGTTTCAGTATTGTCTAAGGCTGCTGTGTTTTTTTTAACATCTTTATTGGAGTATAATTGCTTTACAATGGTGTGTTAGTTTCTGCTTTATAACAAAGTGAATCAGTTATACATATACATATGTCCCCATATCTCTTCCCTCATGCATCTCCCTCTCTCCCACCCTCCCTATCCCACCCCTCTAGGTGGTCACAAAGCACTGAGCTGATCTCCCTGTGCTATGCGGCTGCTTCCCACTAGCTATCTATTTTACATTTGGTAGTGTATATATGTCCATGCCATTCTCTCACTTTGTCCCAGCTTACCCTTCCCCCTCCCCGTATCCTCAAGTCCATTCTCTAGTAGGTCTGCGTCTTTATTCCCGTCTTGCCCCAACGTTTTTCATGACCATTTTTTGGTTCGTTTTTTAGATTCCATATATATTTGTTAGCATACGGTATTTGTTTTTGTCTTTCTGACTTACTTCACTCTGTATGACAGACTCTAGGTCCATCCACCTCACTACAATTAACTCAATTTCATTCCTTTTTATGGTTAATATTCCATTGTAGATATGTGCCACATCTTCTTTATCAATTCATCTATCGATGGACACTTAGGTTGCTTCCATGTCCTGGCTATTGTAAATAGAGCTGCAATGAACATTTTGGTACATGACTCTTTTTGAATTATGGTTTTCTCGAGGTATATGCCCAGTAGTGGGATTGCTGGGTCGTATGGTAGTTCTATTTTTAATTTTTGAAGAACCCTCCATACTGTTCTCCATAGTGGCTGTATCAATTTACATTCCCATCAACAGTACAAGAGGGTTCCTTTTTCTCCACACCCTCTCCAGCATTTATTGTTTGTAGATTTTGTGATAATGGCCATTCTGACCGGTGTGAGATGATATCTCACTGTAGTTTTGATTTGCATTTCTCTAATTATTAATGATGTTGAGCATTCTTTCATGTGTTTGTTGGCAATCTGTATATCTTCTTTGGAGAAATGTCTATTTAGGTCTTCTGCCCATTTTTGGATTGGTTTGTTTGTTTTTTTGATAGTGAGCTGAATGAGCTGCTTGTAAATTTTGGAGGTTAATCCTTTGTCAGTTGCTTCATTTGCAAATATTTTCTCCCATTCTGAGGGTTGCCTTTTCATCTTGTTTATGGTTTCCTTTGCTGTGCAAAAGCTTTTAAGTTTTATTAGGTCCCATTTGTTTATTTTTGTTTTTATTTCCGTTTCTCTAGGAGGTGTAGCAAAAAGGATCTTGCTGTGATTTATGTCATAGGGTGTTCTGCCTATGTTTTCCTCTAAGAGTTTGATAGTGTCTGGCCTTACATTTAGGTCTTTAAACCATTTTGAGTTTATTTTTGTGTATGGTGTTAGGGAGTGTTCTAGTTTCATTCTTTTACATGTAGCTGTCCAGTTTTCCCAGCACCATTTATTGAAGAGGCTGTCTTTTCTTCACTGCATATTCTTGTAAGGCTGTTTTAATGGTAGGAAGAATTGAGTAGTTATGATAGAGACCATATGGCCCTCAAAATCTAAACTCTTTACTATCTGGCCCTTTACAGAAAAAGTATGCTAATCCCTGTTCTACACTAGAGTGATGTAAGAAAAGATAACTATCCTTTCCCATAAAATATACTAGAATATCATATTGGATTTATTAAGAATATTTTTCTTATATTAAGGTATCTGATAATTTTATATATTGATTGCCCTTTGAAATACAGTTACTCCTTCCTTTTCTATAAAATTCTTAAAGATAGCTAGATTTTTGACCCTGAAATTTCAATTCTACCCTAGAGGATTTTTAATAAAAATGAGAAATTGTTTACATGAGCAATAAAGAATTGACTTATTGTTGAATTATATCTAAGTATTTATTTTCCTGACATTATTTTAGAGGAAAATCCTGAAAGTGGAAAAAAAGATCTTAAGTTTTCTGTTGAAGACATATTGCCTAAAATAAAGACTGACAGATAAAAGTTCTGTTTTTTTAAGGTGCTATTTATAGGTCCAGTGAGACTATGACACAAAATAATGCTTATCCAATTGTTAATAAATATTCACTATATTTATTGTTAGACACTTCAAATATTTGAGACAATTTGGAATAACATCTTTCCATATGAATTAATAACTATTAGTGATAATAATTGAAGTTTGTTGGGAATGTATATATTGAACACTATTCTAAGTACATTAATTATATAATTTAATACATGCAAAAACCCTGTGAAATAAGTACTAATATTATCCATATTTTACAGACAAGGAACGTGCAATACAAGGAATTAAGTAAATAAATGTCAGAGCTGGAATTTGAATCCATTTGTGGATTTTAACTTGACTGACTTACATGGACTTGCAACTTGTCTGGCAAATAACTCAGTCTAGGAGTAGGAAAAAAGTCAGTTGTGTCATTTTCTCCTTCGTGTATACTTTAGCAGTATTCATTTTATGCCAAAGTGCACTTGGAGACATTAGATCTTACTTTTTTCATTTTATTAGGGTTACTTTATTAAACTACATAATGTGATCTGGAAATCCACCTAGCAGGTACACATACCATACGCTGCAGGAGGCTGAAAGATAACAAAGGGTGGGGCAGGGTAGGGGGAACTCCACTACCTTTGGTAACAAGCACTTATCCCTCCCAATGACTTATATCTGACATGTGACATGTGATGTAGAAAAAGTGAGGGCACCAGTGTTCTCTGTATTTTAAGTAGTAAACCTTAATTTTTCCTTGGAAGAATATCAATAGGAATTCTAATGTGTTTTTCCTGTGCAACAATAGATTATTTTGCATCCCACTTAGACCACTGACATGAATCCAATAACCATATTTGAACTCTAAAGGATATAAAGCTTTGTTATTGACCAGCACAGGAAAAACTATCACTTTCTTAGATCCTTGACCACAGAGAACAGAAGGCAGGTGTCTCCATTGGGGGATCATTGCCATAAAGCACTACATCCTGTTCAGTGTTACTGGTTTCTTGACTAAGTTCAATGAACACTAACGCCTAATAGCTAACCAAGTGACTACTCATTAATGTTTTCCTCTTCTACTTTTAACCATTTCTAAAATAAAGTTACTATTAGTAGTCAAAATAAATAAATGTCTAAACAAATTCTTAAACTTTTAGATGTCAATTTAACTTCTCTTTACCTATCTTTCATCTGTAGTTTAGTAGTTTTGCAGAGTTCCCAGGAGCATAAACTGTAGAATCTGTCTACTAAGTATGACTCTTGGCTCTGCTGCATCCTAACTGTTTCACTTTGGGCCAATTAGTTAACTTCTCTATGCCTCTGTTGCCATAAATGTGAAATAAACGTAATGATGCAGATCTTCCTCAACTTACAGTGGGGTTATGGCTCAGTAAACCCATCCTAAGTCGAAATGCATCTAATACAGCCAGCCCATCGAACATCATAGCTTAGCCTAGCCTACCTTAGACATGCTCAGAACAATTACATTAGCCTACAATTGGGCAAATATTTTAACACAAAGCCTATTTTATAATAAAGTGTTGAATACCTCATGTAATTTATTGAATCCTGTACTGAAAGTGAAAAACAGAGTGGTTGTATGGGTACAGATCTTTGTCAGTGTGCTGGTTGTTTACCCTGGTGACAGCAGTGCTGACTGGGAGTTTAGGCTCGCTGCTGCTGCCCAGCATCAAGAGAATATCATGCCATATATCACCGGGAAAAACCAAAATTCAAGATTTGAAGTACGGTTTCTACTGAATGCATATCACTCTCACACCACCGTAAAGTCGAAAAATCCTAAATCAAACCATCGTAAATCAGGGACCATCTGTAACGATAATATTAAGAAGACTAAGAAAACTTACCCCATAAAGTTTATGTGAGGGTTAAATAAACGAATAAATAAGGAAAACTTGGAATAGTGTCTGGTACATAGAAAACAATAAATATTAGTTATTATTATTTTTGTTATTGATTTGAGCCTCAACTTTATACTAGTTATTGAGTACATGAAAAATGCTATTTTATACCAGAACAACTATTCATCCAGTTGTATATCCAAGCAGTCAAGGCCTGGGAGGAGAGTATTGCTGTGTTTTAAAGTGTAAACCTCAAGAGATTGATTAGTCAAGTATCAGGAATACTGTTAATACCCCAGAGTAATCTATGAGGGATACTCTCCTCTCATGATATTTAGAACCTACTTAAATATGTTGTTTTCAGACTTTTTCAGATGTTTCAATATGTTTCACATTACTTTTTTTTCATGTAATTTGTAGACTACATTCCCATTTCTCTGTAGTCTACACCCTCCTGAGCCAGGTGCTAATAATTTCAGGAGAGGAGCATCTCTTAGCTCTGTAGATATTCCCAAGATGCTCAGTTCGGAGCCTCAGGAATTTTAAACAAGATGTGGCTTGTGATGTTAGGAGAGAAATGCTTCCTAGCAGTGTCATGGAGGTATATGTAGGGGAAAAGTTATTCCACTCCACAATTCTGACAAAAGGTCAACAAACACGGTGGCATCATAATTTCTGTGGGTTTTCCCTAAATTTATATTAAAGCAATTTTGCATCTAAACTTTGGAAATTTAGTTTCTAAATGTTAATTTATTGGCAAAAAGTTTTTAACAGGTGCCAACCCAATCCATTGCTTCCCGGCACAGCTTCACCATGCAGATCTTGGGCTTTCCGGGAGGAGTTCTGCCAAACCTGGGTATATTCTTTACTGGGCTCAAACCTTTTATATGTGCTTTCAGCCACTGTATACCTTCAGGGTATTTTATCAGTCTTAGCGCATACACACGTGTTCAGGCTCCACAATGGTTGCAACTTCTGAAAATTGACCCCCTCTTCTTTTGAGATCTCTTTTCAGTTATAGATCAGCCTTCATCGAGAGGATAATGTCCTTGGGGTTTTCTACTAAGAAGTCAGTGTCCTCAGAGTATAAAAAAGATCAGATGTGAAAATAACTTGAAAGCTAAGAAGTCAGAGTTGTCAAACAAACCTCCAAATGCCCACATACTTTGACTTTCAGATAAACAACAAAGTAAAAGCATGTCCCCAATATTGTATGGAACATGCTTATACTAAAAAATTAATTTGTTGTTTATCTGAAATTCAACTTTCACTGGCGTCCTATATTTTTATTTACTAATCTGGCAGCACTATGAGAAAGGCCTATAAAGGCAGGTATTATAATGAAGAAAATGTGACAGGTACCTGAAAGTACAAACTGCATTTATGACTTGCTGGAAAGGAAGTCTTTGACAAGTTATAACTTGTCTTGATCTTTTTATTTTAGGAAACACAGAAGCAGAATCCACAAATAATAAATGCTTTCATATAATTGACTACCCATCAAATATCTGGAATATCAGTAATATTTATGAGTTATTGATAAATTAATATTTATCTTAAGCTGGATTTAAATTTTTATTTTAAAAATAAGAAAAACTGTAATTATAGAGTGTTTCGTATCTATATCTATATAATTAGCAATAGAAACACCCTGTATTAGTGTTCTAATGCTGTCATAACAAATTATTGCAAACTTAGTGGCTTAAAACACTCCAAATCTGTGAGTTCACAGTGCGGTAGGTCAGAGGTCTGGGTACAGTGCAGCTCAGCTGATTCCTCTACTCAGACTCTCACTAGGCTAAAATCAAGGCATCGCTCTTCTGGAGGCTTTGGGGCAGAATTTGTTTCTGTGTTTATTCAGATTGTTGGCCAAATTCAGTTTCATGCGATTGATTTCTTTGCTGACTGTTAGACAGAGGTCAGTCTCAATCTGTAAAGCGTCCCACATTTCCTGACACATGGCCTGCTTGGTCTTCTGTCTCTCAGACCTTCACTTATGCCTCATCTCTCCTGCCTTCTGTGGCATCTCTGCTGAATCTTTTTTGCCTTCCTCTTTCATTTTTAAGGGCTCATATATTTACATTGAGCCCTTATTTTATCCAGGATAACTTTCTTATCCTAAAGTCTTTCTATCCTAAGGATAGAATTATAACCTTAATTCTATCTGTAAAATCCCTTTTGCTATATTCACAGGGTCCCAGACATTAGGGCGTAGACATTTTTTTTGGAAGGGACATATTATTCCACTTACCACATCCCCAATACTATATGAATATACTGTAACTAAGGCATGTAAAGAAGTGATTACAACTGGGAAATAATTTTTTTAAAAAATCAAACAGAAGACAAAACTCTAAGTACTTAATTCCAATCTAGCTATTAGACAATTTTTTTAATTTAATAGATTATATCTTTTCACTTTAAAGCTTAAATTAAAAGCTACTCAGCCATCTCTGCAGTGGCCTAGGGATTGAGAA
Organism: Kogia breviceps; assembly: GCF_026419965.1. Taxonomy (NCBI): domain Eukaryota; kingdom Metazoa; phylum Chordata; class Mammalia; order Artiodactyla; family Physeteridae; genus Kogia; species Kogia breviceps. Next base: position 133,337,562 of record NC_081310.1, read on the forward strand.
TGGGTCTTTTTTTATGGCCTCTTGGTAAGCCAGTAGAAACCCCCTTTTGTCCATGGCAGAAGCAGTTTTGTTCTAGGCCAGTTAATTTAAAGGTAATAAAACTATTTGAAAGGATATAGCAGTTGTGATCATGACACATTCTTAAATGAATCAGATTCTGTTTGATATATATGAAAAATTTAAACATGAGACTAAAAGTGCTAGAAGAGAAATTTTCTCATTCTTTCTGGTGAGATCTGACATCAGCATATAGATGGCTTCATCAATTATTGAGAAAAAGACTAAAAAAAAATGACTGATTGGGATGCTTTATTCTGAAGTCTGAATTTGAAGCCCTTGGGTTGAATGTACCTGTAGGTCTAAATCTTTCAGAATTAGCTCTCGCTCTCTCACCAGCCCATCTATTTAAATTTCTAGTTTAAAAAACTAAGGCACTCAAAAATTTTTAATGCACTCTGTCAAACATGTGTGCCAAACTTTGAAGTAACTGCATGTATCAGTGAAGTGAAGAAACAAATCTCTATATAGATAAATATCCCTTAAGATGAAGCAAGGGAACTGATTTTAAGCTTCCAGGACTTTGAATGATTTTTTTTCCCACAGCTATTTTCATTCTCTTCTGTAATCTAAAGTACAGCAATGAATTTCAGAGTTCTTATGTTTGCCATGTAATGTCCTTGTCCTGTTTATTCCTAGAAAAGTATTATGGACTCCTGGTTGACAAACTACAACTGTATTTTAAAAATTGAGACAAAAATGATAATGAATGACTTTGTTGATTCACAAGTCATTAATTAGCCCCTGTGCTTTTTTGTGACACTAACATTAGAGATAAGTAATAAGGGAACCACAGCCTATAAAATCAGCACACATAGGTAAGCACTAATGAGCAAAAGTGTGAATCATTTTAAAGGCAACATCTTCCTAATTAAGGTTAATATTAATGATTTATATTATATTTTAAAGACTTACTGAAGTATTCAAGTTTTTTATTGTTGCTGTAGCCATTGCTTGCAAACAGTGTTAATAGTATCTTCCCAACTATTTAACCTAAAATACAGGTATTTCTCTATGAGTCCTCAAAGTCATTACTTCTGGAATAATTGCAAACTATTTCTTATTATTAGAAATACTTTTTAATTCTACATAATCTTGTTCTGAGCTTTTGTTTTTATCTCATCTCAGACTGTTCATGATTACTTCATAAAACATTTCCTCCCAAAAGATACTTTTCTGTACCATGTAAAATGCATAGCATTTCAACTTAATTTCCACCTCTAAGTAAAGTCATGTGCCTTTAGGTGATACTGATTCTTTGTTTAAGTTGTTTTATTTTTTAATCTATTAGAAAAAGAATTTAAAATAGCTTATATATTTATGGATAAAGAGAATGCAGGCAGTGTAAAAAGAGTAAATTTAGGTTTTTCCAGTTATCCCAAATTTGCTAAATATTATAGTATGACCTTGGATTTGACTCTGAGTTTGGTTAAAGAAAAAATTATTCTGACACTTGTTACAATGGTAAGGAAGACTTTATTCCAGACTATTGTGAGAGGTGTCAAAACTATCATAATAGGGGAGATTGAGCTCAACTCTGAATACAATAAGGGCAACTGGGGATGTACAGCCAAGGAACAGGTTATGTGTGAGGGAGTGGGTGGGGATGGCAGATGAAAAACTACTAAGAGGAGACATCAAGTGTAGGGGGAATTCTTGCTAAACTTATTTTAAGAGCTTTCTTACTGAATGGCAGGCCAGAGTGATCAGATATCAAGGATGGGAGATGAGGAATTTGAAAGTGATCACATATCAAGAGTGGGAAAAAAATCCTCTCTAAGCTGATTCAGCAGGATTCTTGCTAAAACTGGGCACTGCAAGGATGTCACTGAAGCTCAGGGTCAAGGCCTAGATGAGAAGAGGGCTCAGAGGAACTTGACTGCAGTTTAATTAAGGAAAATCTTTGTCAATTTCCTACTGACTAAGGCAAGGGAAGAACATGTTGATATACAGAATTTTCATTGTCCAAAACAGTAAAGAGTACGATCATGCTCTGCATTTCCATGGAATTGAATTCGGGTCTGATTTTATCATTTGGGTTTCAGTTTTTCACAAAGGTACACTGGGAGGCAGTAGGTAGATAAAGAGCATTTAAACAGAGGTGGTGAGGGAATGAGCTAAGGGGATATCTAAAGGTCCAGCAAGGACAATGGCCTGAAGTCATGCTTTGTGTGCTGGAGGAAGAACAGAGAATCCAATGTGAGTGGAGTGAAGTGATCAAAGCACAGAGAAATAGGACTTGAGGGAAGAACTATATCATTTCAGACCTTAGAATCTATTGTGAGATCCTCAGGTTTAACTCTGAGATGGGAAGCCATTGGAGGGTTTGGACTAGAGAAGTGGTCTGACTTACATTTTAAAAGGCTCAATCTTTCTGCTGTAATGAGGAAAGACTGTAGGAAGGCAAGGATGCAAGCAGAGAGACCAATTAGGAGGCTTTTGCAATAACCTAGGAGAGGCATGATGGTGGCCTTTTCCAAGATAAGAGCTGTGAAGAGGGTAAGTGGTAGTCATATTTCGAAGATGGTTTTTTTTGTTTGTTTGTTTGTTTTTTTGTGGTTCGAGGGCCTCTCACTGTTGTGGCCATTACCGTTGCGGAGCACAGGCTCGGGACGCACAGGCTCAGCGGCCGTGGTTCACAGGCCCAGACGCTCCGCGACATGTGGGATCTTCCCGGACCGGGACACGAACCCGTGTCCCCTGCATCGGCAGGCAGACTCTCAACCACTGCGCCACCAGGGAAGCCCCCGAATATGTTTTGAAGGTAGAGATGAAAGGTTTGCTGATGAATAAACTTGATCTGCTAGAAAATGAGATAACTTTTCTCGTGAGGTGGGATATGTTACAACAAAAATAGGTTCTTTAGAAGAATAGCAGTTTAATTTTTGACATTTTAACTCACGATGCCCATTAGATTTCCAAGCAGAAAAGTTAGATGGAGCCTAAGGATATTATTTAGAGCCACTGAGTCTGAATCAGTGAGTATATATAGACAGGTCCAGCAACTGAGATCCAGACAAATCACTTACTTTCTTTGTGTTTCACTCCTTTGGCTCTACTGGTCACTCAAGACTGGCTTAGAAATCATACATTAGGGTATCATCACCTGTGTCCTTCTACTGTACTCTGCAAACAACTGCATGGCACTTCCTAAATAATGTTGTACTTGCCTGTTGACTGGCCATCTCCTCCACTGTACTGTAAGTTCCTTGAGGAAAAGGACTATAGTTTATAAGTGATTCTTGAGTGAAAGAATCAATTAAAAAACCTTTGCATTTAAGATAAAATCTAAGTACTCTTCATCTTTTGTCTACCTTGTCTCCGGCTATGTTTACTACACTTCAGCCACCACTGCTGGTAATTCCTTAAAGGCATACCATATTCTTAAGCCTCATGGCTTTTTTCTATGCCATTTTGCTTCATAGAATGCTTTTCTTCCTCATTTTTGATCTGCTAATGCATTATCAGTCGTCACGTCTGGTTTAAAATGCTAAATCTTAAGACATACATCCCAAACCTTCATTCTAGTTCACCCATTTTGTGTCTCCCAGCAGTCTAAATTTGTGACTTAATAGCATTTTTCACAGTTTGTAGAATTGTATGTGTATGATTTTTTCTACTACCTATTTTCTTAATAAGTTTATGAGAACAAAGGGCAGTGTCTGTTTTGTTCATTAATATGTACCCAGACCTCACCAATATACCAGACACTTAGTTGACCCTTTATAAAATGTTTTGAATACATGCAAATAAAAAGCTCCATATATCTGTATTATTGTCATTGATAATACAATGTATTTGTGATTGTTTTCATTGCATAAAACCATAACACCTTTTGATTAAAATGCTCTAATCTGGGCTTCCCTGGTGGCGCAGTGGTTGAGAATCCGTCTGCCGATGCAGGGGACATGGGTTCGTGCCCCGGTCCGGGAAGATCCCACATGCCGCGGAGCGGCTGGGCCCGTGAGCCATGGCCGCTGAGCCTGCGCGTCTGGAGCCTGTGCTCTGCAACGCGAGAGGCCACAACAGTGAGAGGCCCGCGTACCGCAAAAAAAAAAAAAAAAAAAAAAAAAAAAAGCTTTAATCTGTTTTATCTTACAATTATGAAAATATGTTTATGGACTAAGAATTGTATCTTGTTTGTCTAGCAGCACCTGGTTTTTATAAGTATGTAAACATTTTCCCTTTCATGTAGAAAACATGTACTTTCCACAGCTAGATCACCCATAAAGAATGTTCCATTTTTACTCTTCACTATTTTAGCATATGATGTAAAAGCATATCCAAAATGTATATGCATTTCTGAGAAACCATAACAATATAAGAAACTATTTTTCAAATTTGTTTTATCAATAACAGAAATTTAAGAAACCTTATTTAATAAATATTACAAATTTAAATCACTAACTTAGAAAATTTATGCATTAGTGAACAATTATTTTAACATTTAAAGTTATTTTATCTTATAACTCTTCTTCTGTTAACAAGTTCAATATAAACACCTCATAAAAATTCTTTGCAGATTTTCAGACCAATAATGTTTTGAGTATATTATTTATACTAACCAAATTTTAATACTTTTTATTATTTTAAAAAACATATATATGTTTATAAAATTAAACACAAGTGTTGTTCCCAAATTTATTTAAAGAAATTATAGCTATAGAAACCTAGAAAATGTTATGCATCTCTTTCATAAGTAGTAGAGACTATTTATAAAATTAAATATTATTAAATTGTCATTTCAGTTAGTTATTTGAGCATACAATAGGGGGAAACTTGTCAACTGAATCAATTTAAATATATTTTATCTCCCCTCTGCAATTGCTGAAGTCTTTCTTTGTATGGAAACCTTACTATAATTAGAATTAATTAATCATATAATTGAAGTAATAAACATTTGGAAGCAGGAAGAAGGGACTAGATCCATATTCCTCTAAGAGTTTCTCTCAAGGACCTCTCCATGGAGATATGACAACATGAAATTATCTGATCAATTATTTTATACTGCTTTTTATAATAGTAACTGGTAAATTTCATTTTTAGAAGCTATATAAGATCCTTAGAATATGGAAGAAGAAACAGAATTTTTCTATAAATTTTTGAAATCCTAGTATAAGAATTAGCTGAAAGTTAAAATATTGCACTTTGCTACTGTTGTTACAAAATGGCTTTTGAAAAATTTGTTTGGATTAATAAAATATATTCAGTAAAGGATTAACCTACAAATTATTTCTATAATTTTAATATTTTTAATTATTAGTATGCTTATGTTAAAATAGATATACATTTTAATTATACCCCTCAATTAATCCTCTGACACAGCACATATGACTTACAAGTCTCCCAAAGTATAAGAAAAGGAAAGAAGAGGAAGTTTTTCATAATGCAGTCATTTTAGAAGGGGTAAAAATTCTGTGCATTCTATATAACCGATACTGTGGAATATATATAATAGAATATAAATGTTTATCAAAACGCATATGCCTTTAAACATATATTTCACTGATTAATATTTTGAAAGTTTATGAGATTAAATTTAGGGAAAGGAAATCTCAATATAATATTAGGAGAGATAGCTAGATGAACCATACAAAAGTACATTCAAACATTTTCTAACAGTAGAAATTAAGGGTGTTTTGTTGTTTTCAATATCCTTTCAATTTCTCTTTTCCAGTTTAAATTTTCAAAGGATTGACAGAAGTATCACTAAAACTTCTTTTCAAAGAAACAGCACACAATTTCATGAACAAAAATTTGATTTCTTAAGTATTCATAAAGTTTTTCAAACCAAAATTTATCTTAATATGTATATTAACAATGTTGTTGGCAGAAGGTGATAATTCATCAATCTGTAGACATGATTATAACATCTGAAGAAGTTCTTGAACAGGTGCTTAATACAATCTGGCAAATTGTACTAACTGTGATTTGTACTGACAATTTTCAGTGATACTGTAAAGATCAACCACATATTTGTTTGCATACGTCTACCAGAGGGTTTCTACTTCTTAATATACATAAAAATGCCATGATTTACTGGTTTCTATTTATTTGATATCTTTGCTATTTGTTTATTTCATTTATATGTATCTAGTTTACTATGAAAATATCTCTGTTGAAATTAATTTATATTTTCAGGTTAATCTCTTGGCATTTGGAGTTATCATATACAAAGTTTTTCGTCACACTGCGGGGTTGAAACCAGAAGTTAGTTGCTGTGAGAACATAAGGTAAGTATTTCTTCAACTGTATTTTCTTTAGTGATTAAAAGTTTTAGTAACTTAAAGTAGAAATAATTTTTGGAAGGACAATTTTTAAATGATTTTTTCACACTTTCCCCCATCATATTTAAAATACTAAATAGTATTGCTAAATAGTATTTAATATGTTTAATAAGCCTATAATCACCACAGATTAAATCGTAAGTAAAGCAATCTTTTTGAACATACTCCCCTTTGAAAGAAAAGATGATGACTGCATTTTAAGACAAAAGTTGACCTTAGTGATCTTCTTTTGCAAAGCATTTCTCAGCGCTTAGTAACTGTGTTTCTTCCTTGTGATTTCTAGTTTGCATTCTCCCATGATTTTTCCTCAGCTCCCTCCCTTTAAAACTGATTTATTGAGACCTTGAAAATGGTTTGTTCAGGAAAAACTGAAGCGTACTGTAGGGAACATTAGAAACAACTGACGTTTGGGTCTCTTGGGAACGCTCCTGTAGTTTCAATATCTTGCACAAGATTTATAGTTAGGATTTAGCAAATGTTTGATTGATTACTTTCTTTTACTCCTCACCATTCATAGTTACATGTAGTTTGCTGGCTTTAATAAAGTTGAGAATGACTCATTTTCTGTGGTACACTGAAAAAACATCTTCGGCAGTAAAGAATGATTGCACTAAGAATGAGAAAATAAGTATTAGTTGCCTCATTTCCAAGGCAGTGTCCTCAGTGAGCAGCATTGAATATTGTTTTACCAAAACTTGCAGGCAATAAGTTGAAAATGTATAAAAGTGAGTATGTGCCTGTATTTTTTAAGAAATCAGCATTCTAACATGAATTTACTTTGAGGTAACTGTATTGCAAAAGCAAAGAAATAAAAAAATCTTGTTTTATATTTTACATGTTCTCTACTAAGCCTGAAAGGAAAGCAGAAGTATCCTTTGATGTCCTGCCCATGTGCTGACCTAAATCCACATGGTATACTCTTAAAGATTTCTTAGGGAGAGTACTTCCTAACAGCTATCTGTCTTACCTTTGGGAGTTCCTGCAACATTAGATTTGAGATCAAAGCATACACACAGATGAAAATACTTTAAGATTAAGGAAATTCCTTGAAAAATACCAGATTTTTAAAATGCTGCCTTGAATCGGGAAGCACATCCCAGCCACAGTGCACTAGTATACCCTAGCCTGTCCCATGCAACTATAGCATAATTAGTCAGTTTCAAAATCGTTGGTGGTCTTTACCGAAGATTTCTTGGTTATTCAAACACTGACTTCCCACATAATTTGAGGAATTTGAGGATATGTTAAGTATGCATAGCTTTCTTAGCTGGAACATTGCAAATTTGTTCTAGGTCTTGTGCCAGAGGAGCCCTTGCTCTCCTGTTCCTCCTTGGCACCACCTGGATCTTTGGAGTGCTCCATGTTGTACATGCATCGGTGGTGACAGCTTACCTCTTCACCGTCAGCAATGCCTTCCAGGGGATGTTCATCTTCTTATTCCTGTGTGTTTTATCTAGAAAGGTAAGCAATTTGTTATTTTTGTCAACCTTATAGCATATTTATGTAGCACCAGTTACCAAATTGATAAAACTTCTCATTCTCATAGATTTATGACTTGTGCCTTTATTGCCTAAGTGCAGTACATTTTGGTGTCAAAGTAATCAGAATGCTTAGCTGTTCATAGGGAAATGTGCTTTTAAAAAACTTGCTAGTAGCAGTATAAATAACAGCTTACATTCTCTTGAGCGTATTCTGACAGATAATCAGAAAGCAACAATAATTTAGAAAACCAAATATAACAATTTATTGTGATTTGAAAATAATTTGATGTGATTTTTACAATTATGTTTCACGTTTCTTACTTTCTTCTTTTTCTTTTTTTTTTAGATCCAAGAAGAATATTACAGATTGTTCAAAAATGTCCCTTGTTGTTTCGGATGTTTGAGGTAAACAGAGAGAACTATGGATCAGTATTGCTACACAGAAATAAAAAAGCCAAGCTGTGGATGGCCAATGTATAAAAATGACTCAAACAAATTGTCCAATTGTTAATACTAATCAAATATTTTAAGTCCATTTTTCTGTTTACTGTGTAAGAACTGTAGATAATACAAGATAAAATTATGTACCATATAGCTATAGTAAGCTTTCCTACATGACTTAGTTAGCTATGTCAAAAATAGTATTGCAGATATTTGGAAAGTAATTGGTTTCTCAGAGTGGTATCACTGCACCCAAGGAAAGATTTTCTTTCTAACACAAAAAAATATATGAATGTCCTGAAGGAAACCACTGGCTTGATATTTTCTTGATTCATGTTGCCTTTGAAACTAGTCCCCTATCACCTTAGTAATGAGCTCCGTTACAGAAAGTGGAACATAAGAGAATGAAGAGGTAGAATATAAAACAGTAAAAAGGGAATGACGGTTGTAACCATGAGACATATTTTGAGCAAGCTCGTTGTTTTGTAAACTAGATGGGAAACTAGAGATAAAACAAACAATTGAATAAACACATCTTACCATTCTGTGAATTGTTCTGAACTTAAATTTCTACCGAAACAACTTAGACCTGTATTTGTTATATCCATTTTCTATTCTAATAGTCTATAAAAACACGAAACTTCACAAAAAAAAAAAAAAAAACCTAAACATTTCTGTTCTGTTTTTAGGTTAACATCAGAATGAGGTATATGCTCTTTCTATACTTATTTCACAGATTGTGACTTCAAATGCTTATTCAATAGTACATAAATGTGTCAAAATATAATATTGTTCATGCCTGTAAATGTAAAAATTGTGTATATAAACCTGAAGTACGCTGTTCCGTAACCTTTCAGTGTAGTGAAAAATATTGTATCTCATTAGACTAGCATATTTGAGTTCTTTATTTTTTTTAATTTTAGAAATATTGTAGTTCACATCACAATATTCTCTTTTAACTTACTATTTTTAAAAGGGCATTATAAATATGAAAGTGTTCATAAAGTGAATTGCTATTTTTTTCTGTTCAGAAAAGTACACATTTAAAAATGTTATTTATAACAAAGAAATCACTGGGAACTGTATAAACTCTCACACTGGATCTATTTTCTGACAGTTTTCCTCTATTAAGGCATATCTGCTAAAATGTAAGGCTTCTATCTGTCTTCAAGTTTTCTCATGAAAATGTAGAAGCAGTGATTTTACTTCAAAAAATATGTAATTGTTCTACACATACCTGTAAAAGTGTGCCAATACACTGAATATTGTGATTTTAACTTAACTTCTCCAGCTGTTCAAGTGAAGTCTGTCAAATCTTACTCTCACAAATAAAATGATATCTGAATGAATCTTTCTACTGCTTGGCTGAGGCATTTCTCGAGAAAGATGAGCTGCCTGCCAATGTCTTAAACATTTTTAGAATATTTGTGATAACTTTTTATTTGATCTTTTGATCTCTTATATGACCTATTATTATCATTATCATTATGGGACAGTGCTATTGGAATAAGATACTAAAAAAAGTAATCTGTTCAATCAATGTATACAAATTATGTGTGGTAAGCAGAATAATGGTCTTCCCAAAATGCCCACACCCTAATCTGCAGAACACATGAATATGTTAAGTTACGTAGAGAGCTACCAGCTAACAGCTACCAGCTAACAGCTAGTCCTCTAACTTTGACGTGAGGAAATTATCCTGGATTTTTCAGGTTGGTCCCATGTAATCACAAGTTTCCTTATAAACAAAAGATGGAGGCAGAAGAGGGAGCCTGTTAAAGCAGTGCCATACGAGGCATACTCAACCACACGTTGTTGGCTTTGAAGATGGAAACAGTCCATAAGCCAAGGAACATGGGCAGCTCCTGTAAGCTGAGAAAGGCAAGGAAATGGATTCTCCCTCAGAGCTCCTAGAAGGAAGTCAGCCCTGATGTACTTTTGTTTTAGCCCAGGGAGACCCAGGTTGGACTTCTAACCTCTAAAACTGTAAAACAATAAATGTGTATTGTTTTAAGCCACCAAGTTTGTTGATAATTTGTCACAAGATTATTGATATTTTTTGATAATTTGTTACAGCAACTATAGGAACTAATGTGGAAATATATACATAATAACATCTTTAGATATAAGCAAGTATTCATATCAGTAGGGAAAACCTTAAATCGTGAATCTTGTTTTCACCAACCCTCCCATAGACATCATTGGGTGAAACTTGTATTCTTTAGTATGAGATTTCAGACCTTCTCATAACTGCTCACTTACCTTTTTATTAGATAAGGATCTCTCTTTTTAAAAAAATGAAAAAAAAAGGTGTATGCACACGTATAAATATATATTTATTGCATAAATGCCTCATAGCACTTGCCCCCTGTTTTTATAATCAACAAGAAAAAGGGCTCAAAGACGGTTTTCACTGGACTCAGTTTAAAAAATACAAAAATGAAGATTACGATGACAAGAATGTGTTAAGATGCTGAACTGAAAAGTACATACAAAAGTACATACAGCTGCTGGAAACACACTGTCAATGTGTGGCTCCCGAGCCCTCAGGTGGAGGAGTGCGATGAAGCCGTGTCCCCTGAGGCCCAGCAGCTCTGCCTCAGCAGGACCCAGTGTGACCTGCTGCCTGGGGGCTCACCCCATCCCCAAGTGACACTGCCCCACGGTGTGGACATCACCCATGCCTTCAAACGCCCACACACCGCACACTTAATTAACATAAAAAACTTTTTAAACCACTCAAAGTCTGTGAGATAAAGAGATCCTGCGCCCGTGGTTCTCACGTTTACCCTATGAGTTTCCTCAGTTCTACTAAACTGTTTATTTTTCCCAAGACTTTCTATGGTTTACCAAAATCCCCTATTTCTGGAGCTTCCTACTCTGACAAACATCTGCTTATACCTAATGTATCTTTCTCTATGAAGCCTTTCTGGTTTCACACAAGGAATTAATCAGGGGTTTCCCCGGGGCTTCCCCGGTGGCGCAGTGGTTGAGAGTCCGCCTGCTGATGTAGGGGACACGGGTTCGTGCCCCGGTCCGCGAGGATCCCACATGCCGCGGAGCCTGCGCGTCCGGAGCCTGTGCTCCGCAGCGGGAGAGGCCACAACAGTGAGAGGCCCGCATAACGCAAAAAAAAAAAAAAAAAAAAAAAAGGAATTAATCAGCTCTACTTTTGTGTCATCATTCCATCCAGTACTTACCTATTTTAACATTTATCACATTGTATTGCAATTATTTATCCCTAGCTCAAGATATTCATTGTACCAAGTTATGTTCTTCCTTTAAGGCAGATACCTTTTCTTTTTTGCTTCGTGAATCAATGTCGTTGCCTTCTTCTGTTTTGTGACCATGTGGTTGATGTGATAAGAGAGTCTGAACCCTCTGAACAGCCTGGCTTTTGCTGTTTTGCTTTAGATACTCCATACTGGAAGCATGTTGGGTGAGCCAGCTTTCTCAGGTAAAGCCCTCCATGCTTATCTCTAACGTCATGCAGTTTAGGTGGAAGAGATGGCCCAGCAATCTCAAATTGTTGAAGTGGAGCAGGGAGAGGAATTAGGCTACCAATGTAAGCTTGAGCTCGTAATAGGGCTTCAACTCAGTTTATCCAGGGAAGATCTTTGGGGATTTGTAAGGAAGTTGCCAAAGAAGTAATAAAGTAGTGCTTTATTTTCCATTTGGCTGTTATTCCTCACGTACCACTTCTTCATTTGATAGTGAGAGGAATAAATATTAGGATTTGAGATTCAGTCTCCTCAACCTCTAAAATGTATCACAAATTCATTAATAAATATTAATTTGCAAACTCTTCTTCATAAGCAGCTGGGGTTGGGAGAAGGGTTATAGTGTGTCGAGGGATTCAATCAAAGAACTTAATACTTTAAGGTAGGTCTCAAACAATGAGATGAATGGACACCAAAGACATGTAAGATAAATTCCCTTACTGTGTAAAAACTTGTTATTAACTGGAGACACTATAATCCCCTAATTAAAAAATCTGTTAGTTGATTGATTACACTGAGGTTAGGAAAAATATATTTACACACAATATATCAATTAAAAAATGTATGAGAAAGTCTCTAAGCAAATACTCCACAATCTTCATGCTAGGCATAACCAACAGTCTATACATACTCATCTGATGATGGCATCATTTCTTCAGTCCTTTTTAATTCAATGCCCCCCAATTAAATGATAACCCTACATTTCTTAATTTTCCATATATTTAAAGTTATTGCACCCATCTTCAATGACTTACAAAATATGAGCCTTTTCTGTGTCAAGATAATCCTCTAATTTTTCCAACATGAAATCTTTGAGGAGAACATGAATTATTGATTCAGTATGGATCAGAAAGTGTACCTGTTGTTCAGATTTTTCTGCTACCTAGAATGTCTGCTCCCTTGCAAATTCTGCCCATGATTCAAGACCCCTAGTATGAAGCCTCTCAGATCAATTTGGTGCATATTAATTTCCCCAGTCCCTACAACTATAACACTTACAAAGTGTATGAAATAACATAGCACTGAATAGGGGTTGTTAAGTCATCATGCAGTGTTCAAACTTAAAACTTTTAGGTTTTAGACTACAGATATGAGAGAAATAACTGGAAGATGGCATTTAAAGGGAAAAAAAGACTTCTTCCTGAAATTTGATACAGATTTCAATTGTTAAATTGTGTGATCTCATTTAACTCTTACAGTAATATATGCAATTTTATCCTCATTTTTTAACATGAAAAGTGCTCAGTGTCACACAGCTAGGAAATTGAAAAATCAGTGTTTAAACTGAAAGTCATACCTCCTCCTGCTCCCCCATGGAAACTCTGAGGAACTTGCTCAGACTCTCTCAGATAGGAAGTTAAAGGGACTGGATTCATACCCAAACTTTCTGCCTCTCAGTCTAGAGCATATTCCACTGTTCTGTAGCTATAAACTCATATCATATAAGGATAATATTCCTGTTTACAATTATGTTCTTTTGGGTATAGAGGAAGTGTGACATTCTTTTTTAACATGTCTTTTCTACGCATATGCAATTTGAAATGTGTATTTCGTATGTTTTAAGGTAAAGTATTTTTCTTCTTTTCTCTTTGCTTTGCCGCCCTTTCTCTGCACATTTATTCCTATCCCCCATGCCCACTTACACCCCCAACCAGGCAATATATTTTAACTAGCTGGTATATATTCTTCCATTTTTTCTTCCTGTTCATATCATCATATTCAAATGATTAGTATTAGATCACATTTTAAAAGCATCTCTATTATCACATGGAAAGCTAATGGGTATATTTCATTCATTCCTTTTAAATGACTGAATAATATTCCATACTAAGGATGGACCATAAATTGCACAGCTGGTATGCAATCTGGATTAATGCAATAATACATTGGAAGACTTCAGTATCTTTCAGGAGTAATGTTCTCCATGCTATGTGGCTTGGTTTTGTCGTTAAAAATACCCAATGCCAACAGTTTTTTTTTTTTTTCTTATGATGGATGTGGACCCATGTTGATAAGCTAAAGCACTATAAACCTTTCATTGATATAGAAGTTACTTGTTATTTCTTGTAACTATTCAGTTACAAAAATCATGCCATGGATTTAAGATCCACAAAGCTCCTTAAACATTTTCATTTAAGTGAAAAGGATTTGAATTACTTACACTAAATAGAAGGCTTGAGCAAGCATTAAGATCAGTAGACAATCTGCAAGTACAAAACAATTTACTTAGTATTTCATTCAGACGTTATACGTCATAGGTTTGTATGGTAGTTATGATTAATATAAAATGAGAGGGTTAGTTTAGCTGCAATGGATCTCTTCTGGCGCTAATGTACCACGATTCTAATTTCAACACCCCACTTTGAGGCATTGTAAATAATGAAATCTATAAAGTATATTACAATTTTATACACTCAAAAGGGGAAAAATAATAGGTTTCTTGAAAAATTGTTCTTAAGAAATGTGGTTTCATTTCCTATTGGGTTGCAATTTGCCATATATCAGCATCCAAGGGCCAGGCTGCTCAACCTGAAAATGATTATTTTCTTTCTTTTCCTTAATGTATCAGAAGTGGATCTAAAAGAACCTCCAGTATGCAGGGAGGTTAATTATCCTGGCAGTCAGTTAAGCTTTGTAAGTTTTAGGTGATATGAGCAGAGCCCTAAAAATGACTCCACGCTACTGCTGCCTGCTGTGAAGAAAGAGCCCCGTGCTGCCACTACTGCAAATATTGTTCAAATTACCCTAAAATTCCCTTGGTTTTCCGTGCATCTGGCTCCTGGAGAGCGGCACAGCTCCAGTGAGGTCATTTATTCTGTCACTTCAGCCCACTCGGCAATCATAACAACTATATCTTCCACTCAGTCTGATGCAGGAGGCTTTTGTGAGAGACCTTCTATGACCCGAGTAAGGAAAGTAATTATTCAAAACATCACTTCTTTTTTTTTTTAAACATCTTTATTGGAGTATAATTGCTTTACAATGGTGTGTTAGTTTCTGCTTTATAACAAAGTGAATCAGTTATCATATACACATGTTCCCATATCTCTTCCCTCTCGCGTCTCCCTCCCTCCCTCCCTCCCTATCCCACCCGTCTAGGTGGTCACAAAGCACCAGGTAGTGACGAAAAATAACAATACAGGACTCTTTCGAGGCCCTGTAATTGGAATGAGTCCACAACATCACTTCTTGTTTCTCAAGTGCCACCCACTCCTCTGCAGAACTACCTAAATGCTCCCCAATTTGACCTTCCCACTCAGATCAATCTCTCCAATTCTCCTAAAGGAATGAGTAAATAAACAGCCACCTCTCACATCTTAGCACTTTACTTTCCAAAAGGCAACGCGGTGTGGCCAGTCTCTCTGCAGTCAGAGTGCCTGGGCTAGAATTCCTTTTCTACCTCTAGTGAGATATGGGATCTCAGGTTAGTTATGCCCTGTGACTCAGTTTCTGATCTAGGAAATGGGGATAACAACAGGGCCTACTTCATCACGTTGTTGTGACAATTAAATCAACTAATATATGGAAGATAATTACTACAGTGCTTAGCACATAGCAACTGACATTGAAGGATTAGCTATGATTATTATAACCTGGGTGAACAGATATTGACTGTGCACCTACTAAGTGCCAGGGACTGTTACAGGTATGTGGTGGAATTCACTAGTAAAAAGCAAATTAATAAAAAAATAGACATACATTTCTTGTATAAAGTGAGGATTTCCACATTATTGATTTATCAGCAAGTTATTTCTGAAAGAGGTGAGGAAACAGTAAAAACAAAAATCAGTCACAATGAAGTCAAATTGTAGGTTCACTTTACTGTCTATCACCTCCCAACTTACCTTTCCTTCTCCACCCTGCCCCATTCAAAACCTGAAATTCCACTGTAAAGCTGGTAGGATGTTAGAGAGAATTTCAAATGTTCAACATTGCTGACACACCCTTTGGAGTACTGGTACAGGCCAGGCCCCTGCACTGCTCTGGACTTATAAAATCTTTGCCCCTGCAGGGCTAAATGTCCCACAATTTGATTAAACATTTGATTAAATGTTTTCCTGTACCAAGGTGCACTGATATATTTTTATTTAAGTATAAATACTATGAGCATTTATATGAACTTGAAAAATATAATCTCTTCTTTAAACAGTTACATATACGCGAAGATAATTTGGTATTCTCAGCTTTCCATATATTCCTATAAAAGACCGAGAAATTCATACTGGCATCATTTGGGTACTTCATCTTCTTTGCGCAGGACAATTTGCAGTCATTTCATTTGCTCTTGCCTAATGTAAAACTATAGAAACCATGCTCCTTTAAAACATAGTCTTGATTTCTTTAAAGGTGAAAGCAAATGAGCTATTTTAATACTTGAGAAAAAAATAAAAAGGAATCTTCAGTAGAAAGGAAGAAATATTCTTTAATAAATGCCTCGTAGTCATATGTAAAATGCATTTGTTTTTACCTATTTTTATGCTATTTAAATTTTCTGCATTGTTTCCTGAACAATAAGATGTCTTTGTTATTATATAAAGGCAATTTCTAGCTTCCATATTTAGTAAACTAGATATTGCAAATTTTTGAGGTAAATGAACCAGGAATTCTATTAGTTACTAATTTAAGAATACTTTTTTTTAAATCTGTCACCGTCACCTGATACCTCATCATTCTGATAAAGAATGCCTCAGAGGTCAGAAACATAGTTCTTTCTTCTTTTATGTGTTAAAGTACAAGACCTGTTTAGCATTGTGTGATTTTTTTTTTTTCTCAAGTAGATTTGCATGTATAGCTTGGATAAGCTGAATAACTCTATACAGCCAAACATTTTGTTTTTCTACTTGTTGGGACAAATAGAATAAGAAGCTCACTCTTGCTCACCAAATCTCTATTTCCTTGAGACCAAGAGTATAATGCTGTTTCTTAGTATCCTTCTGTTTTCTTTTTAAATCTCAGAAAAGGTAAGTGGATTAATATATATTTTTGGACTTGGACATGATGTGATTTTATACATGGAGCATTATGTACATTCAACCTTTTTACAAAATAACTTTAAGGCACTTTACAAACATAGATAAAATATAAACTAGATATTTTAATGCAAAACACATACAAGAATTGAATCAAAGGAGAAATAAGGGTACAGCCATAAAATGGAGTTAAAACATGAGTGCTTTATTCTTTCAGGTTCTGTCCTGTTACCTGCTGCAGTGTAGCCACACCACTCCAAAACCTAGTGCCTTAGAAAAATAATTTATTATTGTTTCTCACATTGTTGTTGATTGAACACAGTAGGGTAGCTCTCATGCAGTGTTTCTCGTGAAACTGCACTCAGACGTTCACTGGGGCTACAGCCATCTGAAATGGCCATCCACTACCATTTTCACAGGGGCTGCCAGCCAAACACCATTCATGGTCTCTCCATGTCATTTAGGTTTCACACAGCATGGATTCTGGGGTCCTTGTGAGAGCATGTCCAAAGCAAACATTCCAAAAACCCTGGTAGAGGCTGAAAGGCTTCTTACCACCTGGCCTCTGAAGGCATAATGTTTACTTCTACCAAAGTAGTCACAAATCCCACCCAGATTTATGGGGTTGGAGAAATAGATCCACCTTTTAATGGAGTGACAAAGTCACATGCATAAAAGCATATGGAATTGGGAAATAATATTGAGCTCATTTTAGGAAAATATAATCTGCCATAAGTTTTATGCTCTTGTTAATGTCTATGTATCCTTTCATTAGACAAAGTAAAGAACTCAATAGGACTGTTTCCTGAAGTGTCCTTGAATATAGTCCAACGAAGTCACACCAAAGAACAATTCAGTGAAAACAATAAAAGCCATAAAAGTCCCAAATTATAGGATCCAGGTAACTATGTTTTGCTATTATATCTGAATCCAGAGGTATCTTTAAAAAGCCATGTCTATATCAGTATTTCCCATACTGTATCCTAGTATTCCAAACACCAGTATTCTGATTAAAGTTAATAGGGCCTATTTGAAAAAATAATATAATATAGGTATTCCATAAGTAAAAATTTTTGAGAAATCCTGCATAGTTTACCCATAACCACTGCCCAACTCTACCACTGACTGAGTCAGCCTGTCAATTCTTTTAGTATATAAAATATTTTAAGAATTACTGCTGTTTTGATCAGCTCAGTGGTTTGTGACCACCTAGAGGGGTGGGATAGGGAGGGTGGGAGAGAGATAGATGCAAGAGGGAGGAGATATGGTGATATATGTATATGTATAGCTGACTCACTTTGTTATAAAGCAGAAACTAACACAACATTGTAAAGCAATTATACTCCAATAAAGATATTAAAAAAAAACAATTACTGCTGTTTTAAAAAACACACAAACAAAAATGTTGATGCTAGATTAACATAGTTTTGCCATACCTTTTTAAACTCAGAAACCTTCTTTCTTCCCCTTGAGTACACTAACCAAGATCTGAGAGACCACACAGCACATAGATCGGGAAGTACTGATGTCATACAGTACAGAGTTTCCACATCCTTCCACTGTCACTCATCCATAATTATTGATTCCATCAGTAGAGTTGGTCAGAAATATTGAGTAGCACTCTGTTTGACAATAAACTCTTAGTCAAGTAAGTACCTATCAGTTGTGAAATGAAACTCCTTTGCGTTCATTTAATTCAGGAATGTAGTTAATAATTTTCCTGTGAAAACAACAACAAAAGAGGACACAGTAGCTTTATTAAGTAGCAAACCAAGGGCACACCTCCCTCATACAACATAACAAATGATTGGGTGATGGAAAGCCCAGACAACTCCCGATCTGTGGCACAATGAGAGTAATTTAGTTAAACTTTTCCCTGGCCAATATACAGGCAAATATCAAGCTAAATGAACTTTACAAATACATTGATCTTAATATTAAATTTCAAGGTTATTAGTGTAAAATCCAAAGTCAGTGTGAAAATCTACCGTTTTTCTTTCATTCACTTGATAACTTTCAAAGCAGTTTCAAGTTTAGAACATACTTGCAAATATTTAGCTCTCAAAAAAGAACTATTATCCTAAAATTTAGATGAACATATTTTTGTTTTGTAAAATGGCACATAAATTATTTTGTATTACAATTATTATTCTGTATTTAATCATTGTGTAACTAGTAAGAATGTAGCATTTTCTAAACAAATGTGAATTCACTAATATTTAGTAAGTGAATGCATAATCAAGTAATTTTTATTGAAGTATAGTTGATTTACAATGGTGTGTTAATTTCTGCTGTCCAGCAAAGTGATTCGGCTATACATATATATGCATTCTTTTCTTATATTCTTTTCCATTATGTTTTATCATAGGATAATGAATATAGTTCCCTGTACTATACAGTAGAAACTGGTTGTTTATCCATATTCTAGTATTTTTAAGGTTATATAATGGTATCCAGTTCTGGCTCTGCTCTAGGAAGTTGATACTATTTACAGAATAATATTTCTACATAGTGCTCTGACTAGAAATAAGAGAACACAAATATTTAATATCAGAAAAATTAGGAAGCAAGTTTACATATACAAGGAATCTATTTCAAAAGTTTGGTATATTTAGTGAGACCAAACTTAAACTACATCCTATTTTCTTTCTGTGACAACCTGAGTCAAAAAGCTATGACCTAAAACATATTGTACATGAAGACTGTATTTCATCTCACCCAGATCTAGTTGTGGAACTTTCGCACAACAAAATGACAGATTCAAAAATAAAATGGATCTACCCATGACATTAAAGAACTTTTGAGTCTCTGATTTACTATGACAGTGTACAAAAGAGAAAGGGAAATAATGAAGTTGTGTTTAAGGAAAAATGAATTTATGAATTAGTGAGGAAGTTAAAGACATTTTTAAAGGAAAGTAGTTTGCAGGGATGCCTCCCCTAAAGCTACACAAAATTGAAAATCATCTACCGAATCTGAAAACAGCATTCAATGATATCTTCTTGTCTACCCTTTTAATGGATGATTTGTATGCAACACTTCCAAGTGCAATGAGAGTATTACAGACTACTGAATTAGACATAATCACCCGATAGACCCAGCAGGGGAAGCTTGAGATAATAGGGAAAGGGTGAAAAATCCCATGTTCAAAAAGTGTTTTTCTCTGAAACCACACAAGCAACACAGCCTGTGAACACTGAACACATCATTACGAAGCCTTAGCCGCAGCCTACACCTCTCATTTTTAAAGCGAAAATAACCAGAACCAAAAATTAACCTGCTTCCTTTAGCACTCTGTCTCTAATAAGCTAAATCTCAAAGTGAGTGATAATTGCCTTTTGGTGGCACTACAGGCACTAATATGCTTGAAATGAAGACAGATATATTGGTTTTAGTTAAATTCATTTTCAAGAGGTGACACTCCAAAAGTATTGTATGCTAATGGAAACCAATAAGGAGACCTGTATACAGTAACCTGATCACTGAAAAACAAACACACAAAAAAATAATACCAGTTTATAAGCGAGAAATGATAGCTAAATTTAAAGAATCGCCTCCCTTATTGAAAGAACACATCCATGGGGATTCCCAAAGCCATAATCCCAGTCTAATAATGAGAAAAACATAGTCACATCCCAAGTGAAAGACATTCTACAAAAATTCCTCAAACTGTCAAAGTCATCAAAAGCATGGAAAATCTGAGAAATTATCGTAGTCACTGGAGCTAAGGAGACCATAACTAAATATAGTGTGGTGCCCTCAATGGAATTCTAGAACAGAAAAAGGATATTAGATAAAAACTAAGGAAATATGAATAAATTAAAAACTTTACTTAATGATAATGCACCAGTGTTTTTTCATTGATTGTGACAAATGTACTAGGCTTGGATATACAGGAACTCTGTACTAGCTTCACAATTTTTCTGTAAATCTAAAATTTTTCTTCTAAAATAGAAAATATTATTTTAAACATTTAATATTTTTTTTAAATTCACCTTGAAATATAATTCAATTATCAAGTGAGAAAGTGAAATTATATTTGCACGTGGAAAAGATTTGTTTTGCATTCTTTATTTATAAGCTGTACCCACCATGCAATCTCTGTTTACTTTCAAATACGCAGTGTTACTTGGTACTGATAAAGTTCTGCATCATCACTCAAATAACATATGAAAACAGGAGATAACCTCAATGTTTGACCTGAAATAAAAGTGACCACATTAACACCTACCTAACAGCATATGTAATTGCCCTTGCTGACTAATCTCTTTAAGGTTTTGACCCTGACAACAAGCACTAAATTAAAATGCTTGAGTAGAGCAAGGGTGGCCTCTGGCTCTGGAGCATGGAATCAAAAAATGCTGGACATTTTCTAAGGTCAGAAAAAGGGTGAAGGCCCAAGATGATAGAATGAACAATCCAAAGAAGAAGGGCAAGGTGGTAGAACAACTTCTGAGGCAATAGGATTTCAAAAGGAAATTATAGTAGCTGCATTTAGGAGTCATGATACAAAACAGAGGCTTTATACAGAGTGCTTTAGTGTCACCTGCCCTAGTATTTGGAGGGCACCATCACTGATGAGGAGTCTGAGCCAACTAGGACAACAGTTTTTATATTCCTTAGCTTTCAGAGTCTAAGCTTGAGACATGAATAGGAATTGTCTAAGTTAAAGTATCAGGTATAGCAATTTTGAGAACTGAAAGAATGAAGGCTTTAATAATTAAGAGAATGCCCCCATTAAACCCTTGGCAAAGAAACGCCACACCAAGAGGACCATCAATAAAGGAAACTGTCGATAGAGGAAACTGACATACCAGTGTCTCTGCCCCTCCTATAGATACCCACTGAAATCTTTCTAACTTCCTTCCTTCAGTCTATTCAAATCTGTTTCTCTGATTCACCTCATTGACTTCTCATCTTTCACCTTTGGACTTATCATGGTCTTACCTCCATACCCATTTCTGGCTCCTTGCCCTATAGTATGAGTCTATTCTGATCCAACATCCAGTTGTGTTCCCCAATCTTCAGTCTGGGCTGAACCACTCCTCTTTGTAGCCCCACATAGAATCCAAGACACCAGCCCAGTATATATACCTCTCAGGGACTTTACCCTATAGCATACTCCTTTGATACAGCTGAAACATTTTAATCTACTCTAGTTTCATCTCAAGGATTTTTATGTGTATATGATTTGATAGTGTACAAAAACACTTCCATATATATTTATTAATCAGATTCTTCCACAAATTCAATGAAATAGTCAAATAACAGTTTCCCAATGTTAAAAGTAAATACTAGGAATGTTACTTGCTCTAAATCCCACAGCTAGTGACTGGGATTTTGAGTACTAAACCAAAAGTACACACATCAGGTACAACACATTCTGTTAGTGTGGTTTACGACCTATGATTGACAAGACTAGTGTGAAAAATCTAAGATCACAAATATGGCAAATGAAAACAAATTTTTTCCAATGCTATTTTTGAAAACTACATCTCTATACTAACCACTAACACTTGAAAATCCCTCAAAATAAGCCTCTTTTCTCAGCTGTCCCTCACTACAAACTATAGTCATGTTCTGGAATTATTTGAGGGATTAATCATTTATAAAAAGCAAGAATTTATAATTAACCCCTAACTATAATTGGTCACACAATTATTCTATTTATCTTCCACCATTTCTACATACTCTTCATGTTTTCTACCAGACTCTCTCGTTACTACATCATGGGATTGTTAGTCACTCTAAGTCATCTGAAACACAGTTATGATAACAAATTTATCATTTGGGGTATGTAACTTTCAAACAGAATATATTTTAACACCCTCCTATTATTCCTTATCTAAAGTTAAACTTAGCAGAACATTCAAGACCCCAATAAATTACCCAGCTCTGAAATTCATCTCTATTGCCTTCCATACAACATTTCAGTCATCAATTTCTTATTATCCCAAGTAGGTGCTGATCACTAAACTCTCTATCCCTGGATTTTATTTTACATTTCTCTCCCTTAATATCTTTCAGTGACTTTAATATCTCAGAATCCACCTCTTTTAAAGAATGTACCTGATCATCATAATACTATCAGTTAAATCCCTCTCTGATAGTATTATTTTCAGACTATGTTTTTCATCTGGAGTAATGGTGTTTCAGATGTCAGGGGGAAAGTATGTTCTCTATCCTCTACCAAAACCCATGCTGGGCACTGAGGGCATGGATTATGCTCTAGTTATTTATTGCTTCATAACAAACCAACCAAACTTAGTAGTATAAAACAACTGAGGGGCTTCCCTGGTGGCGCAGTGGTTGAGAATCCGCCTGCCGATGCAGGGGACACGGCTTCGTGCCCCGGTCCGGGAAGATCCCACATGCCACGGAGCGGCTGGGCCCGTGAGCCATGGCCGCTGAGCCTGCGCATCCGGAGCCTGTGCTCTGCAACGGGAGAGGCCACAACAGTGAGAAGCCCAAGTACCACAAAAAAAAAAAAAAAAAAAAACTGAGGTGTGTTTGTTTGTTTGCTTGTTTAGTGTCACCTAACTTAGGGTCAGAAATTCTACCAGGACACAGTGGTGTGGCTTATCTTTTCCCCTTTATGTCTAGAGCCTCCTCTGTGAGTGACACAAATGGCTGGGAGCTGAAACAGCTGGGGTTATAGGATACACTTCCAAGACAGTTAACTTACTTGCATGGTTGATGCCTGGGCTGGGATGACTCAAAGGCCAAATTTAGCTAGTACTGCCGATCAGAACATTTCCATGCAGCCGGCTTCAGGGCTCTAAGATAGACCATCCCAAGCAGAATCATTCCAAGAGACCATGGCAGAAACTGCAATACTGCTTTTAACCTGGCTTCAGAAACCCTGCAGCATCACTTCTGCCATCTTCTGTTAGCTACAGTCCAGACTTGGGGGTAGAGGGAAGGAGTTAGACTTCACCTCTTGATCAGAAAGTGGTAAGATCATATGGAAGAAAACACATGGGATAGAAGATGTGTTGCAGACATCTTTGTAGGATACAGTCTTAAAAATGATCATAAGGCAAAAATAAATTTTGTTAGGATGGTGTTCTATGTCAAGATACGTGCTACCTACCTCATTGTTTCCAATCTAGAAAACATAATCTCCACTATTAGGTCATAATTGTAGTCATATGTTGAATGGCCAACATCACTTTCTTTCTGAGAATTCTCCCTTCAATACCTGTAATCTTGCAGTGGTATTACATGGGGTGCCCAGCACACCCTGGCCACTGAAGGTGAGGCAGTCAGGGAGGGAAGGGATACTACCAAAATCAAACTAATCATAAAACCCAACTTTGCAAATCAGTCACAGGAACTACATGCCTTGTTGGACCAATCAGTCTTTTCTGAAGACAAACATTAGAGAGAGAATATCTATGTCCTCTAGTTTTATTAAGCTGGAATCATGGAGAATTGGACCCACTAGAAGCCTCCTTAGCAACCACATGTGAAAAGCTCATCTGGAGTAGAAAAAATGCAAACTGATACACAGCAAGAAGCAGAGTCATGGGGTGAAGGTAAAGGCCTGATAACGTCATTAGAGCCCTAGATTTTAATGTGCATGAATCTAGATCCACCCTTGACTTCCAGGTTACCCAAGTTTTTTATTCATGGTATTTAAGTTGAGTTTCCAGTACCTGTGCTGAAAAAGCCCTGCTGATTTGAGTAAAGTCCACCTACTCTGTCACCTATGTATAAGAATACTTGAAAGAAAATCTTTAACAAGGAATAAAATTCAATCGAAAAAGTTAATGTGGAAAGAAAAATATAGAACAAAAGAAATTCTTAAACAGATGACCAAGGCACGAATTAACAAAGCAACTTTGAGTACAACAACATGAATTACAATGTCAATTTGCTCACTTAGAAACTGGTAAGAAAAAAAAAAAAATTTTTCACAAGGAAAGCCAAAAGAAAATTTTTGAATTTTTTGAATCAATTAAACCTGGGTTACTTTTCACTTACGCAAGTCACAGATCCACTGTTCATTTTCTGTATACCTGGTAGAAATCTCACTCCATAGCATTTGGTGCTAGAAGAACCAATATTTGCTTTAGTGCCTTCATTACTAAGTCTTTTTAATTGCTTGCTCTCAAATGATCAGTTGACTTTCATTACTAGTCAATGGTGGTTATAATATTGAACAATATGTACACATTCCTTTATACTTCTATGTATGTTTTGCATTCACTCAGGATGCTCTGTAGAATAATTTCTCCTCATTTTTTTAATTCTTCTTCATTCTAACCTGAGTCATCTTTCAACAAATGTTTAGTGAGGACATACCATATGCCAGCTACTGTGTTAAACACTGAAGATACAAAGTTGTGCAGGACAAATTCCTTACCGTCCAGTCGAGAGGTGGGAATTATGCTGAATTTACTGCTTCAGTAAAACTGAACTCCAGATCACATCATGAATGTCCTTGTTTCCATGCTTCTATTTAAGCCATTTCCTCTGTCTTAAATGCTTTTTTCTCCCTATTTCTTTTCCATGAGCTAAGTCCTCTACTTCATTCAAAGAACTCTCTAGCTTCTAGACTTGAATCAGATCGAGAGTTTTTTTGTTTGTTTTTGAGGTTATGAAGAAAGATTTTAAAAATCCCCTTTCTTTAGTTAAAAAGAATCACTCAATGATTAATTCATACAGAATAGAAGTTTTCCGTTTACCAAATATGTGATATTTTCTGGGTAATATTGCTAATCATCACCCTTGTAGCAATCATTTAGGGAATTTCCTGTTTAACGATTACTTATAATGTTCAAAAAGATGACAAAAAGGTAAGATCAACATAAGACAAAATCCTTGAAGAGGCTGGATAAAGGTGATAGAACATGATTCTTATAGAATGAGTGAGCTGTAGCTAAATGGGTAAGGTGTCAATAGAGGGAAGGTGCACAGCTTTTGTGGAATAAGCATTACGGACTAGGGTGTAGAGTTGGGACCATGCACAGTATGTGGAAGCACTTGAAGGAAACTGGTCTCGCTATGGCAGTGAGCATGCATTAGAGTAGTCAGCAATAAAATTGAAAAGTTAGGGAAGCATCCTGTTATCAGGGAAACTGAAATCCAGAGAAAGAGAGAGTTTAAATATTTTTATGGTCATAACAGAGAGTCACTTTAGGTTCTTGAGCTGGAAAGTTACAGGTGCCCTCAACCAGAGGCTCTGGCTCAGGAAGCAAAGATGGACAATTCTTGGCACTGAGCTGATAACTAACTGGGTCAGAGTGGGTATGCAGCCCAGGGATAGAGAATCTGCCCACTGTGAAGGATGACGATTGTTATTAGTTAAGGCAATCAGACTGACTGCATAAAGGACTGTTCAGGGGAGAGAAAGAGTTAGAAAGAGGAAACCTGTAGTCAGAAGCATATCATGAAACCATATAGTCCATATGGGAGACCAAGAGAGAAGACAATTGCCTCCAATAACCTCCTTGTATGTAAGGTGATCAGAGCAAAACTCCATTCTTTGGTTCTAGAAGCCTAACTAACACATTGGCATCATGAAAGTGATACTTTAGGAATATTTATCAAGCAGCACTGCTGAATCTTGAAGCTAGGTAACTGAAAAGCAAAGGGAACCACTAGGAATATATTGCAATATGTAAGCAAGCTGGACTTGGAAACACGAGGGCTAGAGACTGAGGTCATGGAGATGAGCATAGGAATAAAGAAACACAAAATGTGTGATGATCTAACCATCATCAGAGCCAATTCTCTAATTGAGTTACATAGATAAATAATTTGTAGGGGGAGTAATAAGTAAGACTTATGTTCACAATTTTAACAAGAGAGAGAGTCTTCTCTGGTTTCCTCCTTTGATTTCCTTCCTCCCTTCCTCCCTTCCTTCCTCCTTTTGTTCCTTTCCTTTCTTTCTGTAATGTAAAGAATGTATTGGTTGAACCACCAGCCCTCAATCAGGCAATCAGATTAACTTGGATAACTGTGTCTATTTGTCCTGAGGAAAACAACAGTCGCTTATCAGCAAAGAATGGCTTTCTCAAAAGCCTAGTGTTTTTTAAAATAATTAACTCACAATGGACAATTAAAAAAAAATAATGAAGTGTATCACCCATGGCAATACTTGGGTTCTAAACACAGGCAACCACAGCAATGGCTTAAAATCTGAAGAGTATTTTCGGGGTCTGTGCTTTTCTATTTTCAGTGCTGAATTTTCAGATCTGTGTACCTTGTGGCAGAGTGACTACCATGTAAATTCCCCTGTGCCTCTGCGGAGCTGTAAACCAGCTCATTGCAGCTGGTTTTGTGCTTAGCACTGTTACCAGGGAGCATTGGAGGAAAGAAAAAATATATGGCAGTCGCTCTCAAATTTTAGTGTGGGTAAGAATTGTTAGGAGGCTTGTTATAATATAAAAGCAGATTCCTAAACCCTATCCCTAGAGATTCTGATTCAGTAGGTCTGGGGTAGGGCCCAGATACCTGCATTTTAATGAATACTCTCCAGGTGGTTCTGATACAGGCAGTCCTTGGACAATGCTTTGTGAAACTGAATTGTGAAAATAATGTGCTAAGCGATCCATCCAGCATGACCCCATAGCAGGCAGTGCATCCTCCATTATGTCAAGGAACACGTCGTATTATTGTGATTTGTTTATATTTTGTCTCACCAGAGTGTGAGCTTCTTGAGGGCATGTCTTGGTCAATTAATTTTATGTCCCCAATGACTGGAACAGTGAGTTTAATGAAAGATAATCTAAAGTTGATGTCACAAGTGCAAACAGAATGTTTCCCAATGACTGAAAGAGATAAAAGAACATTACAAATTAGAATCTACTGTTTGCCAGGTTATTCCCCTACTAAAATTTACTGTCCCAAGCCATATCTGGAATACCACTCTGACTTTGGGGGGAATTGTACCCTCTCTTCCAACCAAACTAAATGTTACAAAACTAAATCACCACCTTCTCATATAAACTTACTTTTCTATCCACAGTGATTTTTTTTTAAGTGGGCAACTGAATTTGAGCTAACCTTGTGACCGAGGTTCATGGTCAATATCATGGGATTTGTTCAGAAATAGACACAAGCCCAAAGCAGAACTGTTCACTAATGTCAAGGACTTTTTTTTTTTTTTAAGTGGAGCTAGTGTAATACATTTTCCCCTTTTCTATAATCACTCATTTATTTATTCATCCAGTAAACTCATGTCACTTCTCTGTTCAAATACCAAATACTGACAGTGAACCTCAAGTCTCTTGGTGACCTGGCCCACTTCCTTCTCTCCTGTCTCTGAGTTCCTTCACCTCAACTCCTCTGACTTTCATCTCACTCCACTCAGCCATAGCAGAGACAACTCTCCAGTCCAACTCCAGCCTCAGGGCCTTTGCACTGACTGTATTCTCTGCCCCAAATACTCTTTCCACCCCCCATATTAACATGGTTCACCCCCTCACCTTCAAGTCTTCATTTGGAACTTGCAACTGCCTATCTTAAGAGCATTCCTCATCTCCTTTTTCCCTGCTCTACTTCCCTCTCATTTCATAGAATTTCTCACCGTCAAACATAGTAAAAAATTTTGCTTTTACAATTTACTTTTATATTATAAAATTTACTTTTATATTATAATTTGCTTTCATACTTTATAGCTTCCTTTTACTTTATAATTATTATTTGTTTTCTTCCCCTAAATCCTCATCTAATGTGAATTCCACAAAATCAAGGATCTTTGATGTTTTTTAAGTATCTAGAATAGTGCTTGGTACACACTAAGCACATAATAATTCAATAATTTAATTTGTCCAACCAATATTGGAATGTTTCTATGTGGCAGGTAGTTAAGCAAACAGATCAAGCCGCTGTTCTCATGGAACTCATATGATAGTGATGAATACAGGTAACAACCAATAAATACATAATATAATGTCAAGTGCTGATAAAATGCTTAGAAGAAAATAGAACATAAAAGAGAGAGAATACCAGGGGTACTATATTAGAGAGGGTGGTCAGGTCTTTGAGATGGTCTTTGAGCAGAATCCTGAAGGAAGTAAGAGAATGAAAATGTAAAGACTCTGAAGCCAACTTTCTAGGGCTTGAATTTGGCTGTGCTATTGATTCACTGTGTGACGTTGAGTAAGAAACCTTTCCATGAATTAGTTTCCTTCATCTGTATAATGGGGATAAAAATAGTATCTTTCTCAGAGTTTTGACACTGAGTATTAATTTATAGGTAAAGTCCACGGAACCGTACCCAAACACAATAATTACTCTAAAATTGGCTATTACTATTGCTATCTTGAGGTGGAGAATTCCAGAAGAGGATTTGCAATGGTAGCATGCTTGGTAGGTCCAAGGAACAGCAAGGAGACTTAGTATGGCAGGTTGGAGGAGCCAACAGTATACCGGAAGAAAATAAGATTTGAGAAATATCCATGGGCCAAATCATGGGTTTGTACTCATGAAGGTGACAGAGAAGAGCACAAGAAGTCCAAAATACCATGTTCCCCCACTGAATGGATGGAGGGAGACATTCTTCTGTAGGAGAGGACAAATTTTATATGCTGATGAATGTAGGGATGAGAAGAAAAAAAATTTGATGACACTTGAATTGCTGGGATCCCCAGAGATAGTTGGGTTTCTCTCCTTACCAAGAGTGATGCTCTTTCCATCTGAGGACCACCTCATAACCCTTCCAATAAGTCCACCTTTCTTATTTTCATGGAATGAGAGGGCAGTTTCTGTTTGTCTGAGTTGGGTTTCTATCATTTGCAACCAATAGTGTCCAGAATAGTACACCTCCTAGTGGCCATACAAAATAGGTACAGCTATTATTATGTTTACTTTAAAAACAAGAAAAAGGAAGTACAAAAAGTATTTTTAAAATCTACTCAATGGATTAATAAAGAACTGAAATCACAGTGGTCTTATTTCTTCATATTTCTCTTAAATATCTACCTGCATTGGGGTTAGGAAATATAGATGTTGCTCCAGACTGCCTGGGTTCTTAGCTTTTTCATTTAAAATTCTGCTTTGTCATAAATAATTTCCTCATTTACAAAACCAAGCTAACAGTAGTGCATACCTTAGTGGGTTGTTGTAGTGTTTAGAAGTATAAACAAATGTAAAGCACTTAGAACAGTGCCCAGCATATGGTAAACTGTCAATCATATGTTGCTCTTTTTATTGTTGGTGTTAGTAGTAGTAGTAGTAGTAGTAGTAGTAGTAGTAGTAGTAGTACTGAGTTGGCTGGGCCAGAGCTCCATACAAGTATGTCCTATTTTTCTTAGTTTTTTACTGTTATGATTGGCATATGAATCAATTTCACCATTCCTTCGAGAGATGGCAGCACCAAACTCACAGCAGATCTGTAACTATCCCACTTCTGGCTCTCCTCCTGTAGAGCTGCCCATTTTCTACCTTGACATTGACTGTATGCTCCTCCCTTGTGTTCCCCTTGAAGAGAATTTATCATTGTTCAAAGTCCAGTATTTAGTCCTTCTTATTTTACTTTATATTCCTTATCTGGACAATCTCACCATCTGCCCAGCATCAACTATCAAGTTGCTTTAGATGAATCCCCAAATCTACTATTATTGTTGTATTAGTTTCCCATCACTACTCTAATAAATTACCACAAACTTAGTGGCTTAAAACAACAGAGATTTATTATCTTAGAGTACTGGAGTCAGAAGTCCAAAATGGGTTGACAGAGCTGCATTCCTTTTGTAGGGTCTAGAGGAAAATTTGTTTCCTTGCCTTTTCCAGCTTCTAGAGGCCATCTGATTTCCTTGGCTCACAGCCCCTTCCTCCACCTTGAAAGCTGGCACTTGTGCATTTTCCAATCTTTTTCTGACTCCAAGAAACTTGGAGTCAGCTTCCATCATCACATCTGCTTTCTTTCCCATACAAAATTTTGCGATTAATTTGGGCACACTCAGAAATCCCAGGATAATCTCCCATCTCAAGATTTTAACTTAATCACACCTGCAAAATCCTTTTATATGTAAGAACACATTTCCAAAGATTCTGGGGATTAAGACATGGACATCTTGGGGTGGGGACTACTGTTCTGTCTACCACACTTGTTTTGATTTTCCCCCAAGTGTTATATTTACATAAAATTGCCCAATCTTCTGCTTCCAAAAGTTCCAACTCTACTTAAACAATATATTAAAATGTAATCATTTCTCAACACATGTTTAAGGAACCTACTCCCTCTCTTTCAACTAACTTTGCATAATCATTATTCCAGTCATCCTGACCAGAAAACACAATGAAAGGGCAGGATGATATTCCAAATGTGGTCACTGGGGGGAATTCTGGCTTGAGTATTCAGCTAAGAAACCTGTAGCCAATCTCTCTTAACAGCAATACATCTCAGATCCTCACCTAAATATAGGGATAATAACGATAACTACTTAATAGATTACTTTTGAGAACTAAATAAGATAATTAATGAACAGAGCATATCACATTGTAAGTACTCAATAAATGTTAGCTAGTTCCCTTATCCCTTGTATAAGTCGAGACAGTCTAGGTTTGCTGCAGTAACAAATAAACCTAAAATTTCAGCAGTTTACAGCCACAGAGGTTTCTTTGTCATTCACAGATCATGCCTCTCATGGATCAACAGGCTCTCTGCTCTGCATAAGCATTCAAGAGCCAGGCTGAAAGAGAAGACACTGCAAGTTGCAATGATAAGAGGAAAAGAGAGAGCTCTGGAGGTTCATACATTGGTGATTAAGTACTCAGGCAAGAAATTACACACTTCATTTCCATGTACAACTTATTGTCTCAAATTAACCACATGACCCCATCCAACTACAGGAAGACAGAAAGTGCACTTAATGTGTTTGGAAAGAGAAAGAACTGGAATTTTTGACTAATAACACTAATAATAGCCATATCACCAAATTCAAACTATTTGAGCCCTTTCTAGATGACTTTTGACATTACTTTTATATCCAGGCCCTATTTTCACTTCAACTGCCATTTTTAGAGTTATGCTTTAAATGATAGTTTGCTTGGACTGTGGCAATAATCTTACTGGTTTCACCAAAGTGGTTTCACTTCCACTCTCTCATATCTTTAATGCATACTTCAAAGTAATGGTATTGTCCTAATCATATCACTTCCTCCTCCAAAAGCTTTTGACAAAAGGTAGCTTAATATAATAGTTAATAGTTCTGGTCCTGGAGTCAGATCTAGATTAAGACAGATATGCTATCAGCCAGATAGGTGAATTGGAGAATATTACTTCAACTCTCTACTAAGCCTCAGCTAGGTTTTGAGGATTAAGTGAGATAATGTTTGTAAATTGCATATTTACCCACTATTAAATTTGATAACCATAGCTCAATAAATGTTAACTCTCATTTTCTCCACTGCCTAAAGAATAAAGTACAAAATCCTTACCAAGACATTCAAGCCTTTTGTAGCCTGACATCGACTTAATTTCAGTCTTGTTTCCTCTGTTTCATGTTCCCCATGAACTTTATATTACAGCTCTACCATCTTGCATTCTATCAGTAGAGCATAAACTCTCTTACAGTTACGTCTTTTGATAGAATGACCCAATACCCAGAAATGCCCATTCCCTCTTTATCCTGTAGAAAGCTCCCCCCTAGTCCAAAGCCTATCTCAAACACTAGACTCCTCCATGAAGCCTTCAATAATTATCTAGTCAGAGTGAATTACTTTCTTCCCTCCTTCCTGGTACATTTATTATAGCACTTATCTCCTGCTCCTTGGATTGTGGTCTTAGGTTTGCATCCCTACTAGATTCTAAAGCCCTTGATTCAATTCATCACATACGGACCGAGGTGCTACTATGTACCCAGAACTGGGCAAAGAACTGAGGATATATTAATTAATACAACAGATGTGGATCCAGCCCTCTTGGGCTATGCTTTTCCTCTGGGGTCCCTTGCCCATGAGTGTTTGTTGATTTGAATTATTTTCTTACACGAGGCAGACTTACACGAGGAGAATCTTTACATTGTTCCAGACTCCCTCCTCTGGATTCTCTCCAGGTTCCATGTATCTGCTTAAATTGCTTTGGTCAGCTCTAAACAGGAGGCTCTTTAAAAAGATTTACAGGGCTTCCCTGGTGGCGCAGTGGTTGGGAGCCTGCCTGCTGATGCAGGGGACCCGGTTTCGTGGCCCTGTTCGGGAGGATCCCACATGCCGTGGAGCAGCTGGGTCCGTGAGCCATGTCCGCTGAGCCTGCGCGTCCAGAGCCTGCGCTCCGCAAAGGGAGAGGCCACGGCAGCGAGAGACCCGCGTACTGAAAAAAAAAAAAAAAAGATTTATAGTTACACTCCTGTCTATGTCCCAGAATCAAACTTTGCTTCATGGACAGCAGGACTATATATGGTGGCTGTTTTGCTATACATTAAAATACGTGATGGGGAAGGACCAGATTCTCAGCCTGTATAGCTATAAACATTTTCTCCAAATTGCCTACAATGTGATCCACCTCACAAAGAATATATATAAAAACAAAGCCTTGAAACAAGGTATTTTCCCAACTTGGAGTAAAATGTAAACTACCTAGCAACTCTCCAACACTTCTTTTTTTTTAATTAGCTAATTCAGTGTGCCAAGAAAATACATCCCGCAGTCCCAAGAGTTGCCTTCTCTGTGAAGTCTTGCCTGCTCACCTGTGTTCCTGGCAGAAAATTTGACTTGATCGTTCGTATTCCCAAGAGATGAAAATAGCAAGGTGGGGAGAAAGGCCTCAGTTTCAAGAGCCTGACGATCCTGGGTTCAAATGACATCACTTAATAAAGTATACACATTAGCCATCTAACGTAATCTCCCTGAGCCTTAATTGTCTCCTTGGTAAAATTCAGATAATATATATTTCATAAGGTGGTTGTGAAGATTAGCAAGACGGTGTATATTAGGTGTTTAGCAGGTATGGGATGTTTAGAATCACCTGGTTTATGGCAATTATTAGCTCCTGTACTTTCCTCTCTACCAGCCTGTGTTGCCAGACCCTGAGTGTCTTGAGAAGAGTGACAATTTTTGAGAATGGTGATTATTTCAGCCACTGCACCCATTGCCTTGCACAGTGCTCAGAAAATAATTGTTTAATAGATAATTTATAAACTCTGGCTATTTACAAGTCATGCAGGCTTTCTTTGACATCCGTTACCTACCTGCCATTAAGCCCTCTGTTTCACTGCCTGTCACTTCTCACTGAATAGTGACCCAAAGCTTGAAGCTAGTAAGTGGACAGTTATTTGAATTGGTGTTAGAGGATTAGGGATTTAACTACTGTAAATGAGATGTGGACGGAGGATCCTGTGCTAAAGAAATATTGTTATAGTCAACTTGGAAGAACTGACTTCAAATCAAACATTTTTAGCAATGACCTCAGAATGTCCTTTAAAATTAGAGTGCATTTATCTCTTGCTTTGAATTTTTCTTTGCATGTGGGTGTGCATTAAGTACTCCTCAACAATGAATCTGCTAAGGGGTAGCATTTTTTCCTGTGAGTAAATGTGTATGCCCTTTCAGAAAACATGAATAGAGTGACAGTAAAAGTAATTGTAATATCAGACTAAATTCAAATTTTAAAAGTGCAAGGTCTTCATTTTACCGTCAATACATTTAAAGGGACAAAACCCAGTTTGGGTACTTTTGTCTTTAAATCAATAAAATGCCTCTTTCCCTTATTAGGCAGTAACAGTCAACTATTGTCAACAACCAATTTGCTCTATCAGTGAAGTAAATCATTACTAAACACACGGTACCCGTGTTACAGTTCTCCATCCTGTCCTGAGCAAGAAAATGGAAACGAAAAAAACATATTTTCTTTTACATTAGGAATTAAAAACCAACAAAATATAAAGGAGAGTGAGTTTTCAGGCTAACATAAAAGACTCATTTTCATCTTTTCCTAAAACCAGAGGGGATTATCTATCTATAGTATACACTGTCTCTAATGATGCTTTTTAAAACCCACTCATTAAATACAAAAGGCCAGTAGATTTGTGACAGCTATCACCTTGGCAAATACAGCAAGCAGAGCTAGGAATGGTAGACACAGCCAACCTAGAAGAAAGAAAGAAAAGAAAAGGCTGTTTTACTTCAATAACAGGTAGTCAGAAGCAAGAGGGTTGAAAAAATGGAAAAAGAATCTTTTCCCCTGTCCCTCACATAATCAACATAAAACAGTGCTGGCCACATCGTCAATACTCACTAAATATTGGCTAATCAACTCATCCAGTGAGGGAAAACTGAAGTCTTCCGCTACTGGAAGTATATTCTCAAGAACAGAAGGGCTTTTTACTAAGACCAGAAAGTCTCTGGGACCACGGGAGGTAGAGAATGCAGCTGCGTGCAGACCACACAGATTCTTCAAGCGATTGGACTTATTATTAGTCATCTAGGCAGGGCAAAGCTCAGAAAAGAAGAGCCGGGAAAGACAGTCAGTTGAGAAAAAGACTGGCTGGCTCTTTGCATTGCTGCATGGAAGGATTTCTTTCCTGGCACAAGAATCTTCTAGGTCTGTAAGGTTGGAGATCTCCCAGCTGTCAAAACCCTATCCTCAATTTCCTGGTTCAGTGCCAAACCAGAAGTGTCTGTCAGGAAGAGCTGGTTGCAGCAGTGCAGCTGACATTCCTCCTCAGCTGCCTGGGCCTGGAACGTTCTGGAGAGAACCTACTTCTACAGGGTCACTGGGGACCAGCACAAATCCAGGTGGTGTTCTGAAGATCCTGGCAGCCACAGGTGCCAGAGAGACTGAGCAGCCCTGCTGGGTGAGGCAGAAGGAACTGCAGAGATAGGCTTTGGGCGGGACAGGAAAGCTATGCTGTTTTTCATGCTTGCACTGGCATGGAAAGGAAGATGTTTCTTCTTGGAAGCCAGACCCAGGAGCAACCTCTGCTACTATGGGAACAGCTGTGGTAGCTCTTTGGGGATGGCTGAGTTCCAGCATTCCGGGTTGGCAATCCGAGAAATCTCTCTAGTTTTTGGCTCTGAATTGATCATCCCACTAAAACTGAATGTTTAACTGGAATAAATAACATTTCAGTCTGTTGTTTCAGGTGCAACTTATCCCTACTAAGTTTAAAGATATAAGACCAACTTCCACACTTTGAGTTTCTTCACAACCAAAAGCAATACAAATACAGATTTTAAAATCCTTCTGAAGATTTTCATCTCCATGCACTGGGACTTGGGGATTTACACATATAATTCACATTAATACTAATAGGCGTTAGAGTATGTGCACCGATTCCCTTGTGTCAAAATGAGAACATAATCATATGGATACTAATAAATACATTTTTAATTCTGATTTTATGCAGATTTAACATAGTATTTTATACAACACTTAGAGACTCTTTGGAGACAAAGATTGTCTCAATTAATTCTCCCCAAAAGTGACAAACACATTCATACAAACTCCTATTATTTCTTTATGAATATTGATTTCTTTCCTACAGATGAGGAGGTTTGGCTAAATTGTTGGTAGTAGTTTAAATCTATTCAGTGTTAAGATTTTTCAAGTGTAAAATGTTCTTTGTTTGCAACCATACCCTCTTTACATGTACCAACCTCACGACCCAACAGAGATTTTTTTCCAGGTGATATTTTAAAACTGAGTTGTGACTCAATCTTTTTACAGTGTTTTAGTGCCACCTCCTGGAAAAATCTTTAAAAGCAAGAGATTCTGAAATCGAACGAACCTGTTTTCCAAGCCAAGAAACAATTAGCTGAGGGAGTCTACTAATAGTCACAAAGGAAAATAAAAGAATTTCTTTTTTTAATGAAGAAGAAGAAGAAGAAAAGAGAACCGGTCAAAGAAAAAAAGGTTTTTGTTTGTTGTTTGTTTGTAAGGATAAAGGAAGAACAAAATCGGAAGGAATCAACCATCGGAAGAATGAATAGATGTGAGACTGATGCAAATGTGGTTTTTTTGCTGTTGTTACACTTAAAATTTAGCATACTTTTGATGACACATTTTCACTTCACACCGGTCAGAATGGCCATCATCAAAAAATCTACAAACAATAAATGCTGGGGAGGGTGTGGAGGAAAGGGAACCCTCTTGCACTGTTGGTGGGAATGTAAATTGATACAGCCACTATGGAGAACAGCATGGAGGTTCCTTAAAAAACTAAAAATAGAACTACCATATGACCCAGCAATCCCACTACTGGGCATATACCCTGAGAAAACCATAATTCAAAAAGAGTCATGTACCAAAATGTTCATTGCAGCACTATTCACAATAGCCAGGACATGGAAGCAACCTAAGTGTCCATCGATAGATGAATTGATAAAGAAGATGTGGCACATATCTACAATGGAATATTAACCATAAAAAGGAACGAAATTGAGTTAATTATAGTGAGGTGGATGGACCTAGAGTCTGTCATACAGAGTGAAGTAAGTCAGAAAGACAAAAACAAATACCGTATGCTAACAAATATATATGGAATCTAAAAAACAAACCAAAAAATGGTCATGAAAAACGTAGGGGCAAGATGGGAATAAAGACGCAGACCTACTAGAGAATGGACTTGAGGATATGGGGAGGGGGAAGGGTAAGCTGGGACAAAGTGAGAGAGTGGCATGGACATATATACACTACCAAATGTAAAATAGATAGCTAGTGGGAAGCAGCCGCATAGCACAGGGAGATCAGCTCAGTGCTTTGTGACCACCTAGAGGGGTGGGATAGGGAGGGTGGAGGGAGGGAGATGCAAAAGGGAAGAGATATGGGGATATATGCATATGTATAACTGATTCACTTTGTTATAAAGCAGAAACTAACACACCATTGTAAAGCAATTATACTCCAATAAAGATGGTAAAAAAATTTTTTTAAATAAAAAGAATTTTTTTAAAGAAGAACCCATATGGTATTTAAGAAAGAAAATTAAATTTAAAAAATTTAATTATCTTGAACTTGATATAGGGTAAACTGCAAAGACACAATCCTCAGTACAAGCAAGGGCTGATTTACCTAAATTTAACAATACAGCTGCTAACAAAGCATGTGGAGTATCTAAAGACACGATTGCTGAAAGGTCATGCCCTCTCAGTTGAGTATAATGAATTCTCCAGTAAGCAGTTCAACGTCGGGACATTACAGCTTATAAGGCCTCCCAGCCCAGACTCCCCACCCACTACTTCCTAAGAGAAAAAACAAGGGAAAACACTCTTTTATTTAGAGATCTCATTTAAGGAAACAGTCCATGGGAAATACAGTTCTACTTCAAACAAGAAGTGCTTATTGAATTTGAATGTTAGGATCTGGAAGAGTTGACTTTAAAAATTTAATGGAGGCCACTAAGCCTCATCACACAAAGCTTTAATGATAATTATGGAAAGATAATTTGAATTTTTTAAAATCTCCACATTTTAATCAATCACAGGTTTATTAGGTTTTTTTAAAAAATAAAGTATTTTTATCTCCCTAGGACCAGAAAGAGGAAATTTAAAAGAGGATTGAAGCAGTGTTTTAATTTTTTTAAGCCAACAACCTTGAAAAGGCAGTCTCTTTGAGCCAATCAACACTTAGAAAATAAAAGTTTTCTTATTTGAATTAGATCATTGATTGCTTTACTTCCATATTGTAATGTGCCATAGAATCATTCCACACATATATGCACAAACATATGCACAAACACACACGGAAGAATCTTTTAATTCTGTCCTCAACTTAAAGCGAATTTTAGGTAGGCCCCCTTGACTCCAAATTCCAGCCAGATGATTATTTGTATTTCAATGGTATGTGGAACAGTTACAGGC
The DNA here is from genome assembly GCF_026419965.1 of Kogia breviceps. NCBI lineage: Eukaryota > Metazoa > Chordata > Mammalia > Artiodactyla > Physeteridae > Kogia > Kogia breviceps. Next base: position 133,376,048 of record NC_081310.1, read on the forward strand.
TAAGGGTTTATAGATTAGGCTGCATCATACTGAAATGACTTATTTTTTCCACAGTTAGGAAAGCTGTTGGAGAAGAATAAAAGCTATTTCTATAAATACCACCAAAGAAGACAGTTAAAGTGAATACATTCTTTTCCTTAAACCAGGATTTCAATCATTTTTATGTCTATTGTCCAAGAAAAGCCCTAATATTATATAGCTCTTACCACATTCTCAAATACTATAATATTATCTTCTTCATGCACATGCCCAGCTTCTATTAAATACTAATGGTGGTTCCAAACACACATCCTGAGGACACGGTAGCCCTGAGCAGCTTTTACATCACACATAGGAATGTGGGAATATGGGTTTCTTGATGTGCTTTAGCCGTGCATTAAAATGGATTATATTTCCACTAATGCACCTCATGAAAACAGATTGTCCTGTCTTCAATTTTTATGGATGAAGAACAAGGAGACGGCCTTCAAGCCATTACCAATTCAAACTGGTTTAAGAGAAAGTAAGAACAGTGGTTTAACGCCCAGTGGATGTGTCTACATTGTACATCTCTATCATTATACAACACTCGTCTTTATTGTGTGTGTGATTATATGTTTGCCTAGCCTTATGATCCATTGGGTACAAACAAAGCCACCTTAATAGATAAAGCCTACTTTTCTTCCATGTCATCTAGCTGTAGTATGTCTCTCCAGTTCTCCCATAGTCATTTCTGAAACTGACTGGAAAAGTGAGGATCCTAGGTGGCTATCACTGTCTCCATATCAACTTGTAAGCAAAATCACAAGAGGGTATTATTATATTGAGTTAAATGAATGATTGATTTCCACTCTATTGTGCTGTATCCCAAGAGCTTTCAACCTCCAGTGTTGTCTTGACACTAAAAAAATTCTTCCAAAATAGGTTGGGTTTTATTTTTATTTAAATAAGTTATATTTTACACCTTTTCTAAGGTGTATGAAATACAATTAAATAAAAAACTATCGCAACTACAAAAAAAATGTAAGATTCATGAAGAAACAAACAAACAAAAAAACCCCACTGTTTTTAGGACTCGGAATATGAGCTGATTCGTTTTTTTTTTTTTTTTTTTTTTGGCGGTACGCGGGCCTCTCTCTGTTGTGACCTCTCCCGTTGCGGAGCACAGGCTCCGGGCGCACAGGCTCAGGGGCCATGGCTCACGGGCCCAGCCGCTCCGTGGCATGTGGGATCTTCCCGGACCGGGGCACGAACCCGTGTCCCCTGCATTGGCAGGCAGACCTGCAACCACTGCGCCACCAGGGAAGCCCCATGAGCTGATTCTTGAAGCAATTGTTTTATGTGAAAAGAATTACATATGTACTCATACAAAAAGTCTTAAAGGATTTGAAGAGAGGTAAAGAAATAATATTTTAGGTATCATCTGTAATGCAGAATATTTATTGTTTTCTCTCTATTGGTCTTAAAACACTATCTTAACCTCAAGATCATTTTGTGCCTGCAGAGTCGCAAATCGTGAAATATGATCATGGTGCAAACTGACAGAATTTAAAATAGTTTTTCTTTTAGGAGAAAAAAAGTATCATTTTTATATAGCTTTATAAAATATTTATTAAAACATAAAAAAAACTTTAATTATTCTTTCCTATAATAATATTTCTTAGTGATACTATATGGAACTTAATGCTATAGAAGTTATACAAAAGAGACTATCTACTAACAAGTCAAATCCATCCGTAAATAACACAAAAGTCCTTCAACTGGTGAATGGATAAACAAACCATGGTACAGAGGTTATACAATGGAGTACTACTCAGCCACAAATATGAGCAAACTATTGTTACACACAATAATTCAGGTGACTCTCAATAACTGAAGAGAGAAGGCAGTCTTAAATGGTTACATACTGAATGATTCCTTATACAATAGCATTTTTAAATAGACAAAATGATAGTGATCGAGAACAGATCAGTAGTTGCCAATGGAAATGGATGAAGGGAAGGTGTGACTATAATATGATAACACAATGGAGTTGTTTGGGATGAAGTACCTGTTTTGTATCCTGGTATGGGTGAAAACCATACATGTCTTAAAAATTCATATAACTGTAAGTCAAAGTAAAAAGTCAATTTTCCTTTATCATAATTTTAAAAAGTATGCTATCTACCTAGGTACTAGACATAAAGAAAATTGGGATTTAAAATTTATGACTTAAGTCATTGATAAGAAACAACCATGAATTTACATAATTTTGTTTATAATAACATTTTCTTCATTTATTTTATCCACTTAATTCATTTTTTCAACAAATAATTATTGAGAGTCTATTGTATCTTATTATTACGAACATAGGTGGTTGAGAAAAGTCAATCATAGCTCTTCTTTAGTAGAAATGCACTATTTGTTTATACTACTTCCTCACGTCTCACTTCTCTTGAACCCATCTAACTGAGGTATTACCACTACCATTCCCTTGAAACTTCAATTATAAAGGTCATCAGTGACCCTCATATTGGGAAAACCCAGTCCTCAACTGACTTGAATCAGCATCTTTTGGCACAGTTACTCACTCTTTCTCCACTTAGCTTCTGGGACTCTACCACTCTTTTTTTTCTCCTATCACACTGACTACTCTTTATTTTTGATTCTTTGCTGGATCATTCCTTACATCCATATTCCAAATTGTTTCCCTGTTTGAGAGCTCAGTCTTTGAGCCTATTCTCTATAAATATTCACTTCATAGGTAATTTCATGAAATGGCTCCCAAATTAATATATCCACTGTCACCTTCTTCCTTAATTGCCCAAATCCTCTATCAAATTGCCTAACAACTCCATTTTGATGTTTAATAGGTATTTCCCCAAAAATTTCCACCACTACAAACAATAACAACAACCACAAAATAATAATGATAACCCCTGCCCCTTGTACCCTCTTCTCTGTCTCAGGAAATGTCAATGCCATCCTAGAATTTTCTCAGGCCAAATCTTTTAGTCAACCTTGACTCATTCTTTTTAGAAGACAGGTGTACAATGAAGCTGAAAAGGAGATATTGGATAGACTCACGATATAATTGTAGATCACTTAAATATTTTTTTAATTAGAGTAAGAGAAAGCCATTGCTTTAAAGAGTGAGTTTACATAATTGGGTTTATGTGGAAACTATGTTGGGTGGGATGGTTGCAAGATAGAAGCAGGGAGGGAGGGAGTTATGACACCAGAATAACATTCCTGGAGAGAAATGCTGGTATCCTAGATTTGTGGTAATTGAAACTGATAGGATTTGATTATGTATGAGACTTGGAGAGTTTCTAATGCATACGACTAAACAGATGGTTGTGTCACTAGAAGAGGACCTATGTTTCATGCATTTTTGTTTGTTTTCTTGGAGAGATGGGTAGAAATCATTTGTTTAGTTTTAGCCATGTTTCATTTAAGGTGCTTTTACCACAACCAAAAGAAATATCAACTACCAGTTGCATATACTTGTAAGCAACTATGGGAGGTAAGTAAATCTTAAATATATGTAAGAGACATATATTTCTGAGTCATTTGAATATTGAGAAAAATTTAATCCATAGGTTTTAGTGATATAGGTTATGGTGTATAGTGTAAAATTAGAAGAAAAGATTACTTAATACTGACCTTGGTAATGTCAGTGTTCACTGGGTAAGTAGAGAAGAATGAACCCCCAAAAAGAAACAGGATAAGTGACCTGAGAAGAATGAAGTGAAAACATATTGTGACATGGAAACCAAACAAGAGTTATTTCAGGAAAGATGAGTCTAAAGCACAGGATCCTGATGGAAGTTCAAGTAAATTACTGATAGTTGTCTGAAAAATTTAGGAAGATGGGTATCATTTGTGGTCTTAACATGTTTTGGTGGAAGGATGAGGTCAGAATACTGACAGAACTAACTAAATAAGTAAATTGGAGGGAAGTAAATGGGACATTTTAGGCGATTATGTTGAGAAATTTGGATAAAAAACTTTTAAGATGGGAAGTAAGAGAAGGCATGAAACTAGGAGCAGCTAATGGCTAATACACAATGAAAGCAGGAAAAGTTAAACAGTCAAGCTGATTGGAATTGAGGGCTTTTCCAGGTGAATATGATGAGGGAGGAAAAAAAAACAGAGAAAAAAGAAGTTTAAGACACTGGCAAGAGTGTTGTTGAAATGATGAATCATAAAATTTAACCCGGATGACAAGGCATGAAAGGTAGCTGTTGAAAAATGAAGGAATGAATGGATAAGAATGGATAAGTGATATGGATGGTATTGAATAGTTGAAAAAAATGAATGTTGAATTAACAAGCTGACCATATAAGAAGACATGGTAAAGAATGTAAGGCTTGAATTACTTATTTTAGAGAAAAAGAAATCGGAGGTGATGGCATGATGTTAGGGACAACCCCTGGAGTGGATTGTTAAAGTGAAGTGAAAGAGAAAGTCATTGGAGCTGAAGAGGTCAGAACACTGAGAAGCCAGAACACTGAAGATTCATCCTGTGAGCAGCGAAGATACATAAAATGATGACAGTAAACTAGGCAACACAGTTTACAATACATCGACTTGAGGAAAAAGAATTTCATTACAAGAGAGTAGAAGAACAAAGGACTGGAAGTAATAATGGAGATAAATGGGGACATCAAAGCCTAATTCCTGGTCATGAGTTATACTGGGTGAGGGAGAGTAAACAGAAAAGGGCAGAAGTAATGTCCGCAGGAAGGAGGCCATTCTCTGTTAAGACAAGACGATGGAGAGAACACTGAGATATCCACTGAGGATACAGTAGGGGTTGCCAATTCCGGAGGAACAACTCCAGAGGATATGGATGGTTTCGAAGGTGCAGGACTGCAGCCCTAGGACAAAGTAGTACAGACTATTATAGAAAATATGGAACATCAGAGCACAGATGGGCCACAGAAGCAGACAACTGTGATCTCTAACTGCTTAAAACAGAGATCAGAAGTGTGCAGAGTTAGATACAACAATCTTGTTGAAGACAATGGGTCTTATTTTATCATTTACCCTGGTTAGTAGGGATCCTACATGCCTGGAACACTGCATATTATGTGGCTTGGCTGTTAGAAAATGCTAAGACTGTCAACTATACACACTGTACGGATCCACAGACAGTTGACTCAGTTGCTAAGCCTTCAGAATGACAGTTAATTCAAATATTTGACAGATTCATGATTTAAAAACAAAAAAAAAAACTTCAAAGGCTATTGATAGACGTAACCTGCCTAGGCTCCTAGATTAGAAAAGAAAGATGATATGGACATTTAAAACAATAATAAATTATAAAATCATCTTCAACTTTTGGCATGACTAATTACTTTTCAAATTAAATATGAACTTAAATTTCTTATCATATGAGATTGGTCTTCAGACTTGAAATTTTTGGCTTATCCCTCAAATGTAGCAAAATCCTGCTCCCAGGTAGACATAACAATATCTAGTTAAAAAGAAAAGTTTCTTATTCTGAGCCTCTTTCACAGAGAAAAAGTACATCTTAGGAGGTCAGCAGATGTCAACTCAAATCCCACTAACCATAACTGAGTCACATGCTCACATGATCCTGGCCTAGCTGCAGGGATGCTTCAAAGCATGGTTTGGGGGACAGTTCTGCCTCTATGGTGAGAACTTGACTACACTGGCAAAGAAGAAATGAGAGGGAAGAAAGATGACTAATGGATGGGGCCACCAGTGCCATCTGCCTTAGGAAGATTAGGTGTCCTTCTAAGTGATGTGTGTGTGTGTGTGTGTGTGTGTGTGTGTGTGTGTGTGTAAATACATCTCTAAATACATTAAGGAAATATAGTAAATCTTTCCAGTTTGTCAAACGTCTCTTAATTTTGTTTATAGGACTTATTGTTCCTTATAGAAACTTTTAATGTTTTTTAGGCCAACCGTTTCCTTTATAGTTTCTGGCTTTACGGCATGCATAGAAAAGTTGTCCTCTATCAGAAATTCTGAAATAGTCACTTCTATTTTCTTCAACTGTTGTTCAAAATCTTACTTTTTAATATTACATGCATTGCTCTATCTGAAATTGATTTCAGTGAGGTATGGATTTTCATTACATTTTACCCCCAAAGGCTAACTAGTTTTCTCAGCATCATTTGTTGAATAGGCCAATCTGCTATCCATGAATTTGAAATACTGCATTAAAAAATGCTAAAAATCCATAAAACTCAGACACGTTCCAAATTCTTATATTTTTTTATTCATCTACTTAATTAATGCTGCTTTAGTCTTGAATTTTAAAATATGAATGGAAAGCAGAGAAAGAATGGAGATAAACCTGCCACGTTCAGTCCAAAGTATACCTGGAAGATTACAGGTTTGCACCAACATTTTAAGATGAACCAAAACAACCTCATGAATAGACAGGAAACTTCTTTGGAAGTGAGACCTGAAAATGCCTCTCCCTGACTCTGTCAGCCCCATTCAGCCACAGGCTCTAAAGATATTCTGTCTTTAAATTCCAGCCCCTTCTGCTGAGCAGCCAGAATATTTTTCATACAAAACAAATAGTTGTTGATCTCCTACTGTATAACCTGCACTGTTCCAGGAACAGAAAAAAGAATAGTGGTTGAGACCAAGTCCACGCTTTTACTACACAGGAAGCAAGTACACAATATAATTTTACACAGTGCTAACTACAAACAAGAAAACAAGTGCGGCGATGAAAACTGACTAGAGTTTTCTGGGTACTTTCAAATCGGTGACCAGGGAATGCTGACCTGAGTGGTGATCTGAAGCCAGTCAGGAGAGCCTAGAGCATTTTAGGGAGAGGCAATTTCAAATGCAAAAGTCGGGGACTGGAATGAGTTGAGAATTGGGGATATTTGAGGAAAAGTAAAAACAGGAGTGCAGTGAGGAATGGGGGTGGGGAGAGTGGGAAATGAGGGTGGAGGACTGGGCAGGCCAGCAGATCAAATAGGACATCATGGGCCTTGGTAAGGAGCCTGGATTTTAGATCCACCAGCTAGGAGGGCTTTAAATGAGCTCACTGCCCTTAACTCAGAATCTCATATAGTTAGGAGATCCTTCACGAGCTTCCTGCTTTAACTTTACTGCTGCCATCAGAATCCTTACTCTAGCCTTTTCCTGCATCTTGTCGCACTAGAGCCATTGGTAGCAATGATCAGTGGAGAAAAGACTCTTCTAACCATGCTTTTACACAAAAGGCAAATCTGACTTCATCACTCTCTTATTCCTTCTGTGGAATTTTTCCTGACACTATTTCTTTTTCTGGTGTTTTATTGCACTTTTATATTAATGACAGTGCTTAATATCTACTAAGGTCACTTACTGTACACCAGGTAATGTCCTGGGGATTTCCCATGTATTCATACATTGAATCTTTTCAATGATGCGGTGGAGTAGGAACTGTCATTGTTCCCACTTACAGATGATCAACCTGGAGCATAGACTCTGCCCTCAGTCACACAGCTAGTGAGTAAAGGAGCTGGGATTTGAATACAGGAATATGTCCAGAGCCCTAATATCGAGTCATTATGCTTTGCTGCATCCCAAAAGCCTTTGTCAATGATGCTGTGTATTGGATTGATGCTGAGGTTCTTGGAGAAACACCAGAGAATTATTTGAGAAATTCAACTTCCAAATAACAGGAGCCCACAATGTGCCTATTTATTAGGCTTTGTACATGTGTCTCTCTACTTAATACTCACAATGACTCTCTAACACAGGCATTTCTTTTTTCTGGCTGGCACTATATCCGATTTCTAATATCACTACACTACTACTTCTCAGTATCTAGCAATGCCCTAAGCATCCTCAGAGGAGGGTCTGGGACAGCTGTTAGAGTCATCCTTAGGCCAGAAGACAGCATGTTTTTACTTTGGTGGATAAATATTCAGGCTTGCCTGAGGTCCAGTGGCAATCCTTCTGATTAATGGAAGACAATAGATATCCAGTGGCCCTCTTTGATTGGCTCACCTATTGCTGGAGCTTATTGCTTGAGGGCCACAATTAAGCAATTGTCTGACGCAGGGGAGGTGTTCAATCATGTTCACTGAGGAGATGAACAGTGCCCCTGAAATGCTAACAAATTCAGCTTCTCACTCTGTTATTTTTAGAAACACAAATATAACTCTCCTTGTTCACTTCCATTTCCTTGATTGACTCTTATCTAACTACACATATAGCATGTGGGCCAGGCACTGTGTTAAGTACTTAAGAAATAATTTGGGACTCTGAAACCTACAATCTAATGAGTGAGGCACTACTTTTTGCAGATAAGGAAAATGAGGCATAGAGAGATTAATTTACCTTTCTAAAGTAACAAAGAGAAAGCTAGTATATAGTGCAGACAGGCTCAAAACATAAGAAGCCTGTTTCCAACTTCTGAGCTCTTAACCACCTTGGCACTGCCTTAATACTGGCAGTTTTGTCACTGAGAACCTCCTCATGTCTCACTAGCCCAATGGCAAAAGTGAGAGGCCATTTATAGTTATATTTAGATTATAGTATCTTGAAGCCACTGTCCCTTGACTTGTAATAATTTCCATTTTTTTCCAGAATTCACTCTCCATATAAATATTTACACAAATCCTCAGAGCTGCTTACATTCTGTCATAAATAAGTCCGTTTCAGAGCTCCCCTGTTGCCAATGGCATCATTCAAGGCTGAACTCCACAATGTACTTATAATTGATGGCATCCCACCCTCCCCCAGGTGGTTCGATTGCCTGCAGCCTCATAGCCTGCCACCATTGCAGTGGACTGTCATTGCTAATAGTGGAGCCAGATATTTAGAGTCTTTGAGAGCCCATCTAAAAGAGCCAGCAGTCCTCCCAGATGCAGAACATTCTGTATCCAAGGATTAATAGGTCAGAGAGAAAGATGTGCTCTCCTCACTTACAACCAATCAGAGACTAACCACAGCAAAGCTACCTGGACCTGAAATTATACTCTTCAGTGGCACAGTACTTTCAGTTCACACACCTCTCCATTTCCCCGGAGAAAAACCTGGATCTGAAGAGGCTCTCTCACATCAGCTACTCCCTGTGTCCCACCCCGGCACTCCCCTCTGATGGGCCAGCACTGCTGCTGTCCGGCCACCCGGCCACACTCGTCCTCTCTTCAGACTGGGCTCCTCTTAGAGCTTTCTTTGTTTTCCAATATTCTGTCATTGTCTAGATTCACTGTAGAAAATCAGGCTTTTTTCTTTTTACACTAAACTTCAGTGGAGCAAGAGAGGTCAAGGTTCTAATAATTCTCCATGCTCCACTTCCAGAAGTCTTCTTTGATCTTTCATGTAAACCACAGCCCCATACAATGGAAAGTGCTTCCCAGTTTTACCAAGTAAGCTGTTCAAAGAAAGCTATTACCTAACATCATCTACTAATGGACCTATGCCTTGGCCTTGCCCATCCGGAACAATTTACTATTACATTTTGCTTTGAGATTCTTTTGGTCTGCCATTGTGACTTTTATCCATCCTCACCACGTTCTAAAATTCAAAATATTAACCAACACAGATATTTTGAAGTATTATGTTCAAATCTATAATTCAATGTCCATAAATTACAGAAGATCTTTTCCCTCAGCCCCTAAGTGTTCTTTATTTTTTCAAAATCTTTTAAAATTCTTAATTGTTCTAAAGTTAGTTTCTTGTACTTTTTCTCTTCTTATATCTAGGAACTAACAAAATAAATAAAAGACATGCAAACTACCCTTCATAGCAATGTATATGTGTTTATTCCACTCCAATTATGAAAAGTATAGATGACAACTCTTTCAGAATGATTTCCCATAAATAACAGTTACAGTTTTAATTATTCATCAGGAAGAGAAAAACTCAGTAACAAGCCTAAATACTACAGTTTTCTAAAGCTCAGTCAGCTTTTCCAACACTAATTGCTTACGAGTTAGAATAGTCTGAGGTTCACATGTACTAGATTCTAAATTAAGTCTGAAATTCTAGTTCTAAATTAACTCTGAAATGAGCTCTCTTCAGAACACATACATAGTTCTAAATCCTACAACCCCTTCTTCAAAAGACAGGAAATTTGAAAGAAGTTAATTTCTTGTTTGTGGTGGGGGGAGGGACGGAGAGCCTACAATTCAGTTTAATCCTTCAAAATGGCTAATCCAGAGGGAGGAAGAAAGAGAGGGAAATGGCTCGTTTACAGCTGTCCCTTTCTTGGTTTCCTAGAGAGATTTCAAGTGATTTTTTTTTTTTTTTTTTTTTGCGGTATGCGGGCCTCTCACTGTTGTGGCCTCTCCCGTTGCGAAGCACAGGCTCCGGACGCGCAGGCCTAGCAGCCATGGCTCACGGGCTTAGTTGCTCCACGGCATGTGGGATCTTCCCGGACCAGGGCACGAACCTGTGTCTCCTGCATCGGCAGGCAGATTCTCAACCACTGCGCCACCAGGGAAGCCCTCAAGTGATTTTTTAACCTAAATCTAGGCTTCCCAGAAATCTGGTGATGGGTCGACTAGAGTCCCCACAAATTCATGTCCAACCAGAACGTTGTAATGTGAACTTTTTTGGAAATAGTGTCTTTGCAGATGTAACTAAATTCAGATAAGGTCATACTGGATTAGGGTGGGCCCTAACCTCAGTGACTTGGTGTCTTTGTAAAAGAGGAGAGGGCACACAGAAAAGCATATAAGAAGATCATGTGAAGACAGAGGCAGAAATTAGAGCTACACTGCCACAAGTCAAGGTAAACAGAAACTGGAAAAGACAAGGAAGAATTCTTCCCTAGAGCTTTCAGAGGGATCATGGCCCTGGTGACAACTTGATTTCAGACTTTCAGACTGCCAAAATGTAAGAGAATACACTTCTTTTATTTTAAGCCACCCAGTCTGTGATACTTTGGTTTTTTTTTGTTTGTTTTTTCGGTACGCGGGCCTCTCACTGTTGTGGCCTCTCCCGTTGCGGAGCATAGGCTTGGGACGCGCAGGCTCAGCGGCCATGGCTCACAGGCCCAGCAGCTCCGCGGCATGTGGGATCCTCCCGGACCTGGGCACAAACCCGCGTCCCCTGCATCGGCAGGCGGACCCTAAACCACTGCGCCACCAGTGAAGCCCATGTGATACTTTGTTATGGAAGCCCTAGGAAACAAATACGTATGGGAATACTCATTTAATGCTGCTGCTCTGGGCACACCAGAACACAAGTTTGAGAAGCCTTGGATAAGTCATTTTTTCACCTGGAGTTTTAATCATTAATAGGTACAGACTCTGGTGCCAAGTTGTCTGGTGGACTAGTCAGCTCAGTATGCCCTAGCAAAATACCATGGACTGGGTGGCTTAAACAACAGAAATGTATTTCTCATAGTCTGGAGGCTCAGAAATCTAAGGTCAAGGTGCTGGCCAATTCAGTTCCTGGTGAGAGCTCTTCTCCTGTCTTACAGAAGACCACCTTCTTGCTATGTCCTCACATGGCAGAGAAAGAGAGAGAGAATGCTCGCTGGTATCTCCTCCTCTTATAAGGATACCAATCCCATTAGATTAGAGCCCTATTCTTATGACCTCATTTAATCTTAATTACCTCCTAAAGGCCCTACATCCAAATATGGTCACATTGGGGGTTAGGGCTACAACATATGAATTTGGGGAAGACAGTTCAATCCATAGCACCAAGGTTTAATCCAAGTCTTCCACCTTTTAGCCATGTAATCTTAGACATGTTATTTAACTTCTCTGCTGTCAGTTTTCTTCTTTGTAAATGGTAATAATAAAAACTCCCCCTTCACAGGGTTATTGTAAAATTTAAATGTATTAATATATCTAAATTATTTTGAACAGTGCCTTACAGCATATGCCGCATAAGAATGAGCTATAATTATAATTATCAGGACATACCTAAACCTTGATTTGACCCTGGTTTCGTTTTTCTTTTTCTTTTCTTTTTTTAATGTTCAGTCCAGTAGAATAAAATGGTTCTTCTTAAAATGATGGCCTTATAGAAGAACATGATATTCAATGACAGCCACATTTATAGATCCTAAATACAAAGTTTCATTTGGGCATTCATTCATAGACTGACTTACGCTATCTCTGAAGTTACCACATTTATAAACATTTGTACTATTTGTACAGCAACCCTGCTCTTATTACTCTTTGTCAATATTTTCCATCTTCCATGGGCCCATAATATCACTGACCACATGTAAATCAGAAGAAAAATCTGCTGGAGATCCTTTATTTTAAACATAAGTGTTTTTCTTTTTTTAAAAAAACTTCACACAAGATGATGACTTAGAGCTTGTAACTGTAGAAGATACATTTACATGTCACTCTAAGTGTGGCTTTTCTTTTAGATCCAAGTTTTTTTTTTTAATTATTTACTTCTCTTGTGCACATATGAAGAGTGAAGTGATATATTGCCTCCTTTAGTAGAGGAATTTCACAAATAGTTAAAAGATCCCAGTTTCATATTAGTGTCATCTGATGTTTCAAAAATTTTTAATTTAACTTCAATAATAATTTGAATTTTTTGTACAATTCATGGGGCAAAAATAAAATTATTGAAAGTTGATTCTGTCAAAAGTTAGAAATCTGACATTCTTATGAATACTTTTCTTAATTAAGTTAGAAAGTTTAGCACTACAGTGGTAAAACAAATACAAATATTGAAGAATAACAGCATAATTCTACCAGTGTTCTTATAAGTTAAAAATATATAGAGAGATATTCTTAAATTGGTTATCATGCATGTATAATTTTCATTTGCATCTAAACAAACAGCAGTGTCCTATAAATAAAAACAATAGCTATAGTTGTCAAAATTTACAAACATATACATGTATATAGATTAACTATAAAACCTTTTCTGATTAAGTTAATGTTAAATTTTAAAACATACATTCTCTCTGAGACTAACTTATTGTTTTGCTGCCCACGTCAATAATATTTTGAAAATGTTGCCTCTTTGAACAACTGCTTTGTCAATCTAGCTAAATGTGCTACAATGGTATTGAACATTTTTTTAAAGAATCCTCTAAATGTTGATGTATTTTTTCAAAACAAGAAAATAGAAATAGTTAAATTATTCAACAAATGGAGTCCCTTCCAAATTTCATATCTGAAGATTTTAGCAAATTGAAATTATTGACAGCTTGCAAACTAGAACACATTGAAAGATTCATTACTTTTAAATTAGCCATATAATGCAAATTAGAAGAACATTTGAAAAAAAGTTTTTAAATAAAGTTAATAAACCCATGGTAAAATATATACTTAACAAAAGTACCAGTGACATAATATTAGAGACAGTTATGACTAAACCATGACTAAAGTATGTGAAAATGTACCAAGAATAATTATTCACATTATGTCAATTTTTAAGTGAGATATTTAGTTTTTAAATATTGCTTTAAAAAACACTGTCTGGGGGAGAACATTTTTGTTTTGAAATAATTCTTGAATATGATCATTTTATATCTACAAATGAAATTAATTTAATTTGTCTACTTATAAGTGAGTATTTTTAAATCATACTACCTTAATTAGTTTTAATCCTCTTTCACTCCTCAAAGTGTTCTGCTTTGGAATATAAACATATGCTCACCTTACTTATAAACCTTGTAAGACTTTGTCTTTTACTCTGATGGGAATAAAAATAAAACATGTAGAGCTAAAGAGTGATATGATACAGCTTATAGATTATATAGAGAGAATATACATATTCTCTTATATTCTAGGATCACTTTATCTGCTATAGTGATCCAGTTTAGAGGATGAGGTTTGCTAAGAGGAGGTGAAAATATTCTAGGTCCAGTTTGGGACATTAAAGTTGACATGCCTGTTAGACACCTTAGTGATACAGGCAAGAAAGTAGTTGGACATATATGAGTGAGGCTTAGACGAGGACTCATCTGGGGATGTAACTATGAAAATCATTATATATTTAGACAGCACTTAAACCCAGAATATTGGATTAGATTACCCAGGAATGAATCTATGCAAAGAAGAAAAGAAGCCAAGAAAGTAAATCTCAAGGCCTCTACCATTTATAGATAGAGAGGCCACCAAATGAAACTGAAGAGAAGACAAGTGTTCAGTGTAATAGGAGAAAAACCAAAGCAGTAGGGTACACTGCAGCGCAAGTGAGGGAAATGTTTCAACGAGGCAGGTGATCAAGTTTACGAAATGGTGCTGATGAGCCAAGTATGAAAGGAAGTGAGAACTGACCATTGGACTTAGCCAGGTAGAGGTCATAGTTGACCTTGACAAAAGCTGATATGGTGAAGTGTTGAACTCCAAAGACTGACTAGAGAAGAAAAATAACATGGTGTCTGAAATTTGCTTTTATGTACTTCAGCGAAGGAAGGAAGGCTAGGAAGGAAGGAAGGAAGGAAGGAAGAAAGAAAAAGAAAAGTGTAGATGTAGATAGTAAGGCAAATAATTGTTAAATTTGGGTGATAAGAATATAGGATTTCATTATCCTATTCTCTCAATATTTGTGTATGTTTGAATTTTTCAGAATAAAAACCTTAAAAGAGGAGAATAAAAGCAGAGAATCGGAGAAGCAATTGTACACAGCTTTTCTGAGTGTTTAGTTAGAAGAGGGAGATAAGAAATGGAGTGCTACAGTGGTGTTAGCTGGAAAGGAAGTGGAGGCCAGAGAAGTTTCTTTCTAAAAATTATTACTTATTTCTACGATGATAGTAATGATCCAACAGAGAGAGGAGACTGTTGTGCACAGAAGAAAAAGCAGATGAATGTTGGAAAGAAAACTGAGCATATGAGATGGGAGGGAACCCAGTGGAGAGTTTAGCTTTAGATAGGAGAATGGCATAGTTATAGGAGTGATGTAGGCTCTATGGACATAGTTTATGTTAACTGGGTCCTGGGGTGGAGGAAGTATGTGGCATCTTTATTCCAATTTTTTCTATTTTCTTGGTGAAATAAGCAAGGCCATCGGCTGAGAGTGAAAATGGATAAGAGAGTGTTTTGAATTTAAGAAGCAGCAGGAAATAGCTATGTAGGAGAGCAGAAGAGGGAAAGGATTATGAGTTCTAGTGGGTTAGGCATCATGGCTGTGTGCTTTTTTTCTCCACTGTGTTACGAGTCCCAGTGTAAATGCTGAGTACAAAGAAAATTGAACTCATTTAGAGTTCAGATTTTTCAGACTTGTACTCTAAAGGGAAAGACAATGAAGGCTGTAGGCAAAGCATAAGGAGAGACAGTAAAAATGTTATAGATTGAACAGACTACAGGTCTCAGTAGGATGTACAGAGCATAACAGGGATGAGAATCTGGGTGATGAGTTTATCTGTATGTTGATTGCATTAAAATGTAAAATAATTTTCATTAAAGTACATCACAAAAGTGGAAAAAGAGCCTGAAAATTGGGAAAATTATTTTTTATATTCACACTTATGTATGTATAATACACTGTACATATATCTAAAATATATTTTTAAACTTCCTAAAACAGTAAAAAGCAAAAACAGTGCATTAACAATTCACAAAAAGAAGCCAATAAACACATGAAAAGATACTCCACTTTACTAATAATTAAGAAAAAAATAGATTAGGGTCACAATGAAATACCATTTCATAATAATCTAGTTGGCAAAAATTTTTAAAGCTGCTGTATTAAGCTGCCATATTTCAAATATTGGAAAAATAGGGAAGCATCAGGAATGTCTATACATTATAGTGGAATTGGGAATTGGTGCCATCACTTGGGATAATGCGTAAAATAGCATTCTGAAAGAAGGAAGGAAGGAAGGGAGAGAAAAACCATTTAAATGTCTATAGCAGGGAATGGAGAAATAGATGGTATATTCATACCATGTGGGAAGGAATGAATATAGATAAATCTCACAAACGATGTTGAATTGAAAGAAAAATGAAGTTGGACATTGAAACCAATTATATATAAAGATTTAAGTATTCAAAGCAACACTATGTATTACTTAGAGATACATATATATTTAGAAAACTATAAAGAAATTCATTATAATGCTGAATAACAATGTTAGGATAATGGTTACTTTTAGAGCATAGCTGGGTTGTGTACAGGAAAGGTTTGTGAAGGAGATTTAACAGTATTGGCAAGTATTTTCTTGAGCTAGTTGGTAACTACATGGGTACTTGATATAATATTCTTTATATACCTTTGGATGTATTAAATGCTAAAATTTAAACCTAAAATTCAGTAACATATTATCTAGCAACTTCAGAACTCGTACTGTAAGAGAGTCTCCTATTTTCTTTCTCTCCTCATTTTCTCTTATCCTCATACCCCTTCATCTTTTCCTTCTTGTTCCCTGACTCCAGCATATATTGACTCACTCCCTACTGGGTTCCAAGTACTGTGCTTCAGAAATGTATACATTTCTTTGAAGATGCAGTCTTTTACTAGCGTTCAAAATTTTTTAAAGGACCACACTGAGGAACATGTATATACGGATAGGTAATTTCCTTAATCTTAAGCATTGAAATGTGTAAAACTATTAGAGTAATTATTCTCCTTTGAATTCATCTATTTCCATGAAATCTCATTAGGTAAACTCAATTTTTACTCCCTGAGGCAAGCAAAAAACTCCTACCTTAAATCATATATGAAGTGTGACAGACAGACCGATTTTCCAAAAGTTCAAGGTTTTCTATTAAGATTTCTATTCAAGTGTTCTTTATTTATTTGTTTGTTTCTAGATGAGAAAATGTGCCACTCTAGCTCACACATATTTGTCATATGGACTTCAAACTCTCTTTCTAATCTCAACTTACATCCTTCCAAATTATTAGCCAGTGCGTGGGAAACATTTCACTCACTTCTC
This sequence comes from Kogia breviceps, assembly GCF_026419965.1. Taxonomy (NCBI): domain Eukaryota; kingdom Metazoa; phylum Chordata; class Mammalia; order Artiodactyla; family Physeteridae; genus Kogia; species Kogia breviceps. The sequence goes on from NC_081310.1 coordinate 133,392,807, forward strand.
TGAGGACCTGCTAGTAATTTTAGCAACTATAATGGACAATAACACCTAGTTTCTACAAATTTCATTTTCTTCTCTACTCTCCCTTTACTTAAATCGTCTGTAGGGATTTCTCTTTTCAGATCAAGTTCATGAATGAATTTGCAGTTGTCATTTTGATTGGCAGTAAAGCCAGTGTTAGGTTATACATGACTCAGAATAACATGCATGTGAAATTGTTTACAGTGTCGGCTTAAACTGTTAACCACAGATAGAAATTTCCTAGAAAGGAGACTGATTTTTTGGATGCCTCCCATCTGGAAAATGCCTTCTAAGCGAAGCAGCTTTGCCCAGGTTAAGGAACAAAAGTAATTTAACTCCATGAGAAGGGTTACATGCCTACCTAATACATTGTTGCTATTATTACTTTGAATAACCCGTTACCTTTTAGATCGATTAAGGATAAGAAAAATAAAAGATTTTATTTTACGTTATTTATTCCTTCCCCTATGCCCTTCCTTTCTTTATGTAGTTATAAATTTCTAACCTATATCATTTTCCTTCTACTCCTGGTGGTTGGCATGGTGATGGTCTTTGCTATTCTCCACGAAGTTGGAGTCCTCCCCACGGATTAGTAATTCGTGCATGGTGTTCTGCTCCACACTTTCTTTGTGTCTTCTTTCTGGTACTACCATTATGCATAAGTTATACCTTTTGTAGTTGTGCCATAGATCTTGGATATTCTGTCATGTTTTCCAGTGTTTTTTCTCATTGCTTTTTAGTGTTAGAAGTTTTGATTAAGATATCCTCAAGCTCAGAGATTCTTTCCTCAGCTGTGTCCAGTCTAAATAAACCCATCAAATGCATTCTTAATTCCTGTTAGTTTTGTTTGTTTGTTTGTTTGGTTGGTTGTTTGGTTGGTTGGTTTTTGTGGATGTCTAGCATTTCTTTTTAATTCTCAGGAAGATGAATTCTTTTATTTGGTTGCACCTTGCTTTCTCTCTTTTTGGCCCTGCTTACCTGATGATTGAGTCCATTTTCTTTTATATTTATTTTTCCGTATTGAAAGTTCATAGCAGTATGGTTTTCGCCATTTAGATATAAAAGAATATGTCAATATAGATGTGATTTGCATTTTTTATTACAGGTAATCCTGAGTCTCTTTTACTATGTTTATTAAAAATTTTTGCTTTCTCTTCTCTGAAATCCCTGTGTATATATTTTGTTTCTTTTCTGTTGAGTAATGTTAGATTTGTAGTTTTATATACAAAAAAATATCCTCCTTTTGTAGTTTTCAGTTTCTGCTGATTTATGACTATGACTTACCTTTTCACTTTATTTTTATGTGTCTTTGGAGGAATGCAATTTAAAAATTTTAATGTAGTAAAATATATTAAGTCTTTGTATTTTGGTTTCGCTTTGTTTATCCTGTTTAAGAAGTACTTTGAGGCTGTAAACATAGTCTCAAATTTTCTTATAAATCTACTATATTTTGTCAGTTACACTTAAACTTTCAATCCACCTGAACTTTTTTTTTGTCTATGGTATGAGGTACAGCTCCAACTTTATTATTTTTTCTACAAGAATTACAACTTTTTCTCTACCAGTTGTTAAATAGTCCATCCTAACATATTTCCTTGTAATGCCACTCTGTCACATAGTAAGATTTAGTATATACTTGGGTTTGGTTCTATATTTTATATTCTATTCCACTGATCTATTTGTTAACTCCACACTATCTCAATTATCATAACTTTATAATTAGTCTTGATAACTGCAAGAACAAATTTTTCCACCTTGTTTTCTTCCTCAGGAGTGTTATGGCTATTCTCATCTTCTTGCTTGTCCATATAAAATTTTAAATCAGCTTGACAAATTTCCTGGAAATCTCTGTTTGAATTTTGAGTGGAACTGCATTGATTCTTCAATTAATTTAGAGAAAACTAATATTTTAATATGGAGTATATCCTTAATTGTTTTCAATAACTTTATAAATACTTTGCACATCTTTTGTTGTATTTTTACTAAGCATGCTAGTGAGCTAGTGACTGATGTATTGTTCTTTCTTTCCAATCCTTCTGCCTTTTATTATCTTTCTACACTGTGGAGGATCTTCACTATGATTTGCCAAAAGTGATGTTAAGCATCTTTGTCCTTTTCTTAGGTTTAAAGGAATGTTTCAGACAATTAACAATGATGTTTACCTTTGACAATAAGATGGAAGTTCTTCCCTGGTCCTGGTTTGTTAAAAATTTTTATCATAAATGGATGTTGATTTTTCTTTTAAACTCTAGAAAAGATCAAAACATTTTTTTTTAGTCTTTTAATAAGGAAATTACATAGAATATGTAACATTAAATGAGACATACTTTTTAGGTCAGGCTGTAATATATGTTTTATATACTGTTGCATTCTATTTGACTAATTTTTTAATGATTTCACCTATCTTGCAGGTACAATTTTCCTATTTCTTTACTAGGCTTTCAATCAAAATTATTAGTAGCCTCATAAACTGGGGCACAGTCCCACTGTTTCAATTCTGTAAATAATTTGTTCACGATGAGATGGATTTCTTCCATATAAATAATAGAATTTTCTTATAAGACCATCTGTGAGGAATATTTAGTGGTATTATTTTTATGGAGAGATTGTTAATTGATTCAATGTACTTAAGGCCTATAGGATTATTTAGTGTTTCCATTCCTTCCTGAGTTGGTTTGGTAAGTCAATTTCCTGGGAAGGTTTTCCACTCCACATGTTTTCAGATATATTGGCATACATTTATTTATAATATTCGATTACTATCTTTAAATCTCTGCTATATCTGTAGTTATGTTACCGTTTTAATTCTTGACAGTATTTGTATTTTCATTCTCTTTTTTTTTAATTGTTGTTTCTCAATCCTGTAAAATGTATTATTGTTTTATAGGTACTTTAGTAATCATTGTTTTAGCGTAGTGCTCTTTTCCTTTGTATATTTGTTTTATATTTTATTAATTTCTCTTCATATCTTTATTAGATTTATTTTTTCCAATTTATTTAGGTCTATTCTCTTTGGTTTTTTTTAACTACTTAAGTGGGAGGCTGAGCTCATTAATTTTCAGTCTTCTTTATTTTCTAGTCTAAGCATTAAAGGCTATCCATTTTTATCTAACCAACTTAGTTGTACCTATCTAATGTTAATATGCAGTGTTTTACTATAATACAGGAAAAATTTTTTTATTTAATTTCCATTTTGATTTTTTCATCTAGTCATTATTTAATTATTCAATTATTTATGTATTTTTAACTTCCTAATATAGAAAGAGGCTTTATTAAATATCATTTTACCACTTATGTCTAATTTATTTTTGGAGTATTTTTGTATTTTATTTTTCTTCAGCTTTTTTTGAGGTATAATTGACAAATAAAAATTATACATATTTAAGGTGTACAATGTGTGTGCTATGTGTATACACTGTGAAATGATCACCACAATCAAGTTAGTTTTCACTTATTACTAATGTTAAGTAATTGTAGTCAGGAAATATTGGTCTGTATGATATCAATTTATTAAAAGTTGTTGAGATTTCTCAATAACATAACATTCATTAAGACAAATTGTATAACTACTTCACGAGCATTTGAGAAGAATTTGTTTTCTCTGATTGTTGGCTTCAACATTAAATATACAGATCTACTATTAAATAAAGTTTGGTAAGCATATTGTTCAAATTCCACTTGGTTTGATCCATTTTTGCTTTATCTATTAGTTAAGTACAAGTACAAGTTTAGAATTATTACATCTTCCTGGTGAATTAAACCTGTTATCATTATGTACTAATCCCTTTTGTCTCAAATAACATTTTTATCTTAAAGTCCATTTTTTTCTTCTCATAATAGCATCTATACTATTTCTAGCATAGTTTCTTTTGCCTTGTATTCACCTTATATGACTTCTTCGATCCTTTTATATTCAACATTTGGGTGTCTTCATATTTTTGGTTTGTTGCTTGTAAAGAGTCTGTAGCTACAACTGGACTTTTAAATTTCACTTGACAATTTCTGTCTTATAAAAGAAACATTCAGTCTACCTGCATTTGATTAATGATATATTAGGCCTTGTTTACATCTTTTTTTTAATGCTTTCTATTATTCCTGCTTTTATATGTCTTATTTTTCTTTGCTGTCTTTTTGGGGAGGAGTTTTTCAGGAATTATCACTTGTTAATTGTTACTATTTTTTAAATCTACACATTTGGGGGGCTTCCCTGGTGGAGCAGTGGTTGAGAATCCGCCTGCCGATGCAGGAGACACGGGTTCGTGCCCTGGTCTGGGAAGATCCCACATGCCGCGGAGCAGCTGGGCCCATGAGCCATGGCCGCTGAGCCTGCGCGTCCGCAGCCTGTGCTCCGCAATGGGAGAGGCCACAACAGTGAGAGGCCCGCATACCGTTAAATAAATAAATAAATAAATAAATCTACACATTGGGTGCTATCATAATATTTTTATTCTTTTATGCGTTACACTTACACAATTTTCTCAGGAGTACCTAATGTAAAGAAAATATAAATATAATCAGTAGATTAATTCTCCTTTCAAATACCAAGATCTTTGAATGTTTTATATATCCCAGCTTATGTGGTATTATAATCCTCTTTTGTCATTTTTACTTCCTCTAAATTGTACATGAATATTATTTTTTATAATTGGCATGTGTGTGTATTTATACACATATTTACCAATTTATTTCCTCACCATTTTTTCTTATATCTCAGACTTTCTTCTAGGATCATTTTCCTTCTTCTTGAGATATAGGCATTACTTGTGAGTTCTTTAAATAACGATCTCTTAATAGTAAACTCCATTTTGTTTACTTGCAAATTACTTTTCTATTCCCTCACTCATAAAAAATAGTTTTGCTGGGTACATAAATTCTCTTCACACTTAGAAGATATTTTCCATTATTGTCAGGATTACAGTGTTACTCTTGAAATATCAGCAGTCGATATAATTACTCTTCATGAGAAGATAATTTGTGGCTTTTTAAAATATTTGCTGTAGTTTTTTGTTTGTTTTTGTTTGAGTATGTCACAGTTATTTCACTACAATTATTGAGTTGTGAACTTTTTATTCTATTAGTATTAATAAAGATTTTCATATCATATAAAGTTCTTGAAAATTATTATTATCTCTTCTAACATTAATTCTTAGTCATTATTTTTCTTCTTTATTTCTGGAACTCTAATTATATTAATGGACCATGTTTATCTATCCTACATATCATTTACCTCTCATTCATGCTGTACACCTTCTTTTCTCTCTGCTACAGACTAAATAATTTCTTAATGTCTCTTTTAGTTCATTAATAATCTCTACAGATTTATTTAATCTGCTATTTAATCTTCACTTTAAATTTAATTTATTATATTTTTCACTCTTAATTCTCTTTTTTAATTGAATATCAGATATTTATGGTGTTTTTGATAACTTCTTGCACATTGCTATTTTTTTACCCCATTTTTTAAACAATTAGAATATAATTATTTTATATTCTAAATCTTATAATTCCAGTATCTGAAGTCCTTGTATGTCTTTATTGTGTTATTTGTGCTGGACCTCAGACATAATGGCTTCTTTCTTGAAATATCCAGTATTTTTTAATTTGAGTTAATATTTGACAGGATTTAGTCTGTTGAAATTCTGAGGACATTTTCTTGGGTCTTTTTTCCTCCTGAGAGTATTTATATGTCATAAGGAGAACTACTAACTTGGGACCAATTTAAGTTAATTTCTTGGCTTGATACTCTCCATAGACATGGGTTGTAAAAATTTGAAATCAAGAGTCACCTGAGAGAGCTTTATGTTTGTAAGTTATCAGATAAGCCTATCATTTTGATGATGATCATTATTTTTATCATATTTTTCTCTTTTTTGAGATGGAGATAGACAGGTATCCTTGTATGTTCCTTTGGTTGTTCAGAAAAATTTTGGTACAATATTGTAAATCAACTATATTTCAATTAAAAAAAAAGAAAAATGTTGGTAACCTACCATTTCACTAATACATAGTATTACTGCAGTCGTGTCCCTTTATCTCTCTAATTCAGTGGGCCTAAGGATAATGTCTAATTTCTTACATGCTATGTCATTTATTTTTTAAATTTTTATTGAAATATAGTTGATTTATAATGTTGTATAATATATCATTTATTTTTAAGATCTACATACCTGATATATGCATTGCTTTTTAGGAACATCCCCTAGCCTTTGATTACTTAAAGCTCAGTGCTTTGGTTTTAGCAAGCTATTCTTATTTTGTATCCCTGTTAATTTTTCTTACTTCGTCACGAGCTCAGTCACTCATTTAAATATAAGCTTGTTAAAATTTACCCAGGATCAAGTTATATCAAAGAAAGAAGCGTTTTGTTTGTTTGTAGAATATCCAGTCAATCAGAAAGCTGGAAGCAGAGGTCTCTAATATAAATGTGGCTGTTTCTCAGATTCTTTGATTTTAAATGATTTAGGAGAAGACAGTCTGAGACCTGAAGCTAAAATTACGGATGGTCAGGATATAAAACAGAATATTTTCCAAAGTTGGCACTATCTGCAACTTCAACATGTTTTATTCTACTTTTTGATTTCATATATTCAGTCAGAATTAAGAGGCATGTGATTTGCTAAATTGTTATTCTAATATGATTTCAAAGGTCACTAGAATAAGTTAATTTTAGCTTTTTAACTGTTATATCTTCTGAGACTTAGTAATTAGAAATTGCTTCCAATCTCTATTTATTTATTTATCTGCACTCTCCCATTGCATTTATAAAATTACATAGAGAAACTGAAATTACATGATAAACACATATATACTATCAAACACTGATTTTGATTAACAGTATAGATACTCTATAAAATAGTCTGCAAATCTATAATAAGAAAGGACAATAATTCTGCAACGATTTTAAATCTTAAAGAAAAGTATTATATGAATCTAAATATAAGAATTAAACCTAAGAAGGAACTATATTCATAAATCTATAAAATCAACTTTTCAGCTTCCAATCTTTAAATGATCAATAGTCATCAAACTATTGTTTAATTGTGTTACCAAAAGCTTGGCCTCTCTGTACACCGGTGCGAAATCAAATCTCAAAAACAGAGTTTTGGGTAAAGTAGAAAAGGATAGCTTTATTACTTTGCCAGGCAAAGGGGAACACATAGGGCTCCTGCCTTGAGAAACTATGTGTCCCAACCCGGGAGGATTTGATGAGGGTTTGTTTTTTTTTTTTGCGGTATGCGGGCCTCTCACTGTTGTGGCCTCTCCCGTTGCGGAGCACAGGCTCCGGATGCGCAGGCTCAGCGGCCATGGCTCACGGGCTTAGTTGCTCCGCGGCATGTGGGATCTTCCCGGACCAGGGCACGAACCCGTGTCTCCTGCATCGGCAGGCAGATTCTCAACCACTGCGCCACCAGGGAAGCCCGAGTTTTTTTTAACAGTGGTTCAAAGGTGGGGGCTCTGACAAGATTAGGGTTGAGCAGGGCCTGCACTCCCTTAATCTCAACTCAGGTGGTCTCCTAATCTTGATGAGCTTCTCTGGTCCCTTTAATCTTGCCTCAGGTGGTTTCATGGCTGCTTCTCCCTTGATTAACAACTGTTGGAATCTGCCCTTTGGAACTCAGGGAAGGTCATGGAGGCTGGAGCCTTGCTTACAAGAAACAGGAGAAGAAAGGGCCTCACTCATTTTCAATAGTTATTATGTGTATATATATGCACACACATGCTCATATATATGATTTCAACATGATTTGAAACAAGAGAAAATTAACCATTTGTCTTGGTTCGAATGATGCTAAATAAGACTGTCTACAAAATCACCAAAGAAAATGGAAAACAGGTTAATAGTCTCTGTGTAGTCACTTTCATTTTCTGAAAAATATTTAGACTTACTCTTGAAATAAGCTCATTAAACTTAAAAACCCTGAGTGTGTAGTAAATCTGACAATGACTGGAACGCCATGTTAGGGGCTTTCATGGATTTATTTTGCAGTTTATAATGCACCTCTTCTAGGATTGTACATAAATAATCTCTCATAGATCCAAAGAGAAACTCTCTCCTCACTCTAACTCAACATGGATAAAAGCAGAACAAAATTGCTCTGCCACATAGACTGTTGAGGTCAATGAAATCATTCCTCCATTGAATGATGTTTGAAATAAAAATGTGAACAAAATGGAACAAAAATAGCAAAATAAACAAACTTCACATTATATGAGCTAAAGAATACTTCAAAGTATATGGAGCAATCAGTGACTGGCATTTTTATAATTATCAGATTAAAGAACGCTTTCACTTCTAAAGACATTTTACTTTTAGATGATTAGGTGGTTTTGCATTTTCTAGAGTAAAATCAAGCTCTATATTTGAGTTAGCACAGAGAGGTTTGATTGAGCACAAAGAACCCTTTAGGCATTAAATTGCTTATCTTATCTCTCTTCTGACCTAGTGTCATCCTGACCGTGTGTCACGGTGACCTGCAGATGACAAAAATGAGCATCCCATTCCACACATGTCAAATCTAATGACATATTCAATTGCTGACATTACTGTCCTTATTCCAAGATGTTATTATGTTTTACAAAATAACAATTCTAGATAGATACCATTCAAAAAGGTAAATCTTTGTGACATATCAAGTCTTTCAGAAAAAAAGAAAAATTATATATTTCTCTTTAAAATGTACTTCCACAGAAAAAGTGATGTTTTATTATTATTTAATGAAAATATAGCATATGGGATAATTGTAATTAAATTTTAAGAAAGTAGCATTGATTTCATTACATCAACAAAATTCTTATGAAATCTCACTTTAAAATCACATGGTAAGTAATACCAAACTTTATGGTACAACTTTTTAAGATCTGCTACCTAAGCAAGTTCCTTGTTAGAATATTACAACTTTTGAGAACTAAATCAATCTTATTGATGATCTTATCCAACTACTTGCTATTATAAATGGGAAAACAAATGTCTGGAAGCATTAATATGATTTGACCAAGGTAACAAATTTACAAAGTGACAAAGTCAAAACTGATATACCAATCTCTTGCTTCCCTACGTCAAAATTTTAATGCAAAATTACTGGAAGAGAAATAAAGTCTCACACATTTCAAATTTCCATAATAGTAAAGGAATTGCACAATATTATAATATTGCAAGAGAAAATTCTATAGACTATGAGTATGGTTTTTCTAAGCTATATTTTGGCCTTTGACATTAAAACCTGGCCACAAGACAAAATTATTTTTACCATAAAATTTGAAGTGCAATTATTCAGCCAGGTCCTCTAAGAGAAGCAACCCAGACAACAGCCTGAGTTGATGAACCTCATGGCAGATTGCAATCAGGAACATTCACTGTAGACGAGGCATGTATTATAAAATACAAACTCCAAGCCAGTTGATTACTGTTACAGTTTGGGTTCTGACATGATGATTAGCAATGTACTTTTCCTAAAAATATTTTCTCTAAAGTTAAATGGATAAAATATGTGCATTGAATTATTGCAATTTTTTTTTTTTTTTTTTTTTGTGGTACGCGGGCCTCTCACTGTTGTGGCCTCTCCCATTGCGGAGCACAGGCTCCGGACGCACAGGCTCAGCGGCCATGGCTCACGAGCCCAGCCGCTCCGCGGCATGTGGGATCTTCCCGGACCGGGGCACGAACCCGTATCCCCTGCATCGGCAGATGGATTCTCAACCACTGTGCCACCAGGGAAGCCCTATTGCCATATTTTATACAGAGTTGAACTGGACTTCCTTGTGGTCATGCAATTATTTCTTTACAGTGTTAGCTGTCACTTTTAACTACAATTTCTGTTGATGAGTGGTTTGGGGATTTGAAAAAAAAATATGGAATCTGCAGAGAATGTGCAAAATTAAGTATAGAGATTAAAAATTATATGTCACCTTTATTCCCACACAATGCCAATTTAAATACGTCATTTCATAAATAAGCATTTGTCTGTGTACCAAAGTCACCAAATACTAAAATTGTAAAATGGAGAATGTTAAAAGTTTTGACTTTTTAAAACTGTAGTATACTGGCACAGGATATACTAATCTTAGGTAACATATCTCAGCAGCAGAACATATATTTGGGGATATGACATTAAGTCATTTCCATTCTAATGATGTATTCAGAGGTCAAAGTAAATATCATCTACCATAGCTGCCTACTTGATTGTTCTGGTGAAAATTTATTAGGGAGTCTGAGAGCAATTTTCCTAATCCCATTTTTTTGTCCCTAAACATACGATATCACTAAACCATAACTCAGCATCATGAAGACAGTGAGAGGAGTACTCAGAAATATCTGCTGAATTTTAATAGTCTTTAACATAACTCTGTTACCTGAAGGGAATATGTTTGCAACAAATAACACTAGCATGAAAGCAGTATTTCTAAAATGATAATTCAAATGCATTTCCATTTCATATCAAGGGGTTTTTGCAATTCAAAGCATACTGCATTCATTCTCACACATTTATGCTCTGTGCACTCTTATTTTTACTGCTACCAATGCTGCCAAGTACCAGATGAACATTAAAGGTATTAAAGTGGGTGATTCACAAATGTCTTCCTTATCACTAAGAAGAAGGATCATATTTTCCCTCATAAGTGTTAAAATAACATCTTAACCTCTAAACATCTCTCCTCAAGATCTTTTGTACTTTTATGGAACATTATTCTTCCTTTCCTTGTGAGTTTCCTGCTGAGGGATAGTCTATGGGGGAGAAATTAGTTGGTAACCTCCTCATTTTTGTTTTTGTTTTTGGATATCATGAATTGAAAAAAATTAGAAAATATTTACAAAGGCCTACTTAGTTTCTTAGAGTTTGAGGAAGGTGGAGGAGGCAAAGAATATAGTGTCTAAGACAAAACAGACACTTTTTTGCACTCTAAAGTTTTATGCTGACATGTAGAATGAGCCATTTGCTGGCTTTTCAAATACTGCAGCAAAATGCTAGATCAAATAGGTCCTAATTAATCTTAAATCCATTTACATAATGTTTCACATACTACTCAATCAAAAATGTTTCTAAATCAGCTCCCTGTAATCACCCCTGAGGTTTTATAAAATTGAAGAAATTAACATCATTATTTTCCTGGAAATATAGGAATACAGGGAGTAAGAAGTGACTCTGGACTTGCAGTCTCCTGTAGCCCATTAATATATGATAAGTGTGGTATTTGTTTCATGAAAATCATGGGTTGCTGGATATATTTTATAAATATACACTCACCTCGTTAAGTCAGATAAATAAGGCAAGACTGCAGTGTTCCACACAAATCCAATAGTGCTGTGCCTTTCTACTCAGCTTCATGTCTTGCTGCCATATTTTGTGCTCAGGATTGGTCAGGACTAAATATGTTCAAAGCCTAAAATTTGACATGGGTATCCTGCCTCCAAAACTGAGAATATATTCAATCCCACTAGAACTTACACTGTTAAAGGAAGATATGAGGTGGCAGAGGTAGTCAAAAGGCAAATCCTGGAAGCCACTGTAAGCCACAGTATTATGGACTGACTGTGTCTCCCCACAAATTCATATGTTGCAATCCTAATGTCCAATGTGATGGTATTTGGAGATGTGGCCTTTGAGAGGTGATTAAGTCACGAAGTTGGAGCCCTCATGAATGAGATTAGTGCCCTCATCAAAGACCCCATTGAACTCTCTCATTCCTTTTTCCTACCAAGCACGAAGACTGAACCAGGAAGTGGGCCCTCAACAGACACTGTTGATCTGCCAGCATCTTAATCTTGGACTTCCCAGCCTCCAAAACCTAAGACATAAATTTCTGTTGTTTTTATAAGCCACCCAGTTTATGATATTCTGTTATAGCAGCCTGAGTTGGCTAGGACATGGTAAAATGTTTCACTTTATCTATCAGTCGAAAGATTTTAAGTGGGAAAACAATATTAGATTTGCATTTAGAAAAGCTACTCTAGTTTCATGTAAGATAGAGATTTGCAGGAGGCCAGAACACTGGCAGGGAGATAAGTTAAGCAAATGCAGTTATAGGTCAAAGAAATGGTGTTTGAGTAAAAGGTTAATGAATATTGTCAAGTGGTCAAGCAGTTCCTGACTAGCAGCATGGTGGCAGCTGCTAGGTTGGCTTGCTACATTTCCATAGGTTCAGTCAGCAAAAGACAATGAACCTGAATGGATTTTGACAGTTTATTACTTACACAAAGTAAAGCAGAAGCAAGATCAGCATGGTTTCAGCTACCTATGACCCTAATTCTGCAGAATGACACAGGACTTAAGGGGCCAGATGACAGCACAATTAGTACATTACTCTGGTGAGAAGCCATCTCTAGACTGCAGTTAAGTGATGGTTTTATAGCCTATGTTGGGGAGGGGGTGGTGAGGTGGGAGGTCCCACGTCTCACCACAAGCAAGGAGATGAATGAGAAACTGCCTCGTGGTAGCGCCTCCTGATAGACAGGGAGCCCTCTGCAAGGTAGAGAGGTGGATGAGAAACAATCTTGTGACAGTTCCTCACAGGACTGCTTGCCTTGCTATATTACAGACAGGATCACAAGGTATTCACTAAGACTTGGGTCAGACTAAAAATGAAAAAAAAAAATCCAATTAGGAATGTGCAAAAGGCATGACAGATATTTCATTGAAGAGGACATACAGATGGCAAATAAACACATGAGAAGATGGTCAACATCATTAGTCATTAGGAAAATACAAATTAAAGGCACAATGTGATATGACTACACACCTATCAGAATTGCTAAAATGTTTAAAAAAGCAGTTTATTAGAAATGCATAACAATTATAAATGTGTATGTACCAAGTAATGATTTTAAAATAGATAAAGCATTACAGAATTAAAGTGAAATAAGTCATAATTATAGTTGAGGATTTTAACATCCCTGCCTCCTCAGTAATGGATAGAATACATAAAGGTATATATATATATATATATATATATATATATATATATATATATATATATATAAGTATATAAATTATAAGCATATAGAACATCTGAACAATTCTTGCCCAAATTTCTCTTTTGGCTAGCTCAAACCAGAAACAGAAAGGGAAGGGAATTTTGGAAAATGTTGTTGAGCTGCGCCAAGATGACACATTACAAAATCCCGTAATTATTGAGATGTCTGCTAAGAGCAGCAATCAATCAGCTTTGGGGAGCATTCACTTGGAAGCTATATAAAGTTCATCTCAGGTAAGAATATCTTTGAGAAGAAAAGAAGAATTAATTCGCTGGCTCTTACCAAGTGTTGATTGAATATTTGCCCCTCAGGTAAACTTGTAGCCTCCATTTTAACTGGTTCCAAAAAACACGATGGGGCCTCCAATTCTGTGAGAATATGGTGATCTTAATTTTTCCAAAGACAGGTGATACAAGTTTAATAAGTCAGAGTTTCCTTCCAAGTAGAAGCCAGCCACACTGTTTGAAAAATCTTAATTTCCAGAGGGTTAAGTGAAACATGCTGCAAGACTCACTATAACCACTGACCTTGAGATCTTAACTGCGTCACCATCTTCCTCCTCCACTTCCCACTCTTTCAGCCAAGCTGGTCTTGGATATCTGCCTAGTAGGATGACACAGACCTTTAGCCCAGAGGGATAACTAAAAGGCCCTTAGTTATATTGTCTTTGTTGTGTTATCATTGCTATAAGTGCCCATTTACCACTATCTTGGGAATGAAAGCACCAGAATCTTGTGGAACCCATACACACTCATCCTACCCCCCACTGTGTAGCAGCATCCCAACATTTTCATGGTGATCAGACTTGATTACTTTCACAAGTATTTATTTTCTGCCCTTTGGACTGTTGACATGAAGAACTCAAATTAATAAAGTGGTAGGCTGCCGCTTCCTGTTCTATGGACACGGTGGCCTTTTTGTGTCTCTGGAAGAACTATTTCCTCCTTGGAAACCAGGATCTCTAATGTGACAGACGAGTAAGCAAAATTCTGTAAGTGAAACACTTGAAGTGATGGTGAGGGGGGCCAATCATACTTCTAGTTCTTGATTTCCAAACCTGTGCATTTTAACTATTGAAACACTGTACCATATTGAGGCCATTGTTACAAACTTGTACCACATCTTAAAGGAAAGCACCCTATCCTAACATGATGTTGACCCCAAGTTGGAACATTAGCTAGAGTTCCAATAGGTTATTCACCTGTTCTAGTAGGACAACTGCTCCTGGGTGTTTTGTTGTATAGTAGGACTTTTGAGATACTCTCACTTCTTGCTTATCAGTTGCATATAACATGTCATTAATAGAGAATATTCAGAGAACTTTTCCAGAAGAATGAAGGCAGTTGAAGTCTCTGAAGACTATACTGTGTTAGAGAGTAAGATTTTTCACATGATCCCAGAGGCAAGATAGCAAGTGTATATCCTTGTCTCTGCTATATAAAAATGAATTGCTTAGTAATTAGGAAGAATATATGTTAGTAAATATCAGATAAATAATTATATACTGTGTGTAAATATATTTCAGTTAAGGTGTTGGATATACCTTGAAATAGCAGCTACAATTGAGGTTATTGCATGGCTAATTTTACAGTAATCCACTATCATTACCATTATCAATTTGGTTTTATGGTGACCACACAGGTGGAATGAATATGAAGGGGACCTATACACCTGCATCATTTTAGTGTTCGAGGACAGCAGTTATCTCTGAAATTCCTCCAAGTATATGGTATTTCTTCTTATTTACCATTGTGGTTGGGCAAGGGAGGAAGGGAAATGGCTAAACTTTTTTTTCTGTAATGGCTTCTTACTCCACAGATCAGGAACTAATATGAGGGTTCTGCCAGTTCCTAAGTATACCCTAATCATTGGTATTCTATCTTATTTCTAGAAACACTGAAACAATAGTCACTGCCACAGTGGTCAAGGGACCCAGATTCACATTATAGACTTACTGCCCATTTTGGTGATTATAAAGATATTAATTCTGATGATTAAGTGCCACCATCTGGCCTTTACCATTCCAGAATCATCATCCCCATTGACACTAGGAAGTTCTGTTCTGTGGCAGTAGTTCCAACAAACTATTATCAGGCTTTCTATGGATATTGCATACCCATATCACCAGTACATTCCTTATTGCCTTTATGAACAGTCAGATGGTGGTTTCTGGGTATTTTTAGGTAAATATATTCTAACATTTCCATCTCCTTGAACTTGCAGACCCCTTCCTCAATAATATGCCAAGGAAATCCTGATGTCTTCTCCCAATTTACCGTAGGCTGTCATCATGCTTCAAGAAGCCATACTAACTGTTAGGACTGTTAGGACCATCTCCAGGTGTCCTTACCAAATATTCAAACCTGATTCATGAGTGAGGGTTCTCATGAAAATACATCTTCCCCTGTCCAGCTTTATAGTCTTTCCCACCTGATCTAACATCCTTAAGATCCACCTCAACACACCCTCCTGTTTCCTGCTGGCACATATTAGTGAGGTTCAACAATTCTTTCCTATAAACCATTCTCTCCTGGGGCAGGCATTATACTTCCCCACTCAGGTTCTGCAGAGACCTGATCGTGATCATTAACCTGGTGGAAATGAGAAGTGATAGGGGCAGATGTTTAGGAGGATAGATGTCACCTTGCAAGTCATTTGCTTCAGATTAGATCTGAGGCATGATCTCCAAGCTTCTCATCTCTGGAAAGGGGAGAGGGCTGCTTTTACTAGCTTGGAGTCATTAGGGAAATTTGAGTCTTCAAGATTTTCAGGTTCACCTATGAAAATGTCACCATCCTGGTCTTAGGGTATCATTCTATTCTATCAGTTCCCTGATTTTGACATACAAATCCCTTTGAAGCTGTGCATTCAGTGCTCTGCTGCCCTTACAATTAGATTCTGGGCCTGATAATTAGAACAATTTGCCCTGCAGTTACAGGAGATGAGAATTGGTTTTCACAGCATACCTTTCATTGGCAGTTGGCTGTCCTGAGCCTATCACTTGTTTCCCAGGTCTTCTGATGAAGTTAACAGAAGCCAACCCCCTCCACATTACAATTCGTAAAAGTATCATAGCCCTACATGATCCTTAAATAGAACTACGGCCCCCATATATTCTACAATTTCACCTTCTTCCCATATCTCATTCTCATCAGTCAGTAGGTAAAAGCTTCAGTAATGATAATGCCACTACATGCTAGATGTTAACACTGTAATCCTGTTACCAACTGTTTTATCCCAGGTTATCAGAAAACAAAACTTGAGGCAAAGAGCTTGGTGCTATTGTTTGATTAGGTAACACAAGCTGAGGGAGAAGGAATGAGAGATGAGGGAAACACAGCACAGAAAGCTGTGCTATCAAGATAGATAGATAGATGGATCCATCGATCTTAGGAAGCCTTTTGGGGGTAGAGTGTGAATGGAGGAAGGGGAAAATTATTTATATACCAGCTCCCATATCTCATTTGTCAAAGGATTGTCCCATGGGACATTAAGTTTCCCATACATCTGGGTTGCTTATATGTGAGAACCCATTGAGGACATGTGATATCCCACACCTCAGTGTCAACAGGAAAGCCATAGACCAGGAGGTGAGAGGCATGCAGCAGGGGCTGAGGTGAGGTATTGTCAAGTTGCAGCTGCTGTTGTAGTTGGAAGAACAATTTACAGATGAGTATAATAAGAGCTGAAGTAGCACATAAAAATGTGCCATGGAATCACCACTTTATTATGAGGTTTCATCTCTTTGGTCACAAAATGCTCTTCTGAAGTACTAATCTGACTGATAAACGACTATATCATGAGTTTGAATATAGGTGCAAATGCTATGTTTAAAACAAAAGAGCAATTGGCCATTAGGTGAGATTTTTTTTGTGTGTGTGTGGTACGCGGGCCTCTCACTGCTGTGGCCCCTCCCATTGCGGAGCACAGGCTCCGGACGCGCAGGCTCAGTGGCCACGGCTCACTGGCCCAGCCTCTCCGCGGCACATGGGATCCTCCCAGACCGGGGCACGAACCCGTGTCCCCTGCATCGGCAGGCGGACTCTCAACCACTGCGCCACCAGGGAAGCCCAGGTGAGATGTTTTAAAATAATTGGTGGCTTACTTTTTGCTTGGTCACTGTTGAAGAATTAGGCCACACAACTGCTGTTACCTGCCCACCTGACTTAAGAGTCAAAGTATCCCTAGATGGCTTATAAAATGAAAGAACCAATGACCATCTCCAGAGCTGCAGAAGACAGAAAGGCTAGCACAGGTCATGTGTCCATCATGTGTCCATACTATGGCAGTTGTGTCTGATTAGATCCTCTGATGAAGGGTATGATCCTCCTCTGACTAGAAAATGTTGCATCCAGTTTTCTTGAGGACATTAGTCACCAGAATGATCTTGCCACCCCTCTCCTGCATCAGCTCATTCCAAACCCAGACTGGAGTGATGAGAAATGGACACTTTTAACCCCCCTCTTTAGCTGAAGCTCCTCTACTTTCTTTCTCACCAGGTCTCAAGAAGACGTGAGGAAAAAGCAAGGTTTACTTGGCTTAATCCAACTCTGTATCTCCGTGGGATACATCAAATATTTTTAGTAGAAAAAAGGAGTTTCAAGCTTACAGAAATAGAAAATAATCAGAACATCATCAGTAGGCAACACTCATGATCTGTCAAATGCAATTACATTTATTTTTTTCATTTCTTCAACACAAATCATTGGGCATTTACCATGTACTGGCCTGGACCAGGTGCTGAAGCTCAGAGAGTATCAGTCAGCCTTCACTTATATGGTTACCTGTGGACATCTACACTCAAGTTGTTTTGAGAATTGAGTCTTGTAGATAAAGTGTTGCTTATAAGTTTTTTCTATTATTTCCCATACTCAGCTCCAAACTAGCTGTATGACTTTGAGCAAGTTAATGAACTTCCCCAGACTCATTATCTTCTGTAAAAGAAGCTTAAAATAGTGTCAATACTTCTAACATAGGCTTCTGATAAAGTTTAATATTCAGCAGCATGACTGGCACCTAATGTTAGTATTTTGACTCCATCAGGAAGGCTATGGATGCTGCCGTCATCCTGGCAAACAACACATTGTCTTGTTTATAGTCACATTTTGTGTGGAAAGATCTTGTGGTTCCATTGATATCACTGGTTGGAGAAACAGCCATTTCTCTTATTTTGATTTTCTCTGCAACATGTATATTTTTATTAAAAACTTTACCTCATTTATTTTAAATGTAGTTTATGAAATACAAACTGAAAAGGATAAAGATATGGGAATCTAAACTAAAAATGCATTTCTCATTTCTTTCTATCCAGGGTTCCCACATACATGCAACACACAACTGTGGGAAACTTAGTGCCCCATGAGACAATCCTTTGACAGATAGAATATGGGCGCTTGAGTTGAGTGACAAAAACAAATAGAACATAAATGGTATAAGAATTCTTAGGGTGAATTTGTGTTTAGATATTCACTTGCCTTTCATTAAAGTGGAGCAAAAGAGCAGAATGTGTATTGGTGTCAGAATTGAAATAACAGATTTCTTAGGCTATTGGCAATATTATATATTTTAAAAGCATGTAATTTTTAAAAGTAAGACAATTTTTAATCTAACTTAATTGCAATATTTTCTACTTATTGGGGGTGTTCACAGAACCAAAAATTGTATTAGGATAAGTACTATTTTATCTCAATTAATTATTGTATCTTATTATATTAGTATATATGATAGTTTTTCATAATTCAATATAAAGTATAAAGTATGTAGGCATTTTAATATAACTATGGCTTTCACCTTTGCATGTGTTCTTCAGGGAAACAAAAGCACATCAATTATTTAAATCTATTCCTTGTATTTCATTAAATAGAATTGAACATGCTTGTAATTCTAGGGCTGTATTTTATTTTTCAGAACTTAACTTCCAGAAAGGGAGGGTTTCTAGTTCTCAATATGAAAAGGTATTTCTAGTGGACTGCCACAACAGTACTTGGAAAAGATGGGTTGTAAACAAAGAGTAAAATAGAAATTACTGGCACAGAACTAAAATCCAGTCTTATTAGGGTAAAAAAATATATTCAATTTGAAAACTGAAATTACCTTCCAGTACAAATTTTTCAAGCTTTGGAGAAATAATTAAGTTTCATAATATGTTTTGCTTACTCACACAGAATGTAACTAAGACTGTTATTTTTATTTTTTATTTATTTATTTTTTTATGCAGTAGCCTAAATTCCATTTCACACTTTTGCCAGGTAATTCTCAGCTCAAGCCAACCTTGGGCTTGAGGGATTTCTTCTGCTTTGTGCTCAGGGAAACAATAGAGCATAATTTTGAATGCACTCAGTTCATTACAAGATCAATTTGATTGTACCCAAATCATATAACCTCAGATTATTTAATCAACTCATTTCATAAGCAGAAGACGAATATAAAAGCGAATAGCTTACTGCTACTTGATATTTAACAGAATTAATATAGTTTTCTGATTTTGCATTTCAAGGATTCATACTACATACATATTCAACAAAGAAAAATATACTATTGCATACTGATACTGATGTTTCCCATCTTGCCTTAAAATATGTCTTCACTCAAAATTCTGCACTGCAGAGAAATATATGAAAATAGCCCCCTCAGTTTTTTCATCATAAAAGCATTATTTGACTTGCAGTAATTTGGAGGATCACAGAGTAATAGTGCTTTATGTAAAGGATGTTTCATATCTCTATCTGCACCTATATCTCTATAGAGATATATAAGAATATAAGAATAGATCCTTCAATCAACCTTTAAAGGAAAGTGTCCAGAGTTTAAGGGTTCTGTATTTATTTATCATCCATAAGCCCTCCACATGAAATAGGTTGGAGCTCCAACCAAGGTTGGGTCTTTAGAGATTACCTCTGGAGTTAATATTCTCCTTCATTTGAATTGCTTTTTCTCCTTCTTCTCTTACATCATCACTCTAAAATGAACTGAAATTGTTCAATAAGCTCATAAACAAACTACTCAGTTTGAACCTAAAGACCACTTCAAATTCCCTTTTATCAGGACCAAAATGGTCTAGATTTACAGCAGTTTGGTGCATACTTACTTAGGGTTCTCAAGAAAAATTGTGTCAATTTTTCTGCACCACTATGCAACCTCCAATTATTTTTTTAATCATTTTTCCAACAGTATTGTCTTTTTCATGACAATATTCCACTTATAGATATTAACTAATTACTATATCTTCTATTTCCTGGTAGCACATGAGGTCTTGGTGATTTCAGTGATAGGCTGAGGTGAAATCTGCTGAAATAATGGAACTTTGCAGTATTCCAAATGTGAATGCCAGTTGTAGCTACAAGTATTGCATGTATTTCTTAAGTTTTTCTTCAAAAATTAAATGTAAATTAGATATTTTCCCACCAATCTCTCTGCTGAAGTGCCACAATCAGCAATTTAGAATTTCCATTGGTTTTCTCAAAAGAGTGTATTAATAATGATTTCCTCACCTGCTTATAATTCTATAAATTATTCTAGAAAGTTCTGTCACTGTAAGCTTGTTTTTTAAAAATATATTTAAAAATATTTATATGTCTTTCCACAACTCTCTCTAGAACTATATAAATTCACACATTGTCATTCACATAACTAGAGTCTTTTTTATGGTATGTGGGCCTCTAACTGTTGTGGCCTCTCCCGTTGCGGAGCAAAGGCTCCAGACACGCAGGCTCAGCGGCCATGGCTCCTGGGCCCAGCCGCTCCATGGCATGTGGGATCCTCCCAGACCGGGGCATGAACCCGTGTCCACTGCATCGGCAGATGGACTCTCAACCACTGTGCCACCAGGGAAGCCCATAACTAGAGTCTTAAAAAATTAATTTAATATAGAATCCATTTTTCATTTATTATATTTGAGGACATCATTAAAGTTTATGGCTTTTAGAAAGAAAAATATGCATGTGGTTAGTAAATTAAAAATCTTAGAGATGTCAAATTAAAAATAAAACTTTTTACCTCATATACTTTTTACCTCATATATATATAATTCCAAACATTCTTTTCTATTTACCACAGTTAAATAGTTACTATAGGCCTCTCCAGAAAAAAAATAAAATGTAAATCCTAAATATTGATACTCACATACAAACACACATAAACCTCTCTGAATATCCATGTATATCCATGTAATTATCTTCTTTAGCAAATTTTATGAAATGGCTCACTCATGTACATTGTTCTATTTCTTACTTTTTCGTATATTAACATTTTTTAGAGAGATTTCATCTCAGCATTCATGTCACTTCTGTTCCATTATCTGTGCCCCTTTATGAATCATATCAGTGGGCTGCCTTACCCTTTGGCTTTAGGTTGGATTTGGCCAATAAGAGGCATGAGAGGAAATCAGAGGGAAGGAGAAGAGTGAAGTTGAGGTATTTAATCTCCCAGACCTCTCTGTGCTTGGTTACCTCAGGCTGGCTCTACCTCTACACTGCAGGTCACGACTCCTGACAGGTAATCCTTTGCCTACAGCTGCCAATAATAATTTCCTTCCCTCATTCCTTCAGGTTTAAGGACTGTAATGACCTCTGCTGTCAATAATCCCATGATCCTGCACTATTTCCACTATCTCCTGAAGTTCCCTTTTTACCTTGCCCATATCTTTGTAAAAGACCCTTGATTATTTCCAATAATTTTTAATTTGAATAAGCTATTTGTTATTTGTTGTAGTTGTATTTTACAAGGTAAGGATTTGGTTCTTATATGGAGCTCCGTGGAGCCTCTAACAGAGGTTCGAGTTTTAAATAGTATCATTTTGGCAGTTGAATGGAGAACAGATGGCAGAGAGAAAGAGTTGGTAGCAGAGAGACCATCGAAGTGGATATTATAACAATCCAGATAAGAGATGATGGCGGCTTGCATGAAGTGGTCAAAGTAGATGTAGGGAAGTAGTTGAATACTAGATACATTTTTTTAACAAATCTGATAGGATTTTCTGACGGATTGATTTTAGGATATGAGAGAAAGAGAGAGCCCCCCCAAAACTTCAGAGCTTTTGGTCTGAGCAACTCGAAGAATGGAAGTGCCTTCACCAAAATAAAGATGAGTAGATTTTAGGAAAAAAAATCAAGAATTTGCATTTGGAAAAATTTTAATTTTTGAATATCAACTATACAGTCCAACAGGAAAATATAAATCTGGGGTTTCAAGGAGTAAACATGGGAAAAATCAATACAGAGATGGCATTTACTGTAAGAGACTGGATAAAACTGATAACATTGTGTGTAAAAAGGGAAGGTGAGAGAACTAAGTCTTGGGACAATGATGTTTTGGGGCAAAGGTTGGAAAAAAAATAAACCCTGGAAAAGAACAAAAGCCAGAAGATAGTGGAGTAAGAGAATGATCGACAGATTTTGAGAAGCTACATTAAAAAATTGCTTCAGGGCTTCCCTGGTGGCGCAGTGGTTGAGAGTCTGCCTGCCAATGCAGGGGACACGGGTTCGTGCCCCGGTCCGGCAAGATCCCACATGCCGCGGAGTGGCTAGGCCTGTGAGCCATGGCTGCTGAGCGTGCGCGTCCGGAGCCTGTGCTCCGCAACAGGAGAGGCCACAACAGTGAGACGCCCGAGTACCGCAAAAAAAAAAAATTTCTTCAAGAGAGAGAATGATGAATTTTGTCAAATGCTGCTTAGAAGGCAAGTTACAATTGACCAGTGAATCGGGTTGAAAGAAGTCATTATGGGGCTTGACAAAAATATTGTGATGGCAAGATTTCATTACGGAATGGAAGAAGTAGAAATATAGACAGTAAATGTAGATTACTCTTTCAAGGGATTCTCATCCACGTCAACAAGATCAAAAGGGAACAGAAAAAGGGGAAATTGGATAGTGTCCAAAGGAAGATATATACTTGGTGTTAGAAGAATGTGAAATTTTTCCTATGCATTTTTCTACTGTCTTTTTTAAATAAAAAGCAAGGTTTTCAGCTGAGAGTAAAGAGGGGAAGGAGGGTTTAAGTTTTGCAGACACAGAAATATATGTAAGAGCCATCTCAGACAAAGGTCAGCCAACATTTGTCCCAAAGAGCCAGATATCAAATATGTTAGGCTTTGTGAAAGATAAAGTCTCTGTCACAGCCACAACTTCTGTGTTACATTGTAAAAGCAGCCACAGACAACACATAAAACAAATAAGCATGACTGTGTCAATAAAATTTTATTTATAAAAGCAAGCAGCGATGTATTTGGCTCACAGAAGGTAGCTTGCTGACCCCTGATCTAGAAGAGTGAAAAAAAATGAATGGACAAGAGAAATGCAATAGCGTTTCCAGAAAGCTCTCAAGGCTGCTTTGAGGGTATAATCATAAATATAAAGTGGGACTAGCCAGGATGGAGCGGTTTTTCTTTAACCATGTTCTAGGTGCTTCTGGGCAGAGGTACCCGTGCTAAAGAAAATGTTGAAAAAGACATGCCTCTTTTATCCTTAGTTTCTGCCAAGATGTGAGCTGCTCTAGTCACTTAACCTCCCCTCTCTTTTCATTCCTTTCATCTTGTGCTTTCTTTTGTATGGTTGGGCATCCTTCTCCGTTCAGCAGCCTGAGTGATTTTCTTAATCCCTCTCTCAGACCAGTAGTTGCCTGTGTTCTCCCCTTCAGGGTCTCCACTGCATTATGTGCCATATTCCAAGCATGCCTCCCTAGGCCTTGCAGGAGCCGGATCCTCCCTCCTCTGCTTTGTCTCGCAGCTCTTTATTCTCTTGTTATTACACTCCATGCATTCTGATCCTGTTTCTGTTTCTTGAATGTATCAAAGCTTATTCTGTCCTCAGGCTCTTTCCTCTGCTTGGAATGCTCTTCTTGTGAACCTTACCTAAATTCCTGCTCATTTCTCAAGCTCTGTTTAAAATGCCCCGTCCTCTTGGAGGCTTTCCCCAGACTTATGAATATTCCCCTCCCCACCTCCATACCTCCTCCTACCCACAAAGCAACCCATTAATTTTTCCTCTAGGACTCTGCCCTTCCCCTTCACCGGGTTCAACATAATGATGCATTTATACCTGATGTCATTTGTTTAATGTCTAGATGGCTACTAAAGGATGCACCTCATGAGGGCAGAGTCCACAGTTTGTTCCACCAACACACATCCTGGCATAGCCCTTGATATAGTAGATTTGTAATCAGGATTTACTGGTGAATGAATTGAGGAGTTCTCTCAGATCTGCATTTTATGGTTGAGAGGTAAGCTAGGAGCCCCACTGCTGCTTTCTGTTACTCCTTGCATTGTTTTGCTCAGGCTGCCATGAAAGAATGCCACACCCTGGGTGACTTAAACAACCAGAATTCGTTTTCTCACAGTTCTGGAGGGTGGAAGTCCAAGATCAAGGTGCCAGCCAAGTTGGCTTCTGGTGAGGAATCTCCCCTCAGTACGCAGACAGTATCTTCTTGCTGTGTCCTCACGTGACCTTTTCTCTGCACAGGCTCACATGGAACAAAAGGAGAGCTCTGTATCTCTTCCTCTTATGGTAAGGACACCAGTCCTATTGATAAGGGCCCCAACCACATGACCACATTTTATCTTTCCTTAAAGGCTCTATATTCAAATATTGTCACGTGGGGGGTTAAAGCTTCAACATATCAAGTTAGGGGGACACAATTCTGTCCTAATACTCCTCCACTCTAGACTGGGTCAGGTTCTCTCTTATATACTCCCATAGTGCCCTGCTACACACCATTATACACTAGTCTATTACACTCCGCATCTTACATGTCGGATTCCATGTCTCTCTTTCTGCTTGATACTTCAGTTCAGAAGAGCACAAGTTGTATCAGTTTTGCTCAACATTCTATCCCAGTTATGCATACTACCTGGCACAGAGTAAACACCCCCAAACTACTTCTTGAATAAATGAGTGTTTTCTGTATTCAGAGCTTTATCTTACAGAGAAATCCTAATATTTGTGTGCTCCAACTAATTACACTGTCTTATGGGAAATACAATCCTTTGAAGATTTTTCACTTGCTTTCTACAGAGTCAATTTGAAGATAGAAAAACAAATTAAAAATTAAAATACAAAAGGGGATCTATAGTTTATGAGTCTTAACACAAAGATACAAATGTGATGTGTGAAACTTGTTTGATGTTGATTTGGACAAAACCATAAAACAGACAATCTGGGGAAAATAGAAAAAATGAAAACACAGACTGGATACTAGATGATATAAATGATTTTAATTTTGCTAGGTTCATGAAAATGGCATCATGATTTTTTAAGTCCTTACTTATTAGAGATAATGTATTTACTGGGAAATGACATGAGATATAATATCTTGGATTTCAAAAAATATTCCAGGAAAACAAAGTAGAGAAGAGAGATAAAATGAGATTAGTAAAGTGTCAATATTTGTTGAAGCTGGGTGATAGAACATAAGGATTCATTTATACTATTCTCTCCCATTTTTATGCTTAAAATTTCTATAATAAAATTTTTCAAAACAGATGAAATGGAAAGAAGTGCTATGCCCAAAGTTCTTGACTTTTTAAAATTTTTCCATGCAAATTCAAACCTATAATCCTTTAGGGGGATTAATTCAGTTATAGTGATGGTGGAGTATAATGGCAACTGGCCAAAACATAACTTTATTTTATTTGAACTCACCAAGTCACTGGCAAAACAACTTGTCATCCCTGTCAATATTCAGTATCCTGGGGGACAAAATGGAAGAATTTATGTCCCATATTAAAAATCACATCATGAACTGAATACATAGAAAAGCAACTTGGAAATTTTTGAAAGTATCATCAAGAGTAAATATATAAAGTTTGAAAAATTATGGTGCTTTATATCGACAGCTGAAATAGCATGAAAGGTAGTAAAATCACCCCATTCACTCCTGAAGAGCAATCTGTCTTGAAATCTGTCATGAAGTAGGGGCCTTGTTGAATTTAGGAATTAATTTTTCAAATGACTGAGGTAATTGCAGTAATAATATTGAGATAAAAAGACTCCTCCTCATGATGTCATATTGAGCCACTTTATATTATTATTTATATCTTGTAGATATAATGTAGAAATGCTCAGAAATGCACTGCCCACAGGGATCTCTTTCATTGTGCCATAAAGATAACTATTCAAAAATAAACTAGTAACCTGAAAGATGGATTAAAGGGAAAATAACTCTTACAAAGTGCCCACTTTTTGATATTAATTAATCAGGGGCAATATTCATTCTTTCATTTAACATACAAATAATTTATTTGCATTATAATCTATCAAGTAGAAATTATCCTATAGATAAATTGAGAACCAGAGTATTTTAGGCAATTTTCCTCAGGTTGCACAGTTAATAAAAGAAGGGCTCTGATTAAAGCCCAGATGTATATGACTCCAAACCTGTTTGCTTAACCACTTGTGTACATTATGTTACTACATTTATGAAACATCCATTGAGCACTGGAGGAGTTATATATGCCCTGGTTTAAGTTTGCAGATTGAGATTTTAAAAACAGGAAGTTGATCTAGGATTACTGGTTGTTTGTGTAGGTGAAATGTCTCAGTCCTTTGGGGTACTATAACAAAAATACCTTAGACTGACAACTTAAACAATAAACATTTATTTCTCACAGTTCTGGAGGCTGAGAAGTCCAGGATCAAGGCGCCAGCAGATTCAGTGTCTGGTGAGGACCTGTTTTCTGATTTGCAGATGGCTACCTTCTCACTGTGTCCTCACATGGCAGAAGGTGCTAGAGAGTCCTCTGGGGTTTCTTCTCTAAGGGCACTCATCCCATTCATGAGGGCTCCACCCTCATGACCTAATCATTTCCCAAATGCTGGTCTCCTAACACTGTCACACTGGGCACTAGGATTTCATCATGAATTTAGGAAAAACACAAACATTCAGTTCATAACAGAGTCAGACTTCATAATGATCCATGGTCTGGCCCTTCATTGTAAGGTTCATGGAACTATTTTGTCAGGTCCACCAGAGTTAATTAGACTCAGGGATCTGACTGACTGCTTCACAATCACAGACTCAGTATCAACTGGTCCTAAGTTAGGAATTAACTAAAAGATTTCTGCCACACAATATTCCCCAACACCAGTTTACATAACTTTAAATAATGTGAGCAGGGACTCAACAAACAGCCAAATAGCAGTTGCTTCAGGCTGTCTCACCACATGTGCAGCACAGTTTCCAGACACTCCCCCCCACTACCACCACACACGCTATGCTTCCTGCAAGAGATAAGTTCAAAGTGGGTGAGGACCACTTCAATATGGAAAAACATACCCCCTCTGGTCCCTGTCTAGCATTTGCACTATACTTGTCACAAGAACCCTTTAAGAGTACTTGGGATCTTTAATGAAAGGATATCTAACTATTTAGAAGAAAGATATTGCCACAATCTCTGGATGATTTCCAAGGTTGTATTTATACTGAGCTTCATCTTTCCAGAATGATCAAAACACTCTCCAGTCTTTGTTACAATTTGATAATAAATTGTGCACATGCTTCTAAAATTTTGGATATCACATGAATAAAGAAATGCATGTATGAAGGTGTATATGTTATATATGTTGGAAAATGTTTGTCTTGCTGTAACGTAAACTATGAACTTTGGTTGATAATCATGTGTCAATATAGGTTCATTGATTGTAACAAATGTACCACTATGCTATGGGATGTCCATAGCAGGGAAGGTTGTGGGTGTGTGGAAATAGGAAATACATGGAATTCTCTGTACTTCCCACACAATTTTGCTGTGAACTTAAAACTACTCTAAAAAAATTAAGCTTATTAATTTTAAAAAACTGTCAATGGATTTTATCCTTAAAACACAAGTAATTAATTGTTAACATCATTAATTTTTTTTCTTTTTTCCCTGTATTTAATGAACTATATATGTATATATCTGGTCATAACAGTAAATTAAAATGGAGTTTAAGGCATTTCACCAAATATTTCTCATCTTTTAAAAAGTGAGAGTTAAAATTCGTTTTTGTTAAGGTAAACTAACCTATATGTAAATTATACATCTTTCTCATAAGAAAATATTAATTCCTAATCTTGTGTTGGTGACTTTTTGTTTCAGAGATAAATACAAATGTATCATTCTTTCCAGCATAAAGAAACCACTAAAGGAAATGCTTTCACACTCTTTTCAGCTTTCCTATTGTCTCCATAGATTCTATCCAGATGAACTTGTGTAATTCAAAGCTAACCAATTATTTCAGTCTTTTCATATGCTTATATTTTAGAATCAGATCAGTGAACTGAACTGATTAATGGGGAGGTTCAAAAAGAGATCAAAGGTTTTAACAGATTTTCCAATGAAGAAAATTACCAGTAGGCTAGACCAAAAGGCTAGATTGAATCTAATTATATGAAAAAAAATCAAATACAACTGCAGTCAGTTTAAATAATAACACATCTATTAAACTGTAATGCACAGAATACAGTTCTATTTTAGTCTCCTTGAGGATTATTTAGAGAAATTAAAATCTTATTTAAACCATTTTGTGCTCAAAAGTACAATGCTTAAAAGAAATATGAACATTATTGAAACTTTTAAAACATAGAAATTTGAAATGGGTACACCTAAGAGTTGCCCCTCCCCGATTCCAAAATTGACTATTTTCATAAACATTGGTTCATTTATTTTTCTGAATTAATGAACTGAATGTCTCTTTGCCACAACTCCTTACCCCCAGTGGGAATTATTAACCTGAGGGAAGGGGGTGGGGGTGGGGGAGAGTTGGTGGCCAGGAAGGGAATAGAAATACTTGATTAATTTCTTCTCAGGCCCTTCTTCCCATTTCCACAGTAGAAGAAGGCAAGAACTGTGACTTTGTGTCTAAGCAGAACTAAGTTTCAAATTAAGTTACATCTCTTGTGATTCTCAGAGCAATATTGGAGACTACAAAGGCTGTAAGTCAGTGTGGAGATCCCTGGGGCTGTGTTCAAGTTCTAAAATCTTTGAATATTTGTGAACCCCACAAAAAGAATCCCAGAAGATCTGATGTATAGATTTTTGAGTTATCTCTTAGACTGAAAAGAATGTATGTTGTGTATTCATATCTCTTCTGGGTCAAATAACAACTTGATTCCTATTATCCCTGTCCCCACAGAAAACCAGCATCAGAACCAGTGCTGTCTATGAAATGAACAATTTTATAAATTTTCAGTAAATATTTAATATCATAGTAAGATACTTTATTTTTCATACATCTTTTAAGATATTGATTATGCACCTCATATACTTGAATATTATGATGATTATTCTTTATCCACTGAAGGCGCCATTCTTAGGAGCGAGCACAGGGACTTCCTAAATTATTTTCCTTATCAACACAGCCAGCTCCAGCCTGTTTTCCGATATCACAGTAATTTAATAGCTGAGCTGGCAGCAAGACATGGGCCAGAGCTACAAGGAAAGTGAGAGCCACAGTCTTTTCAGCGAAAGCTAAAATGTGCTTTTGCATCTCACAATGGTTTTGCAGCTGCCATTCATCTAATCCCAGCAGAATGCCTGAGCCCAATTCAGCTATTTTCTATTTTTATACATAATCTGGTACCTTTTAACAAAATAAACGGGACTTTCTAATAAGGAGGCAACAGTTTAATCTTTCTTTAATGGCTCACCCTACACCTGTGTGTGTTCAAAAGAGCTAGGTAAAGTTCTGTAGCTTAAGTAATCATCATTGTCTTAACAAGTATGAAACAAGTATAATCATGGAGAATGCAAACCAAGCAGGGATCTTAGGTTGTCAAGACATTCCTTTTCACACATAGCCAGTGTAACCTTGCTTGGTTGATTTTTAAAATTGATTTATACAATGGAAAAGCCACAAAACTGGTATTTTCTAATATTGGTATGTTGTTCACAATACATTGCTAAAAGAGATCTGTGGGAAGGCACTGGATGTGGCCAACTCTTGATACATTGTTACTTTCAAATAGAAAACAATTCAGAATATCTCAAAACACAGTAGCTCCAAATAGTCTACAGAGCTATGCCAATTCCAACAAAAAAGAATGAATATTCACCTGCAAATGTACACATTCATTCTGTACTAAAATATTTTTGGCTAGACATTAGACACACTCCTCAAGGGTGTATTAGTTGTCAGATCATATAGGCCTTATAAAAAGGCTACATCATTGGACTTTATATGTTCTTTTAGTCATCTATTGTTGCATAGCCAATTATCTCAAAACTTAGTGCTTAAAACAGAAAATATTTAGAGTTGATTCTATTTACAGTAGTTATATTTTATAAAGTCACTGCAAACACAGAAGTAGTGAATACTGAACCATTTCTCCTGGGGAAACACAGGCTTAGGCTCCTGCAAGCCTCTGGCCACAAACTTTTTATCAACCAATCAATACATAAATTTGTTTTATGTGTATTACTCATTAAAAACAACATGTTTAATATATATTGATTCATTAATATTGAACTCGTGGCCAACAGCTCTATAATTCATGCCTGAGAGAAGTCTGTCTAACACATATATTTTCTCCAAAAGGCACATCACAGCTTTCTTGTACTTAGGAACATTAGACGCACTTCAGCACTTTGCTTGGGGCCATTGTAAACAACGAAATCACCATCAAAAAACACCAAAATGCGGAAAAACTGCAGCACCAAATAGACAATGAAAAGAACACTTGTTTACAGTAGGAGACCTTATAGAAGATGGCAGAGATCGCCTTGCTTGATCTTAACTGGGAAGAGGCACAAGCATTGGGCCACTCAGATTTTTCACTGCTCTGCACATGGCGGTGAATGACTGTAAAAATGCCATGACGTTGATTTTGTGGTTATGAACATATTTTAGCAAGTAGGCGAATCTGCAAATAGAGACTGTGAATAATGAAGACAGATTGTATTTGTGCAGTCTCTGAGGGACAGGAATCTGAGAATGGCTTAGCTAGCTCTTACTCATTCCTCAGAATTGAATTTATATGACACTTCCTCCTAGAAGCCTGTCCTAGATAAGACTGAGTTAAGTCCTCTCTTTCTGTCTCTTGTGCCCACTTTTATCATATCACTTGTTAGATTAAGCCATCATATCATGGTAACACGTCTTTCTCAATACTCAATTGTAAGCTCCTTCAGGGCAAGAACTGTGTCTTACTTCTCATTATATTTCCAGCACCTTCCACAAGAGTTGGCTTAATAGGGCTCTCAATAATTCTTGAATAGTTCAATAGATTAAAATCTATTTTAAGTAATGGGGTAGGTAATTTCAACGTGGAAATACTGAAGTACCTCCCAGTGTATTGTGTATTTAATTTTTAGTTATCAATGAAATGAACACATTTGCTTCTTTAAATACTAGCTCTGAGGACTACTTTGCAGCAAGGAATTTACAAATACTGTACAAGTATTAACAGATTGAGATAGCTGGAAAAAAAAATAAAATAACAAATAACAAATAAAATAAAATAACAAAATGAAATAACAAATGAATATAACATTTGGTAAAATGTTATATAACAAATAACAAATGAATCATTATTAACTTTAAATCAGTCAAATCTTGGACTCCTGAAAAATTTGTCCAGGTTACTGTCAAGGACTGTGAGAGCATTCCCTCCTTGCAAGCTAAAATGTTGGCCTGCCGTAGTTTCATGAAAGGAGAACACAACGACAGCAGGAATAAGAAGGAAGAAATGATTAGAGACACTGTAATCATTAAAATGACTATAAGTGAATATTTTGAACAACTTTATGCCAATAAATTTGACAACTTAGGTAAATGGAAAATTTCATCAGATACATACACACAAAAAAATAAACAGTACAAAATACCGATAACTGTAAAGGAAATTAATATGATTTTTTTCCTACAAAGAACCATGGGCTCAGATAGCTTCACTGTTGAATTCTACCAAGTATTTAAGGAAGAAATAATACCTATTATACACAAACTTTCAGAAATTAGTGGAAGAGAGAACACTCCCCCAATACATTTTATAAAACCAAAATAACTTTGTGGTGAAATATTATAAGAAAAATATCAGACCAACATCTCTTACAAACACAGATGCAAAAATTCATAATAAAATATTAATGAATTCAATCAATCCGTGTATAAAAAGGATAATATATTATAGCAAAGGTAATTTAGCCCAGAAATTTAGTCTAGTGTTTCATTCAAAAATCAATGTAACTCAGTACATTAACAGAATAAAAGAGAAAGCCATATGACTTTCTTAGGAGGACATAAAAAAAAAAAAAGGCAAAATTCAACACCCATTCATGATTTAAAAAAAAAAATACATCAAACTAAGAATAGAAAGAAACTTCCCCTTAATCCAATAAGGGGAATTTAAGAAAAGCCTAATGCTGACATCACACTTAATAAAATATTGAGCCCTTTTCTCCTGAGATACGAAAAAAGGTCAAGATATTCACTTTTACAACTTCAGTTTAGCACTGTATTGAATGTCCAAGCCAGTGCAATAAAGTAAAAATACTTAAAAATAAATAAAAAACCTAAAATCTAGGAATAAGCAAAACTGTCCTTATGTGAAAATGCCATGATTATGTATAAAACTCTATGTAGTCTACAAAACAATGGCTAAAATTAATAAGTGAATTGCTCAGGATCACAGGATTCAAAATAAATATATACAAATGACTTGTATTTTTATCTACTAGCAATAAACAATACCATTAAAAGTAACTTTTCGAAGTACTTTATTAAATCCAATGAAATATATGCACAATCTGTATATTGAAAAATAGAATACATTGCCCAAAGGAATTAATGAAGACCCAAAGGGATAGATTTACCATTTTATGTATTGGAAGGTTCAATATTTTTAAGATGTTCCTTCTCTAATTTGCCCCATGGATTCAACACAATCCCTAACAAAATCCTAAAAGGATTTCTAGTAGAAATTGGTGAGAAATTCTAAAATTCTTATGTAAATGCAAAGAACCTAGAAAATATCTTAAAAAAAAAAGAGTTGAAGAAATTACATGAACTGATTTCAAAATTTACATAACTAAGTATGATTTTGGTGTAAGATAGATTCATGAACAGAATAGAGTCTAAAAACAGACTCACATATCTAGCCATTTGATAAATAGGGAAAGAAGAGGTTTTTTTGACAAATGTTGATTAAACAACTAAATATCTATATGAAATATGAAAGTAGACCCCAATTTCAAACCATACACAAAGATTAATTTGAGATAAGTCATAAGCCTAAATTGAAAATTCAGAACCATAAAACTTCTAAAAGGATCCATACTGTAATATCCTAATAACCTTAGAGTAAGCAAAGATTTCTTGGTAAGGACAAAAACAAAAAAACAAAACCACACAACTTTTAGCAGAAGTGAAATGGATTAATTGGAAATTTTCTGCTCATGAAAAGATTTCCCTTAAAAATGAAGAGATAAACCTAATGCAAGGAGAAATATTCATGACATTTATATGACAAAAACATAGTCAGATTATACAAACACTCCTACAATAAACAATAAAATTATGAATAGTCTAATTTTTTTAATGGATAAATTATTACAACAGGCAATTTCCAAAAAAAGATATTCAACTGAACAATAAGCACATGAAAAGGCACTCAAAATCATTTGTGATCAGGGACATACAAATTAAAATGAATGGGCTTCCCTGGTGGCGCAGTGATTGAGAGTACGCCTGCCAATGCAGGGGACACGGGTTCGTGCCGCGGTCCGGGAAGATCCCACATGCCGCGGAGCAGGTAGGCCCGTGACCCATGGCCACTGAGCCTGCGCGTCCGGAGCCGGTGCTCCGCAACGGGAGAGGCCACAACAGTGAGAGGCCCGCGTATTGCAAAAAACAAACAAACAAAAAAACAAATTAAAATGAAAACCACAGGGGCGGGAGCCTCCGCGTGGCGGGAGACACGTTCCTGGCGCCGGAGAGCGAGGGAGGCGGGGCCGGCGCCAAGGCTATGAAGCCCCCGGGAGGAGAGCCGAGCGATCGTCCAGAAGCAGCCGCACCTCCACGCAGGCCTTAACAGGATGGCATCTAATATTTTTGGACTCATGAAGAACCTCAGAACATACCCAAAAGGACCAGGCCCCCTGGGGGGAAAGGAAGTGGTATATTTGACGAATCCAGGCCTGTGCAGACTCGACAGTCTGAACGCCCCTGGTGGGAAGACCAGTGACATTTTTGGCTCCCCAGTCGCTGCTGCTTCACCCATGGCACACCCAACAATCCCAAGGACCACGTGTTCCTGTGTGAGGGAGAGGACTCACCGGACCTCAGAGCCGCAGCCAGCGCCTCCCCCAGACAAGAGCCGGGCGCTCCAGTTGGCCCGAGAGGAGCAGCCCGCGCCCAGCAGCCGGCGCCTGCCATCGGCAGCCATGAGCCCAGGCTGAGCCCGAGGCTTCGCTCCCACAACAAAGCCCTGAACCCGACTGGAGGCAAGTCTAGCGTCTCCTTCTACTGAGACGCTGCTGTGTCCCCCAGAGTCAGGCAAGAAACTCGAGAGATAGGATTTCAAAGTTGTAGTTTCTTTAGCCCGAAAGAGCGGGGTGGGGAGAGGGTCTGTTGGGTGGACACCTGAAGACATCACGTGAAGCCCGAGACCTCGCCTCCCGGAAACCAAGGGAGGAAATGTGATGCCTGGTGTGGGAGGAGCTCTCCGGTGGGTGGGCGGGGAGGCGGTGCCAGGCCAGGTGCGCCTGAGGAGTGGGCTCTTCGTTTCCTTCGTGTGTTGGCTACCTGGGTATCTAGGAATCAATAACACAGTAGCAGAGTTTAAAGCCTTTGAAAGAAAACCAAAAACCACGTGTCCGTTGCTGTGGGATAGAAGAGCAAGACACCCTGAAACCCTGGCGGGGTGGGTATCCCTTCATGGACATGGTCTCCATTCCTGCGACTTCGGCCTCAGTGTTTTTCGCTTCATTTCCACAGATTTTCTTGAAACATCTTCACTGCTTTTCCTCAGCAGCTGTCAAAAAAACCCACAAAATGTTGTTCTCAGTCTTACGCTTTATGGAAAGATTTTTGCACCCTGATCTCCCGAGGTTTCCCGCTTCTACCCTCTCAATCCTTGGCCAGATCTCATGTAAAAATCTCTCCCGTTCATCCAGGAGAGACTGGTTTGGGGCTCTTTACAGGCAGTTTTGTTTGTGAATTGTTCCTTTTTTCCTCATCAGCCTTAAGTCTAGGGCTTTGCTCCTCACCAGTGATGTGGACAGTTCCCTTCACCAGTGACACTTCCTTTCTGCAAGGCCACTAACTTCTACAGGGCTTTAAAACTACCCAGATATATCCAGGTAATGGGATTGTTTAACTCCTTCATGTGTCTTCCTTTATATTCCTGCTGACAGTGGGAAGAAGAGATGCTTGAGAACCTTGGGTTCTTAGGTTTGGATTCTGTCGTAATAGCTCAAGAGCTGTTCTCAAGTACCAGCTTTACATCAGTAACTGTTGACTCTGGTCTGTTTCTGACACCTTTCTAGAAAAAAGTCTGTTGCTCAGGTACACCAAAGAGGAAGGAAAGTTTTCTTAGGCCACCCTTTATAAAGCTTTGCAGAACCTCTGGACCATATTCACAGTTTCCAGACGAGCCTTAGAGACCTTAGGCTAAGAGATTAAATAGTTTGGCAGTAAAGTCTCAACCGGCCCATTCCATGGTATTTGCCAGCAAAGATAATGGGCTGGCAAGAATCGTGCTGCTGTAATCTGTCAGGCGAAAGTTTCTCCCATCGAGCCTCTAAAGGGCTATGGTCTCGATTCTTGTACTGCAGTCACGTGGGACCAACAGTTTGGGTTGGGGCTACTGGTACAAAGCTAATGCAGGTGCTAAAAATGTCTTCATCATTGTTAAAGTGCAGTCACACTCCTAGTGGCCTGGACGCTCGAGTGCCTGCAGGAGCTCCCTGCCAAGCTCCACATCCTCCACCGGCGCTGGGGGGTTCACACGGTGCTTTGCCAAGCAAAGACACTTTGCCTTTCTGCCCCCCTGCTGACTTTGGAGCCAAGAGACACTGATTCCATGTGACTCTGTCAAGTGCTTCTTATCTCCTCCATCCTTCAAATGGTCATTTATAGGAAAGTTGTCTGGAATTCAGAGCACTTTATTCCACATTAAGTGTCATACATGGTGGTTAGCTTTTAAGCTCAAACACACTAACTTAGTTAAACCAACTAACTTGTTTAACTTACAGTAAGATGTTCCAAAGGTAGAAATGAACTGCTATTTCTAACTTCTTTTTTTTTTTTTAATATACAAGAAAATGATTTGTGAATTCCAAATTGGATCGCCAAGAAGACCCTGACATGCTGCTGGCCCTCAGGGCTTCAGTCTCACTGTCAGTTACATGAGGGGAAGAGCTTTCTAGATCTGTCCCCTGGCAGGGACTTCTGAGGCAGAGCTGGGGATAGGGGCCTGGGGGAAGGAAGAAAACAACCAGAGCAGAGCTTCTGGGCAGCAGCGACCAGGTTGCCTTACGTCTGTCCCCATCTTCCCTCTTTCTTTCCCTCCTTGCGGCCGTGGGCATGGGTTTAGAGAGCCCCGGGCAGTCTGGTCAGTGGGAGGAGCAGAGAAGTTTTTGCTCCTTTGAACCTGATGGGGAGGCCATTTGCATTTGGAAAATACTCTGTACATTGGAGACTGCCTGTATTTGGAAGCTTCATTAACTCTTGGCATCCTTTTCTCAACCTCCAAGCTGCATTAAGTAATTACTCATCTGTATTTTTATTAAGCCTTAAAACTTTTTTTATGTGCATTTAGTGCCAACTTTTTGTAAGGCTGTATCAAAAACAACAAACCTGTGCTCACATGACGATGTAATTTTGAGAGGAGCATTCTGTTATTTTTACAAGGCAGGAGTGCGCATAGCCATTGAATTAAACTTAGCAGTCCCATACTGAGTCTTTGCCTGTTGGTCGTGTGCAGTGTGTGCGTGCGGGCCGCCGGGCGGACGTGTTTGCGTGTTTCCTCCACCTCTATTCTCCGGAGTGCCTGAACTCTCCGCTCCTTCCCTTACAGATTTTCATTGGTTGAAGGGGTTTAACTTTTTTTTTTCTTCAAACCAGAAGATGCCCGAATTAATCTTCTCAAAGTTTATGGATTTAAGGTTTTTTTCATTTGAAAACCAAAGACTTAGCTTCAAACAGAATGGACAGGAGTGTGGCAGTGTTCTTTTTAGTTTCCGTAAATTGAAGGTAATGCTTCTTTTTTCTCTTAACACCACTTGTTTTCCTGAAGAACTTGTCTCTGAGTTGACTTTGAAACTGCCATGAAAGCCTGGCAATGAGTAGATGAAGTGCTGAGCTATTAGAATCTGCCTGTAGATTCAGGTCCTGTAGAGAAAGCATAGATTGTTCTTCCTTGTTATATATTAGCTATTTTCATATGTCCTACAAGCAAACTTAATATCCTTATGTGTATTAAGTGGACTCAGGGTGATGGAGCTTCTCAGACTGCCTGCCCAGAGAGCTCCATTAGAAGAGGCTTCCTTCTAGAAGCCTGCTGCATCAGAGCCAACTAGCTGGACAGCACATCAGAAAGAAACCCAACATGGGAGACCTGACACTCTCTTCCCTTGTTCGTCTGAGAGCATGTTCCCAGAACAGGGCTAGCCACTGGCACCAGTACATCACCTATTTGTAGCAGCTGCTCCAGCCACAGGCAAGCACTGAGGTTTTGGAGTGTCACAGCCTGTTTGTCTCCAGAGGCCAGGCAGTGGCTCAATCAGAGGAGCAAGGTGGGCTCCTGTGCGTTATGGTGAAGAAGTGAAAGACATCTAAGGGTTCCCTCTTCAGGTCCTGTGCCTTGTCCAGAAATACACTGACTCTTTGGATGGAGCATAACTTGTTCTAACATCTTTGTGAGTTGAACCCTGCAAGGATGTCTACACCTTCTCCTATGTTATCCCGTTCATTTCTTCTGAACTCGTTATATTTTTAATCCTTAGCATTCTTGGAGCTCATGCATGAAATATTCCTGTTCTGTGTGTGACTACAAAGTGCTATCTGAACTTCAACTTAGGAAGAAATGAGAGGGACATTACAGGGACCTAGGTGACGTTTTAGCAGGCATTTGGGGTGGATACTTTGAAATTAAAGTATTGACAGAACTTTTGAAACCTGTGTGCCCATCTTACATTTTAGGGTCTTGTAACGAGAAAAAGAAAAAGTTGAATAGCAAATTATCTTTACAGATCGGAAAGGAAGCAAGTTCTAATTCAGTTAGCTTGAGCTCTCAATAGTGTACTAGTATTCTTCAGTAAGCATCAAGAATTATCCAGCATATCATTTTGTTAGAACTCCTTTTTCTTTAACCAGCTTCAAGTAACAAATCTGCCCAAGCATATTAGTGATAAAAACTAATAAAGCTGATGCCAAGTCAAAAAAAAAAAAAGAAAACCATAAAGAGATATCTTTTCACATCTACTAGAGTGACAAATAAACAAACAAACTACACTAAATATAGGATGGAATGTGGAACAATTGAAACTCTCATATACGGTTGCTGAGAGTATAAAATGAAAACCACTTTGGAGAATCGTTTGCCAGTTTCTTATTAAAATTAAACATACATCTACTCTACAACCCATCAATTCCATTCTTTGGTATTTACACAAATGAAATGAAAATATATATCTGCAATAAAGATTTATAAGTATATTCATAGCAGTTTTATTCATAATTGCCAAAACCAGGAAACAACCCAAAAGTCTATCTACAGGAGAATGGACAGATTGGGATAGTTTCATACAATGGAATACTAGTCAGCAATG
The DNA here is from genome assembly GCF_026419965.1 of Kogia breviceps. Taxonomy (NCBI): domain Eukaryota; kingdom Metazoa; phylum Chordata; class Mammalia; order Artiodactyla; family Physeteridae; genus Kogia; species Kogia breviceps. The sequence continues at coordinate 133,431,533 of NC_081310.1, forward strand.
TAAAAGAGTAAACTACCAATACACATGGCATTCTCAAAATTATTTGGCTAAAATGAAAAACCCAGACAAAGAAGTATACATTCTGTATGAGTCCATCAGTATGCAATCTGAGGATTCACAAAACTATTCTACAATTACAGAAGTCAGAAAATCATTGCTTAGGGAAGGGGAGTTGAATCAACTGGAAAAGGACATGAGGGAACTTTCTGAAGTGAAGAAAAGGTCGCAGGTATTATTTTGTGTTGTGAATGCACCAGTGAATAAAATAATCAAAACACATCAAATTGAATACTTAAGATTTGTGCATGTTATTGTATGCCAATTATGCATCAATTTAAAAAGCACTGAATTTACTTTATTCATGAACCTCATTTTACTCCGTTTATAGCTTTCTTTCTTAGTAAATGACAGCACAAACAGTTGTTTCAGACAAAAACCTAGGAATTCTCTTTGAATCTGCCCTTTATAACCCTATTTCCTATCATCGAATTTTCCTGAATCTGTCTTATAAATTATCATCACAGTGCATTTGGCCTAGTAGCCTCCTAACTGGTCCCTGTACCCCACTTTGCCTTGCAATCTGTTCATCACAGTTTATGTAATATGATATTTTTATAAAAACAAATGTATGGAAGCGTTTAAGGTTTTCCTATTGATCTTATGAAAAGTAACAATATTTAATATTACTAATATTTTCTACAAAGTCATACATAGCTAAAGACTAAATTTGTGTCATAACATTTCTTTGAAGACCAGGTAATAGCCTGGCCTCACAGATATATAACACAAACCCAATAATAATGACAATTTATTGACTCTCAAAGATTTTCCAGGGACTGTACTAGGTGGTATATACATAATCTCTAATTTCATCAGCCTCCAATGAAGAAACAGAAGTTTACGCAGGTTAGTAACTTCCAGAAGGTTAAGTTCATGTGTGGTGAAGCTGGAATTTAAGTTCAGGTCTGTCTGTCTGCTGAATTTCAACGATGTTACTGCGAATTGTGTTCATGGATTTTGGCTGCATATAGCTGTGTTTTATATGGCTGAGTATGATAATTACACGAGCCACACTAGCTAGCTGGGTCAATACAAACTATTTTTCTTAGGATTCTTAGTGATCAGCTCCCAGTAAATAACATTTGAATGGGAACTCCCAAATAACAGGGTCTCCAAGTGTCAATTTATGTATTCTCTTTGGTAAATCATCATAATACTAGGGGAAGTAATGTCAGGAGTTTGCTAGAAGGCAACAGTGTCCACATAATTTATTAGAAGACCATAAAGCATTTTCTAAAATCAAGAAAGTAACTGTTAAAACAGTACTAATGGTCAATATCTGAGAAAACAATGGGAAGGGAAGCCCCTAAAATATTTTTGAAACCCCAAATGAAAATGTAGCAATTTGAGATCATTGGCAGATATGTTTACATGAGCCTTCTCTTTAATTCCACAAACTCTCCAATAGTATTTAATCCCCATTTCAAGAAAATGAAATAGAAAACAGAACACAAAAACAACAGTATCAGTAATAGCTGATACACCTACTAGAAACTTGAGGACATTTTGCAAGACGTGCTTAAAGAAATGCAATCAGCACTGTGTACTAAAGGCATAAAGAATATGTCTATTTTTCAGAATGTACTGAAGGTAAGAAGCAATTTTCTAGTAATAGCCAATACATCTCAGTCATTCAGGGTTTGGAGGAAGGCTTACTTCTTTTTCTCACTTATGCTTTAATGTAAATCTTTGTGAAAAGTGAAGTGTAGGAAGGAAGAAGGTTGGCTTGAGATGAGTTGTTGTATTCATGTTGTGGCCAAAAGAAAGTAGTAAATCAGGAGACACTGGGGTGCAGAGGATACTACTAGCAACGTGGTGATTCAGTGGATTCATGTGCAAACCCTGGAGAGAAGTTTAATATGTAACGTGTACAAAAGTATATCAGTTGACACAATCTCACTTTGGCGGGCATATAGCCTATAATATAACCTATAATAACCATGCATCTCTACTGGTCCAGAATAATAAAGGGTAGATCACAATAAATCAACAGATGTCTCTTGGCACTAAGTTCCTAACTTCTTTCTTCTTCTAATGTATTCAACTGTGTTATTAGAGACTTATTTTGATTATCACTAAAAGTATTCTTCAAAGGGTTTTGTGACAAAAAGTGAGGAAATGTGAACATACATATTTTTTCAGAAAAGCTGTAATGTAAGTGAATATTATATTTTTGCTCAAATGTGAGGTTCTATTTCAAACTGAAGAAACACTCGGTCAGAATCCACCAATTGCACTGCACTGTGGAAGCATATTTCAGTAATAGAATGTAAATATGTCTTATATTTGCACTAAAGATGGTTTCATGAAGCTAGGGACAATTTCTATATAAGGTACAAGTGTATAAGTATAAGCAAATATCATTCAAATTGAATAAATCATTCTCTAATTTGTAATAAAATGTGTATACAAACTGTCAAAAATTTTTAATAGAGTTGAACTCCATGGTCTGTTATGGACTGAATGTTTGTACCCTCTAAAATACATGTGTTGAAACACTAACTCCCAATTTGACTGTATTTCAAGATGGGGCAGGGTGAGGTCTTGATCCCATAGGATTGGTGTCCTTATAAGAAGAGACATCAGAGCTCTCTCTCTCTCTCTCTCTCTTCCCACTCTCCTTGCACACCAGTGAAAGGCCTTTTGAGGAAATAATGAGAAGAGAGCTGTCTATAAGCCAGGAGGAGAGCCCTCACCAGAAACTGAATTTGCTGGCACCTTGATCTTGGACTTCCCAGCCTCCAGATGGTAAGAAAATAAATGTCTCTTGTTTAAACCAACCAGTCTGTGGTATTTTGTTATAGCAGCCCTAACTGACTAATACATGGACCTCAATTTCAAGCTCCCACAGCATTAGCTATGCAAAAGAGGAGACTTCCCTAAGAAAATCATAATAAATTGTTTAGTGATGTAGGTCTTTTAAAAGTATTTATTTATTGTTCATATTTAGTCAAGGTAATTTTGAATATAAATGCTTCCCTAAAAGATTTTCAAACGATTGAGATTGAGCATGAAAAATATCACTTCAATTAGATGCCTGCATATGTAGTCTTATCTTTCTAAATGTAATAGCTGGAATGCATCATTTCATTATGTCAACATGTTTTCCATTGGTAAATATTTTCCCTTCATCATGCATAACTCCTTGGTGCTAATGAAAGCTAAGGGACTGTCATGAACAGCTGAAAAAATATCTAAGCTATAGGTAAAGACCAATTTATTTTTTATAAGAAGGCACTGCTTTCTGGAAATACCCAGGAGAAATATTGATAATTGACCATTGCTTATATACAAATCTGAAAATACCTTGCAATTATGAAATAGTTTTCCACAGGAATCTCAGAGAACTACACAAAATATATCTAACTTGGATAACAAGAAACTTTTGAAATTTAAAGCACCTCTTGGACACTTACAGTAGAGGTATTTTGATTTGAATTGAACTGAGTTCATTTGAATTAAGTTGAATATCTTATTTCTTCTTATAAAAATGTAAGATACAGTGAGAAGATACTTACCAAATATGGTAATTATGTATTTTTTTATTTCATGAAATTTATTTCATACAATAAATACCCCCTATAAACCAAATATTTAGTTTTTATACTGAAAACTAAGGCATATTCACCTTAAGAAGTAAACGAGAGAAGATTATAAAGACAGAGATCTATTGCAAGTAATGGAATTTGCCATCATTTCCTTCCATTTCTGCCTGCTTTCATAATGTAACCCAGCCAGTGTGAGACTGCAATTTCTTACACAAGAGGAGTCTCTAGATGCTTTCATAATATTAAATAATAAATCGTAAAAGACCTGCTTGTGTATCATACAAATATCAAATGAACACATGTCAAAGAATTTATTTAATTGAGGTAACTGGTATGATATTACAACCAGTCCAAAGGAGAAACCAAAGAACTGCAAATTTATATGGAATAAATAAGTGTTGAAATAAATGTGCAAATGACTCAAAACTGACTTTTTCCAGAGGGGTACTTGAGGAGTGGGGAGTGAGGGAGATCAATTAAGTTGCCACCTGACACAATTTATTAACTTATTTGCATGTTTATTGACAAGAATTCTTTCTCATTGCTAACAGTTATCTACAACTTGCAGAGTTCTAAATTAGCTCAAAGGCCAAAAAAAAAAAAAAAAAAAAAAAAAAAAAAAAAAAAAAAAGCTAGAATTAGTAACCCAGAAAGTATGATAGTCTAAACAATGCAAAGTTTTCCATTGCAGACACCTAGTTATTTTTTGTTGTTACTGTTTATTTCAAATTTCCTAATATGGGTTTTCCCTTGCTATTTAGCTAAGGTTATTCTGGAGATATGAAGTCTACGTGCCAGGAATTACAGGAGTAAACAAAGCAGCCTTGCAGACTAGTCCATGTTTGACTTGTCAGGATGATAAATTCAACCTTAGAATTTTCCTTTCCTTACAGTTTCAGCTAAGGTCCATTGTCCTCATATTACTAAGTCATCAGAGACATGACTACCGTCCAGGAGGACAGATTAATCGAACTCATAATGTCTAGACAGTGTAGGAAAAACTTTGTACTTCAAAGCAAAACTGTACATTTTCTATAAGATGTCCTTCTGGGTTGTCTGATTCTGACTCTTTGGAAGCTATTGTACAAAAATAATTCTTTTCTATCAACATACAAATAAATTCTTTGAAGAGACAAACTTCTCCTGTTGTGGAAAAGCCAATTTTGCTTCCACTTGTCTATTCATTTCAACATTCCATAATTCTATATATATTTGTGTTTCTTTAACTTCTTTGAGCAGGTTGTAACATCTTAGCTTCCTCATTAATGAGTTAAATAAAATCTTTAATATGTACTCATTCTTGCATCTGTATAAGAATCAAGATTTTCCTTTCCTTTGAAAATTATTCTTTAACAACGACAGTGGCAAAAATGTATAGCATGACAGCCAACTGAAAACTATGCCTTAATTATAGCCAGATATATCATATTGTATCCATTTCTATTAAGTCTAATAAATCAGCACTCTCTTTAAAGACAGGAGAGTTGAGTTGGACATTGTCCACGGAGGTTGACATAAGCCTCTTCTTTGAAATCACACAAATATCACAAGACAAATATATTTCTCAATATCTTTTTGAGACTTATAAATTATGTACTTCACCCAATGTAATGAGGAAACTAACTCTACTCAAATTAACTCTATAGATTGAGAGAAATAAGTTTGCATTCGAACTATAGGGAAAGAAGAACAAGAACATATACCAAAAGAAAAAGTTCACTATCTTAGAAACTGTGGTTTGTAAAGTAAAAACTCAGAAGAAGAAATAATGATGCAATAATAAATTTGTTACCTATTATTAAAAATACCAATGATTATATATAATAATAAAGATTTTTAAAATAGGGTATCTGTATCAGTGCAGGTTTTATGCACAGGCAGTGGAATGTTGACTGCTTGATGGAATTAAATGACTGCTACTTGGTTCCCCAAATCCAGAGAATTCCCCCACTATTGCCCAAAATACTATCATTATTTAATGTTTTCTTCTTTTAGTTAGCCTTCTCCTTAGGACTTTAAAAAAATCTATAATTCTGAAAAGAATGGCACAACAAGTCGTGTACGCATCACTATGAATGTATTTATCAGATCTTTTTCCTCCACTACCTACAGATACTTGAATAATGTTGATAACATTAGACCCCAGTGGTGAAGGTAAGAGAGGAGAGAATGTTTGTAGGGGACTTTAAGAGAGATTAAGGTGTCTGAGTCAGGAACAAATGTAAATTTAAAAGTTCAACACAACAATACCAGCCAAATTTGATCAATTAGTAAGTCTGTATTTATTATTTACTTGTTCTGTCAAATGAAAGCTCTTTTCTTGATATCATGCATATTCATAATGTTAAAGAAAATTAGAACTGGATAATAATTAAGAAGCAAAACCGGATTTCATTTAAGAACTGTTGCAATAGGGGAAAAGAGACCTCAGTATAGAACTGGGCTTAATTCCAAATACAGCATGGAAAAGAATGGGAATTTTTAGCCCAGGAGTAGATTGGAGGTCAGTAGATGGAAAATTACTAGGAGGAAACTCAAGGATAAGGGGGTATTCTGGCTAAATCGACTTGATAGGATTCTTGTCGAGGTCAGACCAGGGTGATCAGATACTAAGGAAGAGGAATAAGGAATTTGACCAGATATGGAGAGTGATCAGATATCAAGGACAGACATTGAAGGTGGAGGCCTAGAGAGGGATTAGAGGAGCATGACTACAGTTACGTCAAGAAGAGAGTCTATGTCAACAGTGATGCATCCAATACTCCTCTTTAAATGCAACCCAGTGAATTATAATTGGGTGAAGAGAAAGGGGTTTGGATGGGTGGGATTTCCTCCAAATGGAACTTCTACATGCTTATAAATGAATAAATTTAAATAAATAATTCATATAGTTGACAAATGGAGAGAAGAGTCTAAAAGCATATGAGACAACCAAGGTCTTTCCATAAAACTTCAACAGAAGAGCTGCTCACTCTAAGATGCGTAAGTCTGTATCTGTCACATAATCTCTCTAGAGAATAGTTATTAAAATTTTGGAATATGATACTGGCAAATTCTACTTCTACTGCCAATCCTGATGGAACTAGCTGTTAATCTAATTCAAAGTACAATGAGTGCATATAAAGCCATATCTTATCCTCCAATTCTACCAGAGCAGAAAGAAATAAGTTCAAAGAAGAATATCCAACCCTAGGACAGACAAATGTTTCTGAGATTAGATGTGATTTTATTGCATTTCATTTTTAATATTTTAGCAGGTATCACTGGATATATCAAACTACCTCATTGTAATTTAGTCTCTGATAAAACACTTCACCACCTGGCCTAGTTCTTTCCAATACCTTCACCAGTTTTCCCAAACTGATAGCAAAAGAGAATCATTTGTTTTATTTCTTGATCTCCTTTTTTATATCACATTGAGTGATTCCCATTTAATACATCTCATGAGCTGTTACTACAGAATGTGAAGGAATGCAAAAGATCTGGCTGGTACAATTGGAAAAAAACATTATAATTGCCATGAAGTTAACAAGGGGCCTCTAATTAGACACATTAATAGGACAAAGATGCACAGTGTTCTGTTAATGATATCAGTTTTATGGTTGGGATTTCCAGCATTTCTCATATTATGCTGTATGTCATATTAGGCAATTAGTAAATTAATCCATACTGCACAGGGTGGTTTTAAAATCTAACTATACTTGTAATGATATGTGTTTCCTTTCTTTTTACATTTTCTTATGACAGGAAATGTCCTTCAATACTTAGTAAGTTAGTAAGACAGACAAGTATCACTTTCCCATCAGAACTCTACTAATAACTTGGTATTGATGTATTTCTACTCAGATGGCCCTGGATTTAAAATGTGGGTTAAAATCTTTTTGTTATAATCTAGACTCTAAAATAGAGATGCACACTTAACAAAGGCTAGGCATGCTTATGAAAATGCATCCAATAAGATATGACACTTACAGGGCACATAAAAGCAATAATACCAAAAAAGTGGTAGAAAAAAAAGTAAAGCAGGAAAATTACTTTTGAGCTATTCATATACTTCAAGTGAGAACAATGTTATTCCATGGTTATAACTGAAAAGCAATATCCAAAATGTGTCTGAAAAGCAATACCTACAAATAAGTTAACAACTGTATATGCAAAGTTATTTGGACAAAAAAATTTTTCTGTATTGTACTTGATAAATAGCTATTCCAAATGGAATAGAGAGTTTTGAAAAATGTGCAGCATCTTTTTCTATCTCTTTTTAGGTTCTTTGATTCATGGCATAATTTCCCTTTATAATTTTTTTCAAATAAAGTTGTTTCATCTGCAAAACCTAGTGATTTTATGACCCCTGGAAGCATTTTCTCCAGGTGCAGTTTATAATATGATCTTAGTATTTCAGATTTTTTTAAATTATTATTTCAAGCATTTGGAGAACCTGAGGGGAATCTCTTAACAGTCAAGAAGGTCATTAGGAGTTGGCAGTACAGTTTCATAGTTCAGTGATATAAACTATTATTCTTTTCAAATGTTCAAAAGATCGTGCCAACCTCCATTTTGGACTGCCATTAGAAAGGAGCACCTGTGACCCTTCCGTAAATTGGACACTGTGAACGTAGTTTACATGATTATATCTTGTAAGTGTAGCATTTAAAGCACTGAATTGTGATGACTTTATCATAACTGAAGCCCATATTTCACCAATATTTTGTGAGGTACTCGGCTAAGTGCTGTGATGAATACAATGAGTAAAGAGAATACCTTTAATTTAGAAGACTGCATATGAAAAGATAACTAACAATGCATGGTGGAAGGGAGAAGAAGATTTGAAATGGATTGGTGCTCTACCATTATCGGTGTGACATTGGCCAACTCCTCCACACTGCTGAATTTTAATTTCCCAGGTTAACTGACCACCAGGACACACACAGGACTGTTGTAAAGATAAACTGATGCCATATAAGGTAGTGTGTAATCTGGAAATAAATTTTTAGGTTTTGTTTGTTTTTAATACTGATAGAAAAGGGCAAATATAAAGAAGTTGAAGAAACAAGAAAGAAAAGAGGATTGATGAATCAACATTATGAAAAATCTCAGAAATGACTGGCTTTAAGAAGAAATTGGGGGTTAGTCTCAGTCTAAGAGACTGAGGAAAAGAAGATGATTCTAGAAGCAGACATAGATATGTTTATAGGAGGACGGGGAGTTAGTAAAGAAAGTTCATGCTTGGTGGTTTATGCTCTTCTCTCTTTATAATAGAAGTCAAGCTTGTCTCTCAAGTTGCCAGAAAACAAAGTAAGCTGCATGACATACAAATGGAAGAATCATGATAGTTGTTGAAATAAATCAGAGAACAGCTGTTGAATTGTGTGATCGCCTCTGGTCATACACACGTGTAGAGAAGTGAAAGGCAATTTTTAACATTTTTCATTTGCAAGAGGATTACAGGGGATGGCAGAGGTCAGGGAGACAAAGGAATTGAGGCTGTTAGCCAAGGGACCCTTAAAGTGAACCGAGTGTTTAGAAAAGGAAGGAATGCCTCAAATAAGCCCAGAGACTAGAAGAAAGAGTTGATGTCAAGAGACTGAAAGTTTCAACAAGATCAAAAAACAAGAGTGTAGGGAATACTGGCATGATGTCTGAAAAGAAATGATGCCGTAATCAGAAAGAAAGACAATGCAGCTTGAGCTTTGGAAGGGGTTCAGAATAAGCCTCCGAAGATGTGTCACTTTTGCATTTGGATTATTTTGAACTAAAGGCAGTTAAGACCCTGTGGGCTCAAGAGAAACTTCTTCCCCACCCTTAATTAACTACCTAGAAGAATTTAAATTCAGGACTTTTTCAGAATGAGAATTATTATTAGAGATAAATTTTATATGAGTGACCCATCTGTATGGCAGAGCAAACATCTTATTACCAAACATCTACTCCTCTTATTGTCCTGTGAACTGCTCTCCTCTCCTTTGAAGCCTCTGGTTCCTTTCCCATTCCTTAGCTCTGGATTGCATATATACCTCATTTTACCCTTCTGTCTTTGAAACTCTCATGTATGCGGGAGTTCCTGTGCATACGAAATTAAATTTGATTTTCTCCTGTTAATCTGTCTCATGTCTATTTGGTTATTAGACCAGTCAAAAGAACCTTTGAAGGGTAAAGGAAAATACTTTCTTCCCAACACTCTCTAATCCTACTGTGTGGAGGCTCCATTTCAGGTGAGGGCAAACTTCAGGATACGGCAATGAAGATAAGTTACTGAAGAGAAATATAAGGGGAAGACAGTAACATGGAGGAAATAAGGAGTCATGAGATTTGGGATATTTGGGGGTGATGTATACGGTGAAATCATATAGGATGATAGAAGGTGAAAGGGAGAGGATGACTGTGAGAAAGGAGTCATTGTCCTCAATAAATGCCTGAAATGTGAATGAAAATGCATATTTTTTATTTTGATACAATTATGTAACTTTATATATACAGAAATGAAAAGTAAATGAGGGAAATAAGATACAGGCAGGATAGCAAATGGTCCCACTTTCATGTTGAAAGGTCTTTGTATGAGTTTTAAAATCTTAGGAAAATGACAGTACTCACAATCTCAAAAAAAGTGAGAAGCCCCAGGGAATGAAGAGATCTACAAAAGAAATGATGTTTTCTGGGGATAACCAGTTGTCTGATTATTCCCAGAAATGATAATCCTTTTAAAATAAAATATAGATTATATAGATGACCTTCTATAATATAATGTACTATCAATATTTGTAATTCTCAAAATGTCATTTCTAGTTGTAGACTATAAACATTATAGACCCTGTTATAATATTACTTGTTGACGTAGGAGTTCAGATAAGTATTGAATCATGCTTAATTAAAGTAACTAAACATTAATTGCATTAATTTAATAACATTAACATTTGCCTTTTTTAATTCCCCCCTTTGTCTAATTGAAACATTTGCTACATGAACTAAGTTAACTCTTGACATAATATGTTTCTTGGTTCCAGTTTTGCCTCTATCATCCATCATGTTTTTACATTTGGATTTGAAATGTACATTAGTATGATAAAATGTTTTACCCGTCATTTTCCCATGAGCTGCTTCTCATTTAGTTAAATACCTCTTCAGGGGGCTGAGACTCCATTGATTTCAAAGTGAGATCAGCATGCAGATGAGATTTTTAGACCATAATGAATAATGAAAAATTGGACTCCTCATCACTCTTCCCCAAGAGGGAAAGGCTGCATTCAGCAGAGCCAAGGAAAGAAAACACAAATGAAAAAAATATAGAAACCAAGGGAACAGCAGGTAGAAGAATTAGTCATGGTTGCTCTGGAGTATAAAATTTTACCTCCAATATACTGCCAAAAATATTGAATGATTTCATACAATATGTTATTCTAGCTTCTACAACAAATGGGTTTCTGAGATTTTCTTTCTTTTAATGCCCTTGTGGTTTCTTGACTCTTTTACCTGGTTCCAGTTTCCTTAGATATTTTCAGAGGATAGCATTTTTAGAACACGTTGCCAAAACTTACCCACACAAGTCCTATTGACTTTGATCAAGGTCACAAGGCAAAATCCCCAGTCCTTAGCTTTGAAAATTAACTTGATATTTCCAGTCATATTTTCATCTGATTTTGCTATTCCACATATGAGAATTATTTCTCTGAGAGTTTTGATTTACTTCTATTAATTATTATTCAAAAATATATGCTGTAAAACAATTGCAACCAAATACCAAAAGAATGAAAACAGATGGCAGTGTAATCTAGAGAAAGAATTTTGCCTGGAGATGTGGGGGAGGAGTGAGGAGAAAGATACAATATAGACAAAATTTCCTATTGTCCTCAGAAAGTTAACATTAAAAGTGACTAAAATACGTTTTGCTGGTATCTCTTTCAGTTTAAACATGTTTATATTTCTAAGATAAAGATCTATAAAAAATTGGGGCTTCCCTGGTGGCGCAGTGGTTGAGAATCCGCCTGCCGATGCAGGAGACACGGGTTCGTGCCCTGGTCCGGGAAGATCCCACATGCCGCGGAGCAACTAAGCCCGTGAGCCATGGCCGCTGAGCCTGCGTGTCCGGAGCCTGTGCTCCGCAATGGGAGAGGCCACAACAGTGAGAGGCCCACGTACCGCAAAAAAAAAAAAAAAAAAAAAAAAAAAAAAAAAAAATCCAGAATTTAAAGAACTAAAATAAATCACTTTGTTTCATGGTCCCTCAATTACAACATTTGAGCCCATGTTAGACCGAAGAAAAGATTTACCAAATGAATTTAGAAAGTATGACATCTGAATGATAAAAGTGAGCTTGAGAATTATATAATAATTTGAATAACTCATTCAAAATCTGCCTCAGTCTTTAGGAAGTTTATGTCCCTTGTTGTTCTAACATTATCTTTGTAGACTTTACCCACCCAAGATCCAAACAGTTGGTCAATTTCATCAGCTCCTCTAAATAAAGCATCTAGAAAGTGAAAAGGAGTCTGAACATCTGAGGACAATACCTTTCACCAGGTTAGGAGGGGGTCCTTTGATCTCATTAATATCCACAAAAAGGTGCTGAAGTGAGGGCCTTGTCTGGGAAAGCAGGCCTCCAGCGCACAAGATGAAGATGTAAGGTCAAGTTCACCAGATATTAATCAGTCAAAAATACCTCTGCCTGAAAAGCTTAGTCCAAGATCCGCATGAGGCAATGTACTTAACACCTCCCAAACTCCCTTTTCAACACAGATTACCCACTACACTTACAGTGCCAGATGGAATCTTGAAAAAACTGTTGCAGTATAATCAGGCATCAAAGTTAAAATGAATTTTACAAACAGTACTAAGGCTAAATACATTTCCAAACCACTTTTGGCATATTTCTTTGGTCTCCTCCATTCATTTTGCCAGCAGTCGTTGATTTAAAAGGTTACATTAATGTGTGTATTTTTTTTCAAATGTAACATTTAGAGAGCAAGCACTTATGTAAAAACCTTTGGAAAATGAGGCTGTTATGATTAAAGCACTGATGTGGGCATATGCTATGGAGAATACTGTTCTTTTTCTTTAATACTATGCTAAGGAAAAGTTATTTAAATAAATTCCAAGTAAACATTTTACACATACATTCACTGTTATAGACACTCAGTTTTCCACAGTATTATAAAAATGTGTGTGAGTGCTTTTCAATTGGAAATATCTTTCATGCTTTTCCCAGTACAGAGATCATAGCGAGCACACACTCTCATATCTCATATATATGCCATATATATATATATGTGTGTGTTAAAACACCAGAGCCAACTCTGGCTTTTATTTTACTATTCTGTATAATTCTACAGGTATTGACATATGACACCTCTGATGCAGCTACATTTGGCCAACTCTGCACTCATCAGGGAAGAATCGATCTTCAGCTTTCATTAGGTGATAGAAATAGACGAGTGGCATAAAAAATTGTTCTTAAAAATAAATAAGAGAATTTTCTACCTGGTGACTACCCCACTACTGTTCTCCAGGAATTTGAATTATTGAATGGGCTAAATAAAAGCCGTTTCTATTCTCTTTTTGCCCAGATGAACAACCTGAAATGCAAGTTGATTTTTTTTTAAATTCTTTTATCCCCTCAGCTTGGTAGGATTCATCTTTGAATGTTCTGTTCTGTGCACTCTGCACGGAGTGCTGCCACGTATTTATCTAGCAATCTCTAAAAAATAGAAAGCTTTAAAGAAAATAAAGACCATAAAGCCCATAATATTTGCCAAACTATTAACAACGATGTGCAATTGTGAGATTGCTTGACAGGGAACTTCACAGAAAGCTGAAACTTTTCATTTCTGTAAAGTCTTTTTTAATCAATGGCTTCAAAGTTGTTCTCGCTGTGTCTGCGTGAACACAGGAAACGCACGTAGCGATTTTAATCTAATTAAATTCTACCAATATTTGTTAAGCATCTACTATGTGCAGGAACATGGTTTGGTGGGACTGTGGACTATAATATCCATTTCCTCACTAGTCAATGGGGTTTAGTTTCAACACTAAAACCTCAGCTCAGCATCAACAATTCCTAAAACTTTTTCTTGTCTTCCACCTCCCCAGTGATCAACTTAGATTCAGTTCACTTTTTTGGTTTTGCAATGTTTGCTTCTATGTCATTGCATTGACCCTCCTGGATTGTAATTGTTTGTTGTAATTATCTCCCACTCTAGAAGGTTTTTCTTGAGGTCAAGAACTCTATCTTATTCTATGTTGGGCAGAGATTAGCACAATGACAGAGAGTTGAGTGAATAAATGAGTGAATTAGGAAATAGTCAAGAAGTTTATAATCTCATAATGCAGATAAGTACAAAGTTTCCAATAATATAAGGTAGAATTTAATAAATAGCCAAAAAGAGGTAAATAAAGTGGTTATAGAGTAGTAAAAAAAGGTACCTTTGTGTAGTCATAAGAAAAGGTGACTTTTGAGATCAACCTTAAAAGATGAGTAGAGGTTCAATAAGGAGAACAGTTTTGATGGTGGAAAGAAGCATTATAGGAACAACAAGAACAGAAGGTCTGAAGCAGACTAACACATAGCAGGCAAGAAGGAGGCAAAATACAGTGATTAAAACTTCAGGCTCTGGGACCAGCCAGCTGAGTTTCCAGTCCTGACAGTGGCCCACCTCTAGTTCTATGACCTTGGGCAAGCTGCCTAACATCTTCAAGTCTTGCTTTCTTTTTTCCTTTTTTCTTTTTTCCTGATTATAAAATGAGGATAACAATGGTAACCACCTCCTAGAATTGTTGTGAAAATTAAATGATTCCATACATGTGAAATGCTTGACACATGATAAACACTCAAAAAACAAATGCTACTTGCAACTCCCATCTCACTATTGTGGAATCTTTGTGAGGGAAACAATGGGCAGTAGACCTTGGGGTGGGTGTGGTCACACTGTGGAGAGTATAAAACTCCAGAACTAAGTTTGCATTTAATTTGTAACACAATAGGGAGAGACATGGTTTTACTGTGTCTCAGTTTAGTGCAGTGTTCAATGTACACCTGACTAGTTGGCCACGGATCTGTGTCTTGTTTTTCAAATAAATAGGAAATCCCTGAAGCCACAGACTATGTTGTGCACTACACAGCATAGCACCTAGAATTTATTAAATGTCAGATAAATCATTAGTAGTCTATTCCTGGACTAAAGAGATATCTTTAGACCTCCACTCTGGAGAGCTAAATAGCAGATGAAAAGTTTCTTTCCATCCCTTATTTAGAGGTATTAACAAAAATCACTCCCAGGCGCAGACCTTTTTTTGCTCTGGAAATTGACCTGGGCACTGCTAGAATGAAAAGATAAACAAGGTCTTTCTGCTTAATAATACTTTTTACAGACAAGTTTATTCCCAGTAAAAATGACACTTAATAGAGAGATAACAATCTATATTAATACAGAAGGAATGTTATTTAACTGTAAACTAAGTCTTCCACAATCCATGATACTTACATACTTACTTTTCTTAGCAGGTAATTTGCCCTAAGGTATTTTAGCATATTCACACATTAAAGGCAGAGCAAAATCATTATAAAACATAAAAAAAATTCAAAAAAGTAATTAAATAAACAAATATATATTTGAGATAAGAAATAACAGATTCAATTTAAATTAATTTCCAAAATACAATAATGAGTTTGGATGGTAACACATTTGCTATTCATTGGAAAGAGTGTTCTATTGTTAGTATTAACATTAATACTGTAGGGCTTAAGAATATTCTGCTACTCAAAATACTGAAACTTCATCATCTACCAACATGACTAATTATTAAAATGTGACTGGAATTCAACTTCCTAAAAACAGTCTTCTACTTCTAATTAAAGACACATTATTAAGAGAAAATATTTTATCTTAAATATTCTTTTGGAAATTAACATAAGTATACATTCAAATGGGAAATTTAATATTGCTAATTTTTGCATATTGCTTTTATTTTTTGTTTTGCTTTGATTTTCGGAAATGAGAGTTAAACTCAAAGTTGGGGAGTCATGTTGGGAGGTGGCTGGCTTCTATTAATCATAGTGAAAAATCTACTTAATCAAGGAAATTTAGTAAAAGCTTCCTTCTTCTCTGCTTGAATTATAATATTACCTGAAATAATTAACTATCCAAGATTATTTACATATTCGGCCCACAAAGCCACTTCAGTCATTATGTGACTTTTCTATTTGGTTTAACACAAATTCCCAAGACAGCTTTAAAGTTATTTGGATTGTTCTTTTCAACATAATTGTAGATTTGTTCATGGAAATGGAAATTATTTTTTTATTCTGTGTGGAAAACGAACTTCTCAAAAATTGAGGATTTATCAGCAGAAAGAGCATTTATTGTACTTCCTCTTTGAAATATTCCAGGAATTCTTATAAGATCATAGAATGGGTGATTGAGGATATTGAGTCTTGTTGGGTACCTATGGGGATTAGTTGAAAATATCAGTTATTTCATCTGCTTTTAACCAAACTATTCTCTGGTTTCTGCACCTGAGTCTATTTTCCAAATAATAGCTGTATTTTGGAGTTCTGTCCTCTTCCTTCACATATATTCATCTCTAATACATCTATTAATGTCACAACCCTCTTGAGCTAGTTGCTCAAAGTGAATTTGGACCCAGACTACTGAAAGCAGTCTTCACTTTCTAGTCATTGTCAGGAGAGGATCCAGCACCTCCTCTTCCTCTTACTTTTTTTTATGGTCTCACATACTCCCACTTCAAATACAGCAGATATGCCATATACCAAAAACTGTCTAGAATTCTATTTAAATATAAAAACATGCACACAGACTCTTCAAGTTGACTTGTGTTGCTTTCTTATTTATGACTAACTAGCAGAGATGTTAACCACCTGAAGTGATTACATAATAGACCTAGACAGATGAGCTAGGTGCTCCTTTAGACTTATACACGGCATTTATAAAAACTTGGTGTTTTTTTTTTTTTTTTTTTTTTTTTTTTGCGGTATGCGGGCCTCTCACTGTTGTGGCCTCTCCCGTTGCGGAGCACAGGCTCCGGACGCGCAGGCCTAGCGGCCATGGCTCACGGGCTTAGTTGCTCCGCGGCATGTGGGATCTTCCCGGACCAGGGCACGAACCCGTGTCTCCTGCATCGGCAGGCGGATTCTCAACCACTGCGCCACCAGGGAAGCCCTGTTTTTGTTTTTAATCCCCCTAGGGAGAGGGTTACTGGACTTAGCAAACACAGTACAAAACACCCAGGTAAATTTAGATAAATCAAAAACATGGAAAAATAACATGAGTAAACAACAATTTTTTTGGTATATGTCCCAAATATTATGTCTTGTATTTTTATATGACAGTTCTACACAGGGAAGTCATCAATTTGTCGAAGAAACACAATGTCTTTGGAGTTTTCAAGCCCAGTTCCCTTGTATAAGGCAAATGTTTCACTCCATAATACCGTGAAGAAAAAACTTAATTCATTTAAACAACGTCTTAATGTTATGAAGTTGGTAGTTTAAATTTTCTTCGAAGTTGTTATTTTAAAGTTTTCAGGCCTAATCATTCATATTTATTTGACAACTCTTGTGGTCTGGTAAAAGCTAGAAATGATAACAATTTAAAGAAACTTACAGCTTAAGATCTCTGACCTTAGGGTGAATTAGTCAAGTCACTATTTATAAGAAAGACTCTGTTAACTTGAAATTGCTAATTAGACACAGCGGGCACACAAGACACAAGTGCTCAGACGGCTAGGGTGGAGATCTGGGAACTGATAAACATACACAAAACTTTTGCAAAAAAAGAAAAAAAAAATCAAACAAACAAACCAAAATATCAGATGAAATAGTAGACACTTCACATAATGATCATGATTTATTCATATGTTCAAAATACTACATTCCTATAGCACTCATTTTGCAACACCTCAGCCCTATAGAATAATCATTTTTGTGCTATTTATATATAAACATAAGTTAATTGTCCTTTGTGAATTACAAAAGCACAATGGGCATAATATATGTTGACCGAGTCTTGATTTCATTAGCTTAATCAAGTATTTGTTACCTTAAAATAACCAATGGTCCAAACACAAAATTTTTAAATTGTGTCAATATGTACAAAATCCACTGGAGTAAGGTCTTAAAATATTGTTCACTAGTTTAGTGTGGACAAATGCTGTAGTGGATTTGACAGCCAAAAACTAGAAATACTGGCATCGTTTTTTAACTAGAGAAGGATAGTTTAAGCAAGGAAAAATATAGCTTTATCTCATTTATGAATATAGATGCAAAAATTCAAATGATAGATATACAAACTGAATCCAAAATAACATAAAAATATACACCATGACCAAGTTGGACTTATCTTAGGAATACAAATAAGCTTTAACATTGAAAATCTATTAAACCCTTTAATAATAAACCTACTATATTAAAGCGAAAAAGCACAAAAGCATCTAAGAGATGTAGAAAACTTATAAAATTCCCACCTGTCTTCATGTAAAGAACCAACAGAAAACTAAGAATAGAAGGGAGCTACTTTTTTGGGGGGGGCATCTTTATTGGAGTATAATTGCTTTACAATGGTGTATTAATTTCTGCTGTATAACAAAGTGAATCAGTTGTACATATACATACATCCTCATATCTCCTCCCTCTTGCGTCTCCCTCCCACCCTCCCTATCCCACCCCTCTAGGTGGTCACAAAGCACCGAGCTGATCTCCCTGTGCTATGTGGCTGCTTCTCACTAGCTGTCTATTTTACATTTGGTAGTATATATAAGTTCATGCCACTCTCTCACTTCATCCCAGCTTACCCTTCCCCCTCCCCGTGTCCTCAAGTCCATCCTCTATGTCTGCATCTTTCTTAACCTGATAAAAGATATGTACCAAAAAAGTCTACCACAAAAATCCTGTAGTGTTAAAGCATTAAATGTATTCCCTTTAAAATCAGGAATAAATCAAGGATGACCGTATCACTACTTTTATACCAATTTTATCAGGGATCTTTTCTAGTACAGTAAGAAAGGTGAAAATAAATCAAAGGCCTAAGTATTTGAAGAATACTTAAAGAAAATATTATTCATTAATGATATAATTGACCAAATAAAATACCCAAAATTATTTATAGACAAATTGCTAGAATTAATAAGAAATTAGCAGGGTGGCTTGTTATAAATTCACTATACAAAAATAAATGGTATCTTAGTACAAAAATAAACGGTATCTCGGTATACAGTAAATACTGAAATAATGTTTAAAGCACAGAGAGCCAGTGCTAGAGAGAGAGACAGAGAGAGAGAGAGAGAGAGAGAGAGAGAGAGAGAGAGAGAGAGAGTGAGACGATTGCAATAACAATAGAAATGAAAGATGTAGAGATATGTGTGGAGAAAATGTTTAACATTATTGAGAGACACTAAAGAAGATCTAAATCGAGGGATATCCCATGTTCAAGAATAGAATAAGCCAATATTCTAAAAGCGTATACCCTCCTCAATTTCTACCACCTCCACTTGTATCATCCTAGTTCAATCCCCCATCATCTTCTCCATTTTTCTAATCCTCTCCTAACTGGTCTCCATACTTCTACCCATGGCCTCAGAACATGTAAATCCTGTGCTCAAAATCTTCAGTAGATTCACATTTCACCATATTAATGCTAAAATTCCTGAAATCACCTATATGTTGCATGGTGATCTGGGTCCGCAATTACTTTTCAATCTCATCTATCACTCTCCCTTCACTCAACTTGCTCCTGATGTAATGGCCTCCTGGCTATGCTTCAAATATCCCAGGATCCTTCCTGCCCTGGCTGTTCCTTCTGCATCACTAAAGGCCTTACATAATGTCAAGTCCTTGCTGAAATTCTCTCTCAGAGACATCAACCCTGGTTACCTTATTTACAATTGCAACTGGCCCTCTACCCACAGATTCCCCATCTCACTTTACTTTTCTCAAAGGCAGTTGTTACCTCCTTATGTGCTACATGGTTCACTTATTTATTATGTTCATTTTCAGTCTGCCCAGTTAAAATTTAACCTTCATGAGGGCAGGGATTTTTTTTTTTTTCTGTTTTGTTTATTGCCTTATCCACAGCACAGTCAACAGATACCTAGCACATAGGCACTCTAATATTTCTCAAATACTGCAATGAATGAAATGTAATTTTGACTACAATGAGATAGGGATTATTAATTAATTAATTTAATTATTTGTAATTATTACACATAGCCACTAGAGTGCCAAAAAGTTAAGAAATATGACAATCTGGAAGGATGTAGATCAGCAGGAACTCAAACAATCTGGTGGATTGCGATTTGAGACTTATTTCAGAAAACCTGTTGACATCAAGTTAAACATCCACACACCCTGCAAACCAATAATTCTACCCTTATGTACAAATTTTAGAAAAATTATTACATAAGTTTACAAGAAGACATGGAAAAGTATTCATAATAGCAACATTAATAATAATAAAATGCTGGAAATCACACAAATGTCCTTTGACAAAGGAATAGATAAATAAATGATGTTATATTTACTGAATCAAATATTACAAAGCAGTGAAGATGTATGAAACACAGCTATTTACAAAAATATGGATGCAACTTAAAATATAATGTTAAATAGAAATGTCCTATAAGACTACATAAAACATAGAACTATTTTTATAAATCTCAACACAAGTACAGTTGGATCATATATGCCTTGGCCTTACATACGTATGTCAGAATAATGCCATATATAGTTAGTTTTCTATACTACTGTAAAAACTACTAGTATAAGCTACTAAAATACTCCACAGTAGTTTTCTCCAGTGGAAAGCATGGGCTAGTCAGCTGTACACAGGTAGATGCAATTCACATTAACATTTAAGTTTTTAGGTTACATAATGGCTTCACCAATGTTTTTTATATTGTTTTGCTAGCATATGTGTCACATATATTTTAAATATATACATATACTTTGAATACATCAAAAATAATTGGCGTATATTTTAAAATGCTTAAATATTTAATATAAAAGATTAACAGAAAAGGAACTATAAAATGCCCATAGCACTGTTTGGCTTGCTTTGAAAATGAATTCGGCTGTTAACGGTGTTAAATGATTGGATATTCAGCTTATGTTTCAAAATTCTGAGAGATACTTTGGCACCCAGCTTTATGGTAATTGATTAATCTCAAAATCTGTGGTTTGGAAGATAGTCCACTCAAAGTTTTGATCTTTCAAACCTCTGAAAGAAGTCCCTCAGTTCATCTTTGAGATCCAGATTTTCTTCTTTAGTGTTTCATGTTGCTATTGGTCCCAGCTGAAATAGCCTTCCTGAATTATCATGACATAGGCAAAAGAGGAAAAAGGGAAAAGTGCTCTAATGGTGTGTGTTTCCTAACAGTTCAGCCATACCACATTCTTACAAATAATTCAACTGTGCTTATTTTCAAACAAAGCCCTTGTGTTATTCCAATAAGGGATAGCCTGTTTTTAAATTTATGCTATATTTTCTGATCCATGCCAATTGCTTAGATGGAGCTAAGAACGTGGCCACAGTGATAGGTGGCCATGAAGGTTTTGTGAGAGACATTCTCTTCTGCTAGGCAGACAAAATGCTTGGAATGAAGGTTTTTTAAAAAAAGGTAAACTTATTTCCATTGCATCACGTATTTTGATGTATTCCTAATGTATTCCTTTTTAAAATATCCCTTTGCTGAAGTAGAGGCAAAAACAGAATGAGCAACAGTTGCTGTTCTATGCACACCAAGTACCCATTTTTAAAACTCTTAAAAATGCAGCAGAGCAATTTAAAAGAGCAAGTGGCATGCTTACTTTTTTAAAAATATGGATTCTCTGTAGCTACATTTACCAGACTCAAAACATGCAAATTACACAATACATGAATTTAGATATGGCTAGTCTCTCTCAAGACTGGCTAATACAAAGATATTAAACCCATCTATTTATGTATTAAATGCAGATTTCTTATTACAAAGCCAACATTTCCTTTGAAACCATTCAACAGCTTTGCATTTGACATCAAAACATATTTAAGGGGTTTTCCCTGGTGGCGCAGTGGTTGAGCGTCTGCCTGCCGATGCAGGGGACACGGGTTCGTGCCCCGGTCCGGAAGGATCCCACATGCTCGGCTGGGCCCGTGAGCCATGGCCGCTGAGCCTGTGCGTCCAGAGCCTGTGCTCTGCAACGGGAGAGGCCACAACAGCGAGAGGCCAGAGTACTGCAGAAAAAAAAAAAAAAAAAAACATATTTAAGATGTTGAAAATATTCCACTCAACAATATTCCTTGAATCAACAATAGTTTTATTAATTATTAATCAGATACATTTTTTTCTTCACTTTAGGTCCTCTCCTTGACTTTCTGTAAGTACCTTAGAAATTTCCAAGTAAAGTGAATTTACCTTGCCTGTTGAAGTCAAGTTATTTTTGTGTTTGCATTACAAGTTGAAAGAGGCTGTGGTTCTGTTAACTCAATTTTTATACACAGATCCAAAAGTTATCAAAATCATTCTATGCCTGTGGTCTGTGATTGCTCCTTTTGTGTCCCATTCACCTCTCCTTTTGAAGTCATTGATATTTTGAGATGAAAAAGTATATGTGTCCTATTAGCCAAATCAATATTTCTATTTAAGAAAAAGGTCTAAAATTAAAAATTAAAAACTCTTCTCACATCAAAATAAATCATCTCCAGCAATGTAGTTTCTAAAAGAGTTTGTGTTTTATAGTTATGCAAGACTGACTTTTTGCTAAGCCTTCACTCCAAGGCATTTCATAATGGAGATCCCTGGTGTTTGCC
The DNA here is from genome assembly GCF_026419965.1 of Kogia breviceps. Lineage (NCBI taxonomy): Eukaryota > Metazoa > Chordata > Mammalia > Artiodactyla > Physeteridae > Kogia > Kogia breviceps. Next base: position 133,453,929 of record NC_081310.1, read on the forward strand.
CTTGTCATTTTGTAGGATTAATTTGATCCACTGTCATCCAACTAAACTGCCTCATGTCTCTTGTTAGTGTGCAGTCCATAACTAAGCCCTAGTAAATTTGTTCTTTACACTTTATAAAATGGCTCTCCTTTCACTTTCAGTGTACCACTCATCATACATTCAGTGACTGAAGAAAATGTACTGTCTCTTTACAACATTTTTAATGCTCCAAAATATCGTTTGTTAAAGGAGGGATTATGATGGAAGTATTGTCCTTCTAGCTTAAATTTTATCGTTTTTCAACACTTAGCATAAAAGGACCACATTCACAACCAAACTATTTTTAAAGTTAAAGGAATAAAATGTTCAGTCTGAAAGCTTAAAAGGTAAATGACTATAATGTTTAGTCTGAAAAGTTAGAGGGAAGATGAGGGACAGCATGAAGACAAAAGAAAAAATGGGAAAGCTAAAGCAGTAAGAAAGAAAAGAAAGCCTCAACGATGAATTGTAGTAGAGAGAAGTGTTTATCATTATTCTCGGAATATATAAATTTCTCTTTTTGTACCAAAATATTAAGTCTTTCAAAATGTTCCAAAAAATCAGAATCTAAAATTAATTCTCACTCTCGTATTCAAAGATTAGCATTTCATGAGCTTCTGCCCCCTCTTGGTGAATCTTTCCTTACTAACATTAGTTATCAAGATACTTGGCATTTTTTCACAGCATGCATGAGTCACAACACAGACACCTCTATCTTCAAAATAAATGGATGTTGAACTTTGAATAAAACATGCCTCTTTCATCTTAATCTCAAATATGTGCATGTGCACCTCCTCCTTCTTAGGCTGTTTTTAGATTGTCTTTAAATAACACTTCTTTCTCTTAAGCAATCCAGGTTGAAAAAGGATGGACCAAGGATTTACCTTGGGGAATATCTGTCCATGAAAGGAAAGAATCGAGGAAAGGGTACCATTTGCTGCACTGAGATTTTTCCAGGGCTCCAAGACACTTTCATTAGGCTACACTTCTAAGAGATACTAGGTTCTAAAATGTCACAAAATATACTTGCCTCTTAGTAATACAATTCAATTTTCTAAAATAAAATTATTTTTATTTCCCTTAAATGTGACAATCAGAAAGCTTATTCTAAAACAGAATATGGAAATATCTTAGTCAAATAAAATATACTCCATTGAGATTATCAGCTATTGTAATATTCCTGAGTCTTACATGTCTGCTATCTTGTTTCTATACAAGGAACTGTCTACATTGTAAGGTGGATAGAATGGATATTTTCATCTCATTTTACAGATTAGGAAACTGAAACAGGGAGTCATGTATTGTGTCACACTGAAAGTCACTGGCAAACTCACAGTAAGAACTGGAGTTCTCTTAATTTTTTACTCAGGATTATTTTATTTATTCATTCATCAAGTATCATTGGTTGAGTTTCTGTTATGTAACAGATATTGCCCTGGCCTCTAGAAATGACACTATGCTGCCTTTTAGCCTATTGCTAGCTACATATAAATATATCAATGTATAATACAGATATTACAATATTGAAATATTACAATATTGAAATATTACACATATAAATTAAAATATTTCAAGTGAAACTAAAACTGTCAATATCATCAGCCCACTTTCATTATTATTGACTCAATTTGCCAATATAACTGATTCAATTTTAATTACAATAGACTGTAAGCTCTACAAGAACTGAAACGACCATCCTCTTCTTCATTATTCTAGCATCTCACAAAATTGCTAGCAAATAGTAGGCACCTAGGAAATACACGTTGAGAGAATAAAGTAATAGCTTTTCTATATTCACTGATACTTATTCACTATAGTCCAAATCAACATTCCCACTCAGAGCTGACACTCGATACAACTAGAAAATAGGTAAAAGCCTTCACTGGCATCATCCTTCCATCTCCCATCTGACTCAGCCCTTCTATATTCTCTCCTTCCTCAGGCCTCTATACTGAGTTCCATGATCACTAGAGCATTTTCCTAGGCTAAATCTTAAATGATACTAGTATTTATAGTACAAGACTATTTTAATTGTATTTTGTGGTATGGCTCTTTAATAGTTCCGAGATCAATGGAGTAAATCCCTAAAGGCAATATTTCAAACAAAAGCTAAGAATATATGTCTGAGAAAAGAACACACACACCCACACCCCATTCAATGGAAATCACAATTTACCAGACACTGTCTCTTGATTCATTTGGCTTTAGCCCTCTGCTGAATATGTGCATAAGTAAACCATTTGGAAATCAAAGCTTCACTGATTCTAAAATTAAAAACGCTCTAAAAAAAGAAAATAAAGTGAAAGAGAGAAAGGAAGGAAGAGAGAAAAGACTCTTTCCAAATGAGAAAAAAAATATTCCTTTAAAAAAATTCCTTCTCACCTAGAAGCTCTCCTTATCAGATTGTTCCATATTTTTAAAAATTCTTAAAGGTGGGCTTCCCTGGTGGCTCAGTGGTTGAGAGTCCGCCTGCCGATGCAGGGGACACGGGTTCGTGCCCTGGTCCAGGAGGATCCCACATGCCGTGGAGCAGCTGGGCCTGTGAGCCATGGCCACTGGGCCTGCGCGTCCGGAGGCTGTGCTCTGCAACGGGAGAGGCCACAGCAGTGAGAGGCCTGCATACCACAAAAAAAAAAAAAAAAAAAAATTCTTAAAGGTAAGGACCTAACAAATTTGTTTTAAATGGAAAACCATCACTTCAGCAAATGTCAAGGATGTTTGAGACACATAAATCTAAAGGACAATCAAAGATTACCTTCCATTCTGCAGAGTTGTTACCAGAATGGCTGCCAAACAATGGACTGCATTTCCCAGGCCTCTTTGCATGTCGCTGGTACCACGGGACTGGTTCTTGCCGATGATGTCAGCAGAAGTATTGATAACATGAAATACTTGCCAGCGAAATTGATAAAGAAGCGAGTGAGCCCTCTTCACCTTCTCCTTACCTATCAATGAACAAAATTCAAGGAGGAATCCATGGCTCTAGAGGAGGACAGAGCCACAAGTTGAAAGGAGCTTGGGTCCTCAAATGTGGAAAGCTGCCTGCCAGTCAAGAAAACCCAATTTGAATTTTATGTGAGAGAGAAAAAAAACCCTATTTTATTAACCTATTGAGATCTTCAGCTGATTCACTACAGCAGTTAGCATTATCTTCAGTAACGAAATGTTCTGCTATAAAACGAAATTGAGACAGATATTCATTTGTTAACTATGTATCTTAGTCTATTTGGGCTACTGTATTAGAATACCACAGACTGGGTGACTTATAAACAATAGAAATCTATTTCTCACAGTTCTGGAGGCTGGGAAGTCCAAGATCAAAATGCTGGAAATGTAATGTCTGATGAGAGCCCACTTCCTGGTTCACAGAGATAATATTTTTGCTGTGTCCTCACCTGGAAGAAGCAAGGAGGAAGCTCTCTAGGGTCTCTTTTATAAGGGATCCATTCACAAGGGCTCTGCCCTCATAGCCTAATCAACTATCAAAGGCGTCACCTCCAGGTGCCATCACATTGAGTTTAGGATTTCAACATATGTGTAGGGGTCACAAACGTTCAGTCTATAGCACTGTGGAAGCAGATAAGGTATCAGATGGGGTCTGTGTATGGCATCTTTTTTTCTTCTGTGTTGTCCTTTCTATCATTAATAATGCTTAGGGCTTCCCTGGTGGCGCAGTGGTTGAGAGTCCACCTGCCGATGAAGGGAACACGGGTTCATGCCCCGGTCCGGGAAGATCCCACATGCTGCGGAGTGACTAGGCCCGTGAGCCATGGCCGCTGAGCCTGAGCATCCAGAGCCTGTGCTCCGCAACGGGAGAGGCCACAACAGTGAGAGGCCTGTGTACCGCAAAAAAAAAAATAAATAATAATAATAATAATAATGTTTAGTTTGGTCTTTGAACATTTATATAAAAGGAAATGTTACAGAGCAAACACATGAATGGAATTTTCCTAGGAATCAAAGATGTAGCAGTCTGCAAAGTACCTCCAAGATATCAAATCTAGGACCATAAGTTTTTAGGGGACCCCTACAGCTAGTTTGTAGTCTGTTAGCTTCCATGGGTTCCATACAGTTAAATCCTGAAATATAGATGGTGCTTTCAGGGGATCCTGAGAAGTTCTCAAATAGATTGACCATCCTCAAGAATGAAGATAAGTCTCAATTTAACTGGACCTCCTCCTTTGTGCCTCCAAAGGCAGCTATGTTTTAAATATGTCATCTCTATAGAATATTGCATGACGTAGCATCAGCTTAAGTTGCTAAGAAGGTTTTGGTCACAAAGGCACAAAATAAAAACAAGGTTATACAAGCTAGTGTACACAATGTGGGCAAAAAGATATTTGGAGTTAAAAATCTTCCAAATGAATTCAAGGAGAGTAGGAGAATTTTACATTACCTTCTTGTTCGTTTGGTTTAGACACTGTTGGGGAAATAATTAAAATGTGTTTACTGACTCTCCGAAAGTGAATCTGTTTCTTAATTAATGTGAAAATGTTTTGCACCAAACAATGATGTAAATCTCTTGAGAAATTCTGTAATTTTATAAACTATGATAACAAAGCAATGGTTGTTTACCACTCCCCATGCTATGTACATTCTTGTTTGATTACTACAGTTCATAAACAAAGAATTAAAGAACAGAGAGATATGTCAGCCTTCTCAACCCTTGTAAACAACTCTTTGATAAATGAAGGGCAAACTTAGCGGTAAGAAAATAACTCGGTCTGATGTAACGACAGGGTTTCTTTTATATTTTTCAAATGAGCTCTTTCCTGTTCTTAAAGCTACCTTATCAAAGGACTCTGAAAAAGGGAGATGTCTCTTTAGACAATTTGCTTGGAGCATTTCTAATGTTTACTACACCCAAAGTAAAAAAAAAAAAAAAGCCCCGTTAAGACATTATACTAAAAAAGCAGCAGGTCAACTGCTTTTTGCCTACTGTGAACATCAGAAATAGGATTCAGAATTCAATCTATTACAGTGGCTTGAAGGAAATTTTTTACTTTGATATTAAAATAACACACATTCATTAAGAATGGCTGAATTCAAAGTTATAATTTAAAAGTGTATACAGTTCTCAAGATTTAACTTTATTCTTATGTATTCAATACATTCAGTTATTTAAAAATAAAAATGTAATAACCTCATGTGTAAAAAAGTTACCACAGCTATTTATGTTGCTGCCACTGTTGCTGATACTGTTGCTGTATCTCCCACCATACATGCTTGCTGGGGTCCATTTTCTGGAGTAAACAATGGAAAGGAGCTATTAACCTAACACAGCAGGAAATATATTGACCACGGTTAGAAATATATTCTCTCAGAATGCAATATGGAGTTTACTTATTAGTTCTAGTATCTCTTTGTAAAACTAAAGAGAGAAAAAAAAAACACCCAGAAAACAAAAAAAGACATGTTTTGATTGTTGATGTGTATTCTGCAAAGATAGCAGACTGAAAATGCCCAAAAGTATTCAACTGTGACTATGGAGTATGTGTTATTTTACATAATGTGGCTCCTAAATATCCTTGTCCATTTTAGATGTCTCAGAGTATGTAAAGGGAGTAAAATATTCAATTACTTTTTAAAGTCTCAAAATCACTCCCAGCAAAAAGAAATCAGCACAGTTTCCAAGAGCCCTCTTTATAGGATCAGCTGTGTTAATTCAAGATATGTCTCCCTCCCTCAGTAACATTAGTTGGAACATTGTTTACTACTCTTAACCCCTGGTAGGGATTGCATCCCATGCTTTCAAGAATGCATAAGAAATTGATCATTTTAATGATAGGCAGCAGAGATATATCAAGTTCTGCAAAAAGCAGTCAATAGAGTGCTAGAAGATTATAAATTCAACCTGCTAAGTGATGTATTCCAGTAGTCTAATACATCAACCTGGAAGCAGTAGAAGAGAACAGAGCTGTGCTCAACTTTTCATATGATTCACCGTGAACTGATTTCACAAGAGATAAATTATGGCTAAAATATTGTTCATGGTCAGGCTTGACGCAAGCAGACACTGGATGGTTGGCCTATAAAAAACTTGCGCTCCTGGTATTTTTCCAAATTTAACTAGTGTGACAGGAGCTTCCTCACTTCCAGGTACCATAAACATTTTCTCAATATGCTTGTCAGAGGAAATCAAGCTCTGGCTCACTAAGGGTCTTCAGCAGTCCTTAAGAACTGCATATGATTCAGATTATCTCAACTATGCTGCCACAAAGATCCAAATTAACTCTTGGCCAGTTTTGCTTCAGCTCTTCACTTTGTATGTTTAATATCACCTTGAGGAGAAATTCGCTGTCAGGACCTGGGGAGAAATTGAAATAAGCATTCTCTATTTTTCAGTTGCACAAAAGACTTTTCCAGTGAAGTTGGGTAAGCGACCAGGATGACCTTCATGTGACAGAAAAAACTCCTCTGTATACATATTTTAAAAGCGGTCTCGGGCTTCCCTGGTGGCGCAGTGGTTGAGAGTCCGCCTGCTGATGCAGGGGACATGGGTTCGTGCCCCGGTCGGGAAGATCCCACATGCCACCTACCGGCTAGGCCCATGAGCCATGGCCGCTGAGCCTGCGCGTCCGGAGCCTGTGCTCCGCAATGGGAGAGGCCACAACAGTGAGAGGCCCGCGTACCGCAAAAATAAATAAATAAGTAAATAAATAAAATTTAAAAATAAAAGCGGTCTCTTACAGAACCACCCTAATGCTAAATAAAGTGTATTCACGTAAAGGCAAACAATAACAACTTCCTGGTAATTACCAGATTTGTGAACTTATCTGAAGAAAAAGAAAATAATAATAGTCTTAACTGCTGTATAGTATTAAGACAAAAAGTTTCTGGCACTATTTGCAGATTTTGACTTAAAGGTTTAATTTGCAGATTTTGACTTAAAGGTTTAATTCAAGGTGAAAATTGCACTGGGACACACCCTGGGAGAAATAGTTATGGTTTTGTTCATTCTTTCCCCCTAAAAAGGAAACTGCTTTTCCGAGTCTACACTGTTTTAACAGAAGCATAAATGCATCTCACCCCTCTGAATTCAGATGTAATGCCCTATTATGAAATGGGGGTGTGAGGCAGAGAGCAGGTCATATGCCAGATTAGGGTGAGTAAAATAGACAAACAATAGCAATACCAAACCCATCCCTGAGTAATTAGTGGCTCTAAAAAAAATATCCAGCAGTTAAAAAATAAAGTTAGACTGTTAGATTGAGAGGGAAAACAGTCACTTTACTACATGCTTTTAGGAGGACATACTAAACATGTTATCACATTGGAGATACCTACAAATATTAGTTGTAAACTGGAAAATTAAACAAGTTTAATTGCTTCAAAGATATTCATATAATATTTGCCTGAAGTAGATATTTGAAACATTGTCTACACTTTGCTGAATTTCCAAGGTGATAAAAATTCCAATTGTATCTAGAGACAGATATATTGATAACTTTGCATCTTTTTTATTACAACCACTTTAACATGATTAACTTCTGCCTTAAATTCCACATTTCTGACACGGAGAATATTTTTAAAGTGAGACTAATCTGATCACTAATAGAGGAATACAGGGCATTAATGATGTTTATCCTTCCTCCCAAAATAGAAAATTAATTGTCTACATCATTCTTAACTCAACAGCAGCTTTTTTTCCTGTTGTTGGTATAGCAAAGTTGAAGGACAATGATTTTAGGGTCAGGTTCAAACACAGACTCCGTCATTTTCAGACCAAGTATCTTTGAGTAATTCATTTAACTTCTTCAGATCTCACTTTCATCAACTACAAAAGAGATATATTAATATATGTATTTAGGGGCATTGGGAGGACTCAGTGAGATGAATGTACATTAGAAGTTGACTAGTATAGTTTGTGGTACATAATAGGTACTCAATAAATGTTAGTTCTCTGGAAATGCATATGCAGGTTCTATGGACTTAGGTTTATTTTATAGCAAGGAAAACTGAAGCTGATAAAGAAAAAGTGGCTAATACGACATCAGTGACCTATTTAGAGGCAGAGCTGGACCTAGAATCTGATCTCTTGACTTATTAGTTAATACATATAGTGGGTACCAGGAAGGCTAGATATCACAGGAATAAAAACTTTGGAGCAGACCTAAACTCTGACCCAATGCCTGCATTTAACAAGTCTTTAATCTCTCTGAGCCTCAGTTTCCTCATCTAGAAAATGGAGAATACAGCTACCTCACAAAGTTACCATTAATTGAAGTGTTAGATGTGAGTAACATAGCAGTATCTAGCAGGTAATACTTAAAGCTCAATAAATGGCAGTTATTATTATTAAATACTTACTGTGTGTCAGCATCTTGGAAAGTACCATGAGATACGCCCCAGACAGCAAGTTCCTTGTCCTTGAAAAGCTATTTGGGAAAATAACACAGGAAAAAATTATTATTGACACTAAATGGTATTTAAATGACAAGTGATATAGATAAAAGACTAATGAGTTAAAATGATGGAGAAATAGATCTTTGTTTTTATTGCTGAAATGGCCAGAAAAAGTCTCACAGAGGAGTTGGGACTGAAGTCAAGCCCAAGAGCAGATCCATTTCACCAGACTTTAGTTATCTTTTCTCTTTTTCCTGTAGAAATGTTGAAAAATGGTTTCAAATGTCAGAATTATGAAAGAGAACCGAAACTCTCTTTGGGGAGTTGTTAAGAAATACAACTTTCTGGCTGAAGCCTGATGGGCAAATATTCTATCTTGAATATCAAAAAGATAAGCATATCTAAAGTTTCCTGTATGTGTGCGTGTGTGCATGTGCGTGTGTGGGCACACACATGCTTGTTCACAAGTTTTTGTGAGTTTGCTCACTTAAGCTTCAAAAACATGCATTGTTTTCTAAACCAACGTAATGTACATCTTAAGAATTTCCTTTTCCCAAACACAGCAGAAAAAGAATCTCATCAAGTTATTTCTCAACATCTCCACGGACAGTTGATACCCCCATTAAAAACCCTGGCACTGTGTCTGGTTACCGTTTTTTGTTTGTTTTTTATGGTACGCGGGCCTCTCACTGTTGTGGCCTCTCCTGTTGCGGAGCACAGGCTCCGGACGCGCAGGCTCAGCGGCCGTGGCTCACGGGCCCAGCCACTCCGCGGCATGTGGGATTTTCCCGGACCGGGGCACGAACCCGTGTCCCCTGCATCGGCAGGCAGATTCTCAACCGCTGCGCCACCAGGGAAGCCCGGTTACCGTTTTGATGTGCTTTCTAATGGTGCTGCTTGCCTTTGGCAATAATTGTAATTCAATTTATGCCTCTACAAAATCATCCAATCCTATTGCCTATGCAGTTTCACAAAATATATTTTCTCTGTAGAGTTAATCAGCCTTACATCGGATGTTTTCTATTACCTAGATTTCACTGCATCACCCAATAACTTCCAAGCCAAACAAGTCTGCATTCCAGAAAGTAAACACATTAGAAATAAAGCGACCAACGTTGAGCAGATGACAGGAGATGCCACTCATAAAAATGGTGACTTGGATGTATTATAAAAATTGGTGTGTGTGTGTGTGTGTGTGTGTGTGTGTATTTTGCTCTGGATAAAGAGACTATTTTAAATCTTTAATTGTATAAACACAGTTCTGTGGTAACATTTAAAAATAACTATTTGCATAACATTTATTATTTCATTTTTATCCAGACTTTAAAATGTGCTTGAAAAATTTTCTCAAGGCAAGTGTTATATATACATAACCACTTTGTCAAACAGTCTTAATATGGAGAAGAATAAATATGAAATAACTCTTTTCTCTAATCACTGCTTTCAGATATGTTCTGTATAATCTTCCTGTGCTTTGATGTTATCTTGGGCCAATTCTATCACTTTCAGTATTTAAAAGTTTAATTCAAATCTATTAGGGTTTTACATGCTGCCAGCTGTTTGCCAGATCCTTGAGCTGGAACCCTGACTCTGGTTTCAGTGGGTACAGGTGAGACATGATCTTTCTCTGAGTCATCTCTTTCTAGTGCCCCTTTCAATACCAACTCCGGCAGTGTTGAGGTAGGGGGAAGGGAGAAGAAAAGAGACAAAGGTCTCTTTCCTTACCTGGGCTGCTTTGATGTTTCTCCATTGGTTTTGCACTTTTAGTGAATCTAACTTGCTGATTATCGATAACCAGAATGTGTCTGAGTCCAAAAGTTGAATCTCCTGTGGCACAGAACATTGCTCCACAAAATGTGGTCCTTGGACTAGAGGCACTGGTATCACCTGCAAGATTGTTACATCCTCAACACTCATACCTGCTGAATCAGAATCTGAATTTTAACAAGATCCCCAGGTGACTTGTATACACACTAAAATTTAAACTATCGTGGTTCAAAGCAGCTCTTTTTTGTTTCCCTTCTGTTCCAGACTGATATACGTTTAAAGTATCATGAAAATAGATTGCTAAAAAATATATTTTTTAAAAAAAAGAAAAGACCTGCAAAGCACAAGCCAAAGTTTTGTTATTTGATTCAATAGACAGACCAGGATGGAATAAGAAGTACCAAACCTGCCCTCCCACCAGAAACATACATGAAACAAGTTACTTTCAAACATTAGACAACAGGCAGTACAGGTCTTTGGTTTCTAAGAGAAGGAAAACAAATAAGAGGAGCCTTATTACCACCTTTTTACCTAGGGGGATGGCACAGGAAAGGGGAACCCAAGCAGAGCAGACCAAGCTCACAAAATTGAGTCAAGACACCCCAGTTCAGTGAGGTTGTGGTAGCTTGACTTTGTGGGCAGAGCCCTGAAAAGGAGGTAGTGAGGAAGACAAAGGACACAGGAAATCTCCTTGAGTTCATTGCTGAATTCTATCTAAGCTAGGCATTAACTCTCCATTAAGTTGGAACGTCTTCAGGCTGGGCAAAAACTGTCAGGGGCCTCTAACTTGAGCAAACCAGAAGTTCACACAGCACTGGGAAACATTTCTGTTCCAACCAACCATAGGGGAGAAATCTTTCATAGATTTTTCCCCCTCAAACTCAGACATACAATTTCCAGATTAACTTAGTGAAAATTAAGAAAAAAAGCTTTTATAGAAGTTCTAAAAGACAGGTTTCTCTCCTTCTAGACCAGCAGTAATTTTACCTTAACAAAATGAAACCATAAGAAATTATTATTCAAGTTTAGTTCAAACAAAAGGAGAAAATAATTACCAATCAGAGAGAATCTAATGGAATTTGTATTAGAGGAGCTGAAAGAGAATATATGACCTTTTGGCATCTTCAGACCATCCTCTATTAACTACAGTTTTTATCCAGAAACCTGGGAAAATCCTATTCCTGGACAAGGCATTAGGTATGGAAGAGGCCTTTCACTTCAAGTGTAAGTGTCCTGGCACTATTTGAAGTGATCTTCCCTTGCCTGTGTGACAGTTCTTTAACTGTTCTAGAAGTGACCAGGGACCAGAAAAGTCTAGTCAAAAGTAGTCTCTAGCCAGTAGGATGGTGAAAATCCTGGCTAAGATCCAATCTCAGGTATAGTATGCTTTAATCACATGAAAGTACTCTGTAAGTTAAAATTTTAAATATCAGAAAATCAATTTATAAGTCACAAGACAATTCCAGGAGTAAAGTGAATTCAGCTATGGATTTGGCAAACACAAAACAAAACAAAACTTCTAAATGTGGTTTCTAAACAAAACCTAGAAAATTTGGATTTGAGTTGCAAATATGTCAGTTAATAGTTCTTTGATCTAGGAGAAGTAATGAGCTGTATTTTCTTGACATTTAGCTACTGTAAAATAATGAAAGGACTAAATAAAGTACTTAATATGAGAGTATTATATAAAGCATAAAATGCCATGAGAGTGTTACATGCACATATATATATTTTTTCAAATAAGGAAGCTCTTATATACCACCTAATATGCACTGAGCCCAGATTTATGCATCCTTCTTTTCACAAATATTAACTCACTTAAGTCCCATTTTACAGGTAAGGAAACTGAGTCACGGGGAGGTTAAATAACTTGCCCAAGGTCACACACAGTTAAGAAGCGGTAGAGCTGGGATTAGAATCCAAAAAGCCTAGTTGCAGAGTCTGTGCTATCCCAAGTTATGTATGGTCTTTTAAGAGCAGAAAAGTGAGCTTTGTTGGCAAACTTCTGGATCTTTCTGACTTGCACTCAGGAATGACTTTCTTGAGTCATTGTTTTGCTTTGGTAGGGCCTATGGCTGCCTTCAGTGTGCTAGTGAGGGATTAAGGACAAAAAAAAAAAAATACACAGAACAAAACTTTGGAGTCAAATTATTGTGAACTCATGAACTCAGTTTTAAAAGGTAGCATTTATAAAGGACTGTTTGGCAAACATGCAGACCATCCATTATAATAGGTTACTAATTTTCAAAGTTTGTCCTGAAGTCCATTGTTTGGCTATGATAACCTCTTACAGGGAGCCACATATTGATCCAGAGATGTAAGACCTTTCTTTAATTCCTAACAGTGAAAGACATAAAATTCCAAAGACTTTTATTTTCATATTGTTAAAGGAATTTAGTAGTAACTACACAATTTCTAAATTTGGTATTCATAAACAAAATTAAGTATATCATTAAAATTTACTGAGCATTATTATTTCAGGATTTTAGTAAGAAATCCCAGTAAACACTTACTGTACCTACACATGTGCACCTATTTAGAATATCACGAACCACTAGGACAGGGCATTTTAACGTGAGCTACAGGGAGTTTCGTCCCACTTAAGTACACCATGATTAAAACATTTGAGATCCAGACATTTCCAAACTGAGGTATGTAAACGTTTTCCAAAAAAATAGTATCTATAGAAAAACTGAAGGGAATCAATTTCCACGTCTTTAATTTCTGTTTATAATGCTCCCTCCTAAAACTGATCTTTCTAAGAGAATGCCTTAGGCCTAAGTTTTTCTTTCTTATCTCCCGTTTACAACTGTTTCTCATTTTATAAAAGAACAGCATATTCTTCACTTGTCTTATAATAATTGGGAAAAAGCCCCATGTATCTCATTAAGAGATGTGTTTTCCTTTTATGCTGAATAATTATTAACACAATTTGAACCTTATCTGTAAGTTTTTGATCTGTTATCTATTAATAGTCATTATTACATGATCTCAATTTGGTAGAAAGTTTCAACATTTGAAGCTTATGGTCAAGGAATTTTTAAAATAAAATTATTTATGTACATTTTTTGTTGCAGAGAAATATGTTTGAGAGGTCGTTAGAATCTTTCAGAAAAAAAATTTGCATTAGGATTAAATTCTGTGAGAGAAGTGGAATAGAATTAAAAGTTCAAGAATAATCAGTGTAAAACAATGTAAAATTTCTGTCAAAAGGAGCTTATATTGTTTGTATATTTGAATGATGATATGTTTCATATTACTGACTTGATTAAATTCCAGTGAATACATGTAAAAAATAATGAAAGATTTATTATTTTTTTTTTTCGAAGTCAGTGGACTTTATTTGGAAGAGGGGGTTTTCTGCTGGTTTTGATGGGATGGGGGTAGGGTGAGGACCGGCAAGGAGGCACGGCAAGACTCTGACAACCCAGGATTAGTTCCTTCACGTCAGCAAGTCAGGCAGGCCAGGCAGCCTACTGGGTAGAACCCACATCCTGGATGGGCAGCCCCCAGCCACGAGGAGTCGCCTTCAAGGGGCAGCTTCTCCGAGTAACCAAGTAACGCCCAGTGAGTCACTCGGGCTGGTCAATGGGCCCTGGGAAGGTGGCCAGAGCCGCGTCTGGGGTTGGGGGGGCGAGCCCAGCTACTACAACAGCAGCAGCGGCAGCAGCAGCAGGGGGGCCGTGGTCAGAGCCTTCCTGCGGCCACTGCCCAGCTGCTTGGCCTCACAGACGTCCCTCTTGTCTCGTAGCCTCGTGTTCAGCTCCCTGAGCAGTTCCAGTTGCTGCAGGAGGCTGAGCTTCTCTTTCTGCGTGTTCCTCGAGACCGCGACCACGTCTGCCGCAGCCCCGCGCGTTCCAGCTCCTGCTCGCGACTCTGCAGCTCCAGCTCTCGGCGGCCTCTCCGCTCCTCCCGGGGGACGTCCTAGGATGGGCGGGGACACCTCGAAAGATTTATTTTTAAATGTCAACTTTCACAGTATACCATAAATTACAAACTTTGTAACAATTTAAACTTAAGATGGAAAACTCAAATTCAACCTGACAATGAGCAAGAAGATATCTTTTTTTTCCAAAATTCTTCTAGGTTCAAAGACCTAGATCTAGGAACCATCCTTTGCTCATCCAGAGCCAAAAGAAGGTTGTGCACTCAGATCACGTTATTATGGCCTCTTGTATGGCCTCTTGTAGAATTGCTTTCACTGAATTTCACTTTAGCAATGTCTCAGCTCTTATAGAAAGTAATTACAGGAAACAACCATATGGAATTCATCACTCCAGAGGACAGCTATTAAAGGTAGTATATACCACATCACAAAATGCCTTGTAAACAAAGTTCCACATGAAAACTTTCTTTTGGAATTCGGTGCTAGGAAAAATTTGCTTCCCTTGAATAGTTAGTGTGCTTTTTCCTTTCTTATCATAAGACTTATAATAATGGTTTATATCTTCCTTTTTGCTTTGGTTCCCAGGAAGTTGGCCACTAAATCTGAGGTTAGAGCAAAAGAATTACTTCAGTCCTAACAGATTGCACAAATTTTGTTGCAGTCTCATCAATCTATTCTTTTTTTTGCCATGGCTCACGGGCTTAGTTGCCCCGCGGCATGTGGGATCTTCCCGGACCAGGGCACGAATCCATGTCTCCTGCATCGGCAGGCGGATTCTCAACCACTGCGCCACCAGGGAAGCCCCCCATCAATCTATTCTTATGTATAACTTCTTCCTTCTAAGTTTTTATTCTTAATTCTATTTTCTGCAATTTTATGATGTGCATTTGTTAACCTGCCCCCAAATCGTTTGTGGAGGCAGGACATGAATAAATGTGAATTTGAATAACAAATGTTCTTTTCATCAAGGTATCCACAGGCAAATCTCCCACTTGTTCCTCAGTGTATTCTTATTCTGTGTTGGGTAGGTAAAATTACCCTCAGAGACAAGAAGAGGACGCCATCATTATTACTAGGTAATGCTTTCTTTTAACCAGTTTTTTTGGTAAGTATACTCTATTCATCTATTTCTTGATATGAACATAGGAATTCGATCTAGCCCTTGACGACTGCATCCACTTAACAGGACTTAGAGTTTTCATGAAATAAAATTTTCATCAGATTCAGAAGTGTCAACAGAGTCTTAAAAAGGTGGGGGCATTTTATTTTGTAATAGTAGGTCACACTAGAACTTCTGGCCAAGAGGTAAGAATATCCATCAATACATCTCTTCAAAAACAGCACTTTTATTTCCTTTTACCAAGATCTGATCTAATGCGATAATCCCTTTTCTTTGAGGTTTTGTCTGAAATGAATGACCTCTTCTAACCAATATTGTGGAAAGAGTCATCCCAGCAGCGTACTGATGAGTAAGGAGAAATTCCTCTAACCCACAGATGGCACTGCTGGCTCTGTCTCCATCCCCATCATCTCCCCAGCTCACCTCCACTCAAGGCACCTGTTACTTAGCCTCTCCTCAACTCACTTCCACTTCTGAGAGTCTGGCCCTTTTTAACCACCTGACTTTCCCATCTCGACCATATTTTCTTCAATCGGTAAATAAATATTGAGTGGCTATGATGTACTAGACACCAAGTTGAAGTGCTAGAAATACAGAGATAGAGTAAATGCCTTCAAGAAGTTTATACTCGAACATTCCAGGGACAAGAATAAGATCAGTGAACATGGGAGATGTTTCCATCAAAAATTTCGTTTGTTCCTCATTTCTTTTCCCACTGGGTTCTTCTCTAAGCCCTAATTAATACTGTATCACATCACATCTCAGGCCTCACACTTTCTCTTCTACTCTATTATTTAAATAAACCCTATTATCACATACATGCATGCGCACACACACACATATATACATACATGTACACACACATCACATACATGTAAATGGACTTTATGTATACAATTACACAGACATCTTCTCTAAGGGGATATTCAATGTGACACTTGTTTGCCACAAAGAAATATCTGACTTAAACTGGAAAGTTAATTAATTGGGACTAGAAATAAGTGCTCACTTACTCATGTAATAATTCCTAATTAGGGGAAATTTTAAGTCTATATAAATATGGTAAGGGGGACACAAGTAGGTCCTTGAGATATATGCAGTAAGTAATAGGTAGACAAAATTTTATCTACCAAATATTTTTCAGCATTGGATTCTTTAAATAAATATATGAAAATATCACATTGGGGTATGTCTCCAAAGGTTTGATTATGTAATAAGTGACAGTTACTGCCTCCTAGGGCTGTGGGTCCAGGCAACTGGTGTGATGATATATTTCATTGACTACTGTGTGGAGGTTTGAGTAGCTAAATTTAATCTCAGGAGCTGGAAAAAGCTGAATTGCTATGCAATTTCCAAAGGAAAGCAGTGAACTAAAAAATACTGAAGCCAGGATTCTGTGAGAGCCATCGGTGAGGGAAGGGGACTCTAGATTGCCCTTTGCCCCATCGTCACCCTATTATTGTTCCCATTAGTTCACCTGGCAAAGCAATGAGTTTAGAAAGAATGATTATTTAAAATTGTTTGCTTTGTTGTAATAGATTTAAATCTCCCCTACAGATATTGGAGTTAATTCTGAATAGAACATTGATGTTAAATATCCTCAGAAAATATAAATCTTCAGAAAAAAATAAAACCAAACTCCATCAATGTTTTAATAGCACAATGATTTTGATAAATTAGGCAATGAAGTGACAAGAAATTAGTATGTGTGATTCTTAAATCCCATTAATATCACTGTATTCTGTATGTATAATGTTCTACATTAATAAGATCCAAAAAGATGCTAACTTTTACAGCCATAATGACTACTTGCATGTACACAAAAGCCAATGGACAAGAGCACAGCTGACCTTTAGTATACTGATGCGGTTCAGAACATACTACCTCAAATTTAGCACCTTGGCAAATTAAATATCTTACACTGAATGAGTTTGAGAAAACAGCAGAAACAGGAAGATTACTCTGACCTTCCCACCTCCCCCTTCTGCCCTGAAACAGGTCATAAAATTCTCATGTGAAAGGTACCCTCCATGTGCCCGGAGGAAAGAAGACATTCTTGTCACCAGAGAAGGGGAATTGGGGCCAAGAAATCTACACAATAAAACCTCTTAATCTAACCCTTAGTCTTCCTAGTTACTTCTTCACCATTTGCCTTCACCTCTACCCCAAACTCCTCTATCTTGTCAATTTTTCACAAATTTATGTTTCTTTGTCTAATTGTATAAAACTTTCCTGTTCTGGTCACTTCTGTGGGTCTTCATTCTCTTGGGAAGACTCCCTTGCATGTATAAAAACTTAATAAACTTTGTATGCTTTTCTCCTATTAATCTGTCTTTGCTAGTTTAATTCTTAGACCCAGCCAGAGACCCTAAGAGGGTCAAGAAAATCTTTTTCCTCCCTTACAATACAAACGTCAAAACTCTCAGTTGAATTGGCACTTTACCTTCATTCTAGCCTCATTCCAAAAGAATATATATAAGAGTACTTTGATTTGACTGGAAATGCATCAATTTGGTATAGTAACCTTGCTACCTCATACTGTTCAGATGGTCTGATCTGCAGGTGTCCACATACATGTGCCTTTGCCTGTGCTGTGCCCCTGGCCATGAATGTCCTGCACTCCTTGTTCAGATGGCCTTCATCTCCGGGCTCCTGGGATCATACAAAGCAGTATCCATTTCCCCCTCCGAGCCAATCTGGTCATTCCAGAGGACCCAGCTTAAATATAATCTCCTTGTCAGAAGGTCCTCATCCTTCTAAGGTAGGGTTGTTAAATATCCCTGTTGGTACATTCTTCTGTAACTACAAAATTTTAAGAAATTTTCAAATTCTTTTATCAATCTACCAGTCCTTTAGTTTCTTGAAGGATGAGTCCACAACTTATATCTGTTATCATTAGAACTTGACAATTTTAGGAAATTATTCATTTATTAAAAGAATATGAACAAAATACAGTAGGTGAACATCAACTAGGTTTAAAAACGAAGTTCCAAAGTATTTATTTGATCCATCATAAACATTAAACTAGTTTAATAATGGCTAAAAGCAACCTATCCATGACTATAAATTTACATTTAATACCACAGCTGCAAAATTCATAATATGAGCACAAGCATATGTAATAGTAGAAATACAAATCAACCACACTGTGCCAGTCAAAAGCTAGAGACTCACTTTTCCATTAGTGAACTAAAACTCTTTATTCATTATTTTTCAGAGTTCATGATCACAAGCATTAATTTCAGCTCTATACCATTAAGCCTTTAAACTGGACAATTTTCAGACAACTGTATAATGCCTTCATCAAGCATATTGATTTTATTCAGAATCCTGACTGTAAAATTAAGCCCCCTAGCTCAAAGGCATTTATACAACTTTTCTAGATGTGATAAGTATGATTAGAACTATTTAATCTGTTGGAAATATTAGTCTATGAACTGAAATGAATACTTCCTCTCATTCTGGAAAATAAAAATATATTTTGCATCATTAAATCACCATTTAACTTTGAATATCATGCTGATATTGATAGGTGATTCTGAATATAAGGGTTGATGTATTTTTATTATATCTTCTACCAAAAAGGAATTTGAAAATGGTTAATTAAACCATACATGATTATCACTTGTAAGGTAGTATCTCTTAGAATATTATAGATATATTAATATATAAATAATTTTCTCTTGAAAATAAAAGTTCACTTCTAAAATTTAATAGTTTATTTCCAAGTGTGTTTTCACGTATTCATTCTGTAGCATGCCATATTTAATGCTGTAAAACTCTTAGGATTTTTCTTTCCTTAGGACACGTTAGCTTCATATTGGTATGCTAGAGTTAGTGCACCAATAAAAGCACAATGTCTGTCCCTATCAACCTGAATTATAATACAGGATAACAGCATTTAAAATGTCAATGCACCTTAAGATTCTCAGATATATTCTGACTGGTATTGCCTATCTGTGTTTGTTCACAAATATCAGAAAAAGGAAAATCTAGAAGTTTTTATTACACTGATTATTAAACATCTGCTAAATCTAAGGAAAAAAAAAGTGGGGATCAGCCATGTGTGTGAGGTGGGAAAAGATATTGTAGCCCAGTGGTTCTTAACAAGGAGAGATCACGTGAATGGTCCAAGACCCTTTTTAAAAATACAGAGGTCTGTATCAACTCTCTGAAATTCAGATAGAGTTATTCAGATGTGAACCCACAGTTGAGAATCACTGTTCTAGGCAGAGCTAATGGCAAACGTTAACCATAGATTGATGTGGGATAAATAATAAAAGAAGGAAAATGAATGTGAATATGCAAAATAATCAGAAAATCTTCTTTAGATTTTACTTATACACTATGAACTACTGAGATATTGAGTGATAGTCTGATACATAATGATTTAAATTTTAATTCTTCCTGATTTTTAATGTCATCCTTATGGATCCTTAAGGTTTGTGCAAATAAATTGCATCATTAATTCTTTCACAAATATTTCTTGACCTCCTACTGCATGCCAAGAACACATTAGGTGCTGGGGATGTAAAGAAAAATAAGATGGGGCTCCCCTTTCAACAGGAGACATGTTTTTACTTGAAAAACATGAAGAACTATCATTTTTATTTTAACCTCATACTTGCATATGTCAGACTTAATTTTTCCAGAGTCTATGTAGTTTTGAAATTATTGTATGTTCCTTAAAAATATTCATAGACTTTAGTAATCATCCATTTCAATTATCTCAGCTTCCTAAACTCTACCATTCCTCTCCTTGCCTCTCAGCACCATGCAATAGCTATTTTTTCATTCTAGTTTTATCTTTGATCTTGACATTTCACCAGTTTCATCTCTTGTTATGGTTCTGGCCATAATGCCATGATACCTATTTTATCTCACCTTACATAATACCTTAGTTGGCACAGAAACTAACCTCCTCCTTGTAGTGGTAATGGTGATGGTTTCTGTTATTGTTCCTCCGTTTTTGTTTTCTTTATTCTTGGCGTTTTGGTTTCTAGGAGTTTAACCTGTCAAAGACCTAAGAGATGAGTCATCAAGGAAAACCTGAAGAAGTGGACAAGCTGAGCTCTAAGAGAATTCTTGTTCATCAGCACAGGATACCAGTAAACCCAAGACCTGGAACAGGACAAAAGTGAAAGTCTCTGACTAAATGAGGCAGCAGATGTGTCTCCTCCAGCGCAGTACCTCTTCAGGATAATAAATGATCATCAAGTAAGTGTCCAACAGTTACTTATGAATGGGTTACTATATGAAAAGTTCTTAAAACAGTACCTGGCACAAAATAAGTGGCCAATAAATGTTAGTGGAAAGGGAAAGGGAAGGAAGGAAGGGAGGGAGGGGAAGACTGAACAGCACTGGGGAAAAGTAGAGAATGAGATTTCCTTGGGACAGAGCTTAACAATTTTTCTATTAATGCCTCCAAATCGAACACTTTGAACACTCCTCACAATATTCACCCCACAAAACCAAAGCCCTGCCACCTTAAAATACAATGCCATTTCCAGCTCGTGTGAGGTTTCACGCCCCACCAAAGGGGCTTATCAAAGTACTGCATTCTTTCACCCACATTCAATTTCTTCCTGAGAAATACTGACAAATGCAATTTTCTTCCTTGTACTCTATTTCATTAAGGTTCTAGCACCCTGGCCATGTTTGAGAGTCTCTTAGGGTTTTGAATTTGTAAGCTTTCTTCCTGGACTGCTCATTAATAAGTTTTTCATTTATTCATCCAGCCATTTATTCTGTTACTCAGTGTGAAAAGCAGGTCTACAGGAGGTTAAGTGATTTGCCTGGGTTGCGGAGTTTGTGATTTGGTGGAGACTTGAACCTAACTCTCTGCCATCATTTGAGTACTCTTGCCTTTCTATTAAAGATTTTTGCTTAAAATTCAGATTGGACAACCCTCTATACTTCATATTTCAAATGTGGAAATTAAGAGCAATTGAAAATGAATCATCTGAAATTGTAAAAACTAATAGAAAATAGATAGGTAGCCTTTAAAAAACTCTTCCCTGGTTTTACTGGAATCAGTGTCAGTGGACTAAGTTATTATAAGTTAGTGACTTAATTTGTGTAAGTAGTGCAGTTATTTACAATATGATCTAACAGATGCTATTCTAGACTCTAATTGTGGTAACATATTTGTAGATAATATAATTATTTATATAATTATATAAATATAATATAATTAATAAAGAACTTTTTTCTGACCAGAGACACTAAGATCCGTGCAATATGATTTGACGTGTGTAAAGCCCAAGGGTATAATAATAATGCAGACTATCACAGGATTATGACATATTTTCAAGGATTGGGTTGAAACTGGGCTAATAATACAGTAGAAAATGATTCTGAAGTTTGCCATCAAATTTTCATATTCTTGGGCTTCCCTGGTGGCACAGTGGTTGAGAGTCCACCTGCCGATGCAGGGCACACGGGTTCGTTCCCCGGTCCAGGAGGATCCCACATGCCGCGGAGCGGCTGGGCCCGTGAGCCATGGCCGCTGAGCCTGGGCGTCCGGAGCCTGTGCTCCGCAACGGGAGAGGCCACAACAGTGAGAAGTCCGTGTACCGCAAAAAAAAAAAAAAAATTCATGTTCTTCAGATAATATTGTACTTCACAGTCTTCAGATAATAAGAAAGTAGATTCTGAATGCTTTTATTTCCTTTTCTCCACTTCTAGAATCTGGAATTGACCAATAATCAAAACTTAAAGTATTTCAGGGTTAATAAAATGTAAATAATCTTTCATCTTCCTAGAAACATAAAATGAGAAATTCACATTTGCCAATGTTCTAAATGGTTTTTGAAAATAATATTATTATTATTATTCACTTAAGCTTTTATTTATTCACTTAAGCTATTTTTCATCTCTAGAAAAAAGGGATTTGTAAGTTTCTGATTAAGAATCTTCCTAGCTCTCCAAGTAAAATAATAACACAAGACTGAGTATTGTGACAGACAGTATTTTTCAAAAAACGTCTGCACCCTTACATAGGCCAGTCCACATATTCTTCTTAAAATATGACATTCACGCTCCTTCATGGAGATGTGAGGTCTATGTGTCTTCCCCTTTAATCTGGGTGGACCTTTTTGACTGTCTCCACTGATAGAGTACAGCAGAAATGATGCTATGTGATTTCCTAGGCCAAGCTACAAAAGGCATTTCAGCCTCTACTTCTTTCTTGAGACTCATGCCTTTGAAGTCCTGAATCACTGTATAATAGACTAGCTACAATGAAGAGTTAGCTCAGCAGAGACCACATTGAGAGAAAGAGAAAAGCCCAAGGAAGCCCAGCTGTTCTAGCCCTGGGCAGTTTGAGTCTTCCCAGCCCCGCCTTCAGACACATGAGTCAGAAATCTTCAGAGGAGTCCAGCTCCCAAACATTGGACTGCCTCAGCCATACTGAGTGAAAAGGAAATTAGGTGTCCTTACCAATCCCAACCCAGACTGCTGATTCTTGTTATTTAAGCAAAACAAAAGATGTTGTTTTAAATCATTCAGCTTTGGGTTTGTTACACAGACAGAGTAAATGAAAAAGACCTCTATTCTACACAATCACCCTGAATAAAGCAAATATGGCAGAGAACAGCTACATCATTCATTCATTCATTCATACATTTTCATACATTTCCATAACTGTGGATTAAGTACCTAATATGTGCCAGTCACTATGTCAGCCAGTAGCTGATGGTAAGTAAAACAGGCAGTGTTGGCCCCCATGGAATTTAATGCACTGGAAATGTGCTGACAACAGGCAGGCCTATGAACAACCTGATGTCCTCTAACAGTGGGCATTATTATAAGGATCTAGAAAAAAAATCATTGTTACAGAAGTGGTGATGGAAATAGCTGACAGATTTCCTTTTCAATGATGACATGTACTCCCCTGTTGATCTCAGTCAGAATTTATACTAAAGAACACTAGGGAAGAAGAGCAGGTGAATGAGACAATTCAGAATCTTGCAATCAGGTCTAGTGTTTCTTAGACATCTCTTTCTTTGTATTAAATTGTGAATAACAGACACCATATTGGGTTAGTATGACATTTTATAGTGCTTTGAAATCTGTGGGTCAGGTTGGTCAGGAAAGTGTAATTCTAAGATGACCTTAATATTGTTTGATTCAGCAAATAGATGATGCTGAGAGTCCCAACTCAAATCTACAGTGTAATTTGGATTGTTTTAAACGGATTTAAACATTCTTTGTATGCAATATACTTCTCATAAATAGCAAAGCCAGGAAAAAAAAATTAGGAAGCTTTGCACATTCTAGTTGTACAAACTTAATCCAAATAGAGACTCTAATACTCATCTCTATACCATGATAAACCTCCAAACAGCTGAGAATTTTTATTGGGAGGATGAATCATATTATTCCATTTAGATTATTTCAGCATTAAAGGATATGGCTCATTCCTGCTGCAGATGATAAAGCCGTGTGGTCGGGTTAATGCTAAAACTGACAAATGCCATGCCATATTTGAGAATATATGGGAAATTTTAATTCGGAGTTTATAAAAGTCTGAAAGAATCTCCAAATCTCATATCCTTAGGAATGAACTTAAATTTAGAGCTAATATATTAGCTAATATGCAGGCAGTGATTAAGGGAAAACAGGTGGCTGGTGCATAATTTGTATAATGGTCTCCTTTTTAAGGCTGTTTGTGGAAACCAACTCTGGTTGCTTGCAGAGGTTGTTTGCTCTCAACAAAGAGCAATCAGGAGTATGCTTCCCTTTGTCAGAGAACATGACACACTCTCAAACTTTAGGCTACTTTTGTTGGACTGAGACATTTGACTCTACTTCTAGAAACTATTTTTAGATCTGTTTATATCTCCTACTATTTATAATACTCTTACTTTCTTCACAAATTTGTCAGTGAACTTGACTGACTGGAAGATTATAGGAGAAAAAGAAGCATTGTTCAAGGGAAGGAGGGAAATGGGGAGACAAGAGATGTTGATTATTAATTGTGCATGCCCTAGTGACCTTTTTCCCTTGACTATCATCTCACAAGTTACTCTTAAGATGTTAAACCACTATTACCATGAAGGGATGTCTTAGCTATAAAGGGTTATAATAGATGCAGTAAAACATTTTTAAAATATACTCTAAAATAAAGATAAATCCAATGCAATTCACATAAAGCCTAATGCATTATGTACAGTCTGTGCTTAATAAATGCATTACTCATAAAATATACAACCACACATCCTCCTTTCTTATCAATAAAGCAATCAAGCTGAGCATAAGATTACCCACAAATTCTGCTCCATCCTATACAAATGAAAAAAATAAGATGAAAAGAAATAAGAAATGATTACCTTTAATATTTCATTGTATAAAGTATTTCATATTTAGCCTGCTGAAAATACTACACACATTTTTTTTCTTTCATGTTTCCCAGCATAAAAGAGAAAAAAAATGAAGCTTTTTACACCTAACTCAGGAACTAGTCTTAAAGTGTAATATAGATCAGTAATTGAGACTGGTTAGAGTTACCCTGAAGCATTCAGGGACTTATTGTGCTACAAGGACCATATTTTGAGTGTCAGTAAATGGACATAATGCTAGTTCCTGATCTCTAAAAGAATTTGACTCTGTGTTTGTTCTTTTAATATTCTTCGCCATTTGTCAGATTGAACAACCCATATCCACTGTATGAGATGATAGGCATCCAAATCGCATTTCTCCAACAGAGTTTGCCCAAAGCATTTCTTCAGCTAAAATCAAGATTTTGTCTTCAAAATGAGGATTAAACTGGGTGCTGGCAATGTGGTCCCCTCTGATCTCCTATTTTTCATTTGGACAAATGACCTTTAATTGCTGGTTATCCTCATACCTCTGTATATTTAAAGCCCCATTCAACTGATAAACAATTAATTATCAGGTTAAGTCAACCGTGGTTCATTTTAGTATATAGTTACGCAGATTCTATAGAATGCCTGAAATGTTGGTAGCATTCCTGCAGTCAAAAATTATGGTTTATTGTTATGGGAATAAGGGAATCTTTAGAAAGACAAAATAATACACAACAGCTTTTATTTCCTCCTACCCCCACTTCACTGCAGCCCAACTTCAGATCTTTTATGCTTATTTGCTGCACACCAGCAGACCCTACGGCTCTCTCCAGTACCCGCTAAGGCATCTTTGTGTACTTTACTAGAAAACATGTCATTTGGAAAGGCAAGTACCAATTTACATGAGGCAGGATTCCATATATTTCTCATATTCCTTTTTCTCTCTGACAAGCAAAAAATCGTAGGTTTCATTTTCCAATCCTTATTAAAGAGTGTGGTCCTGGTTGTTTGGAAGGCTCATTAGTGCCACTGCTCTGTGATGAACCGCACATCTTTATAAGAAAGACAGATTGCATGAATGCATCAGTCCGTCAGCCATAATGAAACCCAAGTGCATCCCACACAAGCCTCAGAATTTAGATCTTCATTTGCTTTTGTGGAAAATGAGAACCCAAATGGGCATTTGAAAACACAACTAGTTCCTTGTTTTCCCAGTAATAGGAGTGCCCCACAATTGCATTCATGATCTTCAGGGAAAGTAAAAGAGACAGCTAACTATGTAATGCTTTGCAACTAGAGCGCTGAGACCAGGCAAAAGGCAGAGGGGCATTAGCAATGGATTAAGAATGTGCACAGGAGTAAACTCAGAGAATTGCCATCTCATCAGTGGTGAAACGCTGGTCTCTTGGGTGATGACATCAAAGGCATTTAATTTTTGTACTTTTCAACTTCCCTTCCAAAAATATTAGTCATAGAGTGTCTTTATCTAGATCTAAAGACTAAGATCTAGATGGCCTAAATGAAAGATTATTTTCTCAAAATAAACAATATCATGGAAATAACCTTGACAACAATAAAACAATTGTAACAGTTCTGAATCTTGAGGAAAATGAAGCAAAATTCTGCTATGGAGTGAGTAATCCAGAGCTCTTTTTGGTTTTTTAAATAAATGTGTTTCTCCATCTCTAATGAGCTATGTGTATGTGTGTTTCTCAAGTATTTCACAGAAGAGGATTCCATGGAATGGAATGCACACTGGTCTTGCAGTCCTAAGGCCTTATTTTGCCTCAGAGCTGGCCACTTACTCACTGGGTGACATCATGAATCATTTAACCCCAATGGGCCACAGGCCTTACCTGTCTCATGGAGTTGCTACTTTTGTGTGTGTGTGTGTGTGTGTGTGTGTGTGTGTGTGTGTGTGTGTGTGTGGTACGCGGGCCTCTCACTGTTGTGGCCTCTCCCGTTGCGGAGCACAGGCTCCGGACGCGCAGGCTCAGCGGCCGTGGCTCACGGGCCCAGCTGCTCCGTGGCACGTGGGATCTTCCCAGAGCGGGGCACGAACCCGTGTCCCCTGCATCGGCAGGCGTACCCTCAACCACTGTGCCACCAGGGAAGCCCTGGAGTTGCTACTTTTTAAAAAACATACCAAAGTAAAACATAGGTAGGGGATTTCTGGAATCAATTGGACCTTTGAGGCCATCTAAATCAATCTCTTTATTTTTGTATAAACAAATTTAAGCACAGAGAAGTAACTTTACCAAGGTCACCCAGTATTTAAGCACCAAAAATTAAATTAATGCCAAATTATGACCTAATAAGATAATTTGTATATTATTTTTATTATTCAGTTATATAAATTAAAACTTTAAAAGTAGCATTTATTCCAATAAAACTAAAGTTCAAATCCTTAAATGACTGTATATCATAAATAGCATATATAATATATATCATATCTCTATATAATAAATAGCATATATAATATATATCATATCTCTCCTGAAAGTTACCTTAAAAGATCCTGACTAAATAAACAATTTTATTTTCTGGGATTACACTACTTATTTTCTCCAGCATTTTAGAATTATAAAAGAGGGTTGGGACATTATATATAGAAAGAATACAGTTATATTAATGGGATTTAACAGTCAAAACTTTCTAATTTCTTGTCACTTTATTACCTAATTTATCAAAATTGTGTTATAAACAAATTGATAGAATTTGATTTTATTTTTTCTGGATATTTATATTTTACGAAGATACTTTTTCTCTTAAAAATAGAAGTAATTAAATGCAATGTGGTAACTTTCATTGGATCATGTAATTGAAAAATTACACTTATGGAAAAATGGGTGAGATCCAAATAGAATGTTTAGTTTAAATAATAGTGTTATACTAATGTTAATTTCTTAGTTTTGACAAATGTTCCTTGATTAGGTAGGATGTTAACTTTAGGGGAAACTAGGAAAAGGGTATGTGGGAAATTCTCTTTAGTATCTTTGCAGCTTTTCTATAAATCTAAAATTATACCAAAATAAAAAATTTATTTTTTTAGTATAGAAATAAAATTGAGAAATATTAGTAATATTTGAGAGGGCACACTGGGCCAATCAAAACAATCTTAATTGATCAGAAATATGATGAAAGATGGTAATTTCAAATAAATAGAGGAACAAGAGAGTAAGAGAAGGAAGGAAAGAGGGAAGGAAAGAAGGAAGGAAGGAAGGAAGGGAGGGAGGGAGGGAGGGAGGAAAGAAGGAGGAAAATGCGTCCAACTCCTTATAATGATAGAAATACAGGGCCATATTTTCCCTAAAACCACAAATTGTCCAGTTCCTAAATATACTTATTTAATCCTAAAAAAACCAATGAAGTAGTTGTTCTTATTATCTCCATTTTAGAGATGAGTGACCTGAGCCACAGAAAGTTTAATTACTTGCCTAAGATCACACGGCAAGTGTGATAAATACATTGTGAGGACAGGATTTAAACTAGGCTCTATTAAATACCAGTCTTTGCAGCAAGAGAATGACTTGCTTTCCTTTCTATGAAACTCTGATGGGCTTGTGCCCTATAATGATTTACAATGCTAAGCAACATTTTTCTTTCAGTTTTTCTTTGCAGCCTTTTTAGTCTCCATACTTATGCAGGAGGCTGAACCCATGATGGACTTCCATGAAAACTATTAGGCTTTACTTACAATTATAGCTTTTCCCCAGGCCACCAATATGGCTAAGATGAAGTCAGGCTGCTCCAGGCAGATACTGAGAGAACACCCCATTCTGCATATTTTACCACCTAGGATCTAAAGCAAAATCTCACAAAGTCCCTCCCAAGAAAAGCTCTCTTCAGTTGTTTCATTACAACTCTCTTTCTCTAAAGCTCAGAACTAGTCAAAGGGGAAGGACCAGGTAACAGACTACTTTATAATTAATCCTTTTCATCTTACTGCTTGCTTCATTCTATTCAATTTTCTTGTCTCTCCTACTTCTAAAACAGGATTTTTCATGAAGTTTCTTTCTCAGAGGCCATTTGCTCTACCCCATATCAACAAAAGCAAATTGGAGGATATGGGGGCCAACATGTCAACAGACCAGGCCCTCCAAATCTAGGAGTAGGTTCAACTGGGACACCCCCATTTGTAAGCTAATATAGTGGGCAAGCATAAAATAGAGAAGAAAGCATGGTATTCCTGTGAACTTAAATAACTGTGCTTTTTATGTTGAATCGACGTTTTCTGACAGGCTAAATATCTGTGAATAGAAGCATCTTTCTGTACAGCTGGCAAAGACTCAATAAATATCCACTGCTATTTAGCAATTTCAAATTTACAAATAAAAAAGAATGATGTATGAAAAGGTGCAGCATTTTCCCTAGGTTGGCTCCAGCTTCATGGATACCTGTATTTCCTAACCCTGCTAAAGTGATGGTCCCAGGAGACACAGCTCATTAAGTGATGAAATATATTCACACTTCCAGAGCTGCAAATGTGCTCAACCCCAGAGGGTCATTGTGAGAATTAAATGAGATGATGTTGTGAAAATACTTGAAAACACTGAGAAGTCTTACCACTGTAAACCATTATTGTTGTTAAAGTATAATTTTCTCATCTTCTAAGACCACTGAGATGTGATGATATGGTGAGATATTAATTGGCGTGTTATTCTCTCTCCTCCTTCTTTTTTTCTTGTGATCATCTTTCCTTAGGGTAGCTCATCACCTCAAGGGCAAGAAGTATGAGAGAAGAAAAATGTCAAATTCTGGTTTTAAAGGTAAAAAAGCCCAGTCCCTTGGTAAATCCATGGGAAAGAGTAGAAATATTTAAAATAACTTGGGGAAACATTTTTCCCTCTGCCTCCATGGCCCACTTAATAAAAATCATCCAAGCATGGAAGAAAAAAGATTTGGAGAAGAAAGGGACTTAGTAACTGGCCAGGTGGCCTATGCCCTGCCTATAGCCTCAGAGTCCCTGGGGAGGAATGAACAAAGCCCAACACAATAAATTGAGAACCTATGGACAGAGAGGTATGTGTCTCATTACCCTACTGGAGTCATGGGGGAAAGCAGACAGAGAAGCTACATAGAAATACCCAAGAAGAACACTCAAGGCTTCCCTACAGAGCTCCAGCATGCCCCAACAAGATGCTGGGAACCCTCTTGCATGGTTGGTGGGAATGTAAATTGATACAGCCACTATGGAGAACAGTATGGAAGTTCCTTAAAAAACTAAAAATAGAACTACCATACGACACAGCAATCCCACTACTGGGCATATACCCTGAGAAAACCATAATTCAAAAAGAGTCACGTACCAAAAAGTTCATTGCAGCTCTATTTACAATAGTCAGGACATGGAAGCAAAGCAACCTAAGTGTCCATCAACAGATGAATGGATAAAGAAGATGTGGCACATATATACAATGGAATATTACTCAGCCATAAAAAGAAATGAAATTGAGTTATTTGTAGTGAAGTGGATGGACCTAGAGTCTGTCATACAGATTGAAATAAATCAGAAAGAGAAAAACAAATACCCTATATGGAACATACACATATGTTATACATATAACACATATATATGGAATCTAAAAAAAAACCAAAAAAATGGTTCTGAAGAACCAAGGGGCAGGACAGGAATAAAGACTCAGACATAGAGAATGGACTTGAGGACATGGGGAGGGGGAAGGGTAAGCTGGGACGAAGTGAGAGAGTGGCATGGACATATATATCATATATACACTACCAAATGTGCAATAGATAACTAGTGGGAAGCAGCCACATAGCACAGGGACATCAGCTCTGTACTTCGTGTCCACCTAGAGGGGTGGGATAGGGAGGGTGGGAGGGAGACACAGAGGGAGGAGATATGAGGATGTATGTATATATACAGCTGATTCACTGTGTTATACAGCAGAAACTAACACACCATTGTAAAGCAATTATACTCCAAAATAGTTGTTAAAATAAAAAAAGAAAAACTTGAAATGATCTTCAAAAAAATCCCTGAATTGGACTGAATTTACCTGCAAGTGTAAGGAGGAAAAGAAAAACCTTCCCTTCAGATGGGATATGGTTTGAAATAGAAATTAAGATCAGCTATAAGAAAAGGAAGTTATACTTTTTTTTTTTTTTTTTTTGGTGGTACGCGGGCCTCCCACTGCCGCGGCCTCTCCCGTTGCGGAGCACAGGCTCCGGACGCGCAGGCTCAGTGGCCATGGCTCACGGGCCCAGCCGCTCCGCGGCATGTGGGATCTTCGCGGACCGGGGCACGAACCCGTGTCCCCTGCATCGGCAGGCGGACTCGCAACCACTGCGCCACCAGGGAAGCCCGGAAGTTATACTTTTGTACAAATGATTATATATTCTGTGAAAAGTAATATTTACTATGCTGCTGTTTCTGATAAGACAGCATTATATAAAATGGGATACTAATGCTTCACTCTAAAATTCTACTCCAAATTTCTTGTGTGCATCTATCTTCTCTGGACCCATTAGCATGGCTTCTAATGATTTACTTGGTCCATGAATATTATCAAAACAATTGAAAAAAATTTAAAAAGAAAGAAAGAAAAAAATCATTACAGGGAAATTTTCCATGGTTTTTATTTAATTCATATTTTGAAAGCCTTGTTTTTCATTTATTCTCAACACCCCATCTCCACAATTTTAGAAATTTCCCCCCACATGTATTCTTTTGAAGCCCTCCTCTCTGAAGGTACCAGTATATAAAATGGAAACATAAATATCTGGAAAAAATTAATTCTGCTCTTAATCTCATTGTTAACAGATAGTTGTTTTTCTTCCACTACCCACTTCAGGAAAAGCCACACCATCTGATTTGACCAATAGGATGTTAGCAGACGTGACACAAAAGGAGGCTGAGCAGGCACTTGGGAAATTGTGCTTACTCACTGTGCCTCTGATATCACCATAAGAGCTTCCCCTGCCGCCCCTTCAGCCTGGGCCCAGAATAAAGGCACATGGAGCAGATCTGGGTTAAGCTCTCTGAGAACAGCCAATTCCAGTGGCATCCACAGCTTGAAGCAGAGCCGCCCGTTGCACTCACCCTAGATCTGTTCATCCCCAGGCCACCCATGGGCAGGAATAAATTGTTTGACACCTAAATTTTGGATTGGTTTGTTAAACAGCAAAAGCTGATGACCTAAGACCTTAGAGTCAATTGATTCTTAACCCTTATCTTGTAATAATAGTCAGTAACTTTGCCCAGAATGTTTGGGCAACTTGTCCGCATTCATTGTTGAAACAGTGGCAGAGCTGAACTCCGTGCATACCTGACTGATACACGCTCATGAAGCCACATTTCCCTGAACTGCATGGACATGCTTTGCTTTAGAAAATCATAAGCAAGGAAGAACTATGTTTCACTTCCCGCCACACAGTGCATGGGCCTGGAGCCAGCATCACTCCTAAAGGTGGGATCCAGAGCCAACAGTAACCCCCAGGATCTTCTTACACGATGGTCAGTGAGCTCTAGAGAGTGGGTGCTGCCTCTCACAGTGAAGATTACTCCTGCCTTGGCTTTAACTAACAAGGTGAGAGTGTATAATCCTCTCAACAGTGAAAATCAAGCACTTACCAGGGGAAAAAGGAAAGAGAGAAAGCAAGAAAGGATGGAAGGGAGGGAGGGAGGAAGGGAAGAAGGAAAGGAGAGAGGGAGGGGAAGGGGAAAGGAAGGGAAAGGAAAGGAAAGGAAAGGAAAAGCAAGGAAAGGAAAGGAAAAAGAAAAGAAAAAAAAAGAAAAGTAAAAGAGGTAGGGGACATGAAGAATACTGACAAGAATATAATGTTACCGTTCTTCAGCTCTACTGCTTTGATAGCAAATGAAATGGACCAAAAGCTTGATGGTCATTATAGTATTTTTGGCACCATGCTTGTGGTTGTGCCCTTGTAATAAAAGGCATCTAGGTGCAAGGATCTGTGTTTCTTAAGAGGAGCCAGGAGGTGGGGGCTGTAGAAGGATGGCTGTCTGGAATGATGAGTGGGTAGTTGGGAGGAAAAGGGAATTTTCCTTCTTTCCAATATGTCTCCTGTCCCATGTAAAAATAACCCAGGAAGTTCACAGACTTCAGACATTATCAATACACACACACACAGAGACATATGCACAAATAAACCAAAACAACAATAAAACACAGCAAAATGTGTCATGAAATTGGGAAAAGGGATTCTGTAGATTCTGTAAAGATTGTTCTCTTGAACTTAAATCTATCTTCAGACATGACTTGTGTTATAATTCTCTTGGGAACATGATCGTATACTAACTTTTTTCAAAACCGACAAACATTCTAAGCTGAATTGTAGTAACTTTATGTATATTTTCTAACAGAAAATAAAATATAAAGAATAGGATGAAAATTTGTGTGATATGGCATCCAATCATACTGTAAAGAATGAAAGTTTTAGAAACATTCCAGGAAATAACAAAGGCCATATTTTCCCTTTGCTATGCATAAGGAATTCCCATTGAAGTCAATGGCATTTTACGTAAAAATTAATGGCAAATTATGGTCCTTAATGAAAGAGGAAATTATAATTATAGTGCTGCTGGTAGCATCACAAGGGTTAAGGCAGAGCAGTCTTTTCCATTATCACTTATCAGGATTTAATAGCTCAGCTGTTTTGAGTTCTACTTGGCTGAAATGTGATATACAACTCATCAGGCTGGGTGTAATTAGTTATTGTTATTACACAAACAAATATTTTAATTAGTAAAGCGTTTTTTTAATTATGAAGCTTAAAGAGAATATTTTTTCCTAATGACAGGTTCAGGGGTGGAGAAGGAGAGAGAAAGAAGGAAACATGCTTCAAGGAAGGTAAAATGTTGTCAGGTCCCTCAACTGGAATAACTCACTTTCTTTTTTCTTTTTTTTTCCTATCTCCTTAAAAGTTTATTTCTATTTTTTTTAATTGAAGTATAGCTGATCTACAATGTTGTGCCTCTCTCTGCTGTACAACAAAGTGACTCAGTTACACACATATATACATTTCTTTTTTTATATTCTTTTCCATTATAACTCACTTTCTTTTGATTGTGGCATCAGTGTGACTTGCTAGGAAACAGAATCTCCTGGGGGAAGCAGCACTGTAGAAGACTCAAGGAAGACCATCGGATGGTACCTCTCAACCCATTTTTCTACTATGGGGGTAAGGGCATGTGCAATGCAATTCGATAGCAACATACTACAAGCTCCTGGAAATCCTCACATTTCCACTTGACAATGCCAACCTTGCTTTTCTGGGTGAAAGTGCATCATCCTTGACTTATACATGTTCTCTTGTCACTCATAGACTGTAGGAAAGTCCATCTGAGATGTGGATAGACCTTAGATCAGAACGTTTTGATAGATCCAAAGTGGAGTTGTCGGGATATGTTGCAAATATCCTCCTGCTCTCCCAGGTTGGTGGCCCTCAGAGACCAAGGTATAGACCTTTATACTTACTGCACCTCAAGCACAGGTGAGGAAACTAGAGCAGCAAAGTCTTTTTTAGTAGTTTCTGTACTCACAACCCCAGAGTTTCCTGGCACTTGCAAAGGCCACCTGTGGATCCTTACATTGGAAACATTCATTACCTACAGAAGGGTTAGATCAAGGGAATAGAATGTGAGAGGAAAAGGTAAATACTTGTGTCTATTATGTGCACTTAGCCTACATTGTTTTATTTAATCCCCATAACTACCCTTGTGTGTAGCATTTTGTCCCCAATTTACAGAGAAGCAAAATGAAATTCAAAGAAATTAAGTGATTTTTCCCAGATGGTTCAGTTAGTACATGGCAGAGATCAACTTCAGTCTCAGATCTTATGAGGCAAGTTCAGTGCTCATCTTATTTCCTTCTTAACCTCCAAATCCAAACCTTCACTCTCTCCTCAACACGGTCCACTGGGGCTTCCATCCTCTTCTCTTAGAGAAACAGCTCTTGTCAGGTCCACTGACCACCTCCATTGCCAAATCCGATGGTTACTATCTGTCTTTGGTCTTCACAACTTCTTGTCAGCATCCAAAGCAATTGGCCTTTTTTTCCTTCTCGAAATCCTCTCTGACCTTTTCCAAAATGACTGCCATCTTGTGGCAAGTGTTTTTTCCTACCTTCCTAGAAGCTTCTTGGTGCCCTTTGATGGCTCTTCCTCCACTGCTCAGCCTATAAAATGCCCCCATGCTCAATCCTGGGCCCTCTTTTTCTCTTTTCTCTTGCTCACTCCTGCCCTAAGGGCTTCCACTCAGTTATATGGTTTTTCTTCCATCTCTGTGCTGAAGGTAACACACCAACCTCCATTCTCTACTGAGATGTGGACTTGTATGTATAACTACATGCACAATAATTCCATGCATTTCTAATAAGCATCTTATATGCAACATTTCCAAAATAAACTTTTGCCTCCCTCCCCTCAAAAAAGACTCTATTCCTTTTCTATTTTTCCCACCCCTCTTGTTGTTACTGAAATCAAAAAACGATGTGTCATCCTGTCTTCTCTTGCCCTCTATTCATAATCTATCAACAAATCCTGATGATTTAGCGTGTAAATAATGTCTGAAATCTACCCAAGCTTTCCAGCATCGATATTCCAAGTTTACAACTGTCTACTAACTAGACTCCCAGTTTCCACTCCATTTAGTAGCCAGTGATTTTTTTAAACATAGATCAGATCAAGTTACTTTCAGACTTTAAAGTGCCCCAAAGAAATACAAAGTTAAACACACACACACACACACACACACACACACACACACACACACACACACACTCCAAAAGTGTCCCACAACCCTTAGGCTAAAATCCAAGTTCCTTTCCAAGTTCTCACCATGATCTCACGCTCCTCACTATCCTTCCTTATCTCATACATCTCACACTCTTACACCAGATTCTAACCCAGACACACTGGTCCTTTTGATGTCCTGAGCCCCCCGAACCCCTGCCACAAGCTGAATGACACTGCTGCCACCTTGAGGACTTTGCACTTACTGTTTACACTGCCAGGAACACCTTGACTTTTGCATAATTGGATCCTGCTCATGATTGATTTCTCAGCCAACTGTCACCTTCTTAGAAAGGCATTCCAGAATAAGCCTTGTAATGCTGGTCCTGGCACACAAGCCTAAAATATTTATTATCTGCACCTTTGCATTAGTCAGCTTGGGTTGCCATAACAAAATATCATAGACTGAGTGGCTTAAACAACAGAAATTTATTTTCACAGAGTTCTGGAGACTAGAAGTCTGAGATCAGGGTACCAGTAGGTCAGATGCTGGTGGGGGCTCTCCTTCTGGCTTGCAGAAGGATGCCGTCCTGCTGGGTCCTCACATGGTGCAGAGCACACTCTGTATGTCCTCCTCCTCTTATAGGAGTACCATTTCTAGAGAACTGAGGGTCTTCCTTTGTGCCCTCATTTAACGTTAATCACCTACTTAAATGCCCTATCTCCAATACAGTCACATGGAGAGTTAGGACTTCAACACGAATTTAGAGGAGCACAGTTCAGTTTGTACCATCAAAGAATATGTTATTGCCTGTCTGTCTGGCACAGATAGTTTACCAGTGTTTAATGCTGCATTTTCCATTAAAAATTGTTATATATGTAGAAGGGAGTAAGATTAGAAATAACCACGATGTTGATTATAAAACACGAACCAGTTATGTTAATTTTGTAACATTCTCATTTTTGTTCTCTCTTCAAAATACATTGTTAGAACAAGAGAAAATTAGGAGTGGAATGAATTCAAATATCTCCTTGGTTTTTATACTTGTACTTGGTAAAAAAATGTAAAAATTAGTAATAATGAGAATCGGAAAGCTCTTCTAGAAGTCTTAAAGGAACCAAGCCAATCTGTAGCAGAGACTGAGAATGCTTTTCCCAACAAACACCGTGTTTCCTCAGTTTTATTCACTGTTCATCACATTTTTAGAAGCTGTTTTACAAAATGTATTTTTTCTAAAGTCTGACCATGCCCTGAGAGAAGGAAAGAGAAAAATAGAAGATTACCCCCAAACAACCAAGGTCTAGTTTTGTCCATCACTAAAGGAATAGCCAATTAAAATATAGCAGGTAAATACTATGGAATAATAGTAGGTAGCAGTTAGAAGTAACAGCAACTTGAACATTTTTTAGAAACGTATTGTTGAGTGAAAAAGGAAAAACAAGAAACAAAAATCAACAATATAATACTTTTCATAAAAAGTAAAAATATATACATGCACAAAACTACATATGTACATACACTATCAAGCGTAGGTATCAACTACATTCTGTACATATAAATACCTATGGGGAGATCAGTTTGGAAGTCCAGGAAAAGAGGGAAAATTTTTTTAAAAAGAGAGAGAGGGATTTTCAACCCGTGATGGTGGTGAGCAGAATATAAGTCAGATATTTGCACCTACGGTACAGAAGAAGAGATGGAGGAAGGGAGGGAGGAAGAAAGGTAAATGAGCATATGGGGACAGAAGCAGGGAAATTATAATGGTAAATGTAACTCTCTTCTGAGCACATCATTTCATTGGGTTTTTTGTCCTAAGTCCCTCAGGATGTGCTCATGGACCTTTCCTGAGTGTGGACTAAAACTGAAGCAGTAGCTCAGAGTGTCAAACAGGATCAGTGAGGCAAATAGCACTAGCTTAGACAGAAGGGTTAGACATGAAAGTAAGGAGTTACCAAATTGCCCTCTTTCTTTCCTTGAGCCTTGAGTCTATCCTGACTTATTGATGCCATCTACTGGTCCTTTCAATTAATAGCTTTTCTAAAACTCTTGCTTGACTTGGACAACTTTATAATTATTGGGGAGCCAGTTGTGAGTCTTTTCACTCAAATACTCCATTTCTTGCTAAAGGTATCTTCTCTGAAGCAACCTCTTGCCCCCCATACTGGTATGTTTCATCTTAAGCTTTTTTTGTTAGAGAAACTCTGCAGAATTAATTCCTTTGCTAGAAGTACTCTTTCAGGGAAGAAACAGAATGCAGTTTCTGATAGAGGCAAGGAAACCACTTCCCAAATTTGCTATACACATCAGCTTTGATTTTCCTTTTCCAAAGCTGGAAACATGTCTTGGAATTGGGGTGTCCTTATAGACACCTAAAATGCATTTGTAACGCTTTCCCATTTGAATTAAAAAGACTTGCATAAACTGATTATAATCTTGGGGGTGAATTCCTAGGTTTCTTTTAACTTTCATGTAAATTTCTGAACTATAACAATCTTACTCACAGTTGGATGTGTATTATCAAATGCCCGTATTATTTTATTGTCATTTCCCCTGTCTTTCTGTTTTAATTTCCTCATATTTCAGACTATTCTCTGGCTCAACTCATAGAGAAAGGATAAATGTTGGTATTTGTAGTGCTGTTTCAGCCAGACAGCCAGTCACTTACTTCATTACTGAATGTGTGGAAGAATCTAGTCAAGTCTTAGATTTGTTCATAAGTAGAAATCATTTGTTAACAGTGGTAAAATTTCAACAACAACCAAAAAATCATGTCTCATTCCACATTCCCTTCTTGACAGAACAGTACATCATATTAAATCATTTCTCATTCATGTTCAGTGTCTGCCACTTAAAGAAGGAGAGAAATCAAGCAAGTTATTTCTGGAGCAAACACTGAGAATAACCACGAAACCGACAAGCCATCTTCTCTTCCTTGATGGCGTGGTGGTTATTAAGCGGCTGAAATTGATTCCAGGAACAGATTGTCTGCAGAATATTTCCCTGAAATCCCATATTACCATAATGCTGTTGTTATGGGAAAAGAGTACTGAATCTCCTGAGGATCCTGAATATCAGGAAGGACTTGATGCCCTAAGACAGGGTCAGCAAACAACAGACATGGGCCAATTTTGTACAGCCTGCAAGTGAAGAATGTTTTTTTACATTTTAAATGGTGGAGGAAAATTTCAGAAGAAGAAGAAGATTTCATCATGCTTGAAAACTATAAGAAATTTAATTATCAATTAAATATTAATAAAATGTTATTGGAACACAGCCATTCCCAATTATTTACTTTTTGTCTCTGGCTGCTTTAATAATACACCAGCAGAGCTCAGTAGTTGCAACAGAGGCTACATGGTCCATTAAGCTGTAAATATTACTAACTGACCTCTACAAGAAAAGGTTGCTGACTTCTACCTGAAGGTCAAAACTGATGAAAGAGAGGCAAGGTGCTTCGAAGTCCTTGGTAGAGTCTCCAACGGAGACAACAATGAATGGGTTTACAGGGAAAATATGAGAACCAGTGCAGCCAGACCCTCACTCTCAAAATCTACTGCTCTTTTTTCCTCATACATTTAGTCTGTTCATCTTCAGACACTGCTCTCAAGAATCTTGAGGTTCCCTTATTGCTGTTCCCACTGTGTGTTAGTTCACCTTGAACTACACATGCAAAAAAGGGAGGGCTTGTATTAGTTATTCCCCTTACAAATCTCAGGTCTCTGGAGGCTAGGTCCAAACAAAGAGTTGAAAAGCTCCAGGTATATATGCAGAAAACAAGCTAAGGTTCTTCAAAGTAGGGTCCTTCATTATGTAATATAGTATGAGGCCAAAAGCCAAGCAGATAGACGGTTTCACTTCTCCACTGTCCCATTTCCTTCTGGGCATTTCCCATGAAGTGATGAGTTCCTTGGTATCTCTGAATTCCTTTTTATATGACTAGCCCAGTGAGACTAAAGCAAGCTTTAAGACTCTGCTTTTATGTAGCTTTTGACCTTTAAAACTGTTAATCATCAAGTGCCTCAAGGAGTAAAAGATGCAGAGAAAGAAGAGCTCACCTTGGTATATATTTTTCTTATTTCTGGTTGACTTGGTTTCTCTCCAGCACCTTTAAATAGGTGTTTTTATTTATTGTTTCTTTTCTTATTGTGTCCAAGTTTTATTATTTGTTCCAAGACAGGAAGTTTGTTCTGATGCAAGATACTCTCTTAAAACCAGAGGTAGAACTGTTTTTTTTTTTTTCTCTTTTT
Organism: Kogia breviceps; assembly: GCF_026419965.1. Taxonomy (NCBI): domain Eukaryota; kingdom Metazoa; phylum Chordata; class Mammalia; order Artiodactyla; family Physeteridae; genus Kogia; species Kogia breviceps. The sequence goes on from NC_081310.1 coordinate 133,493,335, forward strand.
AAAGGAAATAGTGGTCTCAAGTCTTTTTCTACTAGGATTGCCAAATGATAAATCTGTCTGCTTCATTCCAACAAAAAGTGACTTTAGGCTGGAAATCCTGGGAGATGTCTTCCTAGTATAAAGTATATTTTCACTGAGTGTCCAAGGAATGTACTTTACAATAGCAGAGATAATGTAAATGTGTGCCACAGAAGAGTCCAAACTATGACCTACATAAGAACAGAATTTTGTCCCAAGGACACCTTTAGAAGGTAAAATACCATTGAGAGACTATAAATCTATGATAACTACTCATGTCTGAATTGCCATTAGATACCCTCAATTGTCCCTTCTATCATGTTTTCATGCAGATATTGAGCTCCAAGACAAAATACTCAAAACTGAATTACCTCCATCTTTCTCTCTTCACTATTACCTCCTACTTTTCAGTAACAATAGAATGTTTATTTTCCCAAATTGTGGAAGTAGAAAACTTCAATATGTGGTTAGTTGATTTCTTAAAGGCAGGCTGGGCTGTAAGCTAGTCATAGGCAGTGAGTGTTTTGATTCATGAAAATTCTAGAAACTCTTTAATAAACCTTACAAAAAGGCTGTTAACTCGAAACATCTTGCACAACAAATAATACATTTATAGATGGAATAGATCTGTCACTATTCCAATAGAGGAATAGGCTCATACATGGTGAAGTATAAGGAAAGAAATAGTAAAGATAAAAGCAGAAATCAGTGAAATAGAACACAAAAATATAATGGATAAGATCAACAAAACCAAAAGCTAATTTTTTAATGACTAATAAAACTGATAAAACCCTAGTGATACATACCAAGAAAAAGTAGCATAAATTAAACTCAAAGTAAGTAAAAGTAAATAAATAAAAGATAAGAGTATAAATCAAGTAAATAGAATATAGAAAAGCAAAGGAGAAAATCAGTAGAACCAAAGCTTATTATTTGTAATGATTAATTAAATTGATAAAATTGATTAAAATCCAGCTAGACTGATCAAAAAGAAAAGAAAAATCAAAAAAGAGATGCATCACTATAGACATTAGTTTCATTTTAAAAGAATAATAAGGAAATATTATGAACAGCTTTATGCCAGTAAAGTTGGCCTGTGGACAATATACTTGAAAGATATGACTTGTGAAAATACCCAAAATGAAATAGAAAACATAAATAGTCCTATAACAATTACAGAATTAGAATTTATAATCAAAATCCTTACCACAAAGAAAGTTCCAGGCCCAGAAGGATTCAAATATTTAAGGAAAAATAATACTAATCCTACAAAAATTGTTTCAGAAAATCAAAGAGGAGGGAACATTTTCCAATTCATGTAACAGTACCAAAATCAGACAAAAGACATCTCCAGAAAAAAGAACTACATACCAAATTTCCATAAACAAAGAAACAAATTTATAAATATATAAATGGAAAAATGCATAGTGGCCAAGAATGGCTTATACTAATAATAAGGGATCAGTTCAACATTCAAAAATAAATCAATCCCCGTATAAACAAAATAAAGGGGAAAAAACCCATATGATCATCACAATAGATGCAGGGGGGAAAAGTAGACAAAATTCAATTCCCATTTATGATAAAAAAACTTTGAAAACTAGGAGTAAAATGGAACTCCTTCAACATGATAAAAGGCATCTTTGAAAAACCTGCAGCTAATATTTCTGAAAGTGAAAGTTTCAAAGCTTTCTAGCTAAGATCACAAATGGATGTCTATCTCACTTCTTCTGTTCAACCTTGTGATGGAGGTCTTAGCTAGCCAGTTTCACCAGGCAAATATAGATAGTAGATAGATAGATGGATGGATGGATAGATAGATGATAGACTGATAGATAGATGATAGATAGATAGATAGTTAGATAGATAGATAGAGATAGAGGATTGATTGATAAAGGCAAGGCATAAATATTGGAAAGGAAGACTAAAAACTGTCTTTATTTGCCCAGGACATTATCATATACACAGTAAATTTCAATGAATTTATACAAAATCTACTAGAACTAATAAACAAAGTTAGCAACTTCACAGGACACAGTCAATAATACAAAAATCAACTTTATTGCTGTATAATCACAATTTAAAAGTTTAGAGTAAAATTAAAAACTAACATCATGTACTAGAACATCAAGATATGAAATACTTAGGAATAAATTAAGCAAAAATAAGGGACCAAATTTGTACAATGAAAACTATAATACTTTGCAAAATTAAAGAAGATATAAATAGACATACTGTGATAGTGGCAGATATTGGCCTTTAGTTTTATTGTTTTATCTTTGAGAGATTTTGAAATTAATTTTGTTATAGCCTCATAAAACAAGTTTGGAAGTATTCCCACTTTATCCTTTCTGTGTGTAAAAGTATGTAAGATATTTTGAAGAATTCACCTGGGAATGGGGTTTTCTTTATGGATGAGTTTACTTTTCAAAATTTAAATATTTAATAGCTTAATTAAGGATCCAGTTAGGCAGAGAGAGTAAATCCCCCCTTCCTCCACCTTTGTATTCTATTGAAAACCTCAATAGATTGGAATATGCCTACTCATGTTGGGGAGGGCAATGCACCTCATTCAGTCTACTGATTCAAATGCTAATCTCTTCTTGAAATAGTCTCACAGACATAACCAGAAATAATGCCTAACCAGACATCTGGACATCTCATGATCCAGTCAAGTCATAAAAAGAACTATCATATATAGATATTCTACATATACCACAATTTGTTTATTCATTCATCAGTTGATGGGTTTTGCTATTATAAAAAATGCTGCAATAAACATGAGTGATACAAGGCTTTGTATGGACTTATGTTTTCATTCCATTAGATAAATACCTAGAGTGGGATTGCTGGATCAGATAATAATATATGTTTAATATCATAAGATGATGCCATACTATCTTCCTAAGTTAATGTGCTATTTTGAATTTCCACAGCAAGGTAGGGGAGTCTCAGTTGCTTCACATCTATGTCAGAAGTATTGTCCATCTTCTTCACTTGAGTCATTCAGGTGAGTCCATAGTGGTATCTCATTAAAGTTTTCATTTGCATCTTCTTGATGACTACTGATGTGGATCGTACTTTGTGATTATTGGCCACTTTTGTGAAGTGTCTGTCAAACCTGTTGACCATTTTAAAGTTTTCTTCTCTTAAAGAGTCCTTTATACACTATGGATAAGGTCTTTGTTTACTTTTCTGGATATCAGCCTTTTGTTGATATAGTTTCAATTTTTTTCTCTCAGTCTGTGGCTTTCTTAATGAGGTTCAAAGAAATTGAACAAATTTTGATCTAATCAGTTTTCCTTTTTTTCTTCCTCTTATGTGATTTTTGGATCCTGTTAAGAAATCTGCCTAACCCAATGTCATAAAGATTTTGTCTTAAAGCTTTCTTCTAGAAATTTAATAATTTTAGCTCTAACATTTAACTTTATGACTCATTTTGAGTTCATGTTTGCATATGGGGTGAGGTAGAGTTTCTTTTCCCTATGCATTTGTTTATCCAGTTATTCCAGGATTGTTTTTTAAAAGGCTGTCTTGGGGCTTCCCTGGTGGCGCAGTGGTTGAGAGTCCGCCTGCCGATGCAGGGGATGCGGGTTCATGCCCCGGTACGGGAAGATCCCACCTGCAGCGGAGCGGCTGGGCCCGTGAGGCGTGGCCGCTGAGCCTGCGCGTCTGGAGCCTGTGCTCCACAACGGGAGAGGCCACAACAGTGAGAGGCCCGCGTACCGCAAAATAAATAAATAAATAAAAGGCTGTCTTTTCCCATTAAATAATTTTGGAACATTGAGTGGAAATCACTTGAGCATTTAAGTGTGAGTGCCTTTTCTGATGCATTTTCGTAACTCCTGCAAGAAAATACCACATTAGAACAGTGAGTCACACATTTGAGCCTAGGTAGAAACCCTCTTTAATGAGTCATTTTTAGGAAGGACTCTCAGAGATGGAGGCAGTTTTTGTTGAAGGCTGATACAGCCAAGATCCCTGATTCTCCACTGCTGACATATGCAGGTACTTTGTGGCAGGCACCTGCGAAGAATGAAGTAAATAATGTTTTTCTTCAGATATTTTCAACTTAGTTTTACAGTGCACTGATCACTTTCCTTATCTTTGATTTTGGTAAGGGGATTTGATTACCCTGAAGTGTCATGTAAATTAATAAATGATGATTCAAAAGAGTGGATGGATTACAATTAGACCTTGTGAGTCTTTGTCTCATAATCCTGTATATTATTCTAAATGTCTGCAATATATGTATAATAACTGGCATTAAGGGAAAACAACAATAATAAATGTTGTGCAGGGAAAACATAGTTAATGTATTGTGGTTTTATGATTTACACGGGCTCTAATGCAACCGATTCATTTTGTGACTTATAGCAAAAAAGAGAAAACATGAAATGAGCAGCTGAACAGAACCACCTAGCCATCATCCTGATCAACGATCACTGTTGAAGCTCCCAGGGATCTGTGAGATCATTCTTTCTCAGTGCAATCGGGTTCCCAGTTTCCCTAGTCCTCTCTCCCACTGCTCTGCCTTCTTCTCACTCTCCGCATGGACTGTCATTCTCCTCTCCTCCCCCAGCCCAGGTTTCATTGCCAATTATGAACTTATCTCTTCTTGGTCACAGACTTAACCTGGTGGAAGTAATGATATGACATTCTCACGTCTCTGGACATACAGTGTTGTCATTTGAGCCCATAAATGATAGACTGGAACCAATTACAGATATGTGGTGCATCATTTGGTAATTTTAAATGATGTATGAAAACAGTATAAACATGGATCGATTTTTATATCCTACTATGATTCTACTTGGCCACAAATTGTGATAACACTTGTTTCGAATAGTAAACTATGAAAAGGTGAGAGAAAAGTCACAGAGGATGGTTTGTAACTTACAGGTGTCAATATCTTTTTTTAAGGATTTCTCCCATCACTCACACAGTGAAGATACTTTCAAAATCAAGTTATATCACTTAGAACCTCATGTGTCAGAGGGATATACTTTATAGAGTTTTAACTGCCTGTCCCATATATGAAAATATTTATATCAGGATTTTTATCATTATAATATCATAGATTTTCAGACCTAGAAAAGAGCTTAGAATTAATCTTGTGAAGTCCAAGCTCCTAACTTTACAAATGAAAGAACTAAATCTTACAGCAGTAAAGAAATTAACCTCAAATCTCAGAGCTACTTAACAAAAGAGCAAAATGTTGACTCTATGCTTCCAGAGTACAATTTTAATGTTACACCCCTCAAACTCTAGAATCTGGAACAATACCCTACACAGTGGAGATTCTAATGAATAATAATCGTGAAGTTTGGAAGGAATCAATTTTCTTGAATACAGCTAGGAGCCCATTCTCATAATTTACAATTTACATGATTTTCAGGGTAAGCATATTTTCCATACATATGGAATGCATAGAAAATGTAGCCCAGATGAATGCTAAATGTTTTAAAAACAAAATATGCCTGGGAAAGGAGCAAAATTAGAACAGTAAAGGAATGAGTCTCAAAAACCAATAGTCTGAGACTCCTGAAGAATATCTCAAGTTTGCGGAGATTACAGAATAGTTGCAAGTTTCTAGATACTGAGATCTTGGAATGACTGAGGACTGTTTGTTGAAATGCATGCCCTTGGCATTGCTATGATGCAGTTAGACTATGTCATTTTAAACTAAGCTGGGCCCTCAACAGCTCCAGTCCACATCCCTGAAAGCAACTGGCTCACCATCCAGCTATCAGCGTGACCCAACTTTGTCCAGAATGACCTACCCAAGACATTTACACAGTTCATGGTACATGGATGCTCAATAAAGAATGGTATTAAACAGGTGAATTTATCTCCTCCTACAATTCTGGGAAAATTGTAGCTTGATGCACTGGGAAATATGTGGTTTGAAGCTATATACTGTGGTTACTGACCAACCCTAACATTTGTGTTAATAAATCATAACCGCTGGTTAAGGAAAAGCATACTGGCCATAACTTTCTCACCCTCTGTAGCCTCGTTTTGAAAAAGAGATGGAAACCTTCTGTATTTAGAAGAAGAAAATGATCTTTTAAAAAAATTCAATGCACTTTTTTTTTTCCCTAAATAAATTAGACTCATGCCAGGATGGTGAATTCTCCAAAGAGGGTGAGGACAAAATCTTGACATCCGTTGTAGTTTCAATCTCTCCATGCCTCAGCGAGAAAGTTAGCTCCCATTTCTGAGCTAATGGAAGTCCTTCCTGGTGTCCAGAGGGAGATAGTATGTGCCATGGTCCCTGGGCTATAAGTGGAGGCAAGACCATCTTAGGTAATGTCCTCACAGTTCACAGTCCACACTGATATTGGCACTAAAGAAAGTGTTGAACCTGTGGGGGTTTTTAGTCAAGCAATAGCCAAATATGTTTTTAATATTAAGAGAAAAGGACCTATACATAAATCACTATATTGTAAGGCAAAAATTACTGCTATAAGAGAAACATAACCAAAGTACTATAAAGTGCCGATGGAATACACTATTTAACTGATAGTAAGAGAAAAGTTTTTAAATGGTGTGGCATTCCGACTGGGCTTTGAACAATTGGTTAAATTCTAACAGGAGAAAAGCATAGAGATTGTGTTCTGTGCTGCTGGAAGAGTAGTAAAGGCATGAACAGTTACCCTGTGTTTAGGAATGGCCAGAAAAACAGAGGTAGGAATGTAAGTTGTGAGGAAAAAAAGAAGCTAGAAGATGGTCAGCTGTACTTTTGTCTTCAGATCTATTCCTCAGGCTTGCATCCAATTCCACTCCATATCACAGAAAAACCCGCCCCTGCAGACTGCTTTATCAAGGCTCCTACCTCAGCTAGTTTACAGCTGAGTTTGTCCATTGGGAGATACCTGCTAGTGACTGGAGGGCAGTAGTGCAGAGATCTGGGCTCTGTCTGTTCCTTTCTCACTCTTGGGTGTGACCTCCGGCAGCAACTATGTCTTCATGTCTCCAGCGTCCATGGGACCGTCCACCCTGTGCAGTTTCACTTCTTACCAGGAAGCCCCCACTTAGTTGAGTTTCCTCCAAAGAGCTTTGGCTTCTTGGTTCTGATAACACTATCTCATCACATTGTCCTCTCTGCTCTAAGGGTGGTAGCAGCTTCCTCTTTCACCTGAAGGAAATCAGGATATGTCACCCCAAATACGCCTCTCTGATGTAAAAATTATTTTGAATTAAAGACAGCTAAGAAGCAGGGAAAGCTTTCTCTACCCTCCCCTTTTCTGTCTGAAGGCAGGATATAAATTCTCCCTTTACTGAAGACAGACTCTTATCAGCTCAGAGACAGCACCAGAGCAATCTGCAAACAAACCTCACTTTATTAGTTCCCTCCTAAATATTTACCTTCCCACAGTTTGCCATCCTTAGAAGCCTAAAACTGCTTTCCTTTGTCCTGCCATTTCTCTACAAATGTATTGTTCTTTGTTGAAGATGCTATATAAGCTGGAGTTCTAAGCCACAGTTCTGAGTTACTTTTCATTGAGGTTTCTTCTCCATGATGTGCACAGCACAGGTAAATAAACTATTTTGCTCTTCTTAATCTTTTTGTTAAGGAACCCCAGATGAAAACTTAAGATCAGCAAAGATAAAGTTTTGGCTCCCCTAAATGGCTAACCTATGGCTTGTTTCTCTATCCTTCATTTGACTTCTCAACTTTCCCATCGTTTTGCTTAAAAGACCCAGAGTTGCCTCTATTTTCTGCCAGGAGTCTGATAAGTACAGATGGCCATTAAGACTGACTTTGCTCCACCTTTCTTTGCCTTTCCCTACCTTAGTCCTCTATATTTAAAAATACAGCTAACCCTTGAACAACGCGGGGGTTAGGGGTGCCAAGACCCCATACACAGATGAAAATTTGAGTATAACTTTTGATTCCCCCAAAACTTAACTACAAATAACCTACTGTTAGTGGAAGTCTTACCAATAACATAAACAGTCAGTTAACATATATTTTGTATGTTATATGTTTTATATACTGTATTCATTCAATAAAGTAAGCTAGAGAAAAGAAAATTTTATTAAGAAATAAAGAAATTAAGAAAATTATATGGAAGAAAAATACACTTACAGTACTGTACTGTATTTATCGATATCATAAGTTCACATGGTTTGTTTACAGGATGAATCATCTGACAGTATGTACATCAATATTGTCTTATATGATACAAAACACAATAGATGTTCTATGTATTACTATCACTAGACTTCAAAATGAAAAGATAATGTGAAAAATGCATATTTATTTACAAGTGTAATGATTCATGCATTGATAATGAAGAAGCAACAGTATGATTGCTTCATGGTAGCCTAGCCAATGCACTAGTGGATGAATCATTATAAAATTGTATGGCATACAATACTATAGTCTCATTCGTAATACAGTATTAGAAACATTGTTACTTTTCTTTTTTTTGGAAACCACCTCCCTGTGATGATAGGCTGATACACAGTTTTTCCAATAATGAGAGAGAGGGGCATACTGTATGGTAATGTAACTCTTTGAAAGCAAAGTTATAAAACAGTAAGAAAACTAACACACTGTCAATTTTATGTTAAATATTACTAACCTTATGCCTATGTAAGATATGATGTCCACTTCAATACAAGTCTGGTGCACCATGTTCTACCCGATGAATACTTAGGTGATGTCGATGATGATGACACAAAAATGTCTCCTTTGGTTCTTGTCATACGGTTACTAGGTTTTCACATGAAGACACTCGCACATACACAGCAGATAAGTTTATTAACTGTACGGCATGATGATCATTTACTCTTCGTTAAGTAGAAGTGGATCATCATAAAGGTCTTCACCCTTGTTGTCTCCACGTTGAGAAGGCTGAGGGGGAGGAGGGGTTGGCCTTGCTGTCTCAGCAGCGGCAGAGAGGGAAGAGATGGGGGAGAGGAGGAGGAGGGCAGGAGAGGCAGTTGCACTCTGTGTACCTTTATGGAACTACATGGTAATTTCTGTCTGACTTTTGCTTTTTCATTTCTCCAAAACTGTTTCTAGATGGAATCAATCTCCCTACTGTTTTTCACTTCAGTTTCAGTACCCATCTCATAGAAGGGCCCATCCACGTCGTAAAAGAATGCAAAAGCAGTCTTGAAAAATCAGAACCCTTCCGACGGAATGTCCAATGTCAGTTTGTTTGCTGGCACTGCTTCTTCTACATCTTCTTCCTCATTGCCTGGCACTGGTTCAGAAGCATTCAATCATCTTCTGTTAATTCCTCTGGTGTGGTGTCTATTAGCTCTTGAATTTCTCCAAGATCCATATTTTGAAACCCTTTACTTCCCACCTTTTTTGTCATAGCCACAATGTCTTTCAGGATTTCCTTGACTGGTTCTGTCATAAATCCTGTAAAGTCATGCACAGCATCTGGACAGAGTTTTCTCCAGCAGGAATTCATTGTTTCGGGCTTGATGGCTTTCACAACTTTTTCTATAATAACAGTGGCATCTTCAGTGGAAGGTGTAATCCTTCCAGACTTTCATGATGTTCTCTCCATCAGCGTTCTCTTCCATAGCACTGACAATCCTTTCCATAACATACTGTGTGTGATGAGCCTTAAAGGTCTTTCCGGCCCCCTGATCTGGAGGCTGACTTTGAGATGTTGTGTGTGGTGGCAAGGAGACCACTTCAGAAATTTGACGTTGAACTCATGAGCCTCTGGGTGGCCAGGGGCCTTGTCCAATATCAAAAGAACTTTAAAAGGCAATCCCTTACAGGCAAGGTATTTCCTTCAGGGACAAATCATCGATGGAACCAATCCAGAAAAAGAATTCTCATGGTCCAGGCCTTCTTGATGTACAACCAAGACTGACAGCTGGTGTTTATCTTTTCCCTTCAAGGCTCAGATATTAGCAGCTTTATAGATAAGGGCAGTACTGATCATAAACCCGACCGCCATTTGCACAAGCAGTAGAGTTGGTCTGTCCCTTCCTGCCTTAAATTCTAGTGCTCGCTTTTCTTCCATACAAATAAATGCCTTTTGTGGCATATTTTTTTCCCCCAGAATAGGGCACTTTCATCTCATTAAAAACCCATTCAGGAGAATCCTTTCTCCTCAATGATTTTCTTAATGGCGTCTGGGAATTCGTCTGCTGCCTCTTGGTCAGCAGAAGCTGTTTCTTCTGTTATCTTGACATTTTTTAAGCCAAACGTCTTCCTAAAATTATCAAACCATCCTTTGCTGGCATTAAATTCTACAGCTTTAGGTCCTTCACCTTCCTTTGGCTTTCGGTTGTCATATAATGATTTCGCTTTTTAAAAAAATCATTTTAGAGTCTGTAGATATGCCTGCACCCACATAAAAGCTGCATTTTCAAAACAAGATAAAAACATATTTTGCAAAAAGTGCAAGGTTTTCCTGCCTGCTGATGTAGCTGCAGCGATGGCTTCACGATTTGCCTTTTCTTTTTTTACAGTGGTCCTTACCCTGGATTCATTTATCTTAAAATGGCAGGCAACAGCAGCTGCAGACCTCAATCTAGGGTACATACCCAGCAATTCAACTTTTTCTTCTAATACCATGACTTTTCTCTGCTTCTTGGGAGCACTTCCAGACTCACTAATGGCACTTTGTATGGATCCCATGGTGTTATTCGAGGTTTACGGTATTGCACTAAACATGATGAAAACTGTGCAAGAACTGGGAGAGATCACTTTTTACCATGATACGAAATTTACCAGAGAGGAACTGCACATGCAGAGATGATTAGCATCACTTGACGTTTTACACAATACTCGCAACACCTGAGCTCACCTAAACAGCAACAGGAGGTGGCTATGAAATTAATATGATAGCACAGTATGTACTGCAGTTAATTTTACACAGTTACAGTTTAATACCACATCTTTACATTTGTTTACATTTCTCTCTGCTGCAAATGGCACCAAGTATAGTCTGTGTTTTATGAATAAGTTTTGATAAATGTTAACTTTTTATAATACATTTGTGCATATTTAATGGTTGTAAATGATAAAATAGACTAGTGTCTATATATATTTTATGCATTCATGCCATACTTAACTTTTTCTTCTTTTTTTTTTTTGATATTTCTAGACTACACGGTTTGTCTGCGAGTTTTTTCAAATTGGTACAAATCTTCCCTAAAATTTCCAGTATATTTATTGAAAAAGATCTGTGTGTCAGTGGACCTGTACAGTTCAAAACTGTGGTGTTCAAGGTTCTACAGTAGTTGTTTTGCTGTTGTTCTCAACTGATTTTCATGAATCAGGTTCACATCCCATCAATCCTCAAGTTTTCTAATCATTTCATTTAAACTCCCCAAACATTATTGAACATCTATTATGTGCAGAAACTAATTGAACTGCCCACAAAGAGCAGTGTACCAGGTACATGGCCATATATAGCTAAATAATTAACATATAGTGTGATAATGCTTGAACAGTATCTACAAAAAGAAAGCAGAATGCAAATAAGAGAGAAATCAATTCTTATTTTTTATTTAATTTTATTTTTTTTATAGAGTGGGTTCTTATTAGTCATCCATTTTATACATATTAGTGTATATATGTCAATCCCAATCTCCCAATTCATCACACCACCACCACCCCCCGCCACTTTTCCTGCCTTGGTGTCCATATGTTTGTTCTCTACATCTGTGTCTCAATTTCTGCCCTGCAAACCGGTTCATCTGTACCATTTTTCTAGGTTCCACATATATGTGTTAATATACGATACTTGTTTTTCTCTTTCTGACTTACTTCATTCTGTATGACACTTTCTAGATCCATCCACTTTGCTACAAATGGCCCAATTTCATTCCTTTTCATGGCTGAGTAATATTCCATTGTATATATGTACCACATTTTCCTTATGCACTCATCTGTGGATGGTCATTTAGGTTGCTTCCACGTCCTGGCTATTGTAAATAGTGCTGTAATGAACATCAGGGTGCATGTGTCTTTTTAAATTATGGTTCTCTCAGAGTATATACCCAGTAGTAGGATTGCTGGGTCATATGGTAGTTCTCTTTTTACTTTATTGAGGAACCTCCATACTGTTCTCCATAATGGCTGTATCAATTTACATTCCCACCAACAGTGTAAGAGGGTTCCCTTTCTCCACACCCTCTCCAACATTTGTTTTTGTAGATTTTCTGATGATGCCCATTCCAACCAGTTTGAGGTGATACCTCACTGTAGTTTTGATTTGCATTTCTCTAATAATTAATGATGTTGACCAGATTTTCATGTGCTTCTTGGCTCTCTGTATGTATTCCTTAGAGAAATGTCTATTTAGATCTTCTGCCCATTTTTGGATTGGGGTTTTTGTTTTTTTAATATTGAGCTGCATGAGCTGTTTATATATTTTTGGAGATTAATCCTTTTTCCATTGCAAATATTTTTGGAGATTAATCCTTTTTCCATTTGCAAATATTTTCTCCCATTCTGAGGGTTGTCTTTTCTATTTGTTTGTAGTTTTCTTTGCGGTGCAAAAACTTTTAAGTTTCATTAGGTCCCATTTGTTTATTTTTGTTTTTATTTCCATTACTCTGGAAGTGAATCAAAAAAGGTCTTGCCGTGATTTGTGTCAAAGAGCGTTCTTCCTATGTTTTTCTCTAAGAGTGTTATAGTGTCCAGTCTTACACTTAGGTCTCTAATCCATTTTGAGTTTATTTTTGTGTATGGTGTTAGGGATTGTTCTAATTTCATTCTTTTACATGTAGCTGTCCAGTCTTCCCAGCACCACTTATTGAAGAGACTGTCTTTTCTCCATTGTATATTCTTGCCTCTTTTGTCATAGATTAGTTGACCATATCTCTGGGCTTTCTATCCTGTTCCATTGATCTATATTTCTGTTTTTGTGCCAATATCATATTGTCTTGATTACTGTAGCTAGGTAGTATAGTCTGAAGTCAGGGAGACTGATTCCTCTAGCTCCATTTTTTTCCCTCAAGACTGCTTTGGCTATTCAGGGTCTTTTGTGTCTCCACACAAATTTTAAGATTTTTTGTTCAGGTTCTGTAAAATATGCCATTGGTAATTTGATAGGGATTGCATTGAATCTGTAGGTTGCTTTGGGTAATATAGTCATTCTCACAACATTGATTCTTCCAATCCAAGAACATGGTATTTCTCTCCATCTGTTTGTATCTTCTTTAATTTCTTTCATCAGTGTCTTATAGTTTTCTGCATACAGGTCTTCTGTCTCCCTAGGTGGGTTTATTCCTAGGTATTTTATTCTTTTTGCTGCAATGGTAAATGGAAGTGTTTCCTTAATTTCTCTTTCGGGTTTTTCTTCATTACTGTATAGGAATGCAAGAGATTTCTGTGTATTAATCTTGTATCCTGCAAGTTTACCAAATTCATTGATTAGCTCTAGTAGTTTTCTGGTGGCATCTTGAGGATTCTCTATGTATAGTATCATGTCATCTGCAAACACGGACAGTTTTACTTCTCCTTTCCCAATTTGTATTCTTTTATTTCTTTTTCTTCTCTGATTGCCATGGTTAGGACTTCCAAAACTATGTTGAATAATAGTGGTGAGAGTGGACATCCTTGTCTTGTTCCTGATCTTAGAGGAAATGCTTTCAGTTTTTCACCATTGAGAATGATGTTTGCTGTGGGTTTGTTGTATATGGCCTTTATTATGTTGAAGTAGCTTCCCTCTATGCCCACTTTCTGGAGAGTTTTTATCATAAATGGGTGTTGAATTTTGTCAAAAGCTTTTTCTGCATCTATTGAGATGGTCATATGGTTTTTATTCTTCAATTTGTTAATATGGTGTATCACATTGATTGATTTGCATATGTTGAAGAATTCTTCCGTCCCTGGGATAAATCCCACTTGATCATGGTATATGATCCTTTTAATGTGTTGTTGGATTCTGTTTGCTAGTATTTTGTTGAGAATTTTTGCATCTATATTCATCAGTGATATTGGTCTGCAATTTTCTTTTTTTTGTAGTATCTTTGTCTGATTTTGGTATCAGGGTGATGGTGGCCTCATACAATGAGTTTGGGAGAGTTCCTTCCTCTGCAATTTTTTGGAAGAGTTTGAGAAGGGTTGTTGTTAGCTCTTCTCTAAATGTTTGATAGAATTCACCTGTGAAGCCATCTGGTCCTGGGCTTTTGTTTGTTGGAAGATTTTTAATCACAGTTTCAATTTCATTACTTGTGATTGGTCTGTTTATATTTTCTATTTCTTCCTGGTTCAGTCTTGGAAGGTTATACCTTTCTAAGAATTTGTCCATTTCTTCCAGGTTGTCCATTTTATTGGCATAGAGTTGCTTGTAGTAGTCTCTTAGGATGCTTTGTATTTCTGCAGTGTCCGTTGTAACTCTCCATTTTCATTTCTAATTTTATTGATTTGAGTCCTCTCCCTCTTTTTCTTGATGAGTCTGGCTAATGGGTTATCAATTTTGTTTATCTTCTCAAAGAACCAGCTTTCAGTTCTACTGATCTTTGCTATTGTTTCCTTTCTTTCTATTTCATTTATTTCTGCTCTGATCTTTATGGTTTCTTTCCTTCTACTAACTTTGGGTTTTGTTTGTTCTTTTTTCTCTAGTTCCTTTAGGTGTAAGTATAGATAGTTTATTTGAGATGTTTGTTGTTTCTTGAGGTAGGATTGTAGTACTATAAACTTCCCGCTTAGAACTGCTTTTGCTGCATCCCGTAGGTTTTGGATCATTGTGTTTTCATTGTCATTTTTCTCTAGGTATTTTTTGATTTCCTCTTTGATTTCTTCCGTGATCTCTTGGTTATTTACTAACATATTGTTTAGCCTCCATGTGTTTGTGTTTTTTATATTTTTATTTCCCTGTAAGTGATTTCTAATCTCATAGCATTTTGGTCAGAAAAGACGCTGGATATGATTTCAATTTTCTTAAATTTACTGGGGCTTGATTTGTGACCCAAGATGTGACCTATCCTGAAGAATGTTCGGTGCACACTTGAGAAGAAAGTGTAACCTGCTGTTTTGGGATGGAATGTCCTATGAATATCAGTTAAATCTATCTGGTCTATTGTGTCATTTAAAGCTTTTGTTTCCTTATTAATTTTCATTTTGGATGATCTTTCCAATGGTGTAAGTGAGGTGTTAAAATCTCCCAGTAATATTGTGTTACTGTTGATTTCCTTTTTTATAGCTGTTAGCAGTTGCCATATGTATGGAGCTGCTCCTATGTTGACTGCATATATATTAATAATTGTTATATCTTCTTCTTGGATTGATCCCTTGATCATTATGTAGTGTCCTTCTTTGTCTCTTGTAATAGTCTTTGTTTTAAAGTCTATTTTGTCTGATATGAGAATTGCTACTCCAGCTTTCTTTTGATTTCCATTTGCATGGAATATCTTTTTCCATCCCCTCAATTTCAGTCTGTATGTGTCCCTAGGTCCGAAGTGGGTCTCTTGTAGACAATATATTTATGGGTCTTGTTTCTGTATCCATTTAGTGAGCCTGCGTCTTTTGGTTGGAGCATTTATTCCTTTCATGTTTAAGGTAATTATCAATATGTATATTCCTATTATTATTTTCTTAATTGTTTTGGGTTTGTTTTTGTAGGTCCTTTTCTTCTCTTGTGTTTCCCACTTAGAGAATTTCCCTTAGCATTTGTTGTAGAGCTGTTTTGGTGGTACTGAATTCTTTTAGCTTTTGCTTGTCTGTAAAGCTTTTGATTTCTCCATCAAATCTAAATGAGATCCTTGCCAGGTAGAGTAATCTTGGTTGTAGGTTCTTCACTTTCATCACTTTAAATATGTCATGCTACTCCCTTCTGGCTTGTAGAGTTTCTGCTGAGAAATCACCTGTTAACTTTATGGGAGTTCCCTTGTATGTTGTTTGTTGTTTTTCCCTTGCTGCTTTCAATAATTTTTCTTTGTCTTTAATTTTTGCCAGTTTGATTACTATGTGTCTCAGTGTATTTCTCTTTGGGTTTATCCTGTATGGGATTCTCTGCACTTCCTGGACTTGGGTGGCTATTTCCTTTCCCATGTTAGGGAAGTTATTGACTAAAATCTTTTCAAATATTTTCTCGGGTCCTTTCTCTCTCTCTTCTCCTTCGTGGACCCCTATAATGTGAATGTTGTTGTGTTTACTGTTGTCCCAGAGGTCTCTTAGGCTGTCTTCATTTCTTTTCATTCTTTTTTCTTAATTCTGTTCTGCAGCAGTGAATTCCACCATTCTCTCTTCCAGGTCACTTATCTCTTCTTCTTCCTCAGTTATTCTGATATTGATTCCTTCTAGTGTATTTTTCATTTCAGTTATTTTATTGTTCTTCTATATTTGTTTGTTCTTTAATTCTTCTAGGTCTTTTTTAAACATTTCTTGCATCTTCTTGATCTTTGCCTCCATTCTTTTTCCGAGGTCCTGGGTCATCTTCACTATCGTTATTCTGAATTCTTTTTCTGGAAGTTTGCCTATCTCCACTTCATTTAGTTGTTTTTCTGGGGTTTTATCTTGTTCCTTCATCTGGTATATAGCTCTGCCTTTTCATCTTGTCTGTCTTTCTGTGAATGTGGTTTTTGTTCCACAGGCTTCAGGATTGTAGTTCTTCTTGCTTCTGCTGTCTGCCCTCTGGTGGATGAGGCGATCTAAGAGGCTTGTACAAGCTTTCTGATGGGAGAGACTAGCGGTGGGTAGAGCTGGCTGTTGTTCTGGTGGGCAGAGCTCAGTAAAACTTTGCTTGTCTACTGATGGGTGGGGCTGAGTTCCTTCCCTATTGGTTGTTTGGCCTGAGGCAACCCAACACTGGAGCCTACCCGGGCTCCTTGGCAGGACCAATAACAGACTCCGGGAGGGCTCATGCCAAGGAGCACTTCCCAGAACCTCTGTAGCCAGTGTCCTTGCCCTCACCGTGAGACACAGCTACCCCCTGCCTCCGCAGGAGACCCTCCAACACTAGCAGGTAGGTCTGGTTCAGTCTCCTATGGGGTCACTGCTCCTTCCCCTGGTTCCCAATGCACACACTACTTTGTGTGTGCCCTCCAAGAGTGGAGTCTCTCTTTCCTCCAGTCCTGTTGAAGTCCTGCAATCAAATCCCACTAGGCTTCAAAGTCTGATTCTCTAGGAATTCCTTCTCCCCTTGCCAGGCCCCCAGGTTGGGAAGCCTGACATGGGGCTCAGAACCTTTACTCCAGTGGGTGGACTTCTGTGGTATAAGTGTTCCCAAGTTTGTGAGTCACCCACCCAGCAGTTATGGGATTTGATTGTATTGTGATTGCGCCCCTCCTACCATCTCATTGTGGCTTCTCCTTTGTCTTTGGATGTGGGGTACCTTTTTTGGTGAGTTCCAGTGTCTTTCTGTGGATTAATGTTCAACCATTAGTTGTGAGTCCAGTGCTCTCGCAAGATGGAGTGAGAGCACGTCCTTCCACTCCACCATCTTGAACCTATCTCTGAGAAATCATTTCTTGATTGTCAGGTGGTAGAGAGGTGTATGGGGTGGGATATTACAGAAGGGAAGGATGAATCATAATAGGCATTTATTTACTGCTTACTGTGTTTCTGACACTTTTCAAAAAGTGCTTTACATATACTCTCTCATTTAATCCTCAAAACAACTCTCTGAGGTATGTACTATAATTATCCCCATTTGTCAGATGAGAAAACCATGTATTATAAATAGAAATTAAGTCACTGTCCCAAAGTATAAACAACAGCATGGGAGATAGGACAATGCATGTAAAACAGTCAGGAAGGAGAATTCACACAGTAGAGCTCTTGCTTTATTGTTTGAGATCAAATATGACCAGTTTAGGAAAACTGTCCTAAGAAGTTTGGACATAATGCCATGTAGCTGAAGGGAATTCATTGTAAGTCTCTGAAGGAAGAATTGCCAGGGAAACAGGGCATATTGTCATGATTTTTGTAGCAAGGTACTATAGTAACTAATTTGCAAACTCTTTATTCATATAGAATAATACTAAATCAAATATAAATTAAAATGGGAGGAACATGGCCCTTGAAGCATAATGTTTCTTCTGTTCTACAGGAGTGTAATTTGACTGCACAAATCAACTCATGTATACACGGGTTCAAACCTCATTAACCAAAATAATGTAATTGGGGATACCATTTTTGAAAAGCAAAAGGCAAAAGTACCCACTTCATGTGTTCATTGATCACCATAAGGCTTGAGTATTATACATTCAAATTTATATTCTACAGGTTGACAAACATACTAAAATAGGATAGATTAATTGTAGCTTAAATTGCAAATATACATCAATAATATACGTCTGATATAATGCCAGGAATAACAAAATGTAGCACAGAACACAGCATTTCCAAATACTATCATATATTCAACACCAGGAGAAAATTATCTTCCAATTCAATATTGCATACCTTTAACAAAATTACACGTTAAAAAATTTTTCTGTTGTGATAGTTTTTTTTTTCTTAAGAATTAGAAGTCTTTGTTTTTATTCAAGCTTCCAGATTTAACCTTCAGCAGCCTCTTCATTTAGTAGAGCATTGACCACTAGGGGGCAGACATGACCAAGCCATTTAATATGTTTCTACTTGCTATTTCAAATTTTGAATCGAGATGCAGTATGCTCTTGAAGCCAAAGGTATATTTTCTTTAAAACTGCATATCAAACAAACAGAAAAAGAAAGAAAGAAAAAACTGACAATTCAATTTTAAGTCTCTTTTGTTTTCTTATGAGTTACCAAGTCCGAACTTATCTTTGTTTTCAACTACAATAAAATTAAATTTACAATAGAGAGACTGATAATTATTACTTTTTTGTTATAAGATTGGCAATGTCCTTCAGAACCTAGGTTTGTGTTTCTAATTGCCTACACTAGTAATTTAGTTATATATATTACCTACATTTGTTCTTACAACACATCTGTGAATAAAGTGTTACCATCCTCATCTGTAAGATGGGGAAATTAAAGATTTTTAAAAGTTTGCAAATTATGTCACATAATAAGGATTTAGACCCAGTTTTGCCTAATTCCAAAGTTTGTGTGTGATATTACTTCTTTTTTTCTGTGTTCATTATGAAATATACAGTACATACGGGAAAGTACATAAAATACAAGTATTCAACTTAAAAATCATAATAAAGCAAATATCCATTTCACCACCACCCTGACCCAAACAAAGGACACTTTTAGCTCTGCAGAAGCACCAGATGAGCTACTCACCCTTCACAACACCCCCTCCACCTTGGAAGGTAATTACCATCTTCATTTTTATGATCATCATTCCCTTTCTTTTGTTTAGAACTTTTGTGAGAGTTATATAAATCTATTCATAGTGTATAGCTTCATTCATGTCTTTCTCCTTTGGGTCAATATTATATTTGTAATATTTATCTATACTGTTGTACATAGTTACAGTTCTTTAATTTTCATTGCTCCATAAAATGAAATGCTCTATGTAATAAACCATAATTTATTATCTATTCTACTATTGATAGGCATGGGGGTTGTCTTCAGTTTGGGACTATTATGAATAAGGCTACTACACACATTCTTACACACATCTTTTGATTCACATATAAAAATTGTCCCTAAGATATATAACTGAGTCAAATTGCTAGTTTATCAGGTCTGTCTGCATATCTTCAACTTTATTGGAAACAAAAGTCTATTGACAGGTGAATAAGCAAAGAGATGTGGTATATCCACACAATGGAATACTACTCAGCAGTAAAATGAAGGAACTATTGACACATGCAACAACATAGATGAACCACGTGGACTATTTTATTCTTTTATCCACTACTACGTGTAATACAATATTACTATATTTTTATATGTATTGATAGGTATTGAATGTATAACCTTCCCAAAATGAAAAATTAGTTTCCATGGGTAATACACCAAATTAGGGTGGGGGGAATCATTTCATCCTGGAGGTTCATTGTTTTTGTAAGTTTTATTTTCATTTACATCTATAAATGAGCCTGCATATCCTTTATTACACTAGATAGTTATGGTAGGGTTTTAAATGATGCTTAGTACACCACACATTAATAATACTACTGTGACATTTTACCACCCTTTTCAGTAAAAATGACATTTTCTGTATGCCATATATTTTCCCATAGCTGGAGAAGTCACCAGAGGCCACTGCTCTGTAAATTTTGGTTGCCTCTGATCTGGATAAAAATACATATAGATGTATGCCAGCCATCAAAAAAAAATACCATAAATAAAAATAAGTTTTTGCTGATAGAAGCTTCTAGGTAGCATCTGCTTCCCATTAGGAGGAGGTGGTTGATCCTGATCCTGTCCAATCTCAACCACGTTTACTGTGAGGAACATAACCTTGTTTTTTTGTTTGTTTGGTTTTGGTTTTTTGCGGTACGCGGGCCTCTCACCGCTGCGGCCTCTCCCGCTGCGGAGCACAGGCTCCGGACGCGCAGGCCCAGCGGCCATGGCCCACGGGCCCAGCCGCCCCACGGCACGTGGGATCCTCCCGGACCGGGGCACGAACCCGCGCCCCCTGCATCGGCAGGCGGACTCCCAACCACTGCGCCACCAGGGAAGCCCCATAACCTTGTTTTAAAAGTGGGTACACTGATTATGAGGAAGCAGCAGTAAAAGACTGCATTCCCAGTGATGGCTTGCCATATTAGGTTAACCCTAGTGTTTTCATAGCCTAAGCCTCTATTCCACCCAGCTACTTCTTTCCCTCTCCCTCAACCCCTTTTCTTCTCTTTCAATTTCAGATAGCTTCATCATCTTTTAGACGGCCTGCCTAGCAAGACAAGTTTCCTGAGAGAGGACTCCAGTGTCCCTATCTGAGTTAAAATTCCTCTCAGTATGGTGGTGAGCTTCCAGAAAAGCCATCTGCACTCGATTCAACACACCAAGTCTAATTCCCAAGGCTCCCAAATCTCTCTTGGTATGTTGGGACCAGTTTTAGTTAATCCACTACAAGTATAGTTGCCATTAACTTCTTGTGCTATGAGTGTTATTCAAATATATAATAGGCACCTAAAATATTGTTATTCCAGGAGATCATCAGCTGAAACTGTTGACGCCTAGCTGCAGTTCAATTTAATCGGAATAGGCTTTTCATAATCATCCTTTTCAAAGTTTCAGAGACAAATTCCATCAGTGATACTTACTCATCAAGTCAGGCATAATTCACTCTTTTGGACACCATTCTGATTTCCTGACTACCCTACTTATTTAATGTTCCTTCCACATTCATATCTGATTTAGTCAAAAGAGAAAAGGAGACTCTGACCTACTGGAAATTCAGTGGTGGCATATCTCCCTTCAGACCCACACTGAGCTTAGAGTCACAATATATCCTGCTCAGTTTGAAGGTAGGCTCCTTCTCCAAGCCATGATAAAACCAACATGATGAATATAATCAACAAAATGTGACTCAAATTAGAATTGCAACTAACTACTATTGAGGTGGATCATCAAGGGTAGTTGATGTCTTTTCAGTAAATAACTAAATCAGAGTTCTTAGGTTAGTCTTGTGGTTTGGCCTCAGTGTCATTCTCTTTCCCAGAGAGGGGAAAAATCCAGGCTCTTCCCTCTGAATTAGCAATAATTTGGTATTATATCTGAGATAAACAGTTAAAAGTGTTTTTCTCTCACTCTGAGACACTCAGGAAAAAAGTGATGCAACACTATAGATTTTATGTGCTTTTTTTCCATCTGCCACAATTCCCCATTTGCTTTCATTTGTTACTTACTTATTACCATATTTCATTCCCTGGGTGTGTCTCCATACTGTTTACCTCAAGGGAAGATAGCTGGAATCACTCTGCCAAGGCTTCTCCTTCTGTCCACTTCCAGCAAGAAGGAAAGACAAGTAGTGATGGGACCATCCTACGTGTCACCAACAGAGCAGCACTTACAGTCAATTCTAGTTAAGGACACATGAGGGGCGTCACTATCAAGTGCATTGTGTTTTTTACCAAGATGCCAGTCAAATTCAGAGAAATTGAACTAGTTTTCTGAGTATCAATGCCTCCCTTTGCTGGGATATGGTAGTGTAGTCCTGAACATAATACGGGTAAATCTGGCAAGATAAAATAAATTTTCTGGGCTTCCCTGGTGGTGCAGTTGTTGAGAGTCTGCCTGCCGATGCAGGGGACACGGGTTCGTGCCCCGGTCTGGGAAGATGCCACATGCCGCGGAGCGGCTAGGCCCATAAGCCATGGCCACTGAGCCTGTGCGTCTGGAGCCTGAGCTCCACAACGGGAGAGGCCACAACAGTGAGGGGCCCGCGTACAGCAAAAATAAAATAAAATAAAATAAATTTTCTGTTGGATGCTCACTTCAGCAGCACATATACTAAAATCGGAACGATGCAGACATTAGCATGGACCCTGTGCAAGTATGACAGGCAAATTCGTGAAGCATTCCATATTAAAGAAGAGAAGAGAAGAGAAGAGAAAAGAAAGAAAAGAAAAATTTTCTGTTGGAGTTGTGTGATTGCATCACCACTGTTATCTTTACCCCTACATTCACATAGGAACCACCCCCCAATGGTTTTTCTATATTAGATTGACCCAGTCATGTCAGCCAGTTCTTCATGCCCTTTTCATCACCTGTCTTTATCAATATATATTTTAATTACCCATTCCAGGTCTTTTTCAAACTGCTGCTATATGTGTGATACAGACTTTGGTAAGTCCATATGATATTAGCTCATTTTTGTAGACAGGCAACAGTGGAAAGTATACTTTGATAAAATGTAACTTAGGAAACTGAGTTTATTCACGTTATATTGTTCCAAATCTTTATTATTTATTTATTTATTATTAGTTTTTTAAGCACGCAACGTGAAATGGCAGGGTGGGATGTCAAGACCGTGAGGCCATTTCTTTCTTCTTCTTTTTTTTTTAAATAAATTTATTTATTTGTTTTATTTGTTTTTGGCTGCGTTGGGTCTTCATTGCTGCGCGCGGGTTTTCTCTAGTTGCAGTGAGCACGGTCTACTCTTGGTTGCGGTGCGCAGGCTTCTCATTGCGGTGGCTTCTCTTGTTGCAGAGCACCGGGCTCTAGAGCGCAGGCTCAGCAGCTATGGCACACGGGCTTAGCTGCTCCGCGGCATGTGGTATCTTCCCGGACCAGGGCTCAAACCCGTGTCCCCTGCCCTGGCAGGCGTGTTCTTAACCACTGCACCACCAGGGAAGTCCCCTGTTCCAAATCTTTAATAATATCCTCAGCCATGGTTACACCCAAAGGATAAGCAAAGTCAAAGTCTAATATGTGGTTATTCTAGTCAGGACGCAGTTGAAGCCACCTGGGCTACCAGTAAGGGTCCAGTGTTGTCAACTGCCATTCCCTGCCCTTGAGGAATCTTACCCAAAGTCATCTTTTGGAAATTCTTTTCCCACTCACAATCCGGATAGCATATTATCACATCAGCAATTTCCGTAAAGGAGTATGCCATTGTTCCATCCAATATTTATAGCTCAAGTAAAAATATCTCCATTTATTTTATGTACCCAAGGAGATAACATCCAAGGAATAGACCAATGCATCAGTCTTTGTATTCTAACGTCGTATGAGCCAGCAGCCAGGTTTTATCTGGTGGTCATTGATATGACCCACTGTAATTCTTCCACAGAATTTCCACATATTTCCATAATTTAATTCTCCTCACAGTGGTATTTTTAATTGTCCAATCCTAAAGTGTTACTTTAGTAGGATAAAAGTCATAGGTTCACCCTTTTTAACAACAGAAACTAAGAATTCTTCTGGTGGTTCTGTCCTCTGTTCCAAAGGTGAGGCTGCAACCTGTTCATGGATACCATGTACTTTCCCAGAGTCACATCTAGTTACTATTCCATTTCTATGTTATCCATCATTGGATTTGATCCATCATTATTGGAATAGCTTTCTGACATTACCTATAATATAGTGGATATTTGATGTCTTTCAGTGATGGGAGCTCTTTCTATCAAAGCCCAGTTTCAGGACAAAAAAGGTCTCTTGGAGTGACTACATCTAGCTATTGCCATCAGGTTACTTGCAAGTCCAAATATCTCAGTAGTCACCAAGTGAGAGCAATTATAGATTTCTTCATTAGAATTTAGTCTGCATATGTCTGCATAGTAGATATTTTCAAAATAATTCATGTGACAACATTACATGGACTTGATTTTGCTACTTGAGCTATAGCTCTTCCTTTGTAAATATATCAAAGTCTCTTTTGTTCCAGATCCCATTCAAACTCAGATTTCTCTTTGGTCATTTGATATATAAAGGATAATAACATCTTAGGTACAACATATGTACCCTCCAAGATTCAAATAGCCTTAAAAGCCATTGAACCTCATTCTAAGTAGTAAGCTCTGGCATATATTATGTACTGTGTTTGGAAAGTCTCTTGTGATTACAGCCCATGTTTTTCACTCAAAATTGAACTGAATAAACTCTCACAATTCTCATTTTCTCCCTGGATTTCTTTTCTTATAGAGAAGCTATCATGGTAGTATCATCGTTATGAAGCAACTGACTTTTGATAATGATCAAGTATAAATCTTGTCTTATTAGGTTATGACAGTATACTAAAGAATATAAGTATCTTTGAGGGAGGATAGAGAATGTATACTGTTGTGAGTCCCATGAGCAAGTAAACTAATCCTGGCTTTCTTTTGATATGGGAATGGAAAACAAATTGTATAATTTGTTACTATATATATAATATGGTATATTATATGTATATACTAGATAGACATATACATACATTATTACTGGTCTCAATTCTTCACTCTTTTCTGCAGTAACACACTTGCCATGACCTCAGTGGGAGAGAGGGGTGAATTTTTCAGCCCCTTGGTTTTGGTTTGCCCATATAACTCGCTTTGGCCAATGGCAAGGGGGCAGAAGTGACGATGTGTTAGTTGTACACTTAGGCTTTAAAGGACTTTGCATGCATGGCTCCCCTAGCCTTCTTGCAATTCTGCCACACAACAGGAAGAGCTGTCCCTAGGAAGCTACTGTCTTATCGGTTTCAGAATGCACAGATATGGAGTGGAACAGCCGCAGCCAACCTACCCCAGCACCCATAGCCTGAAGTATAACCTTTCAGCTGAGCTCAAGCTGGGATAACCAACCTTCAGCCAGACTCAGACACAGATGATAATAAGTGATTCTTATTGAAGGCAAATAAATAAATAAATAAAATTCTTATTGAAGGCAATAAAGTTTGATGTGGCTTCTTAGGCAGTGAGAGTTAACCAAAAATAAAGTACTGATAGGTCAAATTTCTTATATCTCTCATTTAAAATATCTAATTAAATACTTAATTTGAACTTGTGGATTTAAGTTGAAATCTTAATACATTTTCATCATATATTGAGAAATTTAGAATAACTTTAGGTTCACTATGATTCTAGGATCAAGATAGTAGATCTGTAATAATATTTTAGTACTCAGGAAGGTTTAGTCAAACAATAGAATTGATAAAATAAGAAATTAAATATATTAAATTTGAGATGAAGTTTTAAAAATTTGGAAGTCTTGACTCATTAAATTTTTAGATAAAACCAAAACATTTTTCAAATATCTTTTAAAAGGGGTTGGTATTATCGATTAAAGCTGAACATGTACACACTCCATGACACAGCAATTCTGTCCTAGATATATACCCAACAGAAATGTTTCCATATGTTCTCCAAAGGCATATGCTGGAATGTTTGTAGTAACACTATTTGTAATAGTGCCAAACCGGAAACTACCCAGCTGCCCATCAAAGGTAGAATAGATGCGAATGAATAATCTTTATCAATGTGCAATAATATAAATCAAATACATTATCATATTAAAATCAGACTCAGAAGAATAAATAGGGCATAATACTATTTATGTGAGGGATAAATAAGAACAAGACCAATCTACCCAATTAGAAGTCAGAATAGTGGGTATCCTAGGTATGATCGTAGATAATGTTGCAATGAAAGGTCTGAACAGTGGATATCCTAGATAACTAGATCTGGCATAAACGGGACTTATTTGATGCTGGTGATATTCTATTTCTTACGTGAGTTCTAATTTCATGGATTTGTAAAGTTTGTAAAAATATATCCAGCTATATATTATACTTTTGAACCATGCACTTTTTATGTGTATATGGTACTTTAACAAAATGCTTTTTATTAAAGTTTAAAAGTTTTTCTTAATTTAACCATTTTAGACTTACTAATAAGATTTTTTAGCAAACTTTCTTAATCTAAATGAGGAACTAGATACAAAACTTCCTGATCTATGAGGTACATATTACAGTGCCTCTCCAGCTCATTTAATCCAACAGGAGCCATGTCCATGATTAACTTTCTTCTAATAATAATAAATCACTCTTCCTGGGCAGACATGACTCAAGATGGGCTGATCATACTTCCTTGCTCTTCTTGGTAAAGTAATTATTCCTGGGGGAGGGAGGTTAGGTGTATGACTTGAGCTAGATTAATTGCAGTCATTTTTGGAGAGTATTTCACAATTAAACTAGAAAAGAAAAGTCCTCTTTTCAGGTCGCAAGACTGAATGAATATCAGCATGAATCTTGGATTTGAAAGATGAAGGATTTATCAAGATTGCTAGCATGAGAGAGTGAAAACAGTATACAGAAAGAAGGAATCAAAAGGCTGTGGTGTATGTGTGTGTGTATGTGTGTGTGTGAAAGAGAGAGAGAGAAAGAATAGCTTTTGAATAGCTTTTGAATCCCTAGATTCAACAATTCCTGAGGCCAATTCAATTCAATCCCAGCCTTTTCTATTGTTGGATTACTTGATCCAGTACTATAGTCCTCTTTTTTATTCATGTAGTTCAGGTTGAGTTTTGTCACTTGAAATTAAAATAGTCGTAATTGAGAGTATCAAACTATAGTCCGTCTCAGTTTTAGTCCTCTGTAACTCATTAATATTAATTGCCACATCCTTGAAGAAGTGTTCAGATATTCAAATAAAAATGGCTTTAGGTTAAAGAATAGTGTTAACTGGGGCCCAAAGAGAATAAAATCAAGCACGTTAGAAGTAACATAAGAAAGTAAAATTAAGATGACTTGGATGAGGATCAGAAGATGCTGACAAGTTATATTAAAATAAGCTTTGCCAGAATCACAGGCACATACCACACACACACATATGCACACACTCAAGTTAGACTCGGGTTTTACAAAAAGAAACTTTAGTTTTTCACAGATACAGAACATAATTTTAAAAGAAATTATATATTTTTTTATAATTAATGACTTTAAATTGTCCTGTTCCTCTTTGTAGGTATTATTATCTTGTATGTGTAACTTCATTCCAGACTTAAATAAAATACCCCCTCAGGTTCAACTACTTCTCTTTTTCCTATGTTTTCTCATTTTGCACTGTTTACTCTTCTATGATGAGATTAAAAACTTTTTAATATGCAAAGCATTCACTTATTTATTTTCTTTACTTACACCTGATCATTTCTTTCCTCTGATCTCTCAGTAAAGAGAAACAAAGTATTCTTGATGGATTATTTAGGGAAAACCAACCAGTAGGAAGAAGAAACATTGGGCTACAGGAGATCTAAGCCAACCCTGACTTTGGGAATGCATGCACCATGAGGAAGAGAAGGAATAGAAAAACCAAGATGGCAGAGTCAGGACAGCAAAAGTAGTAGTGTGAGAGTTTCCCAGGAGTTTGTGAGTGAGAGAGAACTAGAGATGATATGATACTCTGATTTCCCACAAGCTAAAATGAGATTTGAGTTTAGATTGATACTTCTGTCTGATCTTTGATTGGAACAGTGCAGTGTGTACTATGCACAGGCTGATAACAGAAAATACACATAACATTAAAATCTGAGGTCGTAAACAGGAAAGGCACACACCTCTACCCAGAACTGACCACACTGCATTAAGAGGGACTTTGACAAGGGAGAGGCATTGAAAAGTCAGGTCAATAATGGTGGAAGTATGTGGTCTGAAGGAAGAACCGATAATCAAAGATCACATCTGATCAGAAACAATGCTGAGCCAATCCCATTCTGGGTCCCAAGCAGCAAAGCCCATTTTAACAGAAGAGGGCAAGGATACTGCTTGGGATATTCAGACAGTGGTCAATCATTTCAAATATTTCATTTTAAAATAAGACAAGGTGGGTGAGAAGTAGTATAGATCCTCTAGGATGTACCCAAACCAGAAGTAGCCATGTAGCTGACACCTTCAAGCTTCTACACCTCCGAAACATCTACTTGTTTCCTCAAGAAGCAAATCCTCTAAGAAGTCATCTGCAGCCCACAGTATCTGTCTCAATGCAGAGAGGTTCAGAATGTCCATGACAGGCTCCAGCTCCCACTCTGAGGTATAATTACTAACCACAAAGATGTCAGAAAGAGCAAATCCAAGTTCTCTGTGAACTGCCTCTAGCTGCAATACAGAATTTAAAACACAGAAATCTTAAAACAGTAAAAAATACAATTTTATGTTGATATAAATTATGAAAACAATATCAAAAAGTAGGAGCTTGGCAATACTTGTCCTGTTGGAGAATGTGGAGACAGAGATCTGGCCCCATAAAGGGATTTTTTCAAGAACTTCACAAGTCAAGTTCTAATATCACTGCTAATTTTCATTTAGAATACACATAATAGATTCAATATGAATTACAAACTAAAGATAACTAATAGATCCATACAAACTACTCTGAAGTTGAAGAATTTTTAACACCCTTATATTAGAATCTATCATTTCCTTCAGTTTCCTTTTAAAGGTTATTCTCAGGATAAGTCTATTTTACCAGACTAGTTTAATGTTAATGTTTAATTCATGCTTAGACTACTTTATTTGTGGAACCACACTGCCTGGGTTCAAAGTAGGGCTCTGTCACTTCCTAGCATTGTCAGTAAACTGGCAAATGCTTTACTCTGTGTGTTTTTGTTTACTTATCTATCAAATATGGTAATGACAGTACCCATCTCATAAGATTGTTATAAGTATTGAATAAGAAAATCTATCACAGAGAGTGGCATGGACATATATACACTACCAAACATAAAATAGATAGCTAGTGGGAAGCAGCCGCATAGCACAGGGAGATCACCTCGGTGCTTTGTGACCACCTAAAGGGGTGGGATAGGGAGGGTGGGAGGGAGACGCAAGAGGGAGGAGATATGAGGATGTATGTATATGTACAGCTGATTCACTTTGTTATACAGCATAAATCAATACACCATTGTAAAGCAATTATACTCCAATAAAGATGTTAAAAAAAAAGAAAATCTATCATATATTTAGTGCTCAACAAATATTAACTATCATTATATCCTCCCAACTGTTGTTTCCACCTCCAGGTTCCTTTTGACTCCAGTCTATTCTGCACATGGGCAGCAGATTAATTTTTGTGAAGCTTAACTTTGGTCACATCATTACTCTTTCAAAAAAAATTGCTGTGATTCCACATAATGCACCTAATTAATAAAACCACTTCATGCAAATGTAACTTTCTCACTTTCTATCCTCCTCCAAAAATCCAGCCCTCCACTAAACTAAATGATTCCATGCTTCTCATACACGCTGCCTTTTCCTTCATTGATGAATTGACTTATGCTGCCCCCAGGACCTCAATATTTTCGCCGTTTTGTCCCTTCACTTCCTGAAGTACTCCTCCTCCTTGAAAGCCATTTCCCAGTACCACCCCAGTAATGAAATCTTCCCCCATCCACTTTAATACAATTTTTTCCTTCTCTAAGCTTTCAAAGCATATTATTTTTAATCATTTCTATTTATCATACTCAATCATATCATATTCTTTTGTCAATTTTTTCTTATACTACCCCCCATCCCTTCATCTCTACCTATAAAATCATATGCTTTTTAGCACAGGGAAATTGTTTTAATTATCTGTGTATTTGATTAGAGAATATCACACTGGCTTGATCATTCAAGGTAATCAATAAATATCAGTTGAATTGAACCCAACTGAATCAAATTATAATAAATGGAATTATCTGTGTCAGTGTAAAAATAAGTATATATTTAACTTTTAAAACATGGGAAATGAATCTGAATTATCCCAAGCAATTGTTTTAATTTTTCTTAAACTCAGTAGGTATTTATTTTTATTTTTAATTTTATACACAGTAATATATCATTATAGTGACATAGTACCCCAGAAAATGTGTTTACAAATGGCATCATCCATTACCTTGAGTTTCACAGGCACACATCTGTGTATGTCTATACGGTCACCTTTTGTAATCAGATCCAAGGTATCCACATGAGAGAGCAACACCACATGGATCACACCTATGCCAAAAAGATCCATATTGTTTTCATTATTATAGAAAACATCAGTATTTTTCATTTAATCAGCTATCAGTTATGGCATAGGCTATGTATGGAGCAATTTTAGGGACTTGGGAAGGTTCCCTATCCCCCACAAAAAAATCCCCCTTAACTACTCATTCATAGCTGGAATTCCTCTGACACAGGAAGTTTCCTTCATTGCCTCTTATGGGAAAAGACGAGGCTTCAAATGAAACCACCTTTTGGAAGAGGTAACTAAAATGTATGCTATAATATTACTGATTGATTTCATATCTTGTCCAAAGAGTTGTGTTTTTATGGAAACTAGAAAAAAGACCAAAAGGACTCTAACAAACAAGATGGGAGAGAAGAGGCCTCAGGAAAGAGATGGAGTTTGTCAAAGCATCACAAATAAATTGCTCGGAGGTCACAATGTTAGCAATCACCTCCCTGGACACCAACCCTGCAAGCTTTTAAATTTCCGTGAGCAAGTAAATCAATCACTCCCTGCTTCTAACTTAATCAAAGTTGTGACAAATTGGCTCATTCCCAAACAGAATGGATAACAGAGCTAAGAAAAGCTAGTGAGGCACCCTAATTCCCTAATCCTATTTACCTTCTCCAAAGCCTTTATGCTACCTCTCCCTACTCAACATCTTACTTTCCTGCCTCTTTTTCTTACTGAAATGTTCTTTTCCACTTTCCAATCCTTTCAGACACAAAGGGGAAATTTAGGACTCTTGGTAAATAAATGCATGCTGGGATGCCATGGTAGCAGGTACTGAGAACTGCACTAAGCTCTTCATCTATATTAATTTGTTTAATCTTTACAATAAATCTCTGAGGTAGGAGCTATTATTATACTAATTTTATAGATCAGAAAATTGAGGCACAGACTTTGAGTCACCTGTGCAAAGTCACACAGCTAGTGAGTGATTGATTTGATTGAATCACACTGATTAACCAGGGAATATTCACATATTCAATTTCTTAAGTTCTTCATCCTGTCCCCAAAGCATCCTACAATATAATCAATTGCCCTTAGTAGTAAAGTGGAAAGAGATTCACCACACTTAATCAACTCCCTTCGAATTCTTCTGATCTTTTCCACCATCTCATCAGAGAGGTGACCAACAGAGTTGGCATCGAATACAAATGCCACACAATGGATTCTGTCCTTCAGCAATGGGCAGCCTGTATAGTTACCAAGACCTGGTGTGATTGGTTTCATGGAATTAAACTGTAAGGTAAACATAAAGCAATATATTAATTCAATGAATATTTATGAGCACATACTCTGTACCAGGCACTATGCAAGTGACTGAAACAGTGAACAAAACAGGCAGGTCTCTAATATTAAAGGGCTAGCAATCTGGTAGAGGAGACAGTCATTACGCAAGTAGCTAGCTGTCCTTTCACGTAGTCAGGTAAAGCTTCTGTGAGGAAGGGACATATACTCTGAAAGCTAAAAAATAGGGGGAGCTAGTCTGATAAAGGGAGTAAAGATATGGCAGAAAGTGTTCTAGATAGAAGAAGCAATATGGGCAAAGGTGGAGGTGAAAGCATTCAAAAAGAAATCTGGTATCATAAGGCAGAATGCAAGGGGAAAAGTGGTCCAAATGGGATGCATTTACTCTTTTTTTTTTTTTTTTTTTTTTTTTTTTTTTGCGGTATGCGGGCCTCTCACTGTTGTGGCCTCTCCCATTGCGGAACACAGGCTCCGGACGCGCAGGCCTAGCGGCCATGGCTCACGGGCTTAGTTGCTCCGCGGCATGTGGGATCCTCCCGGACCAGGGCACGAACCCGTGTCCCCTGCATCGGCAGGCGGATTCTCAACCACTGCGCTACCAGGGAAGCCCAACTCTTGAATTAACAGTTCCTCTGCTGGAAATCTGCCCCACAGATACACTGGCAAAAATACAAAATGATGTATGTACAAGGCTATTAACTTCAGGGCTATTTGTAGCAGCAAAAGTTTGATTCACCAGTAACATATAGTATTCTAGCACTTCTCTAAGAAAGAGGAAACCACAGGTAAACCATAAATTTTTATATGGTTAATTATAAGAGGAGGACTATATTTTAAGAGGCAGAGAAAAAATGGATTCTTTGAGTAGAAAGAATGGATTCCACCTTCTTTCATAGATTTGACTTATATATAAATGATAAACATAAATATAAAACAAAATTAAATTTTAAAAGCTATCCATAACTTAAAATTAAACAAATAAACACTTACATCCAGTTGGGGTCAGAACTACCAGAGAGAAACTATTTGATTGACTTGAAAACACAGTAATTTGTATATTCCTACTATATGATACTTCCTAAATACAATATAAAAATCTGCTAAAAAGGCTAAATTGTTTCCAGCTTTGATTGCAATTATATTATCTTGATATTAAATATGATTAGACAGTTTATAGTAGTAGTAGAATTTTTGCTCTGAGATTACAGTGAATATTACAGGAGATAAAGCAAATGAGTTGTGACATGATGTTCTGCAATCTTTTGTGTCCTTGAGAATAGGGATTCTCCGCTTGGGAGAAATCAGATACAGATGTAAGATAGAAGAGATTAAGTAAAAATTCTCTAGCCCTGTATTTGAATGGAAAGTTTCTGCATGGATTTATAAAATATTTTATCATATATATATATATATATACATATATATATACATATATATGTATATCTTAGCCCTCTCTACAGAAAAGGGCAAGAACCAATGACCAACAAAGAAGCAGTCAATAGTTCTAATGATCCAAACCAGGACTCCTTAGAGAAATAACTGATTCAAAATCTAGAGCTGGAAATATACAACATGTGGCTTGGATATCTAGTATATCATAAATAAGGAATATATAAGATTTTTAGGTTTCTGTCAAAAGGATTCCACATCCAAATTGTAGAGGTTCCCACTTGTCAAAGACGGTATATTTCGCATTGGTATGGAGAAAAACTACAGTGGATAGAAATATATCAACTATGTTCAATTCATGAGTTCACATTGATAATAAAATAATAAATGGTCATTACTGGCAGATACAAAAAACTAATTAACTGATTCAAAAGCTTGCAAAAAAGAAAAAACGAAGCATACATCCTGCCTTTCCTATATAAACTGTACCACTAAGTGACCAAGGAGTAGATGAGGGGAAGTTTCTCTTTCATATGTGAAATGAAAAAGAGTGATAGAAAAAGACTATCACTATTTTCACACTCTTATGAATAAAGGATCTAGGCATTGAACATTAATTAATATCTATATTAGAAAAATGAGAAAACCCAATGTTGTGTGCCTCTTCATGAAAGAACACAACATCACCTAGGAAGTAGAAATTGAATCTGAACATCCCTCCAGGTTCCCACCAGTATTTAGGATACATAGAAAACAGAGGACCATGGAAAACTACATTGAGGGGAACAAACAGCAAAGTTCAGACTATGAGTTAGTCTACAGAACAAACAACGAGATTTCTTTAAAAAAAAAATTCGAAGAAAAATACCAGAAGATGTAGAGGCAGAACATACAGATTAAAAGAGGCTGGGAGGAGCTTCAAGATGGCGGAAGAGTAAGATATGGAGATTACCTTCCTCCCCACAAATACATCAGAAATACATCTACATGTGGAACAACTCCTACAGAACACCCACTGAACGCTGGCAGAAGACCTCAGACCTCCCAAAAGGCAAGAAACTCCCCACGTACCTGGGTAGGGCAAAAGAAAAAAGAAAAAACAGAGACAAAAAAATAAGGACGGGGCCTGCACCACTGGGAGGGAGCTGTGAAGGAGGAAAGGTTTCCACACACTAGAAGCCCCTTGGTGGGTGGAGACTGCAGGTGGCGGAGAGGGGAAGCTTCGGAGCCGCGGAGGAGAGCGCAGTAACAGGGTGCGGAGGGCAAAGCAGAGGGATTCCCGCACAGAGGATCGGTGCTGACCTGCACTCACCAGCCCAAGAGGCTTGTCTGCTCACCTGCCGGGACAGGCGGGAGTGGTGGCTGAGGCTCGGGCTTCAGTCGGATCCCAGGGAGAGGACTGGGGTTGGCTGCGTGAACACAGCCTGAAGGGGGCTAGTGCGCCACAGCTAGCCGGGAGGGAGTCCGGAAAAAGGTCTGGACCTGCTGAAGAAGCAAGAGACTTTTTCTTGCCTCTTTGTTTCCTGGTGCGTGAGGAGATGGGATTAAGAGCGCCGCATAAAGGAGCTGCAGAGATGGGCACGAGATGCTAAGGCTGCTGCTGCCGCCACCAAGAAGCCTGTGTGCAGTCACAAGTCACACTCCACACCCCCCATCCTGGGAGCCTGTGCAGCCCGCCCCTGCCAGGGTCCGGTGATCCAGGGACAACTTCCCTGGGAAAACACACGGCTCCTCATGCTGTTGTAATGTCACGCCTGCCTCTGCCGCCGCAGGCTCGCCCTGCACTCCGAACCCCTCCCTTCCCCCCACCCCGGCCTGAATGACCCAGAACCCCCGAATCAGCTGCTCCTTTAACCCTGTCCTGTCTGAGTGAAGAACAGACACCCTCAGGCGACCTGCACGCACAGGCAGGGCCTAATCCGCAGCTGAATCCCAGGAGCTGTGCTAACAAAGAAGAGAAAGGGAAATCTCTCCCAGCAGTCAACTTGATGTACCCTGCATCTCTGGAATAACTGAGTAGACAACAAATCATCCCAAACTGAGGAGATGGACTTTGGGAGAAACGATATATATACTTTTTCCCTTTTTCTCTTTTTGTGAGTGTGTATGTGTATGCTTCTGTGTGTGATTTTGTCTGTATAGCTTTGCTTTTACCATTTGTCCTAGGGTTCTGTCTGTCCGTTTTTATGTTGTTTTTTTTTAAGTATAGTCATCAGTGCTTGTTATCATTGGTGGATTTGTTTTCGTTGTTCTTTCTTTCTTTTTTCTTAATTAATTAAAAGAATTTTTTAATAATTATTTTTTTATTTTAATAACTTTTTCATTTTATTTTATATTATTTAATTTTATTTTATCCTTTTATTTCTTCCTTCCTTCCTTCCTCCCTTCCTTCCTTCCTTCCTTCCTTTCTTTCTTTCTTTCTTTATTTTTTTCTTTCTTTCTTTCTTTCCTTTCTTTCTTTCTCCCTTTTATTCTCAGCTGTGTGGATGACAGACTCTTGGTGCTCCAGCCAGGCGTCAGGGCTGTGCCTCTGAGGTGGGAGAGCCAAGTTCAGGACATTGGTCCATGAGAGACCTCCCAGCTCCACGTAATATCAAATGGTGAAAATCTCCCAGAGATCTCAATCTCAACAAGACCCACCTCCACTCAACGACCAGCAAGCTCCAGTGCTGGACACCCTGTGCCAAACAACTACCAAGACAGGAATACAAACCCACCCATTAGCGGAGAGGCTGCTGAAAATCATAATAAGGTCACGGACACCCCAAAACACACCACAAGACGTGGACCTGCCCACCAGAAAGACAAGATTCAGCCTCAGCCACCAGAACACAGGCACCAGTCCCTTCCACCAGGAAGCCTACACAACCCACTGAACCAACCTTACTCACTGGAGGCAGACACCAAAAAACAACAGGAACTATGAACTTGCAGCCTGTCAAAAGGAGACCCCAAACACAGTAAGTTAAGCAAAATGAGAAGACAAAGAAACACACAGCAGATGAAGGAGCAAGACAAAAACCTACCAGCCCTAACAAATGAAGAGGAAATAGGCAGTCTACCTGAAAAAGAATTCAGAATAATGATAGTGAAGATGATCTAAAATCTCGGAAATAGAATGGAGAAAATACAAGAAATGTTTAACAAGGACCTAGAAGAACAAAAGGCAAACAGACAATCATGAACAACACAATAAATGAAATTTAAAATTCTCTAGAAGGGATCAATAGCAGAATAACTGAGGCAGAAGGACGGATAAGTGACCTGCAAGATAAAATAGTAGAAATAACTACTGCGAGCAGAATAAGGAAAAAAGAATGAAAAGAACTGAGGACAGTCTCAGAGACCTCTGGGACAATATTAAACACACCAACATTCGAATTATAGGGCTCCCAGAAGAAGAAGAGAAAAAGAAAGGGACTGAGAAAATATTTGAAGAGATTACAGTTGAAAACTTCCCTAATATGGGTATGGAAGTAGTTAATCAACTCCAGGAAGTCAGAAGGAAAAAAACCTAATAGCTCGCTATTTTTTCTTAAAATGACTTAAAAAAATCTTTTAAGGAAAATTCAATCAGTTTCTGTACATGGACATACAAGAAAGCACTTATTCTACCTCCAGAAGGTATCTCAAATTATTCACTCCTCTTCATCTCTGCTATCAATATATTCTAAACCAATATATGTAGATTATTAAAACAGTCTCCTAATTGGTCCCTCTATTTTTCTGCTTGCCTCCTCTCCAACTCTTTCTCCTCAACAGAGCCAGTCAACTTCATTTGTAAAATATGTACTAAATTATGTAAATTTCACACTAAAACCTCTTCCCTGACTTCACATTGCTGGGGATCACAAACTTGTGTCTATAGGCTAAACACAACCTGCAGATTTGTTTTGTAAGGCCAACACATTTCCTTTTCTTTCTTTCTTTCCTTCTTTCTTTCTTCCTTTCTTTCTTTTTCTGGGGGCCAGGGAGTGGATTTTAAGTTTGAATGCTTTTCTATCATTCCAGTTCCAATTGTCCTCACAAATCCCCTATTCCTGGTTCTGAAATTTTTAAATTACTTGCCTGGCCCAAAAAGGAATTAAGTTTTTGACTCTATTTTAAAAAGCAATATCTAATAAAGATATTTTAAGCAGCTTTTAAGTATATTTACTTAGCTAAAAAAGTGCCAGAAGTTATCATGTTTATTATTTACAAGGCACTTTCCATGTTATCTCATTTATTTATTTCAATAATCTTATGAGAAAGATAACAATCTTGCCTCCAGTTTTCAGATAAATAAAATTTATTTATATTTAAAAATAACTCAGAATATTGGAGTTAAATAATTTGCCAAATTTCACTCCACTGCTAAATCACAGAGCCAAGATTTGAACCATAATCTAAGTGAAAACAGAGTGATAGTGGTTTCACAGGTACATACATTTGTCAAAACTGATCAAATTACATACTTTCAACAGGTGCAATTTAAAGTATCTCAGTTGTACCTTACTATAGCTGTTAAGAAAAAAAAAAAAAGTTCACAATTTCCAAACAATATATTATCCTCTTTTCCCCTGTATTGTAAGGAAGTTTGTAATACTATTAAACTGCCTGGCCACAGTTTAAGGGCAATGGCATACATAAATATACTTAAATAATTCATTAATATGAAAATAAAAGAAAAATAACATCTATGAGATCTCTGATCTTCCACTTGGAATAGATGCTTTTTTTCAAAAGCCATTAATTATCTGTTAAGTCCAATGTCTCTAGCTATGTAAGGTAAGCTTCCTATGTGTGTTGTGAACTGAGATTCTTTCATTCATTCTTTCTTTCAGTATTTATCAGATACCTATTATTTGCCTACCTACTACTGTTCTGGAGGCTAGGGATATAGTAGACAAGACAGACTCAGCTCCTGTCCTCATAAACCTATATTCTTCTTTGGAAGGCAGGCAATCAACACACATGTCATCTAGAGAAAAGTGATATGAGGAAAATAAATGGGAATGAGAGGGAAAGGAATGATGAGAGAAGGTATCTGCCACTTTAGATCACATGATCAGAGAAGGTCTGAGGAGATGACATTGGAGAATAGACCTAAATGGAGTGCAGAGAGGGCCATGGAAACATCCAGGGAAGGGCATTGTAGGCAGAGAAAGCAAACACAGACAACCTTGGGTAGCAGTAAGGAGGCCAGTAGGGCTGCAGTAAAGTAGGTATGGAGCAGAAGAATGTCAGTGACCACTCTTGGAAGAGGAAGAATAGAGGGCAGCCAGAAGGCTACTGCAATATCAGGTGAGAGGCAGAGGTCGTGTAGACTAGAGTGATAGTAGGGGAAGCTATGAAAAGTGGTCAGAATCAGGATGTCTTTAAGGATTAAAAAAAAAAAAAAAGAGAGAACTTATTGCTGGGCTGGATGTGGGGAGAAGAGTGGGGAGGAAGAAAAAAAGGAGAATTTAGTACGACTGCCAAGGATTTAGACTTGAGCACTGGGTGATTGGTGGAGCCATTTATTGAGATGAGTACACTGGGAGAAGATTTCTTGAGGGGAATCCAAATGTACTGAAATCTGTAAGTGCATACATAATACAGGTAGTAAGGTATATGAGATCAGAGACCAAGAAAGGGGTCAGGGATGGACACTGAATTTGAGAATGATCAGTATGTATATATATATGCTAAGAATGAGTTTAAATTAATAAGAGCAGTCCTATGGACAAAGACCTGCCCTTATCCCCAATATCCAGAGGTCAGAATTATTAAAAGGGTCTATCCAAGAAAACTAAAAAAAAAAGTAAAAGGTAGAGACAAGCCAGAAGAGTCAACTATCCCAGGAGCCACGTGAGGAAGGATGAAGTGATCAGCTGCATCAAATGGTGGAACTATTCCCTTCTGCACCTCCTCCATTTATACATCTGGAAAGACTCACTCTCTTCCTCAGGATCTGGGAATTTGAGAGATGGTCTTGTCTTACTATGGGGAGAGGGCATTTGGGTAGTGGCGACTATCTCCTGCTAGGGAAATGCTGGAAAGTGCTAAAGAATGTAGCTCCGCTGCAAATAAAGAAGTGAACCTGCAGAGAAGCTGACTGCAGAGTTGAGTGAGGCTGTGGTCCATGCTAGCAACAGAGAGGGAGGTCTCCTGCCCTGGTCTCAGTGAGCCTTCAAGGGTGAACAGTTCCATTTCCCTATTTTCATGGTCAGTGGAGAGGCCCTCTTGCCAAATTGGCCAATCCCAAGGGTGTTAGTGCATCAGGGTCCACTGCTTTATATGCTGCTGGTATTAAGGAAGACTTTAAAGCTGACTCCAGCAAAGAAACATGGGAAGGCTTCTGAAAGGCTATGATGGGAGGAGCAGCCTCAAGCAGAGAACACTGGGTAAAACAAAAGGCTTGTAGAGATCACTGTGATGACACAGTGTCATCACCGTCTGACTTCCTTCTATGGTCAGGTTCCGCTGTTCCCTGAACGGCTCAAAAGAACAGAAGATCTTCTCTTTTTCCATTTTGAAGACTGCCTTAAGAACTCAGACTGGAGCCAGAGGGTCTAACATCACCTGGAAAACAGCTGTCAGCTCGCTTAGAAAACTAGGAATCTTAGGGTAATATTTGACACATTCCTTGTATCATCAATGGAACTGAAATAAGTAAGGCTTATCTCCTTAATGGAGATCATTTGGTAGTCAGCACTTACCCCAAATTCTTTTAAGAGATACTGTAGAATTGGCATTTATCAAGATGTAGTTTCAAACCTGCCCCCTACCTCCCCACTCCCAACACATACAAATAACCCAATAGCTTAGGTAGCCCTTGCTCATAAATTATGTCATTTGAATGAACCAGTCCCTTCAAGAATTTGATATTCCCAGCTTTCCTTTCCTTGAGCCTTTGGAAGACATAGATGCTTTATATGAGCTCAGAGGTATGATAGGTCCCATCCAAAAACCTGTGTTGGTGTCCCCCCTTGCATACTCCCACTGGTCCTTTTAGCATCAAGGGTCAACCTTATATGTTGGGAGTATTCTGAGTGTCTCAGGTCTTTATAAAGCGGATATGCTCCAACTATTCAGACAGTCTCAGCTAAGTTTCAGAACAGAAGTGTGTCCTTCTGTTGGATAGTCTACAGATGACAGTCAGTCTATTATTAATGAAAGGCCAACAGGCCACATTGACAAGACCATCAGGTAACATTTCTTCTTTACCTTGTGAAGCGTGGGGCTTCTTCAAATGGGGATGAATAACTTTGGACACATTGCCCTGGCTTCCAGTCAGTGTCGTAACTGCTCACATGGTACTGAGAATTCCCCCTTTGTGGACCACATGCTTCCCCTTGGTCCCTTCAATTCTGTTTCTCTTTCTTTCATTCTTCCACCAGAGTTATGGACAATTTCTCTTCCCTCTTTCTTCCCAGAATGGGTGACTACCTTATAGTTTCTACAGAACTGCGTCCCTCTATTACCTTTTTAATACATAACAATTCTATAAATTCTGTGTTCAGATCCTTTCATGGCCTGGACTCCCAAGGGTCTACTACGAAACTTAAAAAAAATCTGAACACTGTTTCAGTTTTTTTTCACCCCCTGGTTTAAATAATCTTAATTCTTAAGAAGACAATGTGAGTGACTCTGGGAAATGAGGGACAAACTATACACAGGGAAGTACAAAAAAATATATAAAAGTTGCTGTTTTAAGAGGTTATCTAGCTTCGTGTGCTGCCAATTTGAAATATCTGAAGTCCTACCATGAAGATGAGCTACTTCTTTTTCTCCCTGGACTCTTCAGTCATGGGGATTTGACAATCCCCCCCTATAAACCTGAACTGAGAACAGAACCACTTGCCTATCAGGCAGAACATGGTCTGATACACTCAGAATACCATAACTGTATATATCTTAGTATGCTTATTTAAACTGTAGTGGTCCATTCACATGTGAATTACTTTCACAATATAACACCAAAGTGGAAGACAAATGAGCTCAAAGGCTTAAATGTATGGGGTTGTTTTTGCATTTTTTATTGATGTCAGACTGGAGTTATCATGAAATATTCCAAA
Source organism: Kogia breviceps (assembly GCF_026419965.1). Lineage (NCBI taxonomy): Eukaryota > Metazoa > Chordata > Mammalia > Artiodactyla > Physeteridae > Kogia > Kogia breviceps. The sequence goes on from NC_081310.1 coordinate 133,534,248, forward strand.
GAAATCAATTGTTTAAAAAACTTTAAAAACTATAATGATCTACCCACCATTGTTGAGCACAGCTTGTGAGTCTTTTCCCCACCCCATCCCAATTCCTGCAACCCATACTTGCAGTTTTGCTTACACTGACATTTCTTCCCTGGGACCTGGAATAGCTTGAATCTCTCCATGTGAGGGGCATGCAGCTGGATATTGGCTATTATCCAAACTATTGTGCCCTGCATTTTCTTCAATGCCAGAAAAAAATTTGCAGTGGTTTGCAACTGGTAGGCAAGATTCCATCTTGCTTAGATTGATGGCAAAAATCAGATGTACTTAATCTACTCTCCTCCATAAATCGGCCCAGACACTCGTCACATTAGGATTGGGATTTGGGGACATCCAAATTCCCACAGCTTTTAGGAACACCTAAAGACGTTGATCAGCCTTGCTATCAAGTGGCTACTTTAGCATCAGATGGAATTTTGTCCCTACAAGATTACTCATCAGCTGGTCTCTGAAGCACCTGAGACTTACTTGAGTCCCCCAATTAATTTTGTGAAATTAGTTATGAACCTGCCTTTTTCATGAAGAAGCAATATGATAATCTTTAAGATTAATTTTCTAAAGAAGACACAGCCTTACACATCACCCACCATAATTACCCCTCTTATTAAGGTAGATACTGGGTGAATTTGTACAATGTTACCAATTTCTGTCAGAAAGAAACACTTTGGTTTTTTACTTTTTTTCAAGCTTTATTAAGATATAATTGATATATAACATTATGTAAGTTTAAGGTGCTCAACATGGTGCTTTAATAAACATATATATTGTGGAATGATTACCACAGTAAGCTTAGTTAACACATCCATCACCTCAAATCATTACACTTTTTGTATCTGTGGTGAGAACATTTAAGAACTACTTTCTAAGCAACTTTCAAGTATATGATACTGTATTGTTAACTATAGTCACCTTGCTGTACATTAGATTCTCAGAACTTATTCACCTTACAGCTGGAAATTTGTACCCTTTAACCAACATCTCCCCATTTCCCCCACCCCTCAGCCCCTGGCAACCACCATTCCACTGTTTCTATGAGTCCAGCTTTGTTAGGTTCCACATACAAATGATGGCATACAGTATTTGTCTTTCCTATATGACATTTCTTTTAGCATATGCCATTTTGTTTAAAATGGCAGGACTTCCTTCTTTTTATGGCTGAATAATATTCCATTTTCTTTATCCATTCATCTGTTGATGGACACGGAGGTTAAGAAACAGTCACTTTAGGGGCTTCCCTGGTGGCGCAGTGGTTGAGAGTCCGCCTGCCGATGCAGGGGACACGGGTTCATGTCCCGGTCCGGGAAGATCCCACTTGCCGCAGAGCGGCTGGGCCCATGAGCCATGGCCGCTGAGCCTGCGCATCCGGAGCCTGTGCTCCGCAACGGGAGAGGTCACAACGGTGAGAGGCCCGCGTAACACACACACAAAAAAAAAAAAAGAAAGAAAGAGTCACTTTTTAATGCCACAACCCAACCCACTCACCCATACACCCACTGCGCAAAGTTTCTAGCAAAACTGTTTCTACAACATCCCTCTCACTTTAAGATGATATTCTACTTGACACCACACTTATGTTTCATCTACTGTGTCCCTTAGCACTATTTTACTAAGAAATATTTTAGTGATTTTGTCTGGGCTGTACATCTAGATGAATTGCAAATTATTCAAAAATCCTGAATGGCCTCTAAATGTAGCAAAGTGGTGAGTCCCACTATCTCTCAGGATGGTAGAGAAAGATTGGCAGAATCCACAATGTCAGGGAAGGTTCGCTCTCAGATAAAAGAGAAGTTTATCCCTTTCTGAAGCTCCCCTCACCAATCTTTTCCACCCTAAACTCCAAATATACATTTAGCTCCATTGGAGGTTTAAGTGTTCCCAAAGTAGTGTAGAGCCGGAGGATTCAGAATTGTGACATCATTTATCTAACACCTTTATAGAACAAAAAGAAAAACTTAGCCTCAATATTTGTACTCTCAAACAATGTTGGTTCACCTGGACAGTCCCTCATTATCTCATCTCTCTTGATCATTCCATTACTTCTCTTCTTTTCAGTGTCTCCATCTCCCTCATAAGGGTATTCCATGTTACCCCTTCAAATAGAGTAAAGAAGTTCTACCTTTAATCTAACTTTATATCTAGCAAAACTTTCCTCTGCCCAGATTTTTGCTGACTCCACCTTGGAGAAGGATAAGTTATGGCCCTATAGTTGGTGAAAACAATGGTGGGTCTTCAATTACCTTCAGTCTTTCCCAACCAACAACGGCCATGGCTTGTTTTTCTCCCTGGATTACATAGAGAAAATATACCTTACTTTTTGGACCTGTTGCATCCTACATCCATATCATAACCATCCTGGCTGCCACTCTAATTTTGGTCTCAATATCTACTTTGGGCTCTCTTCCTCAACACTTATGACCTTTCTATTCCTAGATCTCTTTCAGAGACCCCATCCATCTCTTCTATCGAATCATGGCTCCTGGACAGCTTCACCTGCAGCTTTGCTTTAGGAAATATTCCTTTTTCCTTAAATATCCCTAAGGAATTCTTGCCCTTGATATACCCAGGACTTCCCCGCAAAAGATAATAATTCTGATTATAAGTAAATTAGACTGCTTTAATATAACTATTGAGCCAAAGCATATTCATTTGAAAAAGACTTAGAAATTTGAAGAAGAGAGTTAAGAGAAAAAAGAAAGGAAAAAAAAGCCCTGAAACCTATTTTCTGGAATTCCTTTTCTGTCTTTATTAATAGTCTTAACTTCTTCAGCTACCCAGAGAACTTTAGAATCATTTGGGAGTACCTGTATAAGACAACTTTGTTATTGACTTGCACTAGTAAACATATTTGATCACTCTACTTTGGGAACATGGCTAGGATGGTTTGGAATTCAATTAATGAAAATCAGGCATGGGTTCATTAGAGGAAAAAGTTTCTTTTTACAGAAACAAAATGTAAGTCCTTTAGAAATACTTGTTCTTCTTAATTAACAAATCATATTGTCATCCAGAGATAAGTGAAACATTCTCTCTCCTTTATTAATCTCCAGCATTTCATTCTCTCCCAGTCTTCTCCTCTACAAGGAGAAAATTTTAAATACATGGTATCACTCTGGGGAGGTTGAGAGAGATGCTTAATAGCAGGTATGCTTGCTCCCTGCCAGGCACTATGCTAATTTCTGTGAATACAAAGATAAGTAAAATCCAAACTCTGTTTCTTAAAAGACTCACAATTTATTTAGAAAAGCAGATAACTATGTAACCAGTTTATACTCAATGTGATTAGTACTTGCATAGAGTTTTAAATTAAGTGTTATGGATAAATAATAAGGGAATAGTTAATTTTGCTGAGGAGATTTAGAAAGGTGTCATATAAATTAAATTGTAAATAGTGCAGAAATACAAAGGGTGGTTTGCAATAGAGTGTATGTTGGCCCACCACTGCTCAAGGCTGGCCTTTGCACTTGAGGTGTGACTGATCCTAGAAGGAACCATCAGTTAGGTGTTGTCAGAGACAGAAGGTAAAACATGAATAGAAGCTGAGTCTCGAAGAGGCTGTCAGCAACCCTGATTTGGGCCAAGTGTCTGAATCAAGGCAACTGATGTCGCATGCAGAGCTGGAACATTCCCACAATTGCATCTGAAAACAAAACATATAAAGAGTGAAAACAAAGCACATATTGTAACATGGCTGTCAGGACTAGAACAGGCAGATGGGTACCAGCCATCCAACTGAGGTATAGCTTAGAGTTTTTCCAAAAGCTTGTGAGAGGAGCAGAACGGGGCCAGATCACCTGTTTACTCAGGAGGCAAATCCTCTAAGAAGTCATCTGCAGCCCAGAACATCTGCTTCAGTGCAGAGAGGATCAAAATGTCCTTTAAAGGATCCATCTCCCGCTCTGAAGCATAATTTTCAATCACCAAGATATTAGAAAGAGGAATGCCTAGCATCTTGTTGGCATTCTGTATCTGTGGAAAAATCAATTTAATAAGCATAAGTCATACCTGAAATTTGACTGATTTAAATATAATCCAAGAAACAGAAAAAAGCAATGGCTTAATAAAGTATTTTCTGAATATAATTATAATTCAGATCATTATTTTAAAGTGGGGTATAAACTTGAATCAACCAGGCAATTGATCCATTTCTTCATTTACCAGTGAATATGTAGTGTGAGCGCACACACACACACACACACACACACACACACACACACACAGAGTACAACACTATTACAATACTATCTAGTTGCAAAAAGTATTCCTTACCTGGCTTTGAGAAATCATAGATTTTTCATCTTTAAGAAGTTGTCTTGAAGAACTTCATAGCAATTATTCACTTTAGTAAGCAATGCTACATGTGCTACACCTATATCAAATAGATAAATCAGTTATTTTATATCACAAACCGCAGTGTGTCAACAAGGTAATTAAATATGTGTGTAAACAGTACTCTAACGTAAATTTAAGATCAGGAGAATGCAATATCCCCAAGAAATCTCAATATGGGACTTGAAGTTCTTCTAACAGGAGAAATGAATGATTCCTTCCAAAGTGAGAGATCATTTCTAAATGCAATTAAATTCACACTAAGTTGCAATCAGCTACTATCCCATTCAAATAGTGTGTTTTAAAGTGTCCAGGGGGTAAAAGTGGTTACTGAATCTTGAAGACTACAAAAGAACCCCGAGAAAGAGAAAGTGAGGAGGGTTGTGTGTGAGCATTTATAAAAGCAAAGTACACTGATTTCAAAGTTCTACTAAGGACCTCTTGCCTTTTCCCTCAAACCACAGAGATCAGATGAGTAAATCACACTCAGCTCCTAACCGAATCAAAGTTCTGCTTTACTAATAACTGCCTCCCCAGGAAGGACAGAGGGGATATCTCTACAAACCCCAAAGACATAAAAAGAATAAGAAAATACTACAAACAACTCTACATGCATAAATTTGACAACTTAGAAGAAATAGACTAAAACTACACACTACAAACTACCACAACTCATCTAATATGAAATAGATAATTTTAATAACTCTAAAACTATTTTTAAATTGAATTTGTGGTTTTAAAAACTCCCGAAAAAGAAATCTTCAGGCCCAGATGGCTTTAGTGGAGAATTCTACCAGACATTTAAAAAGAAATTAATACCAGTTCTACACAATCTATTCCAAAAACTGAAAGAGGAAGGAACACTTCCCAACTCATTTTATAACACCAATATTACCCTGAGACCAAAACCTCACAAAGACTGCAGAAATTTTAAAAAAATAAAAATAAAAAAACCCAACAACTACAGATAATTATTCCTCATAAATATAGATGCAAAAATTCTTAATAAAATATTATTATACAGGATTCAGCAATACATAAAAAGAATTATGCACCATGAACACATGGGTTTTTTTCCTAAGGAGACAAAGTTGGCTTAAGATTCAAATTCAGTCAATATAATCCATGATACAAACAAGCTAAAGAGGAAAAAACTCCCATGATCATATCCATCTATGGAGAAAAACCATTTGGCAAAATTCAACACCTATTCATGATTTAAAAAAAAAAAAAAACTCCTAGAGAAGTAGGAATAAAGAACTTCCTCAACTTAATAAAGAACTATTATTTAAAACCCATAGTTGACATCATAGTAGTGAAACACTGGATACTTTCCTCCTAAGATCAGAAACAAGGCAAGGGTATCTGCTCTCACCACTATTATTCAACATAGTATTGGAAGTCCTAGCCAGGACAGTAAGACAAGCAAAGGAAATAAAACACATACAAATTGAAAAGGAAGACATAAAATTGTCCCCATCTGATATGGCATGAAATCCTAAGAATTCAACAAAAAATCTTCCTAGAGCTAACAAACTATCAATATCCCACCAAGATTTTTTGTAGAAATAGACAAGTTAATTCTAAAATTCCCATGGAAATGTAAAGGTACTAGAATAGCTAAAACAATTTTGACAAATGAGAATAACATGGGAGGAATTATTTTACCCATTTTATGACCTATATTTTTATTATTATATAGCTACAGTTATAAAGACTGTGTGGTGTTGGTAGAAGAATGAAGACATAGATCAAGGGAACAGAATACAGAACCCAGAAATAGATGCACAAAAGCAAGGACAATGAATTTTTGACAACAGTGCAAAAGCAATACAATGGAGCAATGATAATCTTTTCAACAAGTGGTGCTGGAGCAATTGAATATCCATAGGCAAAATAAAATAAAATAAACCTTGACCTATACCTCACATTTTACACCACAAGTGATTCAGAATTAATCATATATTCAAATGTAAAAAATAAGACTATAAAACTTTTAGAAGAAAACATAGAAAAAATCTGGGGACTTAAAGCTTGGTAAAGGATTTTAGACACAAAATGAAAAGCATGATCCTTAAAAGAAAAAAATAGATAAATTGGAGTTCACCAAAATTTTTTAAATTTAGTTTTGTGAAAGTATCTGTTAAGATAATGAAAAGACAACTGAGCACTGTGAGAAATTATTTGCAAACCATATATCTTATAATTGACTCATATCTAGAATTTATGGATTTCTTAAAACTCAACAGTAAAAAACCAAAGTGTCTGAATAGAAAATAGGTCAAAGACATGAAGATATATTTCCCTGAGGAAGACACACAAATAAGTACATTAAAAGATGTTCAATGCAATTCATCATTAGGGCAATGCAAATTAAGACCATGATTAGCTATCACTATACACCTATTAGAAGAGTTAAATTTTTAAAAAATAGCAATAATGGCAAACAGTAGCAAGAATACAGAGAAACTAGATCTCTCGTATATTGTTAAAATATAAAATGTGCAGTAATTCTGAAGAGTGGTTTGATGGTTTCTTTAAAAATTAAACACATACTTAGCATAGGACCCAACAATCACAACTTCGAGGAGTTATTCCAGAAGAATGAAAACTTATGTCCACACAAAAACCTGCACACTAATATTCAAAGGAGCTTTATTTGCAATAGTCAAAACAGAAGTAATCAAAACGTCCTTTGATAAAGAATGGTTAAAACAACTGTGGAATATCTATACCATGGATTACTACTAACAATAAAAAGGAATGAACAATTGATATACACAACAACTTCGATGGAATTCAAAGGATATTAGGCTGAGTGAAAAAAGCCAGTCTCAAATCAGACATACTGTTGGATTCCATTTGTATAACATTCTCAAAATGACAAAAGTATGGAGATGGAGGAGAGATTAGTTGCTGCCAAAAACTATGGATGGTGAGGATTGGGGGATACCATGACAAAGACTTTGTGGTGATAGAGTAGTTCTGTATCTTGAATGTAGTGGCAGTTACACGAATCTACACATGTGACAAAATAACAAAGCTATACCACACGTTATAAGAGTGTTATATCTCCCGGTTTTACTCTTTCTGGTCTAGTCACATAATGTGGGGAGATGACTCCCCTATCTACCCACAGGAAAATCACACATGACAAAAAAAACTATGGCCTTTCTAATCTTTAAGGAATAAAGACTAGGATTTAGGGTCCTGCTTTCAGTAAAGCCTTTGGATGATCTCCATCTGCTGTTGCCATCAACTAACCAAGGGCTTGGGAAATTGGATGAAGGGGACATGGGACCTTGCTGTACTCTTTTTGCAATTTCCTGTGAATATATCATTATTTCCAAGTAAAAATATTTTAATAAGTACAATGAGACTCACCGCAGTTTAATATTTCTTTCTGAACTTGTTTGAACTTTGCCAGCATTTTAGAGGAGAGATTGTCAATAGAGTTGATATCAAAGATGTAAGCCACACAGTGAATCCTGTCTTTCACTGATGGAGAGGTGACGAAAGTAGGATGCTTGGGTGTAATTGGTTTATGGGGACTAAACTGTTATAGAAACATACGGTAACATTTAGAGAGTCTCTGCTGAATTCTTTCAGATACAATTCATGTTTCAAACATGCCCACCACTAACCTCCAACCCAAAACCTTCCCTTCCCCCCAATACTCCTTCCCCAGAGTAGTTAGTAGCACCCCTTTCATACTGCCTCTCCATTGTTAGCAGGGCGCCATTATGTCTTTTTTATAAAACAACACACTCCATTGCTTTGGCAAAAATGGTGATTATAACTTAATTATCCATAATGGAAATATTTCAGAAAAGTACAAATAATGTTTTTTTAAAACCTAATTTCAAAACTTTTGCATACTTAAATGGACTAACTGAGAGAAAAGGCAAGAGAAAAATATATTGAAAACGCCATTTAAACTAAAACACTATCATTTCTTTTAATTTTACAGAAGAAAAAGAAACTAAAGTGAAAAAAATACCAAATTTTAAATTAACATCTCCCTACCACAAGACAATAATCTTTCCAGGGTTAAGAAAATAATTACAAAACATAATACAAGGCTGTGTTCATTATTTTTTTAACTATATGTTTCAATGTTGGACTGAATTGATTGACTGTGCTGTGAAAAATGAAGGTGCTCATATGTCCATGATTTCTCCCATTTCTCTACCCTACTCCTCCTCCCTGTATCTTTATGTCTTTTTAGATCGTGAGCTTCTTGAGGATAGGATTATGTTCATATTCAAAACTAGTGTAGTATCTGACACAAATTAGGTTTTTAATCAACAGTTTTTAAATAAATAAGTGCATAGTTAAGGTTTCCAATCAAGCACAATTGAGAGGCAAAGGAAGAAACTGAGAAACTGAGGCTGATTTTATTGTACCTAAAAGAAAGGTGATAATAATGGTTAACTTTTTGAGAACTTAGAGTACATCTTCTCATTTAATCTTCTTAGCCACCTATGAGATGAGCATTAGCATTATCTACATTTCACAAACACATGAAAAAACTAAGACTTACAGAGGCATGTATGTAACCTGCTTATGGGTACACACCTAATTGGTGGCAGAGCCAACCTTTGAATCTAAGTATTTAAGTAGGGAAGCCTGATTATTTTCAGTATAACATCACACTTCAACAAAAGTGATTGTTTCAATATTTTACCTAAGTGATTATTAAAGTTCAAGAGATTATACTACTACTTTCCTACTATTTTACATCATTGTAAAGAATGATATAAACACAGTTCCTCCTGAACTTTCCCTGGAACCTATATGAGTAGAATCTTGCCTTTTCGCTATATTTCTTAATGCTATAGAAAACAAGAGCTGTTATCTACTTTCCTTACATGAATACTTATTAAAGTACAGTAGCATTGGTCGGTGTTAAAACCACTTTATGACAGTTGAAACTGCCTGGGGTAAAAAGTCAATGAAAAGCATTGATGAAAATGATTTGAAATGTTTTAGACATTGAAGGATTCTTACCTGATACCTGTCTGGCACACAGCCTTTTAAGATGTGGGGTATGTCAGCCACACATAAGCCTACTCCCTCTTTCTCATCCAGCCTCATGGAGTCACACAACATAAATGGCAGAGATTTACCATCTTTTCCATCTTTAATAGAATATATCTTATACCGTAAAACAAAATACACCAAGTATAAAAGTTCATTCTTCAACTAGCCTTCAAGACATAACAATAGGAAAAATAGAAACTGGTTAATATTTTGAAACTGTGGTCCTCAAACATTTTGGTCTCAGGATCAACTTAGACTTTTAAAAATGATTGAGAGTCCCAAAGTTATTTTATTCATGTGAGTTATATCTATTGACATGTAACATACTAGAAACTAAAACAAAAAAATTAAAACATTTCTTATATCATTTAAAAATACAATTATGAACCTGTTACTGAATTATCAATTTTACAAAAAAATATTTTCCAAAAAAATTATAGAAAAGAGTGGGACTGATTTACTTTTTGCAATTCTATTTAATGTCTACATTAATAGAAAACAGCTGGATTCTCATATTTGCCTCTGCATTCAATCTGTTGTGATATACTGTTTTGGTTGAAGTATATGAAAAAAATCTGGCCTCACAGATACATGTAGTAGGCAAGGAGGGAGTATTTAATTTAACAGCTTTCAGAGAATTATGGACATTCCTCATTAATAATACATCAAAGCTAAACAAGTGATAATTTCTCAAAGATTAGCTGCAATGTGAAATCCGTGATGTTTTCATACTATTACATTAAGTTCGTTGATCTATCTTACACTTTGAATATATCTTTTATCCATCCATGATTTTGTAATCTGATGCATCGGTCATTTGAAAATATTGGTTCACTGGCTTATCTAGATGGTCCAAATATGGCACATTTCATTGTACAATATTAAAACATCGCATTTGTTAATACCATAATCAATCTCATTAGGTAAGTCTTTAAGTTCTTAAGTTTTCAAGCTCAAAGTGATGAATACAAGTTTCCCAATGTTCTAATTTTTTTCTTAAGAGCTCAAATGCTATCTTTGGTAACAAACACTGTGAGTTGTTGTCCTTGAAGTGACGTCTCATTTCGTGCATTTTCCCCAAAAATGTCTACCAAATACCCAAGTATGAATCAGCAAGTCTTTCAGTTGTCTTTTCAATCAAAAATGTTATAGGAGAAAAGTTCAGCTTACGACTCAATTGCACTAGTGCCCTTGCTAGACAACCACCATATTTTGACATGCATTAGGAGCACTTTATATGCACTTCCCATTTCATCATACAACATTTTTAATGATGTGCATTTAAAAGTTGAGTTTAAATAAAATCAATAATTGTTTCTGATTCATCAAGGACATTTTTAAGTGAAACAGGCATTTTGTTTGTTTTTACTGCAAACTCAGTGGTAAGGGAAGATTACAGTGACTGTAATAGTGTTTGGTGCCATTGCTTGATTCATGCTAAGGTGCCAACAGATAAAATGATATTTGTTTGGTCAGTTCAAATGTTAATACACTAGAAAAAGCAAAAAGCATCTTAGTGTTTTAAAAACAGTTTTAAGCTCACAGATCCCCTAAAAGAGTTTCAGGGACTCTCAGGGGTCCACAAACCTCACTTTAAGAAGCACTACTTTGGGCTTCCCTGGTGGCGCAGTGGTTGGGAGTCTGCATACCAATGCAGGGGACATGGGTTCGTGCCCCGGTTCTGGGAAGATCCCACATGCCGTGAAGCGGCTGGGCCCCTGAGCCATGGCCACTGAGCCTGAGCGTTTGGAGCCTGTGCTCCGCAATGGGAGAGGCCCGCGTACCGCAAAAAAAAAAAAAAAAAAGCACTACTTTAACAAAGCTTCTTTTCTAGACACACTCAATCTGATCCCAAGACTATTTTTCAGGAAAACTCTGAAATTTATTTCAAACTCAAAAATTTACTTGTTGGTCAAATACATTTCCAACATAGACAAAACTATGGAAGATTTGGGAAGAATCACAAAGAAAAGGACTTCTCAGAGACACCAGACAATACTCTAATCACCGTTCTCCCACTCTAAACAAGGAAGTGGAGAATCCCCCTGTAGCCTATTGTAATTTGTGTTTTTGTTTGTTTGTTTTCAAATGTGTTAAGAAATATTAGTTTCATTTAACCAGTTTTCACAGCTGAATATTTATTCTATAAAAACTTTACTGATTGTACTTTTTATATATAGTTCAAACTACTGAACGAAAAAAGTAGGTCCCAAAGATGCAAAATTACTGCACCAACCAATCCAAGGTAAAGGCAGATTTACATGCTGTACAGCTCTCTGAGGCCAGGAGGTGGTCAGTTTTAAGTATAAACGTCAAAACTGTACAAAATAAGGTTTTAATTTTATTTCATTCTTCATACATTCCAGATGATTGCAAACTCAGAAGCCTACTGAACGGTAGGCACCTGGAATCAGGAATCAGTCCCCACTCCTGGCAGGAATGCGGGTGTCTATTTACACAGGGCACTCTTCAGATGGCAATCTGTACTTAGTATATTGTGTTGACGTGAAAGCAGAGACCAAGAACATTAAACGTAGATATAAGGTAGTTCTTTCTCTTAAAAAGGAGTTTCTGCATTTAATAGTGTGCCAAAAGAATTTTAACTTATTAAATAAAATATATTCTAAGTGAACCTAAAAATTACACATTATAAACATAAAAATACTTTTATTTTTGGTATAATACATCAATCATATCTGCAAATAGAAATCCAAAACTGTATATAAAGTAGTAGTTTTCACCCAGCAACAACAAGCATTTATGTAGTTATTTTTCAAAAAGGTCAGAAAAAACTAATTATAAACCCACTAAGATTAACTTAAAACTTAGATATATTTACCGCTATTCAGTGATTCACTAATACAGCAAAACAAGCTTTCCCCTAGAGAGAGTGGTTTCTTCCTGTCAACTGGGTAAGAATAGGACATATTTAAAAAAGAAGGGAGAATCAATTGACTCCTCAGCGTGAATCCTACGTGCATTTTAGTCTGGGGGTATGTTCATCAGTGGGTGTTTAATCAGAAATACTTACCCTGAAAGAGAAGTCTTCCTATTGATTTAGAATTTTCCATCTCTGAGGTTTTGTACCTTCTTGGAGACAAGGGCATGCCTCAGATTTTTCTGTATTTCTATTTGGGGCAAGGGAGGCCAGGCTGGCTAACACCTCTTTAGATTCTGTTTTCTAGAGGGGAAAAAACAAGGAAAACAAACATTATTCCAGACTTTTCTGACACCCAAACCAGGAAAACACACTTCTTTTTTATACAGTCTGAGCCAAAGATAACAAAAATTAGAGCCTCAAAGAGCAGCCCAGAGCTCTCCATTATACTTTTATACTTGTGTATGTATTAAGTATAAAATAATGACGTTTGGACAAAGGAGCTTTGTAGTTATTTATTTTAAAGATACAGTACTTAGTAACTCCTTGGTAATTAATTGCTTGTCTATTTCAAGTCCTGCTTCCAAGCGTGAGCGCCAAGTGAACGTGTTTCAGGCTGTGAGGGTGGGTCCGGGCCCCGGGGAGCCCCAGCCACCCTGCGCTGTGCGATTCCAGGGTCGTCTGGGGGCAGCCCGGCCATCAGAACTCATCGATCTTCCTCTGCAGGTACTTGAGCATGGAGTCCATACCCTGGGCCGAGCCCCAGATCTGCTTCAGCACCTCGCACTCCCGCTCGTTGGCCTGCTTCAGCTCCAGCTTCCTGCTGCAGCGCACGAGGGCCTTGGATTCCACGAGCACAACCGGGTTGCAGGAGGCGAGCTCCTTAAGGCGGACCGTGACTTCCCGGGTGAAGGTCCCCGGCCAGAACACCTGGGAGCCCAGGCCTTTGCCGCACGCCACCTGCGCCGTCAGCTTCCGCCTGCTGAGCAGCTTTCATTCGCAGATGCTCCTCCCATTACCTTGGGAAACATAACGGTGGTATAGCCATCTGGACTCTGTCCGAAGATAGTATCGGGTGTTTGGAACCGAGCCTTTTCATTGGCCCAAACCACGTCACAGAGAGGCAGTAAGGACACTCCTCGTCCAATGGCTGGGCCGTTTACGGCTGCAATGATAGGCTTCTTAAACTGAATGAAAGTATTCACGAAGTTTTTGAAGGCCTCGGCCATCTTCGTGCTCTCCCTCTTCCGGTTGTCGTCAGGTGCCGCCGGATGAAGTAAATGAAGTTGAGGCTGCAGCAGAACACACTGCCCGGGCCGCCGAGCAGCACCGGCTTGCTGTCTCGGCGGCGGCTGTGCTCTGGGCGCTCTGCACTTCCGTCCTCACCTCTGGGTTAAATGAGTTGTTCTCGGAGGACTTCGTGGACAGCAGGATGTGGGTGAAGCCTTCCTGCTTCCGGACGACGATGTCCCTGTACCTGTAGGTGCTTTCCGGCAGCGTCACTGCCGCTGGCCGAAGGGCTGGTCTCGTCCGTCGTCGATGAATTTCCTCCTCCCGGCCGTCACTCCCGTGACCAACGTGTGCAGGTTGGTGGTCTTGTTGGGTGTCAGCGCGTCCGTGAACGGGAAGGAACCTTTCCGCTTCACGGCTAGCCCCGTGGCCGTGGCCGCGGTCAGGGGGCCGGACAGCTGAGGCACCATTGGGTGTATCCTGGGCCGGCCCCCATCCGCGGCCCTCAGAGCCCCGACCGGCTTTGGGGTCGCCACCTCCAGCGCCACCGTGTCGTCCTGCCCTTGCTCGGCGGGGTCCAGTTTCTCGGGGCACTCGTTCTGAAAGTTGTCCCCCGCGGTCCTGCTTTTGATAGAGCTCTTGGGCACGAGGATCTTTCTACCTGCCGTGGCCAGGTCCATGTTCTTCCGGTTCGAGAGGGGCGGGGCTGGGTTCTTCCTGAACTTCTGGCTGGCGGCAAACAGCGGGTTGGTCTTGGGCTCGTGCTCTTTGCTGACCACTAGTGATTTAGGAGAGGTCTTGGAAGAGATGCTGTTGGTGGGTCTGGAAATCTGTTTCCTAGCACTGTTCGGGGAGGTTCGATTGGGTCTGCTGAAGGTGCCCTCCCTCTGCTCGGTGTGGAGCCTGTTAAAATCGTAGATATACTCCTCTCGGTTCACCAGGTGCTGCTCCGCCTCCAAGGTGTTATCCTCACCATCGTAGCCCTTCTACCGAACCAAATATTCTGTCTTCCCTTTTTTGTTTTTCCTTTTGTCGACGATCCTTTCAACTTGATGTGAATTAGTGGAGACCAACATACACGAGTTTACTCCTTTTCCAAATTTCTACAGTCTGTACCACTCAAGATAAGACTCTTAAGATCAGGAGTTAAAGCCATGCCACATCTCGGCAGAACAATGACTAATATCTTAAATGAGAGGTTATTTTCTTTCCCTGCTCAACAGCCCAACCAATCACTTATTCAGTTCTCCCAAGAATCTCAACCTATTGTAATTTGTGATGGAGTCAAAGCTCCCATTGCTCCATGAAATGCCTAGGAGCAATCCCACTGGAGATTTTGATCTAAGTGAATGGGGTTTACTGGTACCTCAACATGAAAGGAATTACATGAAGCATTAGAGTTAGATACTTAAAGTACATTATAAAATTTCAAGATCAATAGGTACATTCATAGTGCCATTAACCATTAACCTGTTTCCTTTACTTCAATTCTTCAGAAAGAAGGGTCTCTGAGCAATAAAATATTCCATTTCCTTCACAAATACTCTGTCCTGTTTTCCTTCAGTGTATATAGTATTTGCATTCTATTTGGAATTCAGGACTTACATCTTCTCTTAAAGCAATGCTTTTGGAGTTTTCAACATAAAAAGAAGGCAGAGAAATTCTGTCCTGATGAGTACTTCTATTATAGCATCTATCACATTGAATACTACTTATTTGTTTTTATTACCTGCATTGGTCCCTGAGATCCCTCAGTAAAGGGACCAAGTATTATTTGCACTTAGGTCTCTATTGCAGCACAGTATTTAGCAAACATAAACATTTCAATCAATGCTTAATGTACTGATTTGCTGTTGTGGTATCTTGCCTTGGCTCCTAAGGCTAGGCTGATGTATCATAATAAAGCCACTCAAGTGGATAGAATATAGCCAACATCAAGAAATAAGATGTGATTCTTGAAAGTCCTAGAAAATGCTTTCAGTTATTGAATGTGACACAAAACGAAAATGAGCTATTGCTGTCTTATGCTAAATTATACATTGACAATGTACAACATATTCCCAATCAGAAGATAACAATATTAGACTGTAGCAATCATAGAAAAACACAGCTTGATTATGAAATTTTCTGTTAATTCCCTTTATTCTTTTTGTTTGTATGATAACATTGACAAGCACAGAATGGAAGTTTCTAGATAAATATTGCACTGTAATTGGTAGGTCTTTCAGGTAACATTTTAAAAAATGGTGTTAGTATTATACTTATTTCCTTAAATCTATTTATTTACCAATAAGATAGTCTTTATAGGAGCATTGATAGATTGATTTACCCCTGTGAAGGTTTAAATCGCTGTTTTGCTTCTCATGGTCATTTCTTATAAAATAATAATTGTAATCCATAAAACAAAATCCTCAGGAAATCCTGAAATAACTTACCTGTTCAGTAATGCTGGTGACATCAGACCCCACTATGGCTTGGTGAGTCAAATGGCCTTGGAAAATGGACTTCACTGAATTGAAAAAACTGAACTTTCCAGACCCCACTGGACCCAACAAGAGAATATGGATTTCTGAAACCAAGTCTGCATAGGGCCTGTAGGCTCTGAGGTCTGCTAGGAGACTATTTCTGTGCCTGTAAAAATGCAGTAGTTAAATACAACAGGCAAATTTCCATAAGGAAGAATACAATTCTCCTGGTGCTTTTCTTCCCTCTGAAAAGTATGATTTAATGCTTACTTATTATTTTGATATTAACATCTATCATATGACTTGAAAGGGTCTAAAGTTATACATTTTGTGCTTAAAGAAAATGCACTTATCTATATCTAAGTTAAACATTAACCAGCAACCAAATCATTGCTAAACTGTTAACCTTAGACCATACAAATCTAGTAAGAAATAACAGTAACAGTGAAGATGAATTTTCAGTAAAAAGGTTATATTAAGGAGAAGTAAAAATAAAATATATGCAATACAGGTGTTTATAAACTGGGGAGAAGGGACTTTGTTTTTAAAATTTTTCGAGGTTCCCCAAAAACTTTATTCTCAAGGAAAGGATTCAGAGGAATTATCTAAAATGGTCATCTCGACTCTGTCTGGAAAACTTTGAATGTAACAGGGCCGAAGTGAAACATGAAGTCAAATTGTCATCAGGTGGATCTTAAAAGTTTCAGTTGGTAGTGGTTTTGTTTTTGTTGCTGTTCTAAATTGTCTTGAACACATTATGTCAGGAACACTATAACCGATTTTTATCACTCCAAGTGATACAATTTTTAATTTTACTATTTGTCGGTGCCATTTATACAGTTGGTGAATAATGAAATGAGTAATAGATAGTCCAAGAAACTAACTTACTGTGTGGCTCTTATTATCCTGTTTATGTAGCCTTCATCATCCTTAATTCCTAAAGGAAATAAACACAGCATAATAATGTTTAAACTTGTCTGGTTTAGTGTGGCCATGTCTACCTTCTAAATAGGGTATTGAGTCTTCTTGCATAACCCAGCTGAGCTGTTGGGTTAGGAGTTAGGGTCGGCAGCATAACGAGATGAGGAGGAGCTAAAATTTTCTTCTTTGTACGTTAAGTCACTCTGCAAACTCATATAATTATGCCTAGAGGTCCTCGAGCTGACCCCAAAGGTGTCACCTGTCAAAATACTGAGGCCTTCCCCCCACCCTTTCTCTCTCTCCATCTCCATCTCCATCTCTTCACTCACGCGTCTCAACTTACTTTGATCAAAGCTGCCTATTCTTTCTGGGTAATAACCCCATAACCTTTAGGCCTTCCAGGTTTCATTTTTGAGCTTATAAAAAATTTTGTGGCATGAAATTCAATTGTCTATCTCCTTTTTCCGTGTTCACATAGATTAATTATGACCTACCAAACACAAAGACCAGAACCAGAATGTAGGATTATCTAATTTAACTTACCTTCCACTCGAAAAACTTCACATTCCAAAAATCGGGAGCCTAAGTCAGATTTTAGTCCTAATTTTTCCACTAAAAGTTTAGGTATAACAATGATTCTATTGTATAAATCTAGAGATAAATACTGATAGGGAGAAATAGAGAACTGAAATACCAGTTGGTCATCGCTAATTTCCGATGTTGAATTTAAAAATGCAACTGTCATTTCCATTGTTTTATTCTTTTGAAATGAAAAACAGAAGGAAGTATTTGGTTCTCTAAAACTTTCAGACATTTCAGGATAATGCCCAAGCATAAAGGTACCAAAAATATTCTTGGGACGATAAATCATTGTTATAGTGGATCCCTGAGGAATGCACCTATTATGCATATTTCTAATTCTGTTTCCGTGGATACTTAGACTTATAAAGAAGTCTCAAAGAAGCTTTTGCAAACAGCTTTTGCAGACTCTTTTCCTCATTCCATGTCAGTGTGGTTGTCACTGACATTGTTCTGTATCTAGTGAGAAAAAAAATTAATAGTTTGAGAGAGTAGTATAGCATTGTAGTTTCTGCCATACTAGTTCCAGTGAGTTATTTTTTCCTCTCGCCCACTTAAAGCATGTTATTTGGATTTGGATTATAAGGATTATATATATATATATATATATATATATATATATATATATATAAAATACACACACATACACATATATACATACATATATGTACATATATATATGTAACTATAGGTAGATATGAAAAATTGATAATTTAGATATTTAAAATATCATTAACTTTTTAAGGTCAGTAGAAAAAATAAACAGACTGGATTAAAAAAATAGAGAAAAATTCATGAATTAGAACAGGGATCAGCACACGTTTTCTTAATAACAGATAGTAAAAATTTTAGGCTAAGTGGGTCATAAGGTCTCTACCACAATGACTCAACTTTGCCAATGTAAGGCAAAAGCAGCCACAAACAATATTTAAACAAATGTGCATGACAGTGTTCCAGTAGAAGTTTTTCTACAAAAATAGATGGATGGCACATAGGCCATAGTTTGCCAAGCCATGCATTTGAAGATAGAAATGAGAAATTAATTCAGAAAACAGTGTACAAAGAAAGAAATTGAAACATGAGAGGATTAAATAGGATTAAATCCTATTTAATTAAATAGGATTAAAATGGTCTATTTTGCCTAAGTGGCAAAATAGACCATTAGCCATCACACCAATTCTTTCAATAAGAAAAATTAGAAACACCGGATAAACTGTAAAACAGATATATTTGAAAGTATTGAAGAGAAAAAAAAAGCAGTGAAGAATTATGTTATTAGCTGAGATTTGGAAAAGAAGTGAAGACAGAGAGTAAGCTTGGCATTTGATGCATCTGTCAACTTTAGAAGATGCTAAGAAGTTCAGCAAAGCTTTTGCTAGATTCATAAAGCTAGGGTAATATAACACAACAAAGAGGGTGCCTTCACAACCCTCCCCGAGGCCATGCGTGACAATTATGAAGAGCTACAGAGAAGAAGCACCAGTGGACTGGGAGATAGACTTAATTTCATCTCTAGTCTTCTCAATCTATAATCAGATTAAGACAAATGAGGAATGCCAGTGTCTCTAGCTACAGGACAGATGCAAAATAAACTTTGGATGAAGAGAACATTTTCTTAACTTTAAATTACCTCTACATTTTCTTGATATTCAATGTCTCACACTCATCATAAACACAGGGGAGCAGACAAAACAACATGATAGAAAACCAAGAGAAAAAACAGAAAAGAAAATAGAAACAAATCCATACTGATAATGGAATTACCCACAGCAATTTTTAAATAACTAAGCTTGGTGTGTTCAAATAAGTTAAAGATAAGATTGGTTGACAGTAAAATGGAAAAAAAAATTTTAAGGAAATTCTGGACTTAAAAAAATATATCTGAAATTTAAAAATTGGAAGATAACTGAAGGTTAATAAACACACTTAAAAGGAATAATTAGTTGGAAGAAACTATATCAAACTGAAACAATGAGACAAAAAGAAGAGGAAGAAAAACAAAGGACAAAAGAGACTAGAGGGTACAGTAAAATTAGCTAACATTTGTGCAACTAGAGTCTAAGAATGAGAGAAGGAAGGAATAGAACATATATTAAAATAGTCCCACAAAACTCGAAAAGCAAGTCTCAAAGTATTTCAAAGCACTATAATTTTGAATAAGAATATAGGCTAGAAATCAGAAAAAAAAAATAAAACAGATCCCCTAATACATTAGAAAATAAAGAAATCTACTACTAAGAAATCCCTGGATCAAATAAGAAAACTTAATGAGATCTGGAAAATTGAATAAATGATAATAAAATATTATTGTCGAAACGTGTGAAATGAAGCTAAAACGTACTGTAAAAAATGTATATAATTAAATACATGTATTAGAAAAGAAGAAAGGCTGAAAATGAATTATATAAACTTCAACTTCACAACGACAAGAAAAAAATCCAATTAAACACAAAGAAAAAAGAAGAAATTAAATAATAAAAGTAAAAGCAAAAATTAATAACGCAAAAATAAGTATACAAAGAGAAGATCAACAGAACCAAAGTTAGTTTTTAGAAAGAAAAATAAGATGTGTAAAACATTGCTGATACTGATAAAGAAAAAAAAGGTGGTGGGGTGACAGTGTACCAAGGTCAAGGATACTGATAAAGAAAAAAAGGTGGTGGGGTGGCAGTGTACCAAGGTCAAGAACATAGACAAGAACATCAGTACATATGCTACAAACAATAAAAATATTGTTTAAGCTGAACACTTTTTTAAAAATAAATTTGAAAATAGGCAAATTTGAAATGGGCCAATTCTGAGAAAAACAAAACTTACCAAAACTGATATGAAAATAAATAGAAAAATAATGAATAATCTTATAGCCATTTTAAAGAACAGAATTCGTCATTAAAGACTTCCCACAAATAAAACTCAAGGATAAGTGAGTCCAATAGCTAAACCAAACTTTGAGGGATCAACTTTACAATCTTAGACAAACACTTCAAGAGACTAATTTAGAGACCAACACATTACATTATAAGCAAGGAAAATTGCAAGCTAGTCTCACTCCTAAATACTGATGCAAAAATCCTCAGCAAAATATTAGCAAACCTAAAGAAAAAAGAAGTGAAGCAGATTTTTTTTAAAACCTCATTCGCAAAAGCAGCAAATAAAATAATGTTCCTAGGAGTAAATTTTTTAAATGATGTGAGCAGCTTCTGAAGAGATAATTATATGAAGAATGTTATAAATGACATGAAAAATGACCCCAAAATAAAAACCTACCCAACTTTCTTGGATGAGAAAAGCCTTCTTAAAAATGATATCAATTCTTCCAAAATTTATCTTTCAATTCAGTGCAAGCTCGATCAAAAGCCCAAGAACATTCTTTCCGTTGAATGTAAGAAGATGATCTGAAAGTTCACATTATATTTCAAGGAGCAAAGAAGAGCCAAGAGAGTTTTGAAGAAAAACAAGTTGAGACTTATATAAAATTATGATAATTAGGAGAATGTGAGAGTGGCACCAAGATAATCAAGAGCCCTGAGACTGACCAACTTTCATAGCCAGGGTCCCCTGGAAAACAAAACTTAAGGCCAAGTTTACATGCAAAGGCTTTATTGTGGGGTGCAAATCCAGGGAAATAAACATGAGGTAAAGCACAAAGTGAAATCAAGAAGGACTTGACCAAATACCAAGTTGACACAACTGATTACTCAGCTTGGAGAGCAAGTAATAGCTCTATAGGGAAAAAATTTTAATTAAATCATATCATCCTCATAATCTTATAACATCCTTAAAAGTAAATTGCAGTTGATGTGAGGCACTAAATGTGCACAGTGTTAGAAGGAAATACTGGAGAGTATCATTATGACCTCTCTATTGGGAAGGATTTCTAACATAAGATAGTAAACGTACAAACTATAAAGGAAAGAAAGATAAATTGACTACATTAAAACAAATTTTTCTTACAATAAAAGATACAACAAATGCAACTTTATTTTTTTTTTTTTTTTTTTTTTTTTTTGGTGCTAGGCGGGCCTCTCACTGTTGTGGCCTCTCCCATTGCGGAGCACAGGCTCCGGACGCGCAGGCTCAGCGGCCATGGCTCACGGGCCCAGCCGCTCCACGGCATGTGGGATCTTCCCAGACCGGGGCACGAACCCGTGTCCCCTGCATCGGCAGGCGGATTCTCAACCACTGCGCCACCAGGGAAGCCCACAAATGCAACTTTAAAACACATTTATCCTACAAATATTATCCAATGTATAAACAATAAGAAAACCACAAATGACCTAATAGAAAAGTAGTCAAAGTATGTGAACAGGAAATTCACAGATGAAGTAATTCAAATGGGCTATAAACATATGAAAAAAATGTTCAATAGTTCTAGTGACAAGGAACTATAAATTAAACAATAATGAGATATTATTTCACATCAAATAAAAGTCCAGTGATACTAACAGTTGACCAGGACATAGAAACTCAAGAATACTTACATTGTCCTGATGGGCATGCAACATTTTGGAAAGCAAGTATATGCATAGCAGCATCGTTTATGGTGATGTTAGAAGATTGGATGTACAAATTTTGGCATATTCATACAAGGAAATACTAAAGGGCGTTGAAGTGACTGAACTAGACCTATTTGTATCAACATGGATAAAGCTCAAAGAATTAATTGGAAAAAAGCAAGTTGAGAATGAGACTCTTAGTATGATACCATAAATAAACTGTTAATACAAAAAGCAATACTAGAGATCATTTTAGATATATTCATATATACAGTAAAAGCATAAAAACAAGCATGACAATAATTTATACCAAAGTCTGGGTAGTGTTTCCCTCTGGGAAGGAAGAGAAGGGAAGAGAATGTAGGAGAGACGTTTAGGTAATTTCAACAGGATCTGTAATGCTTTGGTTTTCAAGGGAAAAAAAAACCAAACCATTCTAATTAAATAAAGCAAATTATTCTAAAAATCAGATAGAACTGTATAAGATTACAGTAGAGTTCATTTATTCTCTATAGTTCCCTGTTTTTGAAATATTCATTAAAAAACAAAACCAGTGAAAGAGAAAAGCATGATCATTAGCAGTGATTTCACTCTGAAACTTTTTTAAAGAAAGAAAAACAGGCAACTCTTCGCACACAGCTAGGAAACATTGGATGGCAGCAAGTCACTTACCAGTTTTTCAGAGTTGGACGCTGCTTAAACTGCTCTCTCTGATTTATGGAACAGCCACAGTTGGGACATTGAAGGTTCTGCTGAGATCAGTGGTGTCCTGTTCATAAGAAAGGAAAGTGAAACTCAAAGCAGCAAACAATCAGGAGACAGCAAGCCACCTGCTGTTAAATTTCTTTTTATCTAGTAAAAAAGAGACAGAAAACAAGGAGAAAAAAAAAAAAAAGGATTCCTGTTGAGCACATGAAAAAGATCTTTGGTCCCCTCTGCAGCCCACATCTAGGCATGCATGAAATGGCAATTATTAATTAAAAATTGTGATAAAACTAATAGTTAATAATTTCTTGTGCATATAACTGTATTTGGCACTGTGCACCTACCTGCATTTTCCTAGTTTCTGCTCAAAACAATCTCATACAGTAAACACTATTAGCATCCCTATTTCTCAGAGTATGAAAATAAAACTTAAGGACATTAAGAGACTTTGCCCAAAGTAATGGAGCTGATAGAGTGGTGCAGCCAGCTGGTATTCAAAACCCAGACTCTGCACTGGAACAAACAGATTATTATTTGGCTTTTCCTGAATGCATACGTAAGGCAGTGTGCAGCCTCTTTTCCTGTTTATACATTCATTCATTCAATACAGACTTAGATCCTGGGAAGGAAAATGCTAAGTACGATAACACCACTGCCCTCAGGGACCATGCTGTGTACTCAGGGAGACAGTCGGGTACACAGACAATTACGTTAGTGTGCCGAGGGCTACAAGTGGAATTAGAACGAGATTGTCTGGGGACCAGGATGACGGTAGCCTCACCCAGTCTTAGTGCACTAGGAAAAAGCCTGCTAAAAGATCAAAGTTTAGACTGAGACATGAATTACAAGGAAGAAGTGAAACAAGAGAGAGCACAGTGTTATGAGACCTCCAATTATTTTAGTCTGACTGGAATGGAGTGACAACATCAGATTGGCAGGCAATGAGGCTAGGGAGGTGATCAGGGTTTTAAAAGACGCAGATGTAGAGAATGGACTTGAGGACACAGAGAGGGGGCAGGGTAAGCTGGGACTAAGTGAGAGAGTGGCATGGACATATATACACTACCAAATATAAATAGATAGCTAATGGGAAGCAGCCACATAGTACAGGGAGATCAGCTCGGTGCTTTGTGACCACCCAGAGGGGTGGGATAGGGAGGGTGGGAGGGAGACGCAGGAGGGAGGAGATATGGGGATATATGTATATGTATAGCTGATTCACTTTGTTATACAGCAGAAACTAACAAACCATTGTAAAGCAATTATACTCCAAAAAAGATGTTAAATAAAATAAAATGTACGAAGTAAAAAATATATATACACACCTGGGGGGGGAAAAAGTCTTATTTAAGTTAAATTTTTATCAGGAAGACAACATTCAGACTCTAAAATCAGGGAGTGGCGTGGTCAAAATTGAATGTCTTAGAAAGAAAAGTGTATTTGTTGTTTCTTGCTTTGTAACAAATGCCATAAACCTAGAGGCTTTGAAACAACTCACATTTATTATGGCACAGTTTTTCCATGGATCAGGAGACCAGCATGGCTCAACTGGATTCTCTCCTCAGGGTCTCTCACTCAAGGTGTTGGCCAGGAGTGGTCTCATCTTTCTCTGGGAAAGTTCTTTCCGGTTACGGCAGAATTCAGTTCTGACGAAGTGTAAGACTGAGGTCCCCTGTTCTTTGCTGGCTGCCAGCCTGGGGCTACTCTCAGCTCCAAGAGGATGCTCCCAGTTCCTTGCCAATAGTCTTACTCATCTGAGGCTTACAAGACATGGTGGCAACAGAATCCTCCAAGGCCAGCAGCAGAATCTCCCTCATGTCAAATCTCCTTCAGAAAGAGCCCCTTTATTTTAAGGGTTTACCTGATTGCATCAAGCCCACCTACTGAAGATAATCGCTCTTTTAAAGCCAATAAAGTAATCATGGAAGTGATATCCCATCATTTTTAGATCTCTCTCACCCTCAAGGGTAGAGAGTTACACAAGGATGTAGGTCATGGGGGGGCCATCATAGATTTCTGACTATCACAAAGGGCAAGACTGAGATCAAAGAGACCACTTTTTAGCCTTTTGCATTTATTTATTTATTCAATCATTCATCCATTCATCTATCTGTTCTTTTTTTTTTTTTGAAGTATAACTGATTTGCAGTACTGTGTTGGTTTCAGGTATACAGCATAGTGATTCAGTATTTTTGCAGATTATGTTCCATTATAGATTATTATAAGATAATGGGTATAATTCCCTGTGCTATACAGTAAATCCTTGTGTATCTATTTTATGTATAGTAGTTTGTATCTGTTATTTCCATAACCATACTTTGTCCATCCTCTCTTCCCTCTCCCCTTTGGTAACCCCAAGTTTATTTTCTATGTCTGTGAGTCTTTTTCAGTTTTGCATATAGTTTTATTTTTTATATTCCACATATAAGTGATATCATGTAATATTTGTCTTTCTCTGTCTGACTTAACTTCATTCAGTATATTACTCTCTAGGTCCATCCATATTGCTGCCCATTTGCTCTTCTTATTCCTGTGTTGTATACCTGAAACTGTCATAACATTGTAAGCCAATTATACTTCAATTTAAAAAAAATTTTAGTCAAACAGGAAAATAAAAAAGATTACCAGGTCTGCCTAGAGTAAGACTCTAAATCCTAGACTCAGGCCTTAAAGACTGAAATGGCCAAAGTGTTTTGTCACTTGAGTTATTCCTGTAGCTGAATAGGGGGGCCACCTCCAAAAGCAGTGAGCATCCCACGCTGTGTATAGTCAGGAAGACCAGAGAGCCACGGCTGCCTCACCCGAGGGACAGAAAGGTATGGCCCTGCCTTCCTTCTTCTTCGTGCTTCCTGTTGTTCTGCAGCCTCTTCCGGATACAGACTCAGAGTCTCTAGCTTCCCAGTACTGTCTTGCTTTGAACATTTTGTTTTCTTTCCACTTATTTTGCTTCCTCATCCCATAATGCCTTCCTTTTCTATTTTCTTCCTCCTCAACATTTTTCCTTCCTTGGCTTTCTTCCTTCTCCTCTGTGGTTAGTCTCCACTTCTGCTCGTTATTCCTCAGCTGCTTAATATACATTTGAAGAATGAATTAAATTAAACAGATACATGACAATTTAGAAACCCCCAAGGTTAAAGAAGAGCCTGGTCATGACCATTGTGACCCATTTTCTAAAGAGAAAGTAGAGCATATTTAAAGAAAAATGTCTCTGAGAAAATAAAAATAATGAAAATAAATATTTTCCTATGATTAAATAATTTCCTTTCCTTATGATTAAACATACAACTATTCATTTATTGATTTCTTATTATTCTGCATTGTAGATAAACAGTGAACTGATTTTAACATGATACTGAGACTAAGGCTCAGGAAGAACAGCCTACAATGCTTATTTGGGGCTACAATAAACTGTGGTATGAAAAATGTCAAATTTACCAATTTTACTACATTTAACATTTTTATTATTAAATGAAAAAGAATGTTGCATAATAAAATTTTCACACTAATCATGAGCATAAAATAGAAATATATTTTAAAGAAATACAAATTTCACTCTTGCAACTCAAGTGTGTTAAATCATCATTTTCTTTAAATCAATTTATTCATTTCTGAATCCCTCTCCCAGAGTGTTGGGAATTTATGCTCTGGCATTTGGGGAACTCTTCACTTTCAGAATTGGACCAAGGACATTGAATCCAGCAGCAGGACAATACATATCCTGAAGCAGTTAGGGCATGTGTCCTAAGCAAACTGTCCCAGTGACAGGAGCTTGACTGGGCCCCTTCTCCCTTGACTACTGGACAAGGCTACTTCCAGTTTCCCTGTTGATATCCATGTAACACATTCCTGTTCTTTAAGTCAATGAGCATTGACTATTGTTGCTTATAACAATAGAACCCTAACAAACCTGCATTTACTTCTCTATTAACACTCTTACATCCTGGATGATTTGATTTGGTCCCATACTCTATTTTTCTTTTCTTTTTTTTTTTTTTTGTATATGGTACAATTAGTGTTTTTATTGAAATACAGTTAATTTACAATGTTGTGTCAGTTTCAAGTGCACAGCAAAGTGATTCAGTGATACATATATATATATAATATATTCTTTTTCAGATTTTTTTCCATTAAAGATTATTACAAGATATTGAGTATAGTTCCCTGTGCTATACAGTCAGTCCTTATTATTTATCTATTTTATATATAGTAGTGTGTATCTGTTAATCCCAAACTTCTAATTTATCCCTCCCCTGCCCCCTTTCCCCTTTGGTAACCATAAGATTGTTTTCTATGTCTGTGAGTCTGTTTCTGTTTTATAAATAAGCTCATTTGTATCATTTTTTTTTAGATTCCACAAATAAGTGATATCATATTTGTCTTTCTCTGCCTGACGTACTTCACTTAGTATGATAATCTCTAGGTCCATCCATGTTGCTGCAAAAAGCATTATTTCATTCTTTTTTAAGGCAGAATAATATCCCAATGTTTGTGTATATATATATATCACCTCTTCATTATCCATTCATCTGTCTATGGACACTTATGTTGCTTCCATGTCTTGGCTATTGTAAATAGTGCTGCTATGAACATTGGGGCACATGTATCTTTTCAAATTAGAGTGTTCTTCTTTTCCAGATATAAGCCCAGGAATGGGATTGCTGGACCATGTGGTAACTCTATTTTTATTTTTTTAAGGAATCTCCACACTGTTTTCCTTAGTGTTTGCACCAATTTACATTCCCACCAACAGTGTAGGAGGTTTCCCTTTTCTCCACACCCTCTCCAGCATTCATTATTTGTAGACTTTTTGATGATGGCCATTCTGACCAGTGTGAAGTGATACCTCATTGTAGTTTTAATTTTTATTTCTCTAATAATTATCAATGTTGAGCATCTTTGCATGTGCCTCTTGGAGATCTCTATGTCTTTGGAGAAATGTCTGTTTAGGTCTTCTGCCCATTTTTTGATTTGATGAATCCTTATGACTCCACACAAAAACTATTAGAACTGATAAACAAATTCGGCAAGGTAGCGGGATACAAGATTAACATACAGAAATCTGTTGCAGTTCTTTACATTAACAATGCAATATCAGAAAGAGAAAGTTTTTTAAAATCCCTTTTAAAATTGCATCAAAAAAATAAATTACTTAGGAATAAATCTGACCAAAAAGGTGAATGACTTATATGCTGCAAACTATAAAACATTGGTAAAGGAAACTGAAGGTGATTCAGAGAAATGGAAAGATATCCCATGTTCTTGGACTGAAAGAATTAATATTGTTAAAATGGCCATACCACCCAAACCAATCTACAGCTTTAATTCAATCCCTATCAATTTACTCATGACATTTTTCATAGAACTAGAATAAATAATCAAAAAATTCATATGGAACCATAAAAAACCCAGAATTGCCAAAACAACAAAGCTAGAGGCATAACCCTCTCAGACTTCAGACAATACTACAAAGCTACACTAATCAAAACAGCATGGTATTGGCACAAAAAACAGACATATGGATTAATGGAACAGAATAGAGAGCCCAGAAATAAACCCACACACCTACAGTCAATGAATCTTCAACAAAGGAGGCAAGAATATACAATGGTCAAAAGACAGTCTCTTCAAGTAGTATTGGTAAAGCTGGACAGCTGCATGTAAATCAATGAAGTTAGAACACTCTCTCACACCATACACAAAAATAAACTCAAAATGGCTTAAAGACTTAAATATAAGACATGACATCATAAAATTCCTAGAAGAGAACATAGGCAAAACATTCTCTGACATAAATCGTAACAATGTTTTCTTAGGTCAGTCTCCCAAGGCAAAAGAAATAAAAGCAAAAGTAAACAAATAGGACCTAATCAAACATAAGTTTTTGCACAGCAAAGAAAACCATAAACATGTTGAAAAGGCAACCTATGGACTGGGAGAAAATATTCACAAATGAGCAAATTACAAGAGCTTAAATTCCAAAATATACAAACAGCACATACAACTCAATACCAAAAAACAAACAGTCCCTTACTTTAAATACCACACATGTTGATATGCCAAGGACTCTCAAATGCATGTCTTCAGTCCTGACCTCTTCCCAGAACATCAGGCTGACCACTTGATATCTCTACTGGATGTCTAAAAAGCATTTAAGTTTTTAACAGGCCTACAAAACCTGCCTTCAAACATGACCTCACTTCTCCCCTAGTAGTTCCTGTTTTAGTTAAGGATACCAATACCCATCTAGGTTTATTCAGACAAAACCTAGGAATTCTTCTTAATTTCTCTTTTTTTTTTCACTCCATATCCAAATTATGAGCAAAGCTGTCACTACAAGATATTTTTCTCTCTAATATCCCTAGTGTAGACTATTATTTAACTTAGATAGTGATGCAAGCTCTATTTTGGTGTTTCGGTTACCTGTTGTTGCATAACAAAGTACCTCTAACATTTAATGAGTTAAAACAATGACAGTTATTTCTCAGGATTCTATGCATTCACCATTAAGTGCTTCTGCTTCACTTGATTTTGGCTGCAGTTTAGAACAGCCAGAAGTCCAAAATGACCTCACTCCCAAGGCTGGAAGTTGGAAGTTGTTTCTGGCTGCTGGTTAGAAGCTTTCCTGGGGCTGTTGGCTAGAAGTCTTGATTTTCTCTGACATGGTTTCTTGGCTTTCCCACAGTATAATGAGCCATAAGTTGATTCTTTGCAAAGACAAAACTGATAAACTCCTAGCAAGACAGATCAAGAGAATGAGAGAGAGAGAGAATGAGAGGTAAAGAACACAAATGATCAACATTAGATATGAAAGAGTAGGCATCACTAACAGTACTTACCTAATCCTAAAGATATTAAAAATATAATAAAGATATTATTAGCAGCTTACATCAACATATTTGACAATATATATAAAATGGAAATTTTTCTAGAAAAACCCAACTTAAAACTGATAGAAGAAAAAATAGAAAATTTAAAATTTCCACTCTCTAATAAAGAAATTAAATCTTTTATTTAAAATCTTTACACAAAGAATCATGAACAGACAAAAAGTTATACAAATATCCATCAAACACATGAAAAGATGTTCAAAAACACTCATAATTAGAGAAATGAAAATGTAGAAAGCACTGCTATACCGTTTCTCACTTGTATTTAAATTTTTAAAATTTAAATTATGGCACATTCTGTCAGTGAAACTAGAGGGAAACAAGCACTCATATATTACTGGTGGGAATGCAAGCTGGTACAGCCTTTCAGGAGGAGAATTGAACAATAGGTAAGAAAAGTACATGTGTCCTTACCTTTTGGCCAACAATCCCACCTCTAGGAATCTACCATTAATATATGCTTCCAACAAAGCAAAAATACATATACACAGGGTTATTCATTATAGCATTCTTTGTAATAGCAAAATGTTAGAAACAACATACATGCCTATATATAGGAGATCAGGTGAAGAAATGGTACAATACACAATGGAGAATTATGCTGTATAAAAAAATCTCTATGAACTGATATGAAGTAATTTCCAGAATTTACTATTAAGTGAAAATAGTAAGTGCAAATAAGAGTATCTATAGTCATCTACCTTTCATGTATGAAAGAATGTAAGAAAATATACATATCCACTCATTTGTGAAAAGAAATACAGTCAGCCTTCCATATTCATGGATTCCACATCCACAGATTCAACCAAATGTAGACTGAAAATATGCAGAAAAAATTCCAGAAAGTTCTAAAAAACAAAACTTGAACTTGCCACACACCAGCAACATAGTGGTTACATTGTATTTACTACCATTTACATAGCATTTATATTGTATTAGTTATTATAAGTAATCTAGATATGATTTAAAGTATTCCAGAGAATGTGCATAGGCTATATACAAATACTACTCCATTTTATATATAGAACATGAGCATCTGTGGATTTGGGTATCTACTAGGGGTCCAGGAACCAATCCTCCCAGGGATACCAAGAGATGACTGTACAGGAATGATAAACCAGAAACTAAAGGGATTGATTACTAATGGGTGGGGGAGGAGTAGAGTAAAAGGGGGACTGAAAAAGGATTAGTAGGTATGAGGAAGGAACATCACTTCTCTAAGTATGTCCTTTTGTTTGCCTCTTACTCATAGAACTATAGTAATGTTTCACATACCAAAACAAATAAATAAACAATTTAAATCAATCAAGATGTGGGAGAAACCCAAAATACAATATGAAGTGTAGCAAAGGAACCTAACCTAACCATGTGCCCAGAAATGATGGAACCACATTGAAGGAGAGGGAAGGGGGAAGAAAAGAACTAACCTAGATAACTGAGAAAAACAGTACTTTGACTAAATACTCTAACGCTAAAGACAAAAAGAACTGTAAAACACCTTATTCTGGTTACTAAATGTGTTAGCAATAGGGGTTTGGGTTAGCAATTTTGAAATAAATTAATGTTTGTTCCAACTAGAATTGAAGGAAAATTAAATATATTGTAAACAATAAGAACTATGCTTCTTTTTGCCAAAGAAGTTACAAATAAGAAAAGGAAGAAGGCTAGCAGGAATCCTGTAGTGCTGTATTAGAATTGCAGAAATTGGTGTAAGCACACATACAGATAGACAGATACAGAAATATAGATGTATGTGTATGTGTGTATTAGTATGCACCATATATTCCTAGATCCGTCAACTAAGAAAGGACTATCTTGCGGTGCCAGAACATGAGACGATGCTCCAAAAAAATGTCAAAAAGACACAGGATGACTGAAGGGGAAATAATTTGAGAAGCAAAATAAATAATAATCGTATTAGTTTATAACCCATAGAATAAAATAAATAACCATGAACTCATCCTGATATAAATAAATAATTTAATATGTAAATAAATGAATGACAAAGTACAGCTCTGAATTCCAATTAATAAGTGTAGGAAAAAAGAAAATCAATATTAGGTAAATTCCATAAGATCCATCAATGTATGCTAAAATTAATGAGTGTAAGTTTGAGGAGAAACAGGACATTTACAGAATCTCAAAGTATCTCCCCCAAGATATTTATTAATTTTGATGGAAAAAATAGTAACTTAAAGTAGACAAATTCTGCAGACACCATCTTAACTAGGTAATTGATGTTAACATTACCAGGGTAAGCATATTGATATTATGTACTCCTAGTTATCATGCACTGAGAAGAACATATAACTTTTATGGTATTCTTGGTAAAATGCATAACTTTCATCTACTCATAAGAAAATATCAGACAAAGTCATATCGAAGGCCATTTTACAAAAAAAAAAAAGCTGAACAGAAATCTTCAAAAGTGTCAAGGTCATAAAAGACAAGGAAAGAATTAGGAACTATCACAGACTGAAGGAGACTAAGAAGACAACTAAATAAAACGTGGGATCTTAGATGGATCCTGAGACAAAAGCATTAGTAGAAAAACTGACAAAATTTGAATGATGTCTGTAACTTAGTTAATAGTATAATACCAATGTTAATTTCCTAGTTTTGATAATTGTATTATGATTATGGGAAATGTTAATATTAAGGGAAACTGAGTTGAGAGTATGTAGGAACTCTATAGGAACTCTCTGTACTGTGTCTGCAACTTTTCTGTAAGTCTAAACTATTGCAAAATAAAAATTAAAAGAAAAATCTCACAAAGAAAACCCCAAACCCAGGTAGTTCTGCTAGTGAAATCTTTTAAATATAAGAAGAAACATTACACAAACATTATACAAAACTTTCAAGAACACTTCCCAAATCTTGAGATCAGTTAACATAGATACAAAACTTGAGATCAGAATAACCTATGTACAAAACTTGACAAGGACATTATAAGACAAGAAAGGGGGCTTCCCTGGTGGCGCAGTGGTTGAGAATTCGCCTGCTGATGCAGGGGACGCGGGTTCGTGCCCCGGTCCGGGAGGATCCCACATGCCGCAGAGCGGCTGGGCCCGTGAGCCATGGCCGCTGAGCCTGCGCTCTGCAACGGGAGAGGCGACAGCAGTGAGAGGCCTGCGTACCACAAAAAAAAAAAAAAAAAAGAAAGAAAGTAAAACTATAAACCACTATCAACATAGATACAAAAATCTTAAACAGTATTTAGGAAATTGAATCTATCAATGAATAAAAAGGATAGTACATCCCAATGACTTCAGTTCATTGCAGTAATAGTGTTTTTACATTAGAAAAGCAACTAATTTGACGTATTAATAAACAAAAAGTTTTGAAATAATATAAGATCTACACAAAGAGAAAATACTTAATAAAATTTGACACCCACTCCTGATTTTTAAATAATAATAAAATCCTTAAAAAACTAGGAATAGAAGGAACCTTCCTAATCTAATAGAGAGTATCTAATGATAAATAACTACAGCTTGCATCACCCTTAATGGTATAATACTGAAATTTTTTTCCAAGAAAAAGAGTATCTGCTATTACCAGTTCTATTTAACCTCGTATTGAAGGTGTTAAATGTAAACATGCAATAAGTCAAGATACAGAAATAAAAGGCATAAGAATTAGAAGGAAAAAGTAAATTCAGTGATTTGCGTGTTAAATGTGTATGTGGAAAAATACAGAAGACTATGCAGGCACACTGTTAGCAATAATATGTGAATTTAGCAAGCTCAGTGAATAAAAGGCAAATTGTGAAAAATCAGTTAGATTCCTGTAAAACAGTAACGAAATTAATGCTAAAATATAAAAGATAACATTTACAATAACAATGCATGTTAAAAAAAGTAATAAATCTATCAATTGTTGTACAAGAATAAAACTAATTAAATGGAAAAACGTACCATGTTCAGAATGGAAGACCTTATTTTAAAGATATTATGTCAACCTGGATAAAATCAGGAGAAGGAAAGCACACTGTAATTTAATCTGGGAAAGTTTAATACAAAGAACTATTTATAGTAACAGAGGGTTGTAACAATGAGAGATTGTCTAGAAGTAAAAACTAAAAACTATATAAATAACAGATATAAGGAACAGTCATACCCTTAGGATGAATTAGAACACACAGCCAGAAGTCCCAGTAGGTCAAAGAACCCCAGATCTTAAGTATGGCAGTGGCTTTCTAAATGACAAAGAAATGCCTGTTGCGTGCATTGGTGGAAATTGCTGGAAATTCACTCTCTGGGGTGCTCGGGAAATTTGCTCAGACAGCGGTGTCTCACTGGAGTCATGCTGCTACAAAACTGCCGGAGGTGGGGTATTGGGGAACGCCCCAGGCTGCTGGGTGCTTCTGGCTGCCATGCACTGCAGGAGCCTGGTACTGGAATAGCCAGCTGTGCGTGCTGCAGGAGCTGGACCCGGGAGAAGCCATGCACGCTTCAGAATTTGCAGAACCAGGAAGCAAAACCCTTCTCTTGCAATGTCTCTCCAGTGCCCTCTACTAACAATGCTCAACTTCATACCAACTGACAAAGGGAAAACATTTAAAAGGACAATTTTCTTCAGAGACTGGGCAATAAAGAGTGAATTTGGAGCCAGGAGGCAATAAATTGATAACTGGAACAGAAGAAGAACACCACCCAAACTGGAGGACTCGCTATTATAAAACTATTGTAAAACCATCATTAAGATAGTGTGTGAGGGCTTCCCTGGTGGCGCGGTGGTTGAGAGTCCGCCTGCCGATGCAGGGGACACGGGTTCGTGCCCCGGTCTGGGAGGATCCCACGTGCTGCGGAGCGGCTGGGCCCGTGGGCCATGGCCGCTGGGCCTGCGCGTCCGGAGCCTGTGCTCCGCAACGGGAGAGGCCACAACAGTGAGAGGCCCGCGTACCACAAAAAGAAAAAAAAAAAAAAAAAAAAAAAAGATAGTGTGTGATTGATGAAAAATAGAGAAACTGACCAGTTGAACAGAATAGAGTCTACAGAGACAGACTCACACATACACAGTCACCTGATTAATGATAAACACACACTGCAGTACAGTGAAAAAAGGATAGTTCATTCAATAAATGGTTCTGAGTCAATTAGAAGACCAAACAGAAAAAAATTAATTTTGACCCTACTCAAAAATTAATTCTAAATGGATTACAAATCTGAATGTAAAAGGTAAAACAATCATATTTTTACAAGAAAACTATATGGAACATTTCCAGACTTTGGAGCAGGCAAAGCATTCTTAAATAGGATGCAAAAAGCAGTAACTATAAAATCTGATAAAGTGAAAAATACTAAAATTAAGGATTTCTTATCGAAAGACACACCACTAGGAATGAAAATACATCTCAAAAATTTGGAGAGGAGATTCATATCCAGAATATTTCAAGAACAAGTACAAATCAGGAGAGACAAACCAATAGAAAAATGAGTGCTTCATAAATGGTGAATAGACATATACAAAGTATTCAACTTCATCAATCATCAAGAAAGTAAAAATTAAAGCCACAATGAGATATCACTATTCACCTATCAGACTGACCAAAATGATAAAGATCAACCAAGTGTTGGCTAGAAAGTGGCACAATGGCAATTCTGGTTGTGGAAGTATAAACTGGTAAAACCACTTTAAAAACTAATGGGCAATATCAGTGAGAGCTGAGTATAAGGGTACCTTATGACAAAGCAATTCTACCACCTATGCATTCTCCTGTCCATATTCATCACAGAACACGCACAAGAATGTTCATAGCAGCACTGTTTGTAATAGTCCCAGGCTGAAAACTCCTCAAATGCCCATTTGCAATAGAACAAATAAATATGTTATGGTATATTCACAAAATGAAATACTGTACAGCAATGAGAGCCAAAGAATGATATCTTCATACCTGGATGAACCCCACAAACAATGTTAAGTGAAAGAAGCCAGGTTGGAAAAGAATACATAGTGTATGATTTATCAATGTTCAAGTATAGTCAAAACCTACCTGTGGTGGTAAAAATCAGAATAGTGGCCGCCCTTGCAGGAGCTGTGACTAGAAGCAGGAACAAGGGGAGTGTTCTTGGTGTTAGTAATATTCTTATTCTTGATCTGGGTGCTGGTTACATAGGTATGTTCAATTTATGATAATTTAGTGAGCTATACACTTGTGATTTGTATACTTTTCTGTATGTGTTATACTTCTATAAGTTGCTTTTAAAAGAGAGAAAAGGAAACAAAAACAAACATAATGACATCAAATTAATGAATATGGTACAATTAACTCATACTTCAAATGTATTGGGTATAAGATAAGAAAAATCTACGAATTCTAGTTACAGTCTTCGTTTGGAATAATATTCTCCTGCCACAAGGGGGTTCCCTTGCTATATTCCTTTACTTATGACACTACATATTTTCTAGATTCTCTTGGTATTCTGATGCATTTTACCTATTTATCTTTGAAGGGTTCAACAAGGCACACTCTTTACTGAAAATCTATAAATCTACAGAATAGAATATAGCATGAAGCCTCTCCACAATTACTCCAAAAATGGTCATCCAACAAGTAGTGGAAGATGTTTCTTCAAACTCTTAATCTGATTACTAGAAAGTGTATCCTAATCTAATATTTAAATCTATCCCTTGTCATTTCTAGCCTTTGTTCTTGCTCTGCCTCTCAGGACTGAATTTCTCTGTTTTGGGCAGAGTATAAGCTTTCTATTAAGGCAACTGAGGTATTTTTATCAGCTACATGCTATCTCTAACTTCTTAAACTGACAGTTGGGTAGCACCCACAGATTTTTTTTTCTGGGTGTTGTCATGTTTAATCTTTTGTACAAACACGTTTCAGGACTCTGGTAATCCTTATGTTAATCCTTATTAATTTTCTGTTAAATTTAGACAATTATGTCAACCTATCATGCTATTTTTAATCTAATTTGGTTTTCAAATTAGATTCCACAAGTCTTGTGTTACAAATGTAAATGGATGTCTCCTACTTCATAAGGTGCTTAGCATATAGTAATAACTCAATAATAGTCATTTAATTCAATTAGGTGAAATAATGTATTCAAGAAGAGAGCAATTTGAATCCAAATAATTATAAAGTTAATTTACATTTCTCTATCTTGTCTACATATATTTTATAATATTTTTCCTTTTTTTTCTGAAATCCATATATTTTATGTCTACAGCATTACCCAAGTCTTTAGGTCAAGCAAACCTACTTCACAAAGAGAATTAGATTATTCTGCCAAGACCTGGTTTTGACTAATTTATGATGGTACCTAGTGATCATTACTTCCCTCTATAATTTTGTCTGCTCATGCATTCAGTCATTCATTTGTCGAGTATATATGGAGTGCCTTCAAGGTGCTCTGCACTTTCTAGAAGCTGGGATGGGGACCTTGAATGTGACAAGTTCCTACTTTCAAGGAGCTTTATGTTCAGTGGGAGAAAAATGGAAAATAAATAATTGAACAAATAAATTAGCAAGTTAATGTCGCATAGCAAAAGTTCTGATAAGCTAATAAAAGCAAACTTACGTATTAGAGAGTTACAGGGAGATACTTTAGATAGGGTGGTCAGGGAAGACCTCTTTGAAGAAGTACCATTTGAGTTAAGACCTGAATTGTGAGGAACGAGCCACAAAAATGACCAAAAGAAAAAAGTTTCAAGAACAGAAGATAGCAACCAAAGAAAGATCTAAGGCAGTAACAAGCATGATGAGGAAAAGAAAGAACGTCAAAGTAATGTATAGGGAGCAACAGCAGGAGAAGTGTGGATGAGGCGGGTAAGGTTGGCAAGGACCAGAGCAAGTGTGGACTGATCGGCCATGTCAGGGAGTTTGTGTTTCATCCCAAGTGTAATAGGGAGCCATTGAAGGTTTTCAATGGAAGAAAGATATGATCTAGTTGATAGATTGAACGCATCACTATGTATGCTGAAAAGAAGAGGGATGGCAGGAAAAGGTGGCAGAAGTGGGTGACTATCCAAATGAGTTATGATGGACTGGCCTAGGGTGGTGGTGATCAGGATAAAAATAAATGAAGAGGTAGGAAGAATATTTTGGAGGTAAAGCCAGGAGACCTTGCTAATGGACTGTATATGCGACTGGCAGAAAGAGAGAAACAAAGAACAATTTCTAAAGCTTTGGCTTAAGAAATTGACTCTACGAAGGTGTCATTTTCTGAGCCAAAGGGAAACTGGAAACTGAGGAAAGATCAGATTTGGGACATGGATCCAAAAGTTCCACTTTGAGTATACAAAGTTAGATGTTAAACAATTATGTAGCATTTTTCAGTTGCCTGTTAGACATATGAGTGTTGAGGAACTCGTTCGGTGTTCCTGTCACTTCACCATTTGTTCATTCCTTTATCTTCCCCTCTCTTTTCTCTCTCTGTGAGCTGATTTTTGGAAACTCCAGTGGAATGCGTATCCCAGGTTGTATTTA
Source organism: Kogia breviceps (assembly GCF_026419965.1). Lineage (NCBI taxonomy): Eukaryota > Metazoa > Chordata > Mammalia > Artiodactyla > Physeteridae > Kogia > Kogia breviceps. The sequence goes on from NC_081310.1 coordinate 133,572,269, forward strand.
GATAATGTTCCATGCTTCATCCCTCTGCCCCACAGCCTAACATGCCCCCAAACAGCCATTACTGAAGATAGAGAGTGTAGTGTAACTTCTCCCTTACATATTGTAGAACGCTGTTGGGGACCAGGAAACGTTGCTTGTTGTCAGGAATCAGGAACTGGTTTTTGTCCATTTTTGTATTACCTGAACCAGTGCTAGTATTTATATAAAAAAAGATTATTTAAACAAAAGTTATGTAAACCAAATGTTATCACTTTAAAAACACTTCCTGGGCTTCCCTGGTGGCGCAGTGGTTGAGAGTCCGCCTGCCGATGCAGGGGACGCGGGTTCGTGCCCCAGTCCGGGAGGATCCCACATGCCGCGGAGCGGCTGGGCCCGTGAGCCATGGCCGCTGACCCTGCGCGTCTGGAGCCTGTGCTCCGCAACGGGAGAGGCCACAGCAGTGAGAGGCCCACGTACCGCAAAAAAATAAAATAAAATAAAAACACTTCCTAAGCCAGCTCAAAAGATCAAAACTTTGACAATTTTTTAATAAGGCTGATATCCAACATTTGCCTGACTTAAAAGTTTGTTTCCTCCACTAACCTGATAGGTCAACTCAAATCCCAACAGCCAAACCGGTTTGGCAAAATAGACGATGATTTACCTAGAGTGGAATTGGACACCACTGAAATATCATTCTCACCTAATGACTTCACTTCTGATGTAAAGAAAACTGCTTCTAAAAATCCACGTTTTAATTTTAGTCCGAATGTAGCATAATGAGAAGGCTAGGAGAGAGAGGGAGGGAGGGAGAGAGAAGCAGACAGAGAGGCAGAGAGAAAAGAGGAAGAAACAGATTACAGACAAATATACCAATTTGTTTACAAGCATTTAGGACTGCTGGGAACTAGCTTTTAGATCTTAAATGTGTTGTGAATAAAATCTTCAGCTTTACAGTTTGTTCAGTGAATTATATACACACTATTCAGTCAAAATAATAAAAGTATATTAATAATGACATTACCACAAGCAATAAGTATACTTCTTATCTTGGAAACCATCTATAAAATAACAGATGTTAAAAGAATTATAAGTAAATTTCTCTTTTCTTTCTATAAGATAGTTGTGAATTCATTTATTTCTTGAAATTAAATAAAGGCATTTCAGATTCCACCAGATCAGCAAACATAGCTCCCTATAACTATTCAAAAATGTGAAAAGAATGATAATAGAAAATATATGTATATAAATAAAAGTTTTTCTTATTATTTGAAAGTCTGATTTTCAATTCAGTGGTAAATAGTATATTGTAGACAACACCATGGTGTATTGAAAATTACTCTTTGCAACTAATAGGACTTGCATTGGAATCTTTAGTTCCATTTAGTTCCAGTCAACAAATATTTTTTTCAAATAATAATCCTATCTCATATTTCTACTGCAGCAAATAATCAAAATTCTACTTACTAAATCTCCTGAAGAACTTCCAAAAAACTTGAATGTTTTGAGAATTATACTGATTAAGCTTAAATTTTCAGTGTTCTAGAAAGCCAAATTTTAAAGTATCTCTTCATTTGTATTATTCGTATACTCCCTACTATCTTGCATCAGATTCCAATAAATCTAAACCATGCCATTAAGGGTCAAGAAATAAAGAATAAACAGCTGATAAAAATGGCAGGGTTGGAGAATTGGGCAGATAAATTTTAAAACTATTTTCTGTTATTATTAATGTACCAAATCTTTATGGACCATCTCTTATGTGCCTGATCACTAAGCTAAGCACTGAAGAGAGAGAAGTGTACAGAATAAATATTATGGTCCCTGCTCTCACAGAGCTTTCCACGCAGTGCAGGACACAGATCTTGAAAATACATTCGCACAAAAATGTATAAATTACAGATAATAATTATGACTATTTAAATCACCAATCTTTCCCTCACTCAACAAAATTATTTTTTAAATTCATCAAGATAGTCCCAGAAGAGTAGGGTTGAATCCAGTTAGATGGAAAATCTGCAAGCTGGGATACGGTGGGATTAGTTCACACATACTGATGGATAGAAAGAGAAGAACAACATTGTCAGAATCTTTGGATTGCAGTGACTTCAGACCACATACTAGCCAGTGGTTCTGAGATATAACTCATAAATCTGTTTCCTAGTGTCCTCTCAAATCTTTGGCACTTGAAAGACATGTGCGGTGATAACATTGAATCTGAGAATCTTTTGCTTTCAATCTCTTTAAGTTTCTCAAATCCTAGTCAATAAGAGTATTTCTGACTCACCTTATAATCCTATATCTATGATTGATGAAGCATAGTCTGACATAATTTATTCTGGAAAATTCAGTTTTGTGTATAGGCCATATACTGAGTAAATATTGTGTTTATTCTTTTTCCCACACAATAGATAATTTATGAAAGCTCAAGATCTTTATAATTTCATTTTATAGGCAGCTATACTCTCCAGCTTCTTAATATCTTTGCTAAGATAATATTAAATGTATTTGATTTTATTTGACATGGCTTCAGTTAAAATTTCAAAGTATCCAGAAATCAACTTTTGTATACTCCATAGTTCTATTATTTTTCAAAATATGAGTATTATATTTTTCCCATTCTATATAAGGTAATTAACCTTGGTGAGAATTCACTAACTTTCAGAATGGTTTCCACTTCATTACTTGTCTTAAATTTAGAGATATTGCTCTCATCATTTCATGAGTGTTTGATTTCACTTTATTGGCTATTTCCTTAAAATCATTGGTTAGAATCTAGCAAGAATGTTCAAAGAATAGTGAATAAAGTATGTGTGCATATGTTTGTGTGTGATTCTCTTTGCAAAATACAGAGTCAAGTTATTTTAATTAATGAGGATCTAATTGGTAGGATGCACAGGGAAATGAAGAAAGTAAGAATCCTAGGCACATGATTAGTTGTCAAGGAAATTCAAGAAAAGCCAAGCACCCAGCCCGTACAGGAAGAAGAGATACCACAGTGCTCTTGGTCCTTATGGCACCAAAACGTCTTTCAGGCACCAGGGCAACTGTAAAAATCTGGTCAACTTTTACCCCTTCCCACTGTGAGAGTCCCTGCATCACTCTCGTTTTTCTGCTGCCAACATGGCTCAGTTACTATGTCCATTTCCCCTCGAGCTACCAATTAAGTAATTTTCTCTATATTTCCCTATTCAAATTCCTGATAATGAATGAATCTAGTGGGACCTGCTAACTACCATCAACACTTTCCAAGCCATCTTAAAAGTGTTCATCTTGGTACAATCATACATGGCCAATAAGTTTACAAGGCATGGAACATGGTCACCCTTGCTTTCCTCAGCCACACCTTGGGGAGAGCAGTTTCCCTAAGGAAGCAAGTAAATGGCCAGAAGTAGAAGAACCATCTCGCACTTATGTAGCAGAAACAAGAAGAAAACTCACATCTAACAGTGGCAGGGCAGACAGCTAGAATCTTAACAACATGTTAGAGCTGCTATACCAGCTAGAATACCTTCCTCCTACCTTCTCATTACCTAAGGGGGAAAAAAATCTCGCTGTTTTTAGTTAACCACTGTTAATTAACTTTTCTCTATGAGGCAGAATATAATTTCTGGCACTGCTGGAATGAAACATTCTCATGAAGCAATAAGATCCACCGTTTCATCTGATCCCTAATGTCAGTGTACTATGTCTACTAAATTATTTTCCTCCATTATTTCATTTAAATGAATCACTTTGGTTTCTATTTTATCTTCTGCCTAACTATTAATAACAATGACCCCCAGAACACAGCCTTTGGCATCTCACTTTAAGAAATCTCATCCATTCCCATGGCTTCAATTATGACATACATGTTGAAGGCTGTCATACACCCAACTAAACCCAAGACTCTTGTATGTAGCTGGCAACTGGAAATATGAACTTTATCTGTGGTGAAGATAAGGCACTTTAAACTCACCATTTCCTTCTTAAACCTGATCTTCCTCTGTTCTCTAAGTTGGAGAATAACATGAGCCTCCTCCTAGTTTATCTAAATCGGTGTCATTGAAATTAAACTTTATTCTTCCCTTTGCCCTCTAAATACCATTGTCACCAAATCCTGGTAATCTACCTCGTATGTACTAGCCCTCTGTTCTGTCCTTCTCTCTCTTTCTTCACTGTCACTGTCCCTCTTAGAATCGTCAATGGGCTCATCAAGGGCTCATAACACTGCCCTCGACTAGACAAGGGCAACAGTCCTTTCGACACATTCTGCTCACTACTGTGAGAGGACTCTCTAAAATGCAAATCTTATGTGATTTGTCATGTAAAACATTTTGGTGACTCTTCATGGCTTTTAGGATGACATAAAATTCAGTAAGGCCCAGGCTCTACCATACTCTCCAGATTCATCTTTGACTATCTCACCCTAAGCACGAGTGACACAGTATTTCTAACACACCATGATTTTACACATGGATATATCTTTGAATATACTCTTTCCTATGCCTGGACTAAGCTTTCATTATTGTTCATTCTGATCCTCTCCTAGACTAACTGCCAGACAACTGCAAAAATCTGTTCTGATATCACCAACAGAAATGATGAACATGTTAGTGATGTTCATATATTACATATCATTATTATCTATTAAAACATTAAACAATCCCAGGATATAAATGATATTTCCACCTTACATATGAGAAAATTTGGTTCAAAAGAGTTAAATAATGTGTCTGAGCCAAGAAATCAAAGAAAGATATATTCATATTACGTTAATCAATGAGCTTCATGTTTTATAAGAAACCACTCCTGGGCATATATCTGGACAAAACTATAATTCAAAAAGATATTGATACATGCACCCTTATACATGTAGCACTATTTACAATAACCAAGACAGGGAACCAGTCTAAATGTCCATCGACAGATGAATGGATAAAGAAGATGTGGTGTATATATATATATATATATATATATATATATATATGTATATATATATATGAATATATATATATGAATACTACTCAGCTGTAAAAAAGAATGGAATAATGCCATTTGCAGCAACATGGATGAATCTAGATATTATCATACTAAGTGAAGCAAGTCAAAGAAAAATACCATATGATATCACTTATATGTGGAATCTAAAATATGACACAAATGAACTTATCTATGAAACAGAAACAGACTCACATGGAGAACAGACTTATGGTTACCAAGGGGGAGGAGAGGTGGGGGAGGGATGGATTGGGAGCTTGGGATTAGCATATGCAAACTATCATATATATGTATAACTGAATCACTTTGCTAAGTTCACAGAAACTAACACAACATTGTAAATCAACTATAATAAATTATTTTTTTAAAAAAAGAATCCAAGGACAAATTCTTTTATGGTTAAAACTACCAGGTGTTATTAAATTAATAATAGCCAATATAGACTTCAAACTCCCATTATGTTGTCTATTTTAATGAAAGGAACATTGACCACTCAGTTGCCACGAGCTTAATTATTATTACATAGTTTTAACATATGGCTTTTAAAATTAGGACATATTGAAAGGTGTTTAACAAATATTTGTTAAGAGGGAAAGAAAGATCAGTATTTCCCATGAAGATAATATAATGTTACAATTTATAGAGTTATTAGCACAGGAAAATTAAGCACCTATTTTGAAGAACACAAAGTTCAGAGATCAGGATCAACAGGTGTTGCTTCTGTTAATATACAAATAGCCTGATTATATTCTAATGATCTGTTGCACTGCCATGCCTTTATGCCTGATGACTCTTTGGAAATACTAGGAAGGCACAATTTGTCTTTCATTATTTATGACCTTAGGAAAGCTGAGATCAAATGAAGCATGGGCTTCTCGTTCTTTATTTTAACCCAGATATCCAGCTGAGACCACTGAAGCATAATGCATTTGGGGGAAGATGTAAGACCACACAAATTTACACTTACACCTACCGGAATAAGTGTATATTTTGGTGTTTGCAATAAGACTCCAATTTATCTTCACCTTAGGAGCTAGCAAACTGCTTCCAGGAAGCTTAAAAGAGTTTTGCAAATATTGGAGGGCTTATATATATAACACTCTATGAAAGAAGAGATTAAAGATAGATACATTATCTGATAAGTAGATAGAAAGAGATGTAGTATATAAAATTATTATTAGAGAAAGGGACTGGAAACAAAGCAATTAAACAATGTTTTGACAAAAGTAAAACAGTAATAGAGTCTATATTCTGAAATTAATTCAGCCTGTGCCATTATAAGAAATTAGTTGAATACTGTTCTTTTTATTTTTAGATTGATTGAGGTATAATTTATACATAAAAATACTGTACACATTTCATGTAAACTCATGCAAACTCTTCATGAGTTTGGACATATGCAAAGTTTCTGTTGTCCAAGATGAATAAGTTGTAGAGATCTGCTATACAACATAATACCTATAGGTAAAATAACAGTATTGTACACTGTAAAATACTATTCATTTTTTACAATGTTTGTTGAGGCAGGAGAAATTGGATTGAATAGAAATAATCAACTTTATCCAGGTTTTTAATATTGTAAGCATGGAATTGTGTGCAGCATTTCTTAATTTTTAAAAATAATTTAGATATGTGTCTCTATATCTAGTTTCTCACTATTGATTTTTAGTAGTTCCCTCTTTATTTCAATTTTGTTTGCTAGGCTTTTCAAGAATATTAGATTGTTGGGTTTCCTTCCCTCAGACAAGCAACCAATTTTTAGATTTTTATCAGTTTCCTTGTTCTATTTACTTTCTGAGTTATTAATTTCTTATTTGCTCTGTACTTTCTATTATTTTTGGTGTTGTGCTCATCCTCTCAGTTTTAGGAATGAGATTAGTTTTACCTTTCCTACACATTTCCCTTTAGTTCATAGTGCTTTCAATATATTTTTGTTGTTCATTTTCAAATGCATTTGATAAATGTTTAATTCATTATTTTTAAATTTCAAAATATTTAAAGTTTTGAATTTGCTCTTGAGCAGATCTTTAGATGATGTATTTCATGTTTTAATATGAAAACTTCATTTTTACTTTCTCTAAATAGTATGAAGTTGAGTCTGAATTGTATTTTACATCCAATAGTAATTTAGGTGATAGTGCATAATAATTTAATTTTAAAATGTGTACAAATTTTAAAATGATTGACTTTGTTATTGAAATATCTGGCCTTTGGGTATAATTTCTTTAGTTAGTTGAGTGCTTTATTGTATTCTAAAATTATTACTTCTATCAAGTTATCTGTATATTTCTAACACCTTTTTACATGAAATATTGCAAGGTTACATATTCTGCTAAAATGGTTCATGACTATTATATGGTCATTGTGAACCGTGCTTATTGATATAAAATTATCTTGCTTAATGATTTGTCTTGAATTGTCTTTTCTTTGAAATTTAATATTTCTTCCTTTGCTTTTTGTTTCTACTTGCCTTATTACTTTTTATCATCCTTTGTTTTTCAATCACCTGTGTCATTACTTTAGATATGCTTTTACAAGCAGCCTGTTGTTGAAACATCCTTTTTAAATCAATATGAAATGTTGCTATGTAATAGGGGAAATTAACCTATTTGTATCCATTTTCATAACTGATATAACAGTTCTCTTATTTCATACTTTTTAAAAAAATACTCATTTCTTTTGCATTTTATTGCGTAGGCTAAATATTCTTAGCTTTTATCTACTCTAGTGATTTAACAATGATATATCCTGCTTTAAAATATGCTGCTAATCACATTAAGATTAAAAAATAAAAATACTATAATTTTCTGATTACCAAAATCAATAATGAATTTGCCTTACCCCACTCCAAGTAAAATGGGAATTTACTTATTTTTTTCTCCCCAATCTATATTTGTAAATATAATCTAGGAGTTCAATATATATTAGTCATATCAAATTATCATTTTTAATATTGCATGTGTTTTCATTTAAGAATTACTTTTGATATTTACATTATTTAAAGCAATATTTTAAAATAATTGCTTATAATTTATTTTATATTGAAATGTTTTTCACACTCATCCCATTCCTCTAACACCACAAATTACTCATTTGGGGGTTATAAACCTTTATTTATTTTTCTGTTGACTTACATATGACTTGAAGTATTTCTCAAAAAGTATCCTTTTAGGGTAAATTCTCTGTACTATTGTGTACCTGAGTTTATTTTTTCATTAGCAACTCACATGACCAACACCTTGACTGGATATAATTTTCTTTGATCAAAACTTTTCTCTTCAATATTCTGTAAATATTGGCCCCAACTGATGTCTGATGGGCATTGTTTTCACTTTTTGGTGATACATTTGTATACAAGTTTTTGTTTGAATACCTGTTTCAATTCTTCTGGGTATATTCTTAGAAGTGGAGTTTCTGGGTCATATGCTAATTCTATGTTTTAACTTTTTGAGAAAACTCCAAACTGTTTTCCATAGCAGTTTCCCCATTTTACATTCCCACCACAAACTTATCTACATCCCCACCACACTTGTTAATCCTGGTTTATTATTATTATAGCCATCTTAATGGGTGTGAAATGATATCTTATTGTGGTTCCACAAGGTTTTAATTACTCAAACTTATAATAAATTTAATATTCTCTGCTTTAGCAAGTATCTTTCCTAGTTTTGAAACAATCAGGTTAATTTTGTTTATTTTTAAATTACCTTTATATTTTTTCAGATTGAAAAAAATTGATGTAACTTTCATTAGTATTGCGCTAGTTTTAATGGTTAATTTAGGGAAAATTTACATCTTAACAATTTTCAAACATTCTTTGGTGTCTCTCAATCAGACTTTGTATTTTTCATTTAGATTCTGAACATTTTTATTATGTTTATTCCTAGTTACTTGACACCAACTGGTCTGGCTATCTTGCAGGAAAGCTGTTTACTGGCATTGTAATTTTATTTTATTAACTGGTAATCCAAAGACTGAATCCAGACTAAAAGCAATCCATACTAAATATAATTATTTTGAATACTTTATTTCAAAAACTTCAATTAGCAATATTCCATGTCCTTTTGAAAAATTAAGAGATCTAGCCCATTCCTAGAAATTACCAATAGGCTGGAACTAAGTTGCACTGTTGCCTTTGCATAGGAAATACTCTTTCCAGTTTACTTTCATCTGCACTACTCCTTGTTTTATTCAAAAACTAGGGCTGAGTAGGAAGGGATAAACATCAGTGTTCTTATGCTGTTGTTGATATAGTTTTTCTAATAACAGAGTTAGAAAAGTAGAACATTCCTTGTAAATGTGAGTCTTGGTTGGGTTTCTCAGAAAGCACAGCCTAGGACAAGGACTTGAACGCAGAGAGTTTATTTGGGAAGGAATGAGGAAGCCAGAATGAGGGAGTTAGGAAGACTGAGAAAGCAAAGGAGAGAAAAACGGGGGAATATTCTTTACTGAACTGGTTACTGCAGTAAATAATGGAGGTACAATCCTCCCCAATGACCTCTGAGAACTGTGAAGATGCCACCTCAGAATTTTTCCTTCAAATAATGGGAGCTGGTGTATTCATCCACTGCTTACCCCTCTCTACATTACTTGAGGGCTGCAGCTAGGGACACTTCATTCCACCACCCCACTCCCTGCCCCACCCAACTCTGGGCAGAATCAGCTCCCTTAGCTTTGGGGAAAGCCTTAACGCAGAAAAAACTGAGCGATACTGCTGGGGCTTGAAGTAGGAATCAGAGAAGTATCCACCACAGTCACTTCCAAAATCAAAGGGTGGAGAGGATGTGGCTGGAGAAACACAGCAGCATCTACAAAGCCATTTTCCTGTCAAAAGTAGGAAAATCAAGATAAAAATCAAATGAATGCATGTTTAAATAAAGTATCTCTGTGTCAAAAAAGGCACAACTTAAGACTCCATTGTGAAGAGACCTTCAAGATGGCGGAAGAGTAAGACGTGGAGATCACCTTTCTCCCCACAAATATATCAGAAATACATCTACATGTGGAACAACTCCTACAGAACACCTACTGAACGCTGGCAGAAAAACTCAGACTTCCCAAAAGGCTAGAAACTCCCCACATACCTGACATGTAGTTGACAGGGTTTTGGTGCTCTGGCCGGGTGTCAGGCCTGTGCCTCTGAAGTGGGGGAGCTGAATTCAGGACACTGGTCCACCAGAGACCTCCCACTCCACGTAATATCAAACAGTGAAAGCGCTCCCAGAGATCTCCATCTCAATGATAAGACCCAGCTCCACTCACCAACCAGCAAGCTAGAGTGCTGGACACCCTATGCCAAACAACTAGCAAGACAGGAACACAACCCCACACATTAGCAGAGAGGCCACCTAAAATCATAATAAGGTCACAGGCACCCCAAAACACACCACCAGACACAGTCCTGCCCACCAGAAAGACAAGATCCAGCCTCAGCCACCAAAACACAGGCACCATTCCCCTCCACCAGGAAGCCTACACAACCCACTGAACCAATCTTAGTCACTGGGGGCAGACACCAAAAACAAAGGGAACTACGAACCTGCAGCCTGCAAAAAGGAGACCCCAAACACAGTAAGTTAAGCAAAATGAGAAGACAGAGAAACAGCAGATGAAGGAGCAAGATAAAAAGCCACCAGACCAAACAAATGAAGAGGAAATAAGCAGTCTACCTGAAAAAGAATTCAGAGTAATGAGAGTAATGATCCAAAATCTTGGAAATTGAATGGAGAAAATACAAGAAACATTTAACAAGGACCGAAAATAACTAAAGAGCAAACAAACAATGATGAACAACATGATAAATTAAATTTTAAATTCTCCAGAAGGAATCAATAGCAGAATAACTGAGGCAGAAGAACAGATAAGTGACCTGGAAGATAAAATAGTAGAAATAACTACTGCAGAGCAGAATAAAAAAAAAGAATGTAAAGAATTGAGGATAGTCTCAGAGACTTCTGGGACAACATTAAATGTACCGACATTCGAATTATAGGGGTCCCAGAAGAGGAAGAGAAAAAGAAAGGGACTAAGAAAAAATTTGAGGAGATTATGGTTGAAACCTTCCCTAATATGGGAAAGGAAATAGTTAATCAAGTCCAGGAAGTGCAGAGAGTCCCATACAGGATAAATACAAGGAGAAACACGCCAAGACACATATTAATCAAGCTATCAAAAATTAAATACAAAGAAAGCACATTAGAAGCAGCAAGGGAAAAACAACAAATAACATAAAAGGGAATCCCCATAAGGTTAACAGTTGATCTTTCAGCAGAAACTCTGCAAGCCAGAAGGGAATGGCAGGACATATTTAAAGTAATGAAAGGGAAAAACCTACAACCAAGATTACTCTACCCAGCAAGGATCTCATTCAGATTTGATGGAGAATTTAAAACCTTTACAGACAAGCAAAAGCTAAGAGAATTCAGCACCACCAAACCAGTTCTACAACAAATGCTAAAGGAACTTCTCTAGGCAGGAAACATAAGAGAAGGAAAAGGCTTACAATAACATACCCAAAACAATTAAGAAAATGGTAATAGGAACATACATATGGATAATTACCTTAAAGGTAAATGGATTAAATGCTCCAACCAAAAGACATAGACTGGCTGTATGGATATAAAAATAAGACCCGTATATATGCTGTCTACAAGAGACCCAATTCAGACCTAGGGACACATACAGACTGAAAGTAAGGGGATGGGAAAAGAGATTCCATGCAAATGGAAATCAAAAGAAAGCTAGAGTAGCAATTCTCATATCAGACAAAATAAACTTTGAAACAAAGACTATTACAAGAGATAAAGAAGGACACTACATAATGATCAAGGGATCAATCCAAGAAGAAGATATAATAATTATAAATATTTATGCTCCCAAACATAGGAGCACCTCAATACATAAGGCAAATGCTAACAGCCATAAAAGGAGAAATGAACAGTAACACAGTCATAGTAGAGGACTTTAACACCCCACTTTCACCAATGAACAGATCATCAAAAATGAAAATAAATAAGGAAACGCAAGCTTTAAATGACACATTAAACAAGATTGACTTAATTGGTACTTATTGGACATTGCATCCAAAAACAACAGAGTAAACTTTCTTCTCAAGTGTTCATGGAACATTCTCCAGGATAGATCTTATCTTGGATCACAAGTGAAGCCTTGGTAAATTTAAGAAAATTGAAATCGTATCAGGTAACTTTTCTGAACACAACACTATGAAACTAGATGTCTATTACAGGAAAATATCTGTAAAAAATAAAAACACATCAAGGCTAAACAATACACTCCTTAATAATCAAGGGATCACTGAAGAAATCAAAGTGGAAATCAAAAAATACCTAGAAACAAATGACAATGAAAACACAATGACCCAAAACCTATGGGATCCAGCAAAAGGAATTCTAAGAGGGAAGTTTATAGCAATACAATCCTACCTCAAGAAACAAGACACATCCCAAATAAACAACATAACCTTACACCTAAAGCAATTAGAGAAAGAAAAACAAAAAAACCCCAACGTTAGCAGAAGGAAAGAAATCATAAAGATCAGATCAGAAATAAATGAAAAAGAAATAAAGGAAACAGTAACAAAGATCAATAAAATTAAAAGCTGGTTCTTTTAGAAGATAAACAAAATTGATAAACCATCAGCCAGACTCATCAAGAAAAAAAAGGGAGAAGACTCAAATCAACAGAATTAGAAGTGCAAAAGGAGAAGTAACAACTGACACTGCAGAAATACAAAGGATCATGAGAAATTGCTACAAGCAACTATATGCCAATAAAATGGACAACCTGGAAGAAATGGACAAATTCTTAAAAAGATAAACTTCCAAGACTGAACCAGGAGGAAATAGAAAATATAAACAGACCAATCACAAGCACTGAAATTGAGAGTGTGATTAAAAATCTTCCAACATCTGGCCAGGACCAGATGGCTTCACAGGCGAATTCTGTCAAACATTTAGAGAAGAGCTAACACCTATCCTTCTCAAACTCTTCCAAAATATAGCAGAGGGAGGAACACTCCCAAACTCATTCTACAAGGCTACCATCACCCTGATACCAAACCAGACAAAGATGTCACAAAGAAAGAAAACTACAGGCCAATATCAATGATGAACATAGATGCAAAAATCCTCAACAAAATACTAGCAAACAGAACCCAAGAGCACATTAAAAGGATCATACACCATGATCAAGTGGGGTTTATCCCAGGAATGCAAGGATTCTTCAATATACCCATATCAATCAGTGTGATACACCATATTAACAAACTGAAGGATAAAAAACATATGATCATCTCAATAGGCGCAGAAAAAGCTTTCAAGAAAATTCAACACCCATTTATGATAACACTCCAGAAAATAGGCATAGAGGGAACTTACCTCAACATAATAATGACCATATATGACAAACCCACAGCCAACATCGTCCTCAATGGTGAAAAACTGAAACCATTTCCTCTAAAATCAGGAACAAGGCAAGGTTGCCCACTCTCACCACTATTATTCAACATAGTTTCGGAAGTTTTAGCCACAGCAATCAGAGAAGCTGTCACTGTTTGCAGATCACATGATACTATACATAGAGAATATTAAAGACACTACCAGAAAACTACTAGAGTTAATCAATGAATTGGGTAAAGTAGCAGGATACAAAATTAATGTGCCAAAATCTCTTGCATTCCTATACACTAATGATGAAAAATCTGAAAGAGAAATTAAGGAAACACTCCCTCCCATTTACCATTGCAACAAAAGAATAAAATACCTAGGAATAAACCTACCTAAGGAGACAAAAAACCTGTCTTTTTCTGTATGCAGAAAACTATAAGACACTGATGAAAGAAATTAAAGATGATACAAACAGATGGAGAGATATACCATGTTCTTGGATTGGAAGAATCAACATTGTGATAATGACTATACTACCCAAAGCAACCTACAGATTCAATGCAATCCCTATCAAACTACCACTGGCATTTTTCACAGACTAAAACAAAAAATTTCACAATTTGCATGGAAACACAAAAGACCCCGAATAGCCAAAGCAATCTTGAAAAAGAAAAACGGAGCTGGAGGAATCAGGCTCCTGGACTTCAGACTATACTACAAAGCTACAGTAATCGAGACAGCATGGTACTGGCACAAAAACAGAAATATAGATCAATGGAACAGGATAGAAAGCCCAGAGATAAACCCACACACATATGACCACCTTATTTTTGATAAAGGAGGCAAGAATATACAATGGAGAAAAGACAGCCTCTTCAATAAGTGGTGCTGGGAAAACTGGACAGCTACATGTAAAAGAATGAAATTAGAACACTTGCTAACGCCATACACAAAAATAAACTCAAAATGGATTAAAGACCTCAGTGTAAGGCCAGACTCTATAAAACTCTTAGAGGAAAACATAGGCAGGTAACTGCACAATCCAAAATGGTAGGAAGAGCTTCAGTCATCGTTTCTGAGTTGCAGAAGGAGGAAAGGTATAACAGGAAATAATGGACTCCAACTAACTGTAGTAACTCCTTTCAGTCAATTTTTCTCAAATCCTACAAAACACTTGTACTGATATCCATGGACGAGAATTTAGTTACAGGGCTCCCACTAGTTGAAAGGAATTTGGGGCAGCATACTCTTAGTAAGTACTGCGTATCAATGTTGAAGTGATTGGCTAAGAAGCCAATTCATTCCCTTAATGAATCTGATAGCACATTACTATATTTTCTTAGTCCCTTTAGAATACAGCTAATGACATGTTTAAAATCCCACTGAACACTGAGCTTCAACATCAGAAACATGAGAGAAAACAAAGTAATTATAGATCTGTACTTCATGACCACTCTTTTATAAATTTACTGTCTGTAGAAAGATTGTGATGACTGGGGAACTTTTCACTTAATTCATCATTCTTTTTTACAGCAATATCACATATTTTATTTTCATTTAGAAAAAAAGCTCAGTGAAAATTTCAGTCTTTTTTCTGGTACATTAATTTTTGTAACATGCATATTTTTGTACCACAGTTGTAGTTGGCACTATGGTTTATTTCACAATGGAGTCTTTTTTTTTAACATCTTTATTGGAGTATAATTGCTTTACAATGTTGTGTTAGTTCCTGCTTTATAACAAAGTGAATCAGCTACATATATACATATATCCCCATATTTCCTCCCTCTTGCGTCTTCCTCCCATCCTCCCTATCCCACCCCTCTAGGTGGTCACAAAGCACCGAGCTAATCTCCCTGTGCTATGTGGCTGCTTCCCACTAGCTATCTATTTTACATTTGGTAGTTTATATATGTCCATGCCACTCTCTCACTTCATCTCAGCTTACCCTTCCCACTCCCTGTGTCCTCAAGTCCATTCTCTACATCTGCATCTTTATTCCTGTCCTGCCCCTAGGTTCTTCAGAACCTTTTTTTTCTTTTTTAGATTCCATATATATGTGTTAGCATACAGTATTTGTTTTTTTCTTTCTGACTTACTTCACTCTGTATGACAGACTCTAGGTCCATCCACCTCACTGCAAATAACTCAATTTCATTTCTTTTTATGGCTGAGTAATATTCTATTGTATATATGTGCCACATCTTCTTTATCCAGAATCCTTTAATACTTTTAAATAACATCAGACTAATGGAATTCTTAATAATGGTTTCAATGTCCAGTCCTATAAATTAGGTAATTCATGTGGCTCTTTAATTATACCACCACATTAAAAATTATTTTTCACAGCAGCAATGTAGCCTCAATTTTAAGAGACTGGTGTTTTAATCCTCTCTCTGTGCTCTTAAACAAACGGTTTCACCAAGCTATAGATTTTGTCTATTTAAAATGACATAATAGGGCTTCCCTGGTGGCGTAGTGGTTGAGAATCCGCCTGCTCATGCAGGGGACACGGGTTCGTGCCCTGGTCCGGGAAGATCCCACATGCTGCGGAGCGGCTGGGCCCGTGAGCCATGGCCGCTGAGCCTGCGTGTCCGGAGCCTGTGCTCCACAACAGAAAAGGCCACAACAGTGAGAGGCCCGTGTACCACAAATAAATAAATAAATAAATAAAATGACATAATAATATAATGGAATAATAATACCAAGTAAGGATCAAATTAGATCACTGATAAGCATATGAATCTAAAATTTCAGGCAAGAGAATCCGATTTTCAGAACTTGATAAAGAGGTCTACTTGTGGTCAGATTCAATTAGTCTCAGAGTACAATAGTTATTGGTAAAAACCTCTGAAAATGATAAAAGGCGACTCAGAAATCTCAGTGAAGGCAGGATGGCTTATAGGATTGCTCAGACTCTCCAGAAAAGATCCACTATAGACAAGATAGTGAAGAGCTTTGTTTGTCATGCTAAGTAGTTTGGACCAAATTTGAAGGCAAAGAATGGAAATAATTGAAAAGCAGGTAGGTAAAATAGTCATACTTATTTTTAGAAAGAAAATTCTACACTCAGTGTAAATGGTCAAAGTGGTGACTCTTTGGGAAACAAAGTGGTTTAAAAAAAAAACAGCTAGGCAGCTATAGATCAGGTAAAATGTGATACTTGCCTTGCAGTGATGATTGTAATGAAGAGCAAAATTTAAAAGCTTACATGTTGGGACTCAGCAGCCATCTACCCTCTCTTAATCATCAGAGAAAGAATGATTTATATCCGTAAAGAAACGTGTCATTGGGCAAGTGAAGGTCGAACCACACAGGCTCAGATGGTATTAATAGTTACAAATTTAATAATCACACTCTTACCTACTTGCAGAATTTACTCAGCATTACAAGTGAAATGCTGAATTTCAGGAGGGTGGTCATAATTTTATAAAGAATTACTGGCAATGCTTATGAGAGTTGAATTATTTCCAAGAGCAGTGTTGTAATGTGATGGTGGATCATCTTCCATTCTTGCAGATGTTTTTCTTCTGAAGCTAGTGACATTAAAATCATTCTTTTCCCCTCACGCTTACTCCCCACAAATCAAAATTATGGGAAGTTTCTAAACACGTATAGGTGAATGACTGCAACACCAGCCCGTAAGCTAAGTGGTTGGTGCTGCTTCATTAGGTCAGATTGAATTGCTTAATCAGTTCTGAACTGAATCACAACCGATGATAGGTTCTCTGGACAGGTAAAGGCAAGCTGGTCCAAAATGTATTTCTATTTTAGTTGGACATAAGCTATATTGGGCTTAAATCAGTAGAGGGCTAACAACTCACCCTCAAAGCCAGTTGATACCTCTTTATTATAGCACGAAACTACAACCACCACACAGATCCAAGCTGCTTTTCACCTCAAGGCCCTGGCACATGGAGTTCTTCTTGGAACACTCTTCCCAGACACCACAAGTTTCTGATTAGTGCAGTTAATAAGGGCTGGAGGTGTGTACCACAAACCAGAAAGAGAGTAGGACCCACAGGAGCCTCAGCTAGATCATCTGGCAAATGCTACCTCATGGGAAATGCCATTGTTTCTTAAGGCATTACTGAAAGCATCACTAAATGACAATTTTAATATCTGCCCAACCACAATTTTTTTTTTTTTTTCGCGGTACGTGGGCCTCTCACTGTTGTGGCCTCTCCCGTTGGGGAGCACAGGCTCCGGACGCGCAGGCCCAGCGGCCATGGCTCATGAGCCCAGCCGCTCCGCGGCATGTGGGATCTTACCGGACCGGGGCGTGAACCCGTGTCCCCTGCATTGGTAGGCAGACTCTCAACCACTGCGCCACCATGGAAGCCCCCAACCACAATTTGGAAAGCAAATAGCTATGTAGTGCTTCTAACTTTAGCTTCTTTAATTCTCAGGACATTTTTAAGCTCTCTGTTTTGCCTTTTCTTTTGAGCATTGCTGTGAGGAAATCACTAGTCTTACAAAACCAAAATCATAAAGTGATGACAAATGTCACAATCTTCAATAAACTATATCCAGTTGCTGTTTTCCACTCTTTTAATAGTCCAAGTTTTATAAATTAGTACATTTGGCACTGAGATTTCAGAATGATATATTTATTTAAAGAAGTAGCTACTTAAAACATTTTTATCTGTGTTTATGTTTGATATTCTTTGTAAGTCTCCCAGTAACCAATGATATATTATTCTTAAGAGGGAGAGGAACTTTCCTAGGTAGAACTGTGTTTTGAAAACGCACAGCCTGGACTTTTGCTTCTGTAGCTTTTTTCCCCTTTACCTTAGAAATACCATTTATTTGGCCTTGTATAAAAGACCTTGTATGGGCTTCCCTGGTGGCGCAGTGGTTGAGAATCCGCCTGCCGATGCAGGGGACACGGGTTCGTGCCCTGGTCCGGGAAGATCCCACATGCCGCAGAGCGACTGGGCCCGTGAGCCATGGCCGCTAGGCCTGCGCGTCCGGAGCCTGTGCTCCGCAACGGGAGAGGCCACAGCAGTGAGAGGCCCGCATACCAAAAAAAAAAAAAAAAAAAAAAAAAGACCTTGTATTTTAATGCCTTTAGAATGAGATTTTGTGTTCAAGTGTGTTTATTTAGTTTTGGTCCATTTATTGTTTACTGATATTCTAATTGTTTTTTGATAAAAAAAAACACTAATAATTTACTTGACCCAAAAGTATTAGTGTTATATTTTATTTGGAAACGGAAAAGTCTCAGTACCCCTCTGGGAAGCCAAAAACTGACTTAAGATTTATTTTACCAGAGCAGGGAATTATTTTAAGATCAACTGGACTCAAGCAAGAGTAGAAAATACAGGGATCAAAAAAGTTTATAAACACTGGACGTGTGGGGAGGAAAATATAAAATTTATCCAAACAACCTTGTTAAAAGCTTTTGGTTAGAATTAAAAAGTAAGCAATATTTTCAGACTATGGGAATTTTGCCAGTCTACAACATAACACAAAAATTCCTTTGACACCACTAAGAAATTTATAGCCATCTAAACCGTGGCCTCACTTAGGTCTGCTTTGTCTTTTTTTTTTTTTTTTTTTTTTGTGGTATGCAGGCCTCTCACTGTTGTGGCCTCTCCCATTGCGGAGCACAGGCTCCGGACGCGCAGGCTCAGCAGCCACGGCTCATGGGCCCAGCGGCTCCGCGGCATGTGGGATCTTCCCGGACCGGGGCACGAACCTGTGTCCCCTGCATCAGCAGGCGGACTCTCAACCACTGCGCCACCAGGGAAGCCCTGCTTTGTCTTTTTGTATACAATTTTTACTGTCAATCTATATTATCCCATGTTCTTCTAGCCACTTTCTGGATAGTTCTTACATTTTTCAGGTCAAATTTGTTTGGGGTTAGAGCAAAAAATGTGTTTAGGAAAAGAATTAAAATGCCAGTACTAAAACAGTGGTACAGTTTTGCACTGTCAAAAAGCTTCATAGTTCTTTGTATGTTTCATATCATGCCATCTGTGGCTGGTTAGCCTAGTTGATTAGGCCAGTCGTTCTCAAAGTGTGTTCCTCAGACCAGCGTTGCCTAGGGACTTTCCCCTGGGATCTTGTTAAAAATGTAAATTCAGTGGTTCCTCCCAAGACCTACTGAATCAGTCACTGGGATGGGGCCTGGCAATCTGATTTAGCAAGACCTCTATGTAAAAGAGATGCATACTAACATTTGAGAACTGCTGGATAATAAACCTGAGGTAACAGACTCAACTCTTGTATGGTCCATCTACCATAACTTTATCTTAATGTCTCAGACTATACTCTTGTTATGGGCTGAATTGTGTCCCTCCAAAATGCGTATGTTGAAGTCCTAATTCCCCAGTCCCTCAGAATGTGGCTGAATTTAGAGATAGGATGGTTAAAGAGGGTCATTAAGGTTAAATGAGAACTCTAAGGTGGGCCCTAATCCAATATTACAGGTGTCCTCATCAGAAGAGGATATTAGACACAGACAAAAGACCATGTGAAGATAAAGGGAAAAGACAGCCATCTACAAGGCAGGGAGACAGGCCTTAGTAGAAATCAACCCAACTGACACCTTGATCTCAGACTTCTAGCTTCCAGAAATGTGAAGAAATAAATTTCTGTTGTTTAAGCCACCCAGTCTGTGGTCCTTTGTTATAACAGCCCCAGCAAAATAATACACCTCCTCATTAACCCATTTAACCTTAAGCTGGAAACTGTTGATGGTCACAGAAAACATATGGCAAACAGGAAAGATGGCATTACCTAAAATTATATTCTTTACTGGAAAAACAGTTGAAAGGCTGAGGCCTACTTGTGATAGGTCTTAGTGGTATTGTTGAATACTAAAGGTAGTATTACTTTTGTGTGGTTTAGATGACTGTTTTCCATCCTGAGTTAATAATAGAGGCCAGGTGAGCTGAGTGCAATATTTCAAAAAACCTACTAGAAATCTACCCAAGATAAGACTTCAAGAATATAACTTAAAAAAAAAAAATTCTGAAATTGCTAGCATGATGTTGGATCTATTGGTTATACATTTGGGATTTAAAAAGAAAAGTTAAATACCCATCTCACATGACATAAAAATATAAATTCCATGAAAACTACACAATTTAAAGATAAAAAACAAAACTTGAATTGTAGAAAATGACATAGGGGGATATATTTGTAACCTTTGAGGACAGAAAGTCTTTCTAAACAAGAAACAAACGAAGGAATCCATAAAAGGTTAGTTCTACCTAAGTAAAAATGTAAAATTCTTATATAGTGAAAGACACCTTCAGTGCAGAAGAAAATGGCAGCCTGGTACAAAAGTATTTGTAACATATATTAAAAAGTATTAATACCTGCTATGGACTGAATTGTGTCTGCCCACCCCCCAAAATTCCTATGTTTAAGCCCTATCCCCCAATGTAATGATATTTGGAGATGGGGCCTTTGGGAGGTAATTAGGTTTTGATGAGGTCATGAGGGCAAGGTCTTCATAATGGGATTAGTGCCCTTATAAGAAGAGACTAGACAATTTGTTTTCTCTCTCTCTCTCTCTCTCTGCCATATGAGGATACAGAAAGAAGATGGCTAGGAAGAGAGCCCTCACTAGTTATCTAATTGACTGACACCTTAATCTTGGGCTTCTCAGCCTCCAGAACTGTGAGAAATAAATTTCTGTTGTTTAAGTCATCCAGTCTATGGTACTTCATTAGAGCAGCCCAAGCTGACAAAGATAATATCCTTAATATACACAGTCTTCCTGCAAGTCAAGAGGGAAAAATGAGTGTATTAAAGATGGATAAAGGTCAGGAACAGGAAATTTATAGAGGAAGCACAAATGACTAATAAATGTATGAAAACATGCTCATCTTCATTAGCAAAGTGAAAGGCAAGTAACCTAAAGGATGACTTAAATATGCTTTATTTTTGCCAATAAGATTGGTGACAATAAAAAGATTGCTGGAATACACAGTAGGTGATGTCAGGAATAGGGCTTCTTCTCTTAGAAGAGAATGGCTGTACACACTGCACAATTTAGCAATGCATATGAACATTGAAAATGAGCATGTCTTAAGCCGGCAATTCCACAATATACACACACACAAAGTATAAAGGTGTGCATATCAAAATAGCATTATTTGAAAAAGGGAAATAACTGGAAACAAAAACAACTCTCCTTCAATAGGAAAATTGTTTATTTAAGTTATGGCACATTTATATTATGTAATACTATTTAGCTGTTAAAGAAGAGTATTCTGAATATATTGACATGGACAATTGACATTAAGAAGTGCAGAACACAATTGATGTCTCATGATCTCATTTTTTAAAGCTAAGATGATGTTGGCGTATACTAGTGTTGAATTGCCTCCTTTAACGTGGGAAAGGTAGCACTGTAACAGCAGGATGCACTTTGTTAATTTGGAGTTTACCAATCAGACATTAAAAATAATTCAAATGAAATTAAGTTAAAAACTCTAAGACTGAGTGTACATCCTAAGTAAAAATGTAAAGGGTACTTCAAATCCAAAATATAGTTCCTTTAGATTTCAATAATTCTACCTTACCTTTTTATGAATAAGATGTATATAAAACAGTATTTTCATTATTCTTTCATAAAATATCTAGATTATTAACTAAAAAGTATACTTTAACATATATGAGATTTTTGATAATGTAAAAACATTCCAACTACTTTTTCATAATTGCATATCATATCTGTATCATATTACTTTCAGTTGATATTTTTGCAGGGCAGAAAGCTCTGCCGGAAATTCTTTGCAATAATTCCCTACAGAATCTTTGAACAGGACACTTGGTATATATGAACTTACATCTCAAGATTTCTAAGATTTAAATTTAACCAAGTTTCTGATTTATTTCATATACTGTCATGTTTGGGTTCAAAATGGAGAGACTTGGAGAAAAAGAAAAGAAATGTAGTTTAATCTTGTTCTAGTGCTATTATACTACTTCGGGTTTTCTGAAAGTTTGATAAAATTCAGTGGCAAAGAGTATATCAAGGTATCAAGATATTCAATTATAAGGAGACTGAAAATGCAAAAATAAATTTCAAATATCCTCATTTATTAGAAAAGCAACTATTTCAGACAGTGTTGCAACTAAGCTATTCTTAGGCATTGTACAAAAAGGTCCCACTCCCTGCATTTTTAAGAACCCAGTTTTTCACTTTTTATTCTATGGTGTTTTGTTTTGTTTTGTCATCTAAAATTTCTATTAATTTCAAAAAGCTTGTGGAATATATAATGGCATTCATTCTGTCTTATCTTTATAGATTACAAGATTCTTAGGTGAATGAGACCTAAATGTTTTTAATACCACGATGTTTCTAAATAAAAAAAAATTTTTTTTAAACCTGATTCCAGTTTGAATGCCATTAGAAAGGCAATAATGAAAAAAAAATTACCTAATGTGGAAATCACTAGTGCTATCTACCAATTATTTTCAGTTCTCCTCCTGGACATTTTATAGTATTACATTTACCTGCCTCACTTGAAGTTAGTGGGGCCATACTACTTGCTTTGGCCAGAAATGTGTGAGCAAAAGTAATATGTATCCCCTCCAGGTGTAAGCTCTAAGAGCCAGTGCATGATTCACCAGGCTGTTGTTCCCTTTAGCACTGCAGACAGCAACATATAAGATGATGTTTGCTTTGTCCCCTGAGGTCTCTGAGTGGTTACGGTAAGCAGAGCTCCCCTGAGTGGAGAGCATCCACAGGTGAGATACAAACCTTTCTGGGTTTATGGCACTGAGATTTGCAGGTTGTTATCACAGGTATACTTGGGCCACTGTGTTTTGGAAATGATCAGATTCCCATCAGAATTATGACCTATCTACATAAAATGAGGCACAGGAAAAAGAAAGTAGATGTCACAGAAGAGTGGACAGAAAAGGGATAGCAAAATGTAATAATGGAAAACAAGCTGAAATTCTTCCCATCTAATAGCAGGTAAAAATGGAAGTTTAGGTAGCTTCAAGAGTTCCAAGTTTTATATGATTGTCCTAAAAATAACCACTCTTGATAAACATCAGTCCAAGTTTATTTTTTTTAAATCATTTGTTTAAAGTTTTAAACTAGTCAAAGCACTAAAATTACATGAGTTGCATACTGATGGAAGCCACAAAATACACATATCACTCTTTACTGTCTTATACAATCCAACAAGTATGAAGAGAACAAAATACATTTATTCACGTAACACATTTCATCTACTGTTAAAATGTCAATAACAAGTTGAAGTCCAACACTATTCTTTACCAGGTGGTAAATTATTCTGACCTCCAGATGAAGAAGCAGGAAAATGTACACTCCCATCCTTTATATTCTCACCCTAGACAATTAATTTACAGCAATAATGGTGATATAGGTGATGCTAGCAATAAGTTTCACAAAAAGTTCACTTTATTTATTTAACAAATAATCTTATTTGGATTCTAAACTCAGATTAGCACAAAACTAAAGTAGGTTTTTCATTTTAAGACTGAAAATGATCAAACAAGACCATCTGTTTTACAAGACAGATATATCTATGTATATGTGTGTATGGGTGTGTGTGTGTGTGTGTGTGTTAACTTTTAAGTATTTTCCACTTCAGCAATACAGATAGTTAGAAGCAACTTTATGCCTTTAGAAAAAATGTTTAAAGAACATATTTCTATCACCTAGTTAAATCCATCAGCAAAAAATCT
The DNA here is from genome assembly GCF_026419965.1 of Kogia breviceps. Classification (NCBI taxonomy): domain Eukaryota; kingdom Metazoa; phylum Chordata; class Mammalia; order Artiodactyla; family Physeteridae; genus Kogia; species Kogia breviceps. The sequence goes on from NC_081310.1 coordinate 133,596,316, forward strand.
GATGTTTTGGGATACACTTACAGCTAATTATGAATCAGTGTTATCTGTCTCTGCATTCACAAGCACAAAAACCCATGTGCTGTTGGGGGTTTTTTGATCTCATTTTTTTTAAAGTTCACTAACATCAGAAAAAGTCTGGTATTTTCAAGTAATTTGCCTAGAGTAATATAATTCCCCAGAAATAATTTGATCAAACTGCATGTGATGTTGCCTAGCTACTACTTTATCCAATGAGAAGGGAAATTCAGTTACTCTGATGGTCTAATGATAAATTTTAAAATAGAGTGTAAAACTTCAAAACTGGTAAACTTGCTGAACACTGTTTACTTCCAGTACTTTGAACAAATATATGAAAGTTATTGGTAGATGCTCCATTTATTATTCCTTATACAATAAATTGTCAAACTACACTGAAATACATATAATAACAGAAATAAAATTCTGAAGTCAGATATGCATATTGTTGTGTTCACTTTATTTCATTTTCTGTGGACAAAAAAGCCTAACACAATGTAAACACACATATTCTTTGACTAATTTTTTTTTCAATTTTTGGTGTTTATTTATTTAGTTTAACAGCATCATAAAACCAATTTAGTTACCCTAAACCTATGCTCAGATAATAGAGATAATCCTTCAAGGTTACGCAGAGAATGACCACCCTGTCACTCCCCAAAATTTTTCATGCTAAGTTCATACTCTCCCACACATGGTCATGTCACAATATCTCCTCAATGCAGACACACAAGGCCAGAGTGACATCATGGCAATAGAGCAACAATTCTGTCATTTGAGTAGAAGCAACAAGGAGAAGAGGCCTAAAACTCTGAATGAGGGTTTCTCCTCCACGTCTCTCCCAGATCAGGCTCTACGGGAGTATTCACTGCAGCGTGCTACCCAGCCTGAGGAGAAAGGATGGAGCTTTGGTTCCTTATGCCTCATCTCACAAAACACCAACACTCTCTCAAGCAACTGTAGGCGATACATATCTCCTCTAAACCATTGACAAGTTCTTTTAGTCTTTAAATGCTCCTAAAACACATGAGAACATTTATGTAATACAACAACGATAACAAACTGCAATGGCTTTTTTTAAAGTATATACACTGAAGGTATATAGATATATATATATATATCTTAAAATAATCAGTATGTAATTGCCAGTTTAAAAATGCACAAAAACTTTGCACATCCATTCTCATTTGCACCAAGAAATTCTTTCCAGTTTTGGCAAGTATCAAGCACCTACTCTGTACTCTAAATGAGAATGACCTGCATTTGTATGATTCATCATTTACTGGTCATAAACTAAGAATATCATATGCCAGTGTGTATATGTATGTTGCCCTACTTTAAATTCATTGGAAAAAAAGATAGTTGTCTTTAAATCTTCACTGAGGCTATTTGCTTAATTTCTTTTAATGTATTCATTAGAATTTACCAACATTGACCAAAGTTAACAATAACTTCCAAGTAAATTACCAGTCAAAAGCAAAAATTGGTGAAAATAATAATTTAAGTCTAATTGAACTGCACAGATTTCCTAGAGAATCTAAGATCAGTCTCACTGGGAAGATTAATTTTAAAACAGACCCCAGTTAATGAAGGGACTCTTTTTACAGAAATGCATTTCCCTATTCTAAAGAACTAGCTACCCTATGCTGTGATAGACCCATGACATTTTGAATGATTACTAAAATTCTTTGGGTTAAGTTATACAAACAAGAAAGATAAAGTTTAAAATATCACTGAGAAATTTGGGGGAAAATTTCAACCCTTGATCTCTTCATTAGCCATTATAAGGGTCTCAAAATGCCTGCTAATTGCCAGCCCTCTCCTTGGCACTGGTAGCACAGGCTTTAGAAGATGCCTCATTACAGATTTAAGGAGCCCTCTTCAACTGAAATTTCTGATGTTCTTTGTGTGTGTGTGAGAATGTGTGTGTGTGTGTATGTATGTGTGTGTGTGTAAGTGGAAAGAACCACACTAGCTGCAGATGGTCTTTGAATATTATTCTCTAGAGGTTGTGTTTCTTTTGTTCCCTGACATAGAAATGACACGGTGTCAATGACTAAAGGTAAAGCGCATTTGCCAATGTTCTTTGCACCTATCACTTGGGGTTTAAGTTCTACTTGTTTGCATTATCCATGGCAGAGCTTCTTAGGAACTGCTATAATGCATGTCACCTATACACATGCTCACAGAGCCTTTGTTTCTCTAAAAATTATTGACTATACAGTAGAATTTTCAGAGGAAATGGTGATTACTTGAAAACTATGACTTAACAAGAATATCTTCAAACAACATTTGACCTCCATAATAATAAATGCAAGCAGTCATATCTGTCAAATATGACAAGGATAGGCTCATTCTAAACAGGCTCACGAGATCAGGCAAACACAGCCACACCTCACATATGTGGAAGTCATTATAAAAAGCCACAACGAATCCACTGTGACATGACAACACACTAACTGAGGCTACATAATCTGGGGTAAAACAGACCAGATCAAAAGAGGGCACTCTGCTTCACTGTGCCTAGTCTATAAGGAACTGCTATAGAGCAGTGACACCCCCAAATAGCCATTTCACTGCACAGGTAGTAGGCCAAGTAAATGCTACAGGCTTCAAGAGAATCACTTGTTCCAAAAGCATCAGTAACACAGATAAGCCCAAAATTGTTTTCAGTTTGACTCCTGTGGCATTATTTCATCACGTTTACCTCCAGTTGACAAAAACATGTGAAAATGCACAATTATACAGTTAATTTGACAAATTTCAAAAGCCAAATCTGACAAAAGTGCCCCCCAAACTATCTGGCTGAGGGTTGATTTTTCCAGTTAGGCTTTCTATATTTATACATTAACTGAAATATTGCCAAAACTTTCCTTAATTTGGTCCTAGACTTACACTGATTTACCATCCTACTGAACTAGGTGCTTGTTTGCTGAGTTACTTTCTCTGTAACTGGTGACTCAGAAATAGCAGCAACCTTTAAGGAATTTTTAATGGAGCTAAGTTCCCAAACATTTAAGCTGATGATATGTACTCCACAACAGCGTCTGGTAAATGTGTAGAGACTCTTAAGGACAGCCTTCCGTAGAAGAATATACACCCAGGGATCTAAGATTTGATTCCATGTTGCCATTCGAAGAGTAAAAAGGGTTCTTTCACAGGCACCTATAAAATCTTGCCTATTCATTCCAATGCTGGCCATTGTCACCTGCAAAACAAAATACGAAAATCAGCTGAGAGACATTTTCTCAGTCCTATAGTTTTGTTTTGTTTTTTAACATCTTTATTGGAGTATTATTGCTTTACATTGTTGTGTTAGTTGCTGCTATATAACAGTGAATCAGCTATACGTATATATATATTCCCATATCCCCTCCCTCTTATGTCTCCCTCCCACCCTCCCTATCCCACCCCTCTAGGTGGTCACAAAGCTCAGTCCTATAGTTTTTTAACTGAACAAACTGCTTTATGCTATTCATTTCACTTTTCACAAAGTGATGTTATTTTGCAAAATACTGAGAAAAAGAAATGAACAGTCACTGAAACATTGATTTAGACATCTGAATCCTTTGAATCCAAACTGACATCAGAACTACAAAAATGATAACTTATCTGGCAAGTCAAATGTGCACAAATAGAATGACCCAAGAGAGAACAAACACTGATCCTAGTAACAGACCTTTTCTTACTTCTGGGAAGAGAAAATTCAAAGCCAACACACATTTGTAAATTTCAATGAAAAAACTAAAGTTTATTTATGCAAATAAAGTATAGATAAGCTAAAGTTTGGATAAACTATAGAATTTTTAAAAAATTATTTAGAGCATCTGGTACTAATGTGCACATGGTGTGTTATATTGTTCTGGAATGTTAGTTACTTTTAGAATTTTCTGCTTGGTAACTACAATGATACCAATGTCTTCTCTTTCATATTCCCTTTCCTTCACCTCTTACCCTAGCCTTAACTTGGCTAAAATATTCCAAAATGCAATGGGATTTCCTAAGGGCTTTGAGGAAATGGGTCCCCCTTTTCATTACCATTGAGACTTAACAATTACAATGTAGATTTTGGTCTCATGTGTCCATTTCCTGACCACTTATGATGTTAAAGAGATCATTTTGTAGAATAAGTTCCATAAATGGTCCCAGCTTTAGGTTAGAACTGGTCTAATCACTGAGCCCAGCTTTAACTTCTAAATGAACAACTGTAGAACAAACACGATATCTTTGAAAACACCTTGGATATAAAAACAAATAACAAATAAATGAACAAAAGGTAAAGCTGAAAACTTAAGGGAGACTTAGATTATTATGCCACCAGGATTAAGAGAAGATGTAAAAGCCTAAAACCCAAATGAAAAGAAAATCAAGTCTTCTTGGTCTTTTTGATGGATCATTATCAAGAAGAAATATCTTAATTTGGCCTGGTGATACTAATGGTTGAAGGAAAAATGTCCCTTACCAAAACCTTCATTATCTACACAACAAAGTAGAAACTCCTTAATTGCCTTCTTGATGATGCATCTGAAATCCTCCTCTAAACCTCATCTCTCCTGCCAATACTCTCTGCTCCAACCACTGTAAAGGCCTCATCTGTCCCAAATGCACCATTCCCTTCTGAACTTTGGCTTGTGTAAGTCTCTTCATTTTGAACTTCTACTCCCCCTTTCTCTGCCTGACAAACTCCTACCCATCCTTCAAACCCCAGGTCAAAATGGGCTCACCTCCATGAAACTTCCCCCGACTTCACCGAGATGAATTAGCAAGTTGTGCTGCCCCAGCACCCTGTCTATACCCAGTTGTATCACTTGCCACACTGCCTGATAATTATGTATTATCCTGTATATCTATGATCATCTCTCCTTTTTATTTTTATTTCTAATATCTGGTACAAAGCTGATACCTAAGATGTTCTTAGTAAGTGCTGAAATGAATAAAATTGTATTATTTTTAATTCATCGAGGCTATTTCTAGAAGCACAACAACTAGTCATCAGAGAAACATCTGCTCATCCATCACAGAGGTCTAATATTTTGAGGCTCAGAATGCTTCTAAAAGTTTTAACACAACACCATCCACTAGTAAAGGATTCCAAGGTGGTTTGTTGCCACTAAAAGGAACAAGATCTTGCAGTCCACACAGATCCTTTGGGAAATGGTTCTTTCCTTTATGGGTCCTTTTGTAGGGGAAAAATGTATCAAAGTGCAGGCTTAATGATTCTCTAGCTAAATGAGGCCGGCCATGTTTCAACACAGAGAAAATTAGTCCGCATACGATAGTACCTGGGTCAGGTCCAGTGTCCTATATCCCTGCTCCCCAAGTTAGCCAGCGGGATTGAAGAAATAAGCCTATATGAGCCCTGTTTCTCTCAGAAGAAAACAGAGCCAAGCCCCAATTGGCTATCGGATTGAGATATTGGGTTGGCCATAAGTTCGTTCAGGTTCTCCATAACATCTTACAAGAAAACCTGAACAAACTTTTTGGCCAGCCCAATATTTTCACTTCATGTTTTTTCTTTACTCATCAAATATGTGTTGATTATCTGTTATGTGCCAGGAAATGTGCTAGATGCTGAGGATACAATGGCAAACAAAGCAGATATTTCCTGCCCTTATAAAACTTAAAATCTATTTGCTGAGTTTTGGGAGGGGTTTTTTGGTTCAAGAATGAAGGAATCAATCTTTCTCTTGCCTCATGAATATTAAGTGAATTCATTTCCTATTACTGACGAGGTGTGTTCCTGGAGATCTCAGAGCCCAGCCAAGACATGGCTCTGTGTAGTCAGGAACAAAGATGCTTGGTGCAATTGCATGGAACAGCTGGGCCTAGTTTAGAAACAACCTGAAACTAACACAACGTTGTTAATCAACTATACTCCAATATAAAATAAAAATTTAAAAAAAAACGCCTGAATTACATGACACACACTTCTCTGACTTCACTCTCCTCCCTCCCTGCAAGCAGCAGTGTGTTCACCAGCCATGAAAAGCCATTGAGTCCTCTGCTGAGGACAGCCTACCCAGGCTTCTCTCCAGAACACTAGGGCAGTGGCCAGGCACTCCCTCTCTCTCCCTCCCATGACCCCCAGCCCCAACCTGGAAGAGACGTTGCTCTAGGGCCTAGCTTGGGAGAAGCACCAACCACTTACCCACCAGTAAAGATGGGGGTGGAGTATTCATGAAAAAGAAAGATCATAGTATATTGTTGACAACAGTATATTATTGAAAATTCAGGACAACCAAGTATGCAACAAAGGATAAATAATGGTAATTTCATGTAATGGGAAAAAATGCAAGCATTGATGTTTGTAATTCAGTCTTAATTTTTTTTAAGGCAAGTTACCAAACTTCGCCGTACAGCATGTGTGGCATCTTAGTTCCCCAACCAGGGATTGAACCCATGCCCCCTGCAGTGGAAGCAGAGTCTTAACCACTGGACCACCAGGGAAGTCCCGCAAATTAACAAACTATATTAACTGTATGATCCCAATTTTGAAAAATAAAATACATAATTTTGTGCGTGCATAGAAAAAAAAAACCTGGGGTGTATTTCAATGTTTTCCTTTAACTCCAGATAGTAGAACTACAGAGGATTTTGATTTTCTCCTTTGGTTTGTCTCTAATTTACTAATTTGTTAGATAGATTGTGCATTGCTTTTGTAATGTGTATCTTTTTTTCCCATGTAATTTGTTGAAATATACAGGCGTACCTTGTTTTATTGTGCTTTGCTTTATTGCGCTTTGCAGATACTGCATTTTTTTCTTACAAATTAAAGGTTTGTGGTAACCTTGTGTTGTCAGATGATGGTCAGCATATTTTTTTGCAATAAAGTATTTTTAATTAAGGTATGTACATTGTTTTGTTAGACATAATGCTATTTCACAGTTAATAGCCTACCGTATAGTGTAAATATAATTTTGTATGCCTTGAGAAACCATAATTTCATGACTCGTTTTATTGCGATATTCAGTTTATTGCAGTGGTCTGGAACCGAACCTACAATATCTCCAAGGTAAGCTTGTACTATGGTATTAAAGAATCAGAGCTATTGTTAATCATTTATGAATGTCTATGTGTATGTGAGAGAGGTGCTGCAGAATTGCTGGGGAATTTCAGCCCTGTTAAGCCTCATAGAAGGTTGGGAGTTGGGGTAAGAACAGGCATGTCTACCATTTTCCCTAGGCTCCATCAACAGTCACCTCACAAGTCTTGAAAGAATTCTTCTCCAGCCAGCCCACCGGAACTTGGATTCCAGAGAGCCATGCACAGATTCTCATCACACACACAGCCTTTCATCTAGTTTCAAAGAGCTACCCGACATGTGACTATTATGTGTTATTTTCTAAAATATCTTCCATTGGACCTTGGCAGGTTACAATTGGTCTTCTTTGTTTATGATTAGAATTCTAACTGAGAAGTGGAAAGGCCAAATGTTTGGATATTCTATGAAAAAATAAATGAATTAACCTGATACTTCTCAAGACACTCAACATTAAGACAATAGAGAAATAATGAAATCAAAGACGTGTATGGGCCAGAGTGTTTATGTTCATTGCTAGCTGCAAAGAGCAAAACAGACAGATGTTACAATAAAATCTCCATTTACTTGGGCCCCATAGTACAATTATATCAACTGTTAAGGTCACCAAATTAATGAATCTACCAGGCTGCTTTACTCACAGATAATAGAGCTCATGGTCAGTAAAGTTTTATTCTGGAAGTTACTCCATCATCCCCTACCCTAAGTCTGTATATTTGTTGACTGGTATCAGCACTCCAGTGGCTGTTCACAATTAAAAGCAATGGTAAATTCAAGAATTATACTTCTGTTCCTTGGAGTAATCACGAAAGTAAATCAAGCCAGCAGTGAGTAGTTTGAGTGTCTACTACGTCCAGGCCTTGTGGTAGATGCTAGTGATGCAAAGAACAATATTTAGAGAAATCCCAACATATGATATATTTTGCTTCTTTATCTAGTTTTTACTTCTGTCTCTGCCACTAAAATATCATCTTTAAGGCATGTATTTTTATCTCGTTCTCTGCTGTATCCCCAGCACCTGGCATAGAGTAGGGCAGGTCAGTATTTGTTGAATGAATCAAATGAATGAAGTCCCTATGATGAGAGACTGACAAGAAAGCAAACAGTTATAATTTGTAAAATGTACCACAGGCAGAGCTATTTGCTGGTACATGATCACAGATGCAGTAATTAAAATGATGAGTTTTTGCAATTTTTATAGTACATCAAAACTTCATTTATTCAGACTTGACTAATTTTGAATTTTGTTTCTGCTAGAGTTTGTATTTCTCCTTGGCACCATTTTTTAAGGAAATTTAAATGAATACATAATCAAAGAACCATTTCTGGTAGAATGTCCAACTTCTTTAGATACCAAGCCATTTTTCTAGCATTTTATTAACATCTATTTTCATATGAACAGTGTCTATGCATCTAGTCACTAAAGCAGGTATTTTCACACATAGCTTTCTTATTCCAAGAAGCAGACCATCCCTTTCCTCCTTTCTGTCATCATAAAAGATTTAGTTCAGGGACACTTTCTTTGGGGACTGAAAGCATACACAGAAGTACAGTTCACTTATTTGCAAGTTATTGTCCCTTATAGCATGGTCATCCCGTGACTGATCTTTAGGGTTGGCACTTGAATAACCACAGAGATGGGGACTAATTGTGATTATGCGATTACAATCCAGTCTTATGAGATGACAATGGTCCATCTGGAAGCTTTACCAAGGAACCATTTCATTACACCTCCAAGTTTGGGAAGTTCAACCTATGTGTTAATTTGGATAACTAGTGAGTAAAGAACCAGGTATAGATGAATGATTTTTGAATGTCACGGCACCTATGAGTATTGCAAATTAGAAATTTCATTTCATTTCATTTCATTTTCATTTAAATTGCCTTAATGGCAATTTTGGAAAAGGTACACTATATAAATCACTGAATCCATCTCAATACAACAGGTAACTTTTAGAGTTGAATATATTTGTGGTGATTTAACTCTGTAGCATTTATTCTTAAAATAGAATATTTTATCTCTGCAACAGTGACTACAAGAACCTTGAGAAAAAAACTTACTCTAGTGTAACTCCCAAATAATAGATTTTTTTTTAAGTAACAAATTGAAATGTAGAGGCTCTAACAGGATATATCTTTCAACTTTGAACTTTTCCCATACCGGAACTTTATAAATTTCTACATTGTTGAATATAGAAGGTAATATTTCAATCATTTCCTATTTATTGAATACTCATTAAAATTAAGACAGTATTTGCATATGGTGAATGATTCAGAGATAAGTGAGACAGAAATATTATAGTGCGGGGAGAAACAGACAAAAACATGTGGTATTTATTATTACCACAACTCTAGAACAGCTGTGAAATGTTGTCTACCCCTAAAGTATACATCAGTGATGCAAAATACACTGTACAATAAATTTTTTTCTGTTTGATTTGTTGATAGAGGATTAACCAGTGGTCTGATTGACAGCACATTTTTGTCTCTGCCTAAAGACATTGACAGTTACAAAGAAGTGAGAAAACAGGGCATGCTATATCAAGATAGCCCCCCCTAGAATGGGACTGTCCTAAATCATAATATTTTGTATGCATCTTTGCTGCTTCATGCTGGCTGAGGAAATCAGGTGCAAAATGAAGAGCGGGAAAAATTTTCAACTGAACAGTACATAGAGAAAAAAAAAGTATAATACTTGAAAAAACAAAATATTAATCTTTCTAGAGAAGGTTCATTTGTAGAATCTGTGTATTTTCATTTTCTATTCCAGTATCTTTTCTTAGGCCTGCACTTTTTTTTGAGTCTGTTTAGAGGGAAAACTTATGCCAGAACTCCTAAGAATAATCGTCCACATGGTCCCCTACTGCTAGGCCTTACCAAAAAAAAAAAAGTTGTATTTTTTTTCTGACACTTTTCAAAGGAATAAAATACAGTCATTTATCCCAGAATACAAAAATGTAACAAAATTTTTAAATAAATAAAATGTTTATATACACACACATATACATATATATCACATGTGATTTCTTTAAGGAAAAAAATATAGGAAATGTGAAATGAATACAATCAAAAGATATGTTCTACAAACCAAATAGAGATTGTATTGAGCTACAGTGAGAGAAACTTACTCATAAATGAATGAGAACAAACTATACAGTTAAGAGAACATCTTTATTACAACTGCAGACTCTATCATAGAACTGGACCACAATCAAAACATAGGCCAGCATCAGGCCATAAGAACTGGTCATCCTGGCAGTTATGGGATCCTAAATCATGGGAAAGGGAGAAAGTCTCCTGTTAACCAGAGCAACATGCTATGAGTAAGTAAGTCTCTCACTCCTATGAGTGAGAGATACAGCCACAAATAATAACAACTAATTAGAATTGAGTACTGCCCTGTGCTAGGAAAGCTCTTTTTATGTATTAGGTCAAATAAACCTCACAATGACCTTATGACATATGTACTATTGTTATCTACACTTTACAGATAAGGGAACTATGGTTCAATAAGATAAAGGACCAGTCCATGTTAAGTGTCAGGGCCTGAATGAAAGCATGTCCAGGGCCTGTCCTTCTAATTACTACACCAGACTGCCTAAGGGCCCTGCGATTTACTTGCTCAATATTCTTACCAAACTTCACTGAGGAGAGTAAACAAACCTTCCTAGGGAGTGGGAGACACTGAGAGAGACTCTTGCCTGAGGGAACAGAGCTCTCACCACATCCAGGCCTATAGAAGGCGGCCCCTGGAATCTGCTGCTCCAGCCAACCTCTCCATCCACCCTGAGGCAGTGGTGGCAATGGAAGAAGAAAGCGGTGCAGGATTGAAGCCCTGCTCCAGTTGTAAAAATGCCTGAAGAAGCCCTTCTCTTTTTCCCTTCAGATTAACACAGATATATCCAACTTGCCCCTATGAGAGGCCAAGAATAAAGCAGAGGCCATAAAACAAGGTTTAGGATTGATGTCTCTGAGTCAGAGGGGTCCAAGGAACTATGCTAAAGTTTCTCGGCCCAAATCTAGTCATGAGCTACAGTAAATGATTATGTGTTTTTGTGATCAGTACCACTAAGACCTACATTCATGTTTCAAATAAGGCAAAAACATAATTTAATTGATCCTGAGAGAAGGGAAAACAAAATCTGCTTCATTTATTATGTACATATGTACCTGTCTATATCACTTCACCTGAGAAGACAGAATCACAAAGTCTTAGTGAACACAGGAAAGTTTCCTTTATCTAGTCCAGTCTTCTCCACAAAGCACAAATTCCTTGCAGGTGTCCTTAAGTAACTAGTGGGAAAGACTCAGCACTACTCATGAAAGAATCTCTGCCATTTTAACTGTGTGAGTTGTTGAATATTCTCTATTATCACAAGCTAAAATTTATTCTATGTATCTTAATTTTTCCTCTCCGGAGCATCATAGAATAAGTGCACTTGTTTAATGTCAGCCTTTCACATACCTTAAAGATAACGCTGGTCTTATATTTTCTTCATTTCTTCAACTGCTCCCCATATAACACAGTTTGCAAACTCCTGGCTGTCTACCTCTTATACCCTAGTTTCATTCTTCCTTTTAAAAATTGCACTGGTCAGAAATAAAATTAACATTCTATAAATGGTCCAGTAAGTACAAAGCTCAACGGAACAATCATTTCCTGTGATCTGGACAAACTACCTACCTGTACTTCCAGGAGTATGTCAGCTAGTTTCTCCTTGGCATGCAGCCTATGAATGGATCCTAACTCCTAGCACATTATAGGAAATAAGCTTCTTACTTATTAATTATACTCTTAATGAGTATGTAGAGTAAGATAACCTTCACTTTTCCCTGCTTCTTTCCAAATTATTCACACTTAGATGTATGAATATATAAATATACATCAATATATTCATACATCTAAATATATGCAGAGTTAGAGTCACAGATTTATGACTCTGTCAGTGGATTTACTTCATGGTATAAACATCCAGTTCCAGAGCCTCATATGTCAAACCTGAGGCAGCACCAATGCATACACTCTTTGATCCACTTTGATGATGTCCCTCAAACCCACATCCTGCTCCCTCTTCAGTATCTTATCACTTAAAAACCATATTACAGGCTCCTAACTGGTCTTCCAGACTCAACTTTTTTATTTATTCATTTACCTTATTTCAACTTCTTTATTCTTTTATCAAATATTTCATAAATGCCAAAAATATGTCATTTTCCTGTCCTTCCCTCACTGGGAATGACCTATCCTTCTATCCTTCCTACCCCGTCTTCTCCAGGAAGCCTTCCCTAAGCTCTCTATAGCTTGGTAATCTCTCATTCTAAATACATTCCCATCATGCTTGGCACCACTTCATGAGCATTGACAGACATAGTATCAGTGTAATATGAAAAATATAATGAGATAATGTCAGTATATGTATAATAGTCCTTCAATTATATTGTAAGTGCCTTGAGGATAGGACTTATGTCTTTCACTTTCTCAAATCCTTCTCCTCCACCTTACACAGGACAATAGGGAAAAGACTCCCACAGCTTAGGAGAGAAAGACAAGAAGAAACAGGCAATTTCAAGAACAGAAGTTCAGAGATTTAAGCAGAAAGCAGGCCTGACAACCCCAGATCCAAGTCAAGGATTCAAAGTGAAAAACAACAGACATAAAAGAAAGCTTATGTGGACATGTGTTTCAAGGAATGCCTCAGATATTTGAGACCATTAAATTTTAGTCTGCCCAAAAGTGCTTATTTACTTAAAGGGACCTGGTTAGTTACACTGAGTTTTAAATATTTAATTTTTTTAAGGTTAGAAATCAAACATCTCCCCAGAAATCTTTCCTGTCCTTAAGGAAGGGTCATAGTCTCTGGTCAAAACTGAGAATGATATGGGAGGGTGAAGAGGAGAGATACAGATGCAGAGATTTCCACTGGCCAGATCCCAGAAGGACGTGGGAGCTTGGAAATGGGAGGTAGGGGGAATGGGTGCATTCAAGGTACTACAATAGAGACTTCTCTGTCTTAGAGGTTAAAAAGCTTGTGCCGATTATCATACTAAGTGAAATAAGTCAGAGAAAGACAAATATCATATGATAGCACTTATATATATCTAAAAAGATAATACAAAAGAACTTATTTACAAAACAGAAATAGAATCACAGACATAGAAAACAAACTTACAGTTATTAAAGGGGAAAGGGGGAGAGGGATAAATAGGGAATTTAGGATTAACAGATACACACTACTATACATAAAATAGATAAACAACAAGGACCTACTGTATAGCACAAGGAGCTATATTCAATATCGTAATAACCTATAATGGAAACGAATCTGAAAAACGAATATATGTAAGAATATATAACTGAATCACTTTGCTGTACACCTGAAATATTGTAAATGGACTATACTTCAATTTAAATCAATTAAAAAACGCCAAAGGGCTTCCCTGGTGGCGCAGTGGTTGGGAGTCCGCCTGCCGATGCAGGGGACACGGGTTCGTGCCCCGGTCTGGGAAGATCCCACATGCCGCGGAGCGGCTGGGCCCGTGAGCCATGGCCGCTGAGCCTGAGCATCCGGAGCCTGTGCTCCGCAACGGGAGAGGCCACAACAGTGAGGCCCGCATACCACAAAAAAAAAAAAAAAAAACGCCAAAAATACAAACAAAAAAGAAACATTGTATATCTATACAAGAAAGTACTATAAGAAAAAAAAAAAGATGTGAGGCACTCTTGATATACTCTAATAGGGCTGTCTCCATGGCACATTGTTAAGGGTAAAAAAGCAAGGTGCAGGAAAGCATATATTACATTTTGTATGAAGGGGAAAATAATTTATTCATATGTTTACCTGCATATTCATAAAATGTCTTTGGAAGAATAAATAAGAAACTAATATCAGTGGTTGTCTGTCAGGGATGGGAAAAGAGTAAGAGAGACTTACCTTTTTAAAGTTTTTGAATTTGAACCAAATCAAAACATAATGCAAACAGTAATTCCAAAGGAGACAAAACAAATAAAACTGAAAAAGTCAAAATGAAAAACTTTTTTGAAACCGTGATAAAATAATTTTTACCTTCATTCAGATAAATTGTATAATCTTTAAAAATTGTGAATCACTGTATTGTACACCTGTAACTTACATAATATTGTACATCAACTATAACTCAAAGAAAAGATTTCAAAAATTGTCTAAAAATATATATATCATTCTTTGAAAAAGAATGTAATGTTTACTACCATTTAAAAAAAAAGAGAGAGCTTGTGCCATTCCCACACTTTCTACATAATAAGTTGTTAGATTCAACCACTGTTAAATCAAACTCATTGGTAATCAGTTTGATTTAATTTTAGAGAAACCACCTACTGCTGGCCATTGGATATTCCTTTCAGTGTCTGACACCTCCAGTCACAAGAGTGGTACAGGAAGACCAGGCCCATCTAAGGTGGCTTGGGCATAGTAGGAATAATGGAATTCCTTTACCCCATTCTGTCTTCAATGGAGGATAGAAAGGGAAAGGAAAATCATGTTGACGCTTGATATATATTAACAAAACTCCCAACGGTAGTTACTATTTTTCTGATACTGCAGATAAGAAAACTTAATCACAAAGACTTTAACTTGCCCAAGTTTGCACTGCTGGTAAATGGCGGAGACAGGATTTAAATCCAAGTCTATCTGGCTTCAAAGCCTGTGATCTTTACCATTCCCAGTAATGAGACCAGTAGTGCTATGTTACATTCATGAACAAGAAGATAAAAAGAAAATAACAGTTAACATTTAGTGAGTAGTCACTATGTTCCAGGCACTGTTTTAACACTTTATACCTAATATCATTTTTAAACCTGTTAACTCTTTGAGGAAAGCAGTATTATCCCTATATTAAGATGAAGGAACTGAAACATTGAGAAGTTAGGTAATTTGCCCCAGGTCACCCAACTAAAATGTGGTGGAGTCAGGATTTGAGGAGCGGGAGATGGTGAATAGGGCTTCATGTACTGGTCTCCCTGGCATTGGTAGGTATCATTTTAAAATCTCTAGGTTTCTATTTCTGTCTGCCTATGTCTAGTTGTCTTTCTATCTGATTCTAGCACTCTGTCACCCGGTATTTCTATTAATATACTTTCACTAGTAACTTTTGTTTAAATCGCTAACATATGCTTATAAATGTATTGCTCCAAACCTCTTGTGCCATAACAACAGATGTAACTGACAGGTAAGTCATATGAGTTGGGTACCAACTGAGTCTCAGAAGGACGGTTGTCAAAAAGCTGCAAGGGCAGAGGAGAGCTATTTATCCAGAAGGGAAAGGTATTTTTTAAAATATTAACTAATAGATGTAAAGTGATAGAACAGACAAAGCTCAGCATCGTATTTTTTTCTTCTTCTTCTTATCTACCCCATGATAAATGGCATGATTATGATTTTATTAGTCTCTTTCCTCTCATCCTTTTGACTGGTCTTCAAATACCCTTTTGGATTTTTTTTTAATTATTTTTTTAATCCACACTTCTAATTGTTATCCTTAATCGATCATTTCTGTTCTTAGGCAACACTGAAGATAAAAAATCGGTAGGAGAAAATTTTAGGTCTTAGAAAAAGAAAACGTGTATGAAAATATGTATGTTTCTTTATATCTCCTACCTTGTTATAAAAGTGATTTGAGGCATTTTACTTTGAATTATGCTTTTAGCAGTATTGTAAATTCTGGTTTTTTCTAGCTATGATTATCTACCTTAAACCCATAGTTAGGCTAAAGAAATATTGTTTATGCTCTAAACATTAGCAACGAGAGATGCATAAGATATTTTCATCCTAATCAAGAAATGTTTATCTAAAATGTCATGACTAAGATAATTATTAACAACTCACCTATGATTTAAAGAGAGAACAACTGGTTGGAAATCAGTTGTAGTATTGGAGGTGCACTGTTTTGGGAATAAAAGACTACTTTGTTTGACTGCTGGCAACACTTTTTTTAAAACATCTTTATTGGGGTATAATTGCTTCACAATGGTGTGTTAGTTTCTGCTTTATAACAAAGTGAATCAGTTATACATATACATATATCCCCATATCTCCTCCCTCTTGTGTCTCTCTCCCATCCTCCCTATCCCACCCCTGTAGGTGGTCACAAAGCACCGATCTCCCTTTGCTATGTGGCTGCTTCCCACTAGCTGTCTATTTTACATTTGGTAGTGTATATATGTCCATGCCACTCTCTCACTTCGTCCCAGCTTACCCTTCCCACTCCCCGTGTCCTCAAATCCATTCTGTACATGTGTCTTTATTCCTGTCCTGCCCCTAGGTTCTTCAGAACCTTTTTTTTTTCTTAGATTCCATATATATGTGTTAGCATATGGTACTTATTTTTCTCTTTCTGACTTACTTGCTCTGTTTGACAGACTCTAGTTCCATCCACTTCACCACAAATAACTCAGTTTTCGTTTCCTTTTATGGCTGAGTAATATTCCATTGTGTATATGTGCCACGTCTTCTTTATCCATTCATCTGTCAATGGACACTTAGTGGAAACACTGTTTTAATAGCAAAAGCAGACTGTAGCAGTAAGGTGTTTCAGGACGGATGTTAAGATGTTTCAGTAAAACATCTGCCCTGAAACACATTATGTTTTTCCAAAGAGAAATTTCCTACAGGCAAAGTCGGTTTATTACTACAAAAGTTCGGAAAGATTTTCTAAAGCCTCTCTAGGCTCTAGCACAATAATTTATTATGTAATGGGAATTTTTAATGTAATGAGTGTCCCTTTAAAGAGAAAAAGCATCCACAATTTTTAAGAGAAAATCAGTCATTGAAAAAGGCAACCTAAGCCCACAGACCAAATGCAAAGGCTATCAGCAACCTTATTGGTAAGTTTATTACAAACTCTTTACAGATGAACAAATTGAGACACAGAACACATAACTAGGTAGAGTCTGGGTCAGGATTATAACCAATGTCTATTTAAATCTAAAGCATAATATGAGTATAGTTCAAAATGAAATCAACACATACTTCTGGTCGGGAAATAAATCAGGCCTTGCAAATTATCTGGTCAATTTAATTAAAAATAATTCCATTTCATGGCAGCACTTGAGTCAGTCTGGTTGTTTGGTCACCAAGATAATACGACTCGTTAATCATTGAGATTTCTTTTTTTACTTTCTGAACTTATTCTCTGGAGTGATGTAGTTACACTTTTAATTTTTCTTTGGGGTATCTAAGTAGCAAACTAAAATTTGTCTTCCTTAGTTATAAGTCAGTGTATACACTAGCATTCTCTAGATAACAGTCTACTGGCCTAAATCCAAACAAGTTCACTCCCATGTGATTTTCAACACTTAGCCATAAAGCTCTGTTCCAAATCTGTTTCCTCTATGAAACAATCTAGTGCAATCATTATACTCCACATGGCTCTTTCTTGTCACACTTTGTTATGTATTACCCAATTTTCAACTGTTTCAGAAGCACATACCATGGCTCCACTAAACAGTAAATTCTATCAAGAAAAAGACTTTTGTCTTATGAACTTCTTTATCCCAAGTGCCTTGTTCAATGTGCGGTACATAACAGGTGCTCAATAAATACCGAATGAAATAATGAATGAGAAGAAATTTTAGGTCCATGGAGGCCACAAACCATGACTCTTATTTTACACTGCGCTGGGCACACAGTGAGTGCCTAACTGTGAACTGGTATACAGTCTTCTCAGTAATGCAGAAAACCATCCCAATTTGCTGCAATGGCCACATCATATCATAAATAAATGAATAGCCAACATTCATCAAGTTCATGATAATTTTATGTTCAGCATCCAATAGAAGCAGAATTAATGGGTTGTAGGGTTTGGGGAAAGAGGATCTTTTTAAATTTATTATTTTATTTTATTTTATTTTACTTTATTTTATTTTAGGTAAGAGACTCAGTTATTTGAAATGGTAAACTTAGACCTTAAAAGTTTGGCATGAGCATGTCATTGATGTGTCTCTTTGACATGATTTGGGGAATGCAATTAAAATGACCTTTTTGCATTCCATTAATCATCACTTCCTTAAGACCTCAGAAAGGCTGTCATTTACTGGTGTATTAGCATCATCATCATCAAAAATTACAATAAATTCTTTTGTTAGTTTAAGATATAGTTAAGACTGAGAGGCCAGCAATCATTGTCTAAAAACTAAACCACTTTATGACAATATGAAAAATTACTGCATTTATACCAATTAAACCTTTAATCCCATAACTTTTATAAAAGTCATAAAAATTCAACTTTTAAATAAAACCAAAACTCTACAATGCAGTATATACAGTTATTAGGTTGAGTTGATGATCTTTCTGAAATAAAGTACTGACTGGAGGACCTTCAAGATGGCAGAGGAGTAAGATATGGAGATCACCTTCCTCCCCACAAATACATCAGAAATACATCTACACATGGAACAACTCCTACAGAACACCTACTGAACGCTGGCAGATGACCTCAGACCTCCCAAAAGGCAAGAAACTCCCCAGGTACCTGGGTAGGGCAAAAGAAAAAACA
The DNA here is from genome assembly GCF_026419965.1 of Kogia breviceps. Taxonomy (NCBI): domain Eukaryota; kingdom Metazoa; phylum Chordata; class Mammalia; order Artiodactyla; family Physeteridae; genus Kogia; species Kogia breviceps. The sequence continues at coordinate 133,614,899 of NC_081310.1, forward strand.
GACAGAAGAATAGGGACGGGACCTGCACCAGTGGGAGGGAGCTGTGAAGGAGGAAAGGTTTCCACACACTAGAAGCCCCTTCGTGGGCGGAGACGGCGGGTGGCGGAGGGGGTAAACTTGGGAGCCACAGAGGAGAGCGCAGCCACAGGGGTGCGGAGGGCAAAGCAGAGAGATTCCCGCACAGAGGATCGGTGCCTAGCAGCACTCACCAGCCCGAGAGGCTTGTCTGCTCGCCCGCCGGGACGGGCGGGGGCTGAGAGCTGAGGCTCGGGCTTCCGAGGTCAGATCGCAGGGAGAGGACTGGGGTTGGCGGTATTAAGATAGCCTGAAGGGGTTAGTGCGCCTTGGCTAGCCGGGAGGGAGTCCGGGAGAAGTCTGAAGCTGCCGAACAGACAAGAGACTTTTTCTTCCCTCTTTGTTTCCTGGTGCGCGAGGAGAGGGGATTAAGAGCGCTGCTTAAAGGAGCTCCAGAGACGGGTGCGAGCTGCGGCTATCAGCGCGGACCCCAGAGACGGCCATGAGACACTAAGGCCGCTACTGCCACCACCAAGAAGCCTGTGTATGAGCACAGGTCACTGTCCACACTGCCCCTCCTGGGAGCCTGTGCAGCCCGCCACTGCCAGGGTCCTGTAATCCAGGGACAACTTCCCCGGGAGAACTCATGGCGTGCCTCAGGCTGGTGCAACGTCATGCCGGCCTCTGCCGCCGCAGGCTCGCCCCGCATTCCGTACCCCTCCCTCTCTGTGGTCTGAGTGAGCCAGGGCCCCTGAATCAGCGGCTCCTTTAACCCCTTCCTGTCTGAGCGAGGAACAGACGCCCTCAGGCGCCCTATATGCAGAGGAGGGGGCTAATCCAAAACTGAACCCCAGGAGCTGTGCGAACAAAGAAGAGAAAGGGAAATCTCTCCCAGCAGCCTCAGGAGCAGCGGATTAAATCTCCACAATCAACTTGATGTACCCTGCATCTGTGGAATACCCGAATAGACAACGAATCATCCCAAAATTGAGACAATGGACTTTCAGAGCAACGATATACATTTTTCCTTTTTCTCTTTTTGTGAGTGTGTATGTGTATGCTTCTTTGTGTGATTTTGTCTGTATAGCTTCACTTTTACCATTTGTCCTAGGGTTGTCTCTGTCCTTTCTTATTTTTTTTTTTTTAGAATAGTTTTTAGCACTTGTTATCATTGCTGGATTTATTTTCTGGTTTGGTTGCTCTCTTCTTTCTTTTTTTAATTAATTTTTATTTTTTTTAATTTTTAATAATTATATTTTGTTTTTTATTTTAATTATGTTTTCCTTCCTTCCTCCCTCCCTCCCTCCTTTCCTTCCTTCCTTTCTTTCTTTCTGAGCTATGTGGCTGACAGGGTCTTGGTGCACCAACCGGTTGTCAGGTCTGAGCCTCTAAGGTGGGAGAACAGAGTTCAGGACATTGGCCACCAGAGACCTCCCAGCTCCACATAATATCAAACGGCAAAAGCTCTTCCAAAGATCTCCATCTCAACACTAAGGCCCAGCTCCACTCAACGACCAGCAAGCTAGAGTGCTGGACACCATATGCTGAACAACTAGTAAGAGAGGAACACAACCCCACCCATCATCAGAGAGGCTGCCTAAAATCATAATAAGGTCACAGACATCCCAAAACACACCACCAGACACGATCCTGCCCACCAGAAAGACAAGATCAGCCTCATCCACCAGAACACAGGCACCAGTCCCTTCCACCAGGAAGCCTACACAACCCACTGAACCAACCTTAGCCACTAGGGGCAGACACCAAAAACAACTGGAACTACGAACCTGCAGCCTGCAAAAACGAGACCCCAAACACAGTAAGTTAAACAAAATGAGAAGACAGAGAGATATGCAGCAGATGAAGGAGCAAAGTAAAAACCCACCAGACCAAACAAATGAAAGGTAATAGACAGTCTACCTGGAAAAGAAGTCAGAGTAATGATAGTAAAGATGATCCAAAATCATGGAAATAGAATGGAGAAAACATAAGAAGTGTTTAACAAGGACATAGAAGAACTAAAGAGCAAACAAACAATGATGAACAACAGAATAAATGAAATTAAAAATTCTCTAGAAGGAATTAATAGCAGACTAACGGAGGCAGAAAAACGGATAAGAGACCTGGAAGATAAAATAGTAGAAATAATTACTGCAGAGCAGACTGAAAAAAAAAGTATGAAAAGAATTGAGGACAGTCTCAGAGACCTCTGGGACAACATTAAACGCACCAACATTCGAAATATAGGGGTCCCAGAGAAGAAGACAAAAAGAAAGGGACTGAGGAAATATTTGAAGGGATTATAGTTGAAAACTTCCCTAGTATGGGAAAGGAAACAGTTAATCAAGTCCAGGAAGTGCAGAGAGCCCAATACAGGATAAATCCAAGAAGAAACATGCCAAGACACATAATAATTAAGTTACCAAAAATTCAGTACAAAGAAAAAGTATTAAAAGCAGCAAGGGAAAAACAACAAATAACATACAAGGGAATCCCCATAAGGTTAACAGCTGACCTTTCAGCAGAAACTCTGCAAGACAGAAGGGAGTAGCAGGACATACGTAAAGTGATGAAGAAGAAAAAACTACAACCAAAATTACTCTACCCAGCAAGGATCTCATTCAGATTTGATGGAGAAATAAAAACCTTTACAGAGAAGCAAAAGCTAAGAGAAATAAAAACCTTTACAGAGAAGCAAAAGCTAAGAGAATTCAGCACCACCAAACCAGCTTTACAAAAAATGCTAAAGGAACTTCTCTAGGCAGGAAACCTAAAAGGAAAAGACCTACAATAGCAAACCCCAAACAATTAAGAAAACGGTAATAGGAACATACATATCAATAATTACCTTAAATGTAAATGGATTAAATCCTCCACCAAAAGACAGACTGACAGAATGGATACAAAAACAAGACCCGTATATATGCTGTCTACAAAAGACCCAATTCAGACCTAGGGACACATACAGACTGAAAATGAGGGGATGGAAAAAGATATTCCATGCAAATGGAAATCAAAAGAATGCTGGAGTAGCAATTCTCATATAAAACAAAATAGACTTTAAAACAATGACTATTACAAGAGACAAAGAAGGACACTATGTAATGATCAAGGGATCAATCCGAGAGAAGATATAACAACGGTAAATATTTATGCATGCAACATAGGAGCACCTCAATAAATAAGGCAAACGTTAACAGCCATAAAAAGGGAAATCGACAGTAACACAATCATAGTGGGGGAATTTAACACCCCACTTTCACCAATGGACAGATCATCCAAAACGAAAATAAGGAAACACAAGCTTTAAATGACACATTAAACAAGACAGACTTAATTGATATTTATAGGACATTCCATCCAGAAACAATACACTTTCTTCTCAAGTGCTCGTAGAACATTCTCCAGGATAGATCATATCTTGGGTCACAAATCAAGCATTGGTAAATTTAAGAACATTGAAATCATATCAACTATCTTTTCCGACAACGCTATGAGACTACATATCAATTACAGGAAAAAATGTAAAAAATACAAACACATGGAAGCTAAACTATACATTACTTAATAACCAAGAGATCACTGAAAAAATCAAAGAGGAATTCAAGAAATACCTAGAAACAAATGACAATGAAAACACGACGACCCATAACCTATGGGATGCAGCAAAAGCAGTTTTAAGAGGGAAGTTTACAGCAATAAAATCCTACCTCAACAAACAAGAAACATCTCAAATAAACAGCCTAACCTTACATCTAAAGCAATTGGAGAAAGAAGAACAAAAAAACCCCAAAGTTAGCAGAAGGGAAGAAATCATAAAGATCAGATCAGAAATAAATGAAAAACAAATGAAGGAAACAATAGCAAAGATCAATAAAATTAAAAGCTGGTTCTTTGAGAAGATAAACAAAATTGATAAACCATTAGCCAGACTTTTCAAGAAAAACAGGGAGAAGACTCAAATCAACAGAATTAGAAATACAAAAGGAGAAGTAACAACTGACACTGCAGAAATACAAAGGATTGTGAGAGATTACTCCAAGCAACTGTATGCCAATAAACGGACAACCCAGAGGAAATGGACAAATTCTTAGAAAAGCACGACCTTCCAAGACTGAACCAGGAAGAAATACAAAGTATAAACAGACCAATCACAAGCACTGAAATTGAGCATCTGATTAAAAATCTTCCAACAAACAAAAGCCCAAGACCAGATGGCTTCACAGGCGAATTCTATCAAGCATTTAGACAAGAGCTAACACCTATCCTTCTCAAACTCTTCCAAAATATAGCAGAGGGAGGAACACTCCCAAACTCATTCTACGAGGCCACCATCACCCTGATACCAAAGCAGACAAAGATGTCACAAAGAAAGAAAACTACAGGCCAATATCACTGATGAACATAGATGCAAAAATCCTCAACAAAATGCTAGCAAACAGAATCCAACAGCACATTAAAAGGAACATACACCATGATCAAGTGGGGTTTTCCCAGGAATGCAAGAATTCTTCAATATACGCAAATTGAAGGAGAAAAACCGTATGATCATCTCAATAGATGCAAAAAAAGCTTTTGACAAAATTCAACACCCATTTATGATAAAAATCTTCCAGAAAGTAGGCATAGTGGGAACTTACCTCAACATAATAAAGTCCATAAATGACAAACCCACAGCCAACATCATTCTCAATGGTGAAAAACTGAAACCATTTCCACTAAGATTAGGAACAAGACAAGGTTGCCCACTCTCACCAGTATTATTCAACATAGTTTTGGAAGTTTTAGCAACAACAATCAGAGAAGAAAAATAAAAGGAATCCAAATCGGAGAAGAAGAAATAAACCTGTCACTGTTTGCAGATGACATGATACTAAACATAGAGAATCCTAAAGACTCTACCAGAAAACTACTAGAGCTAATCAATGAATTTGGTAAAGTTGCAGGATACAAGATAAATGCACAGAAATCTCTTGCATTCCTATACACTAATGATGAAAAATCTGAAAGAGAAATTAAGGAAACACTCTCATTTACCATTGCAACAAAAAGAATAAAATTCCTAGGAATAAACGTACCTAAGGAGACAAAAGACCTGTATGCAGAAAACTATAAGACACTGATGAAAGATATTAAAGATGACACAAACAGATGGAGAGATATACCATGCTCTTGGATTGGAGGAATCAACATTGTGAAAATGACTACACTACCCAAAGCAACCTACAGATTCAATGCAATCCCTGTCAAACTACCAATGGCATTTTTCACAGACTAAAACAAAAAATTTCACAATTTGTATGGAAACACAAAAGACCCTGAATAGCCAAAGCAATCTTGAGAAAGAAAAACGGAGCTGGAGGAATCAGGCTCCCGGACTTCAGACTATACAACAAAGTAATCAAGACAGTATGGTACTGGCACAAAAACAGAAATATAGATCAGTGGAACATGGTAGAAAGCCCAGAGATAAACCCACACACATAAGGTCACCTTATCTTTGATAAAGGATGCAAGAATATACAGTGGAGAAAAGACAGCCTCTTTCATAAGTGGTGCTGTGAAAACCAGACAGCTACATGTAAAAGAATGAAATTAGAACACTCCCTAAAACCATACACAAAAATAAACTCGAAATAGATTAAAGACCTAAATATAAGGCCAGACACTATCAAACTTAGAGGAAAACATAGGCAGAACACTCTATTACATAAATCACAGCAAGATCCTTTGGGGTTTTTTTTGTTTTTTTTCTGGTACGCGGGCCTCTCACTGTTGTGGCCTCTCCCATTGCGGAGCACAGGCTCCAGATGTGCAGGCTCAGCAGCCATGGCTCATGGGCCTAGCCACTCCGCAGCATGTGGGATCTTCCCAGACCGGGGCACAAACATGTTTCCCCTGCATCAGCAGGCAGACTCTCAACCACTGTGCCACCAGTGAAGCCCAGCAAGATCCTTTTTGACCCACCTCCTAGAGTAATGGAAATAAAAACAAAAATAAAAAAATGGGACCTAATGAAACTTAAAAGCTTTTGCACAGCAAAGGAAACTGTAAATAAGATGAAAAGACAACCCTCAGAACGGGAGAAAATATTTGCAAATGAAGCAACTGACAAAGGATTAATCTTCAAAATTGATAAGCACCTCATGCAGCTCAATATCAAAAAAACAAACAACCCAATCCAAAAATGGGCAGAAGACCTAAATAGACATTACTCCAAAGGAGATATACAGATTGCCAACAAATACATGAAAGAACGCTCAACATCACAAATCATTAGAGAAATGCAAAGCAAAACTACAATGAGGTATCACCTCACACCAGTCAGAATGGCCATCATCAAAAAATCTACCTGGGCTTCCCTAGTGGCGCAGAGGTTGAGAGTCCACCTGCCGATGCAGGGAATATGGGTTCGTATCCCGGTCCAGGAGGATCCCACATGCCGTGGAGCAGCTGGGCCCATGAGCTGTGGCTGCTGAGCCTGCGTGTCCAGAACCTGTGCTCCACAACGGGAGAGGCCACGGAGGTGGGAGGCCCGCGTACCGCAAAAAAAAAAAAAAAAAAAAAATCTACCAACAATAAATGCTGGAAAAGGTGTGGAGAAAAGGGAACCCTCTTGCACTGTTGGTGGGAATGTAAATTGATATAGCCACTCTGGAGAACAGTATGGAGGTTCCTTAAAAAACTAAAAAAAAGAATTACCATACAACCCAGAAATCCCACTCCTGGGCATATTCTGTGAGAAAACTATAATTCAAAAAGAGTCATATACCACAATGTTCATTGCAGCTCTATTTACAATAGCCAGGACATGGAAGCAATCTAAGTGTCCATCGACACATGAATGGATAAAGAAGATGTGGCGCATACATACAATGGAATATTGCTCAGCCATAAAGGAAACAAAATTGAGGGGCTTCCCTGGTGGCGCAGTGTTGAGAATCCGCCTGCCAATGCAGGGGACACGGGTTCGTGCCCCGGTCCGGGAACATCCCACATGCCGCAGAGCGGCTGGGCCCATGAGCCATGGCCGCTGAGCCTGCGCGTCCGGAGCCTGCGCTCCGCAATGGGAGAGGCCACAACAGTGAGAGGCCCGCGTACCACAAAAAAAAAAAAAAAAAAAAAAAAAAAAAAAAAAAAAATTGAGTTAATTGTAGTGAGGGGGATGGACCTAGAGTCTGTCATACAGAGTGAAGTAAGTCAGAAAAACAAAAAACAAATATTGTATGCTAACACATATATATGGAATCTAAGAAAAAGATGGTTATGAAGATCCTAGGGGCAGGCCAGTAATAAAGATGCAGACATAGAGAATGGACTTGAGGACATGGGGAGGGGGGAAGTGTAGGCTGGGATGAAGGGCGAGAGTGGCATGGATATATATACACTACCAAATGTAAAATAGCTAGCTAGTGAGAAGCAGCTGCATAGCACAGGGAGATCAGCTCGGGTCTTTGTGATCACCTACAGGGGTGGGATAGGGAGGGTAGGAGGGAGAAGCAAGAGGGAGGAGATATGGGGATATATGTATATGTATAGCTGATTCACTTTGTTATAAAGCAGAAACTAACACACCATTATAAAGCAATTATACTCTAATAAAGATGTAAAAAAAAAAAAAGTACTGACTGCAACATTTCTGTCTTTTATAAAGCATTTTATCTTACCTAAAAATTCACAGTTGATAATATGAATTATATCAGCTGCCTTTGTGGCTGAAGTGTATGGCTTTTGGTAAAGTATAAGAAAAAAAGACTTTGAGAATTTGCCAAAGTGTTCTACTAGAAAAGAAACATGAGCCATGCTATCATTAGTCCTTAACAAGAGCTACACAGCCTTGTGAGATCTGCCTTTTATGAAGCAGATTGTGTCCTCCACCTATTTTATGGGTAAGTCCTTGTTATCTCTGCAATGAGCACAAGTGCATTCTATCCCTTTTAATGGGTGACTGCAACCCATCCATGAAACATCTCCTCGACTCACTACTGACCCCAAACTTTTGCTCCACCAAAGACACTCCACTCACATTACTCTCACGAGTCACGATGTTTGTTATGAGCATTTCCTTGCCATGCTACTGACTGAGGTATTGCTTACTGCCTCAGTGGTAGATTGCCAAAGAATGATATAGGTGGTGACCCCATTCTTTCTATTTTTCCCAAATGAGGATCTACATCATAAAGAGTATATGAAAATGCTGGTGACCTGGCTTCATTCCAATAAAATCACTGGTGTTCTTGTCGTGCCCCTCAGTGTTCAGGAGGACCAATAGGTGAAACTGTTTGGGACCCTGGATGTCTGTGGCAAACTGGATGTTAGCGCTATCCAGGCTACCTCTACTCTGTCCGCTCACAGCACACATTTCTATCATTCCTTGCTGACAAATGACGTCAAACAAAGCAAAAGGCAAGAGCACTAAGACATGCCTAGCAGGATTCAGTCACCTCATTTAAGACTGTCTGTAGAAATGAATCATGCCTATAATGGAGGTTCAGGAATGTTCCTGCCTTCTCCACTCTCAGTGTGGTGTTAAACTTGATGCTATGTCAACCCTACACTTAAGCAGCCTCTCGGAAAAATGTATTGGTTGTCTTCAATTGTTTATCACTGAATAGGACACCACTTTGAAATAAAGATCTAGCAGTAAGTTTTTAGTTCCAGTGAATAAATTGTGTATAGTTTTTGCAGTATGGGGCAGGACCTGGGATTTTTTGTTTGTATGTTTTTGCTTTTAAAGGCATATTGCCAATCTAATATAAATAAGTCTCAGTAATAGACCGAAATCAACAATAGTACTCCTTGGTGCGATCATTATGTAGATTTATTACATAAGCCTATCACTAATTTCAGAAGACTGCTTACAATTTATAACTAGTAAACTGAAACAGTTTCTAAGATTTCAGAACAGCAAACAAAATATTGTAATACCACCTTTGGTCCTGTAATATAAAAAAGAATTTGGGTGGCCATTGTCCCCTGGTTCCTGGGCAGAAGCCTCTAAGCCCTTAGAATTTCCCAAATGATAGTTTTGTCTTTATTATTCATGATGGGCCCCTGGAATCAGGCCTGAGTTTATGCTAATGAAGTGACTCATGGTGGACCCATAAATAATTTCAGGATGGGGTCAGGCCATGCTGGAAAGACCACTCATGTAATTAGTGGGTTGGAGCTTTGTACCACATGAGATCAGCCTGACCTCCTGGAGATTGACAAGGTCAATGATTCAGTCAATCATTACTAAGTAATGAAATCCAATAAAACCTCTGGACATCGAAAGCTTGGGTGAGCTTTCCTGGTTGGTGCTGCACCTTGATGTATTGGGAGGGTGTAACATCCTGAAGATATGTAAGCTTGGTTTTTAGGACCCCCCCGATCTTGCCCTATGGGTCTCTTCCTTTGGCTAGCCTGATTTATATCCTCTACAGTAAAACATTAAACATAACACTTTCCTGAGTTCTATGAGTCATTCTAGAGAATTATCAAACCTGTGGAGGTAGTAGGAATGCCTGAATTTATTTCCAGTTGGTCAGAAATGCAGGTGGCCTGAGAATCCCCAAGCTTGCAGTTAGTGTCTGAAGTAAGGGCAGTCTTGCAGGGGACTGTGCCCTTAATCTGTAAAATCTGAAATAACTCTGGCCAGTCAGCATCAGAATTGCATTACAGGTCCCTTGTTACATCTTCAAGCACGTTAAGTGTGATAAAGGTTAAGTAAGGCTAGAAATATTATAATAGCCGTGGACTGCTTCATTTTAGGCATCCTGATATTGATCTTACATGTTGGAACTGGTGATTGGGATACCATTTTCATACCATTAAAAAGCAGTCGGAGGATATAACATGAACTTTTCAATTAAGCCATGGTGGATACCCTAGGCATAATTTGTAGCAAAAAAATTCTTGCATTTGTTCAAAGTATAGAGTTTTAGATAAAGTTATTATGATCCCTCTCTGATTGACATAAGACAAATACTTTATTATAGAAAAGTATAACAGGTTAGAATTGGAAAGAACCTTAAAAATCATGTAGCTTAAGTTGTTCATTTCACAGGGAAGAAAATAACTGAGGCCAAGGAGATAAGTGATTTGCCCAATAGCTATTTAGTGTCAGAGCTGGGACTAGATCTGCAACATCTCAAATCATACTGTGATTCCCAAGCTCCTTGTGGCAAAACATATTCAGTTACTGAGGCAGATCGATTTTAGTCTAGTTGTCTTGCCAGTGAGAGAGAGAGAGAGAGCAAAAAATAGCATGCAGGATACAATCACATATTTTGCCTTTCTTCTATTGATCATTAAAGTAGCCCTTTTCGGGCTTCCCTGGTGGCGCAGTGGTTGAGAATCCGCCTGCCGATGCAGGGGATGCGGGTTCGTGCCCCGGTCCGGGAAGATCCCACATGCTGCGGAGCGGCTGGGCTCGTGAGCCGTGGCCACTGAGCCTGCGCGTCCGGAGCCTGCGTTCCGCAACGGGAGAGGCCACAACAGTGTGAGGCCCGCATACTGGGAAAAAAAAAAAAAAAAAAAAAAAAAGTAGCCCTTTTCATGTCTTCTTTACATTTCTGCTGACTTACCTAACAAAAGAGGTAGCCAATGCAGATATTCACTCATTTCATAAGCATTTATAAAGCATCTATTATAAATCAGTACTAGGTACTTAGAGATATCAAGATTAATTTATTAAGCCCCTCTTTTCTAGTGAGAAGAACTTCATCCTTCACAGAGAAGAAAGCTGGGGATATCATGGGTGGGTCTTTTCTGGCTGACTAAGGAATTTGGCCATTATTCTGTAGGCCTGACAAGCCATTAAAGGGTTTTAAGCAAAACAAAACAAAAAACAGAAAAAAAAAACAAAAAACCTTCCCTAAGGCATACATGGGACATGACCTTGCCAACTTGCTTGAAGATCTTGCTTTTCTTTCTACATGCCTCAGCAACCACAATGGTTTCACCAAAACTGTGAAGATGGCCAGATACACTCTAACTTAGTATTGTTTAGCCCCTATTATAGAAGTCTTATGATAAAGAAGGTATAACCAATTCCTTGTCTGAACAGTTAAAACTCAGTTCTGTAATTCTGTCTCAAGTGAGGGCCACGAAGGAATTTGAGCCAGATAGTAAAGGAATCAGGCACCCACTTGAGCATGTAAGCACATTTGAGATCCCTCGCAGACCTCCAGCCCACTGAGTCACTGAGGCACTGTCTGGGGGGAAAACAAGTAAGAGATTTCTGGCTGCAGGAGTCCTTCCAGCATGGAGTTCTCCAGTTCTATAAGAAACAGTGGGAGGCATGTTGCCGCTTATGTAATCCTTGGGTAGCTTCTCAGGATTCCAGGGACGAAGAGTGATAAAGTCCATCAAAACAAACACACAAGTATAAATTAATGATACAAAAAAATGAATTCAGTCTTTTTTAAGAGGCCTAGCAATTAAGACTATCAGTTTACTATCCAGAGGCAAAGCCAAATTGAGGGGCATCCTACAAAATAAAGATAAGAATACATCAGAAGTGTCAAGGTCAAAAAAGACAAGGAAAGACTAAGAAATTGTCACAGAGACTAAGGAGACATGACTAAGGAGTCACAACAATGTAATGATGGATCTTAGATTGGACCCTGGAACAGAAAAAGGGCATAGTAGAAAAACCAGTGATCCAAATAGAGTCTATATTTAAGTTAATTATCTTGTACAAATGTGATTTTCTTAGTTTTGATAATTGTTCTATGGCAAAGCAAGATATTAACATTAGGGGAAGCTGGGTGAAGGGGATAGATAGATAGATAGATAGATAGATAGATAGATAGATAGATAGATATAAACTCTCCTTAACATCTTTGCAACTATTTAGTAAATCTAAACTAAAAAAAAAAACCTTGTATAGTTTTTTTTGGTTTGTTTTTGTTGTTGTTGTTTTAAAGGAATATAGGTTTTAGAGTCAGAGTCTTGGGTTTAAAAGATAGTTCTATTTCTTACTAGCAATGTGGCCTTGGGCAACTTCCTTAATCGTGCTTTACTTTCCTCATCAGTAAAATGGGAATAATAAAAACAAGTTTATAAGTGAATAAGGTTAAATAAAATATTTAAACACTTAGTATTATGTCAGTCATAATAAATCCCTAAAAAGTTACATCTAGTATTTGCTTATGAGCATTAGCATAATTATTAAAGATGTCATTATTATTGTTGATAGTATTAGGATTTTCTGGTTCTGGAGTCACTTCAAGAACTAATAAAAATGCAGTAATACTATAGATAGCACATATTTACTCTCTTCCTCATTCTGTTGGAGTCAGATGGAGTAAACTGGCTCTAATACCTTCTGGGGTAAACTAACTCATCAAGCCTAGGTATGTGCAGTTGCTGAGTGTGCTGAGTGTGGAGGTTGAAGAGGGCAAGTACAGAGATGGAGAAGGTTTCACCAGCCTCTAACAAATGCCCTCATCAAGTTATATCATTCTTTTTCAATGAATAGATGATTATACTCAATAAGCTACTACACCAGCTGCCTAAAAGGCACCATCAAGATTAAGGAATCCATACACTGTTTTATGCTATCAATTACAACCAGATCTTTGTGTTCCAAAGAGATGTTGAGATTTTGTTTCCAGAAATCTGGTATTGATATTTTTGCTGAATTGGAGGCCACTTTTATACATGCTAGGAATACAGTCCCCAAGAGTTAGGAGTGTATCAGTACAACATTTGAACTAATGAGTGACCTGAGTACTTTAAAAACCCTCTGGATCACTTCTTTAAACAAACCATAGAAGTCCCTGATTTACAAACTTTTGAAATAGCATTCATTTATCAGTTACTTTTTAGAGCACAGAATACAGATAGCTCACATAACAATGTAGAATCTACTTACTATATAAGTTTGTTTAAAATATTGTGCCATTGACACACAAAAAATTAACTAAAATAAAATTCTGTTGCAATGTTAGTAATCCTCACACACACACACAAAAAAAGAGTTATTTTCTAAATGGAACTTTATGTCATATCTTAAAGCTATGTAGTGTTCTGACCCCTAGATTGCCAATTTCCTAGGTAGTCCAAAGGTACTTATACTTGTCTTTCACATTCTTCTTTTCCCCAGATGCTTTTCTCCAACACAGACTTCTATCCCTGACCACTTCCCCATGAGCTCTGAATTGTACTAATGCTCCTCTTTCCACTGCTTCAAGGTACTGACCACCCTGGGCTCACTCCCTAAAGATATTATTCCATAATTTTAACTTTTTTAAAAAGTAAGTCAGACTTCTGGGAGAAAGGAGAGGGAAGTGTACAAACTAGTTCAATCTTTCTGTAGGACAACTTGGCAAAATACCTCATACATCTTCATAAGATATTTCCCCTTGAAACTATCAATTCCATGTCTATGAATTTATTCTAAGGAAGTAAATAGAATTAGTGTGCAAAAATCCACAGGATGCACATCTCAGTGTTGTTTATAAAACAGAAAAGCAGAAGCAGCCTCAATAAGCAGGGATTTTGTAAAATAGGTTATAGGATACCTACACAATGGAACAGTTTGTAGCCATTAAAATGATGTTGCCTAAGAATGCTTACAGATAAGATAAAACATTTATATTGTAGTTAAGCAAATAAAGATTACAAAATAGTAGCATGTTAGTTTGATTACTATAATAATTATAATAGCTGAAACTTATTGCATAATTACTACATACCTTCTGAAATAGGTACTACTAATATTCCCATTTTAATTATAAGGAAAAAGAGATAAAGGTAATTAACGTGCCCAAGGTCAAATGGTTAGTAAAGATAATCTGACTCCCAAAATCACACCCTTAATACAGTCTCTCTATACCTGTGTATATGCTTTGAGAAAAGCATGGAAGAATATCAACAGTACTTAAGAGAGGTTGGGTATGTACCTGTCGTAAGCAAAATTTTTACAATAGAATGACTCCCCAAAGATGTCCCAACCCAATCCCTGAATACAATGAGATATGTCTCCCATGATTATGTTATATTAAAAGGCACAGTGGACCTTAACACAGTGCAACTATCATAGGTGGACCTAATCTAACCACAGGGGCTCATCTAAAAGAGAATTTTCTTCAGCAGGTAGCACAAGAAGCCAGCGAAAATTCCAAGTGTAAGGATTCAGTATACCATTTCTGCTTTGTTGATAGAGGAGACCGCATGAGAAGGGAGTTCAGCTGCCTCTAGGACCAGAGAGCAGCCCCCAGCTGACAGCCAGCCAGGAAATGGGGACCTCAGATCTATAGCTACAAGAACTGGATTCTGACAACAACCTAATCAGCTTTGCAGAGAATTCTTCCCCCAAGCCTCTAGGTTGGAGCCCAGCCTCACTCTTACCTTGATTTCAATTCCCTGAGCAGAGAACCCAGTTGAACCCACCCAGACTTCTGACCTACAAAACTGTGAGATAATAAAGTGGGCAATTTCACGCTGCTAAGTTTGTAGGACTTTGTTATCTAGCAATAGAAAACTAATACAGTACTTATGAGGGACTTAGAATTAGGAAACTAAAATTTGTGTATTAAAAACCTACAACAGCATTATACTTGATGGAGAAAATATAGATGCATTTTAAGATCTGGAACAAAATAAGAACATCTATTATTACTACCACTGCCTAACTTAGTATTATAATTCCTGGCCAATGCTATTTTTAAAATAAGGTATATAAGAATTAGAAGAAAAGGGATCAACCTTTGTTGTCTAGAAATGATTAGAATCAATAAATGACTGAAACCAATAAAAGAGTTCAGCAAGTTGCTGAATACATGACCAACTCAGAAAAATTAAAAACACTTCTCTTGGGCTTCCCTGGTGGCGCAGTGGTTGAGAATCCGCCTGCCGATGCAGGAGACACGGGTTCGTGCCCTGGTCCGGGAGGATCCCACATGCCGCGGAGCAACTAAGCCCGTGAGCCATGGCCTCTAGGCCTGCGCGTCCGGAGCCTGTGCTCCGCAATGGGAGAGGCCACAACAGTGAGAGGCCCGCATACCGCAAAAAAAAAAAAAAAAACAAAAACAAAAAAAAAAAAAACCACTTCTCTTCACTAACATTAGCAACCACAGAATATAAGAAAAAAAAAAAAAAAACCTTTCAAAATAGCATAGAAATTATAAACTATCTAGGAATTTACTTAATCAAGAAATAAACAAGCCCTTTAAAGGGGCTCACATTTTTCAATTCTCCTTTTTCTGTATTTTCCAAACCATATTTAATGAACACATATTACTTTGCTAATAAAAATATACCATATCAATGGTGATATTCAAAATGTTTAGAACATTGGTACCAATCAATTAGAATGGCACGGGCAATAAAGAAGTAGTTCAGCCATACAGTTATATGCCAGGTGAAGAAGAGCTTCATGACTTATAATTATTAATTAAGTAATTATCATATTTCTCTCCCTGAATTGGCTGGGAAGAACAAACTTCAGCCTTCCACTTTCTTTGAAGAATTTCTCTCAATTAACTATTTTTTCCTGTACTTACAAAGAAAGGTAAGAGAGTGCAATTAGATCAACAAGGCAAGCTGGCTTACTTTAAAAATGCATGAAACAAAAAACAGAACTGGCATAGAAGGGAGAAGGACATGTCTACAGGGATAGCGAATAGGAAAGTAAGAAAACAAAACCAGGAAATTCCCTGGCTGTCCAGTGATTAGCACTCAGCACTTTCATTGCAGTGGCCCAGGTTCAATCCCTGTTTGGGGAACTAAGATCCCACAAGCTGCACAGCTCAGCCAAAAAACAAAAAAGAAATCAACCAGCCCATGTGGCCCCCACGTGACCAGCAGGCTGACCATCCTATCCTGCCTGAGGGGACAGAGTAAAAACGTGTAGCTCAAATTACATCTCCCCACATGAACTCAGTCTTCAGAGAATGCAAATGCTGAGGACCTTGCCATTACCTGCCTTCAAATTATGAAATGACCAGAGTAAAAATCCTTGGAGCTTGATTTTCAGACCCCAGAGGCAATCAAAAGATAGTAATTAAAGCATGTCAACATACTAAATAAGTACTTTTACAAAATCCACCAGAGTGGTAAGTAAATTTAACATAAAAAGCAGCTTAAGAGGTCACATTGCTGTTTTTTTTTAAAATCACAATACTGGTCTTCCCAACAGATAGTCTGTTTCTCCTCTTAACATAGAATTGTTTTAGAAATGACTTCTAAAAAATACTATCTCAGAATTTTGCACTTATTCCTTTCCATCTTTGGATAATTTTTGAAATATTATTTGTGCAGCTAGTTCACTATCACAACATCAGTGGTGCCTAACTAACAATGGTTGGCATTGCACAAAGCCATAAAATATTTAAAACTGAGGTAATGCAAAGATCCACTTTACAAAACAGAAACAGACTCACAGACTTAGGGAACAGACTTATGGTTACTGGGCATCAGGGTGGGGGGATTGATAGACTGGGAGTTTGGGATTGACATGTACACACTACTATATTTCAAATAGATAACCAGGGGGCTTCCCTGGTGGCGTGGTGGTTGAGAGTCCGCCTGCCGATGCAGGGGACACGGGTTCGTGCCCCAGTCCGGGAAGATCCCAAATGCCACAGAGCGGCTGGGCCGGTGAGCCATGGCCGCTGAGCCTGCACGTCCGGAGCCTGTGCTCCGCAATGGGAGAGGCCACAACAGTGAGAGGCCCGCGTACCACACACACAAAAAAAGATAACCAAAGAGGTCAAGTTGTTTTCACTTTATAATCACATTCA